>NW_022883531.1:0-1200000 GCF_011952255.1 Bombus vosnesenskii
ATTCTAAGTATCAGGACATCAGCTGATACGTTTTGCATAACAATTTACAACCATTACGAAAATAAGCGATCGGCTAGAATTTTGTATTTGTATAAAATAACGATCGAAATTGTATGGTAAGGAAACTATTTGACAGAATTTTGGTATTTTGGAAAATAATGAATTAACCATTTAATACATACACGCAACCGATTGATGGAGAGCGCGTCCACGCCACAAATCTCTCTACTTCTTCTTCTTCTTCCATCATTTCCATAAAAACCATATTGGAACGCCGATAAAAAGCGCTCATCGATAATGAAACAATTGAAAACGATGGAAATTGTATAGTAAGAAAATTATTTGAAAGAATTTTGGTATTCTGAAAACTAATAAATTAACCATTTAATACATACACGCAACCGATTGAAGGAGGAGCGCGTCCACGCCACAAATCTTTCTACTTCTTCTTTTTCTTCTTCCGTCATTTCCATAAAAACCATATTGGAACGCCGATAAAAAACGCTCATCGATAATGAAACAATTGAAAACGTTGAAATTCTAGAATAAAATTTACATTCTCCTTTAACGAGTTTCTTTTAACAGGAAAACTATTAAAACGTAACGAAGCGTATTTTAAATTGCTTCTTGTACAGTTTTTGATTTAAATTAACAACGGCCGATCCTATCTCTGTCGTCCAAGCGAACAACGAACGGTGAAATCGATCGATCAGGATAACGGAGGTAAGGAATCCTGTTTACAGAAATCGTGGTTGTTCCCGTGACTCGACGGGATGAGTTCTGGCAGCTGTTCGGTCACCAAGAGCTGATTATCGACAGTCACGGAATAACTCCGGCGAGCAAATATAATTCACGCCGGTGTTTGCATACCCGGTAATTTATTATCGGTCCCATGAACACGCTGGGCATTCGGGAACAGGAATATGCACGTGATTATTTATGACACTCGCGATGTGCACCGAAACACAGCACGCGTTCGCTTTGTAACCTTCCACAACGACTCCGGACCCGAACTCCAATCTACACAGGATATATAATTAAAACTTGGCGAATAAATATTTCCTGGCTCCATTCCTGGCATATTCTGCTTGGAATCCTATAGAATATTATAGGGATTGTAAGATCGTTTGCGTTTGGAAGTATCGTTATATACTTAAGTGTTACTTGTACTTTGTTATTATCCTCTTTTCGTTTTTTCTTCTCATTTTCTCAGTTTTTCTCATTTGCAATATCGTTCGATCGTTCCTTCTACGGCTGAAGTGCCGTATTTCCTTAAGTATAAGTCCTTAATTCTCAAACTTACTACATTTACGTTTATCTTTAATCGTACCCGTGACTTTCTCCCATCTTTTAAAATTGGTTCTTTATAAAATGTACATTTCTCCAAGTCCACTTTCAGAGTGTAGTAATTACATAATTAAAAAGGAAGACGACAGTTGGTTGATATGTACTGATCGTCGTCTCGAGCTAAGAGTCCAGTTCAAGGGAACTATCAATGACGAGTTCGAATCGTTGCGACGTCGCTCTGCCCAAGTGGATGAACGCGTTCGAGCGAGGGGACGAAAAGAATGCAAACGCGGTTGGGACAGAAAGGCACCGACCATAATTGATATAACCAGATAAGAGGCTCGAAGGAGATAGGAACGCGGCTTGAATTCGAACGGCTCGAAGACACGTGAAAGCGAGAAGGAGTCGGGGCACGAACGGAAGGAGAGAGGAGGGGGAAGCATCCTCGCGGAATTCTCTCTTTGTTCGAGCCGAAATTCCATCGGTCGCCGCAAAGAAAAGGCAGCCGACTTCGGACGAGCCTAGACTGTCAACCGGTATTTTTTCCTTTTCTTTCACGTCTGACGGATTCATTATGTAATTCGCGTAATGGCGGCCTCCTCGAGCCACCCCTTCTCAAGACGTCTCGGAATTCAATTGTTTCAAAGTCGTGGAAACTGCGACGATGGGGACCGAAGAGGGTGAGAAAAGAAAGCTTTTTCTCTCTTTCTCCTATGTCACTTTCTTCTTCCCTCCATCCCTCTCCTATACAGGTTGGTCAAAAATAAGTGAGCAATGTGTATATATATAAATTACGTATATCATATCTCATATATATATATATAGCATGCGATTTTAGCCATCAAGACTATGAAGAACTATAAATAACTTAGTTTTAGGAATACATACGTTGATAACTGATCAATAAATCAGCTGACAAACCTTCCTCTCTATTTTACTCGTATCTCAGTCTCAGACGAATGAACGAAATTAGAACCTAATTTGTGGAACCTCGTTTGTACGAACAAGTTGGTGCTGACTAATATCGCGCTAAAATGTATTAGTACTATGTTTTTTGATGGATAATTTAAACGTATAGTCGGATGATTCCATAAAAGGCTAACGTTGCTTCTAACGATTACCTAATCGTTAATTTGTACACTTTGACCAAATTTACATACCGTCGCTATAAATCGAGCGTCCGAACACCTGCAAGCAAATATTACCTTCTTCTTTTAACACCCTGCATGTGTGAGCGTTTCACGTGTGTAAGTGCGCCCTCCGCAAGTGAGTGTTCAAACTGGCGCAAAAGATGCCGTCTATGGCAGAGACCAAGCTATACGAGAGCCAGCGACCAGAGAAAATAATACCCAGACCTCTCTCCCACGGCGACCTTTCAAAGCGGCTACTCTACTTGGCAATTTCGTTTATTGCGTAGTTTGCAAGAGACTGCGTATCGCCGTGGTTAAATCCGGAAAGAACTATCCTCTTTCTTTTTTCTTTGCTTTCCCTCGTTTTTCCAAGTTTGGCCTTTCTTGGCTTTGTAACTTGTCTACGCTCACGGTTTATTAAATCCGACTTTCTACGATCACTGTTCGCGCATTCAAGCCCTTTTTGTTTATTTAATGACGCATTCTCCATTGAGAGAGAAAAATCGTAGTCCTTTGCTGCTATGTTCTGTAGTTTTCTTTCACCACGTTGCTGCATCTTTGCTCCATTGATAGTAAAGCGTGGCCAATTTGAAGTTCAAGATGTAGAAATAATCATATGGAATTGTTAACTATTTCTACTTAGTTGTTTATTTAGTAACTTGTTCTTCGTTGACAACGAGAGAGGAAGATTCTACTTCTTTCTTCTTTTATCCTGTCTTCTCCCCATCATCAGATTGCTTCATCTTCACTTGGTCACGAATAGTCTGTGTTCAAAGTTAAAAACGCAAAAACAACCAATAGTACACTTAGCTACTTCTTCAGATGGAAACTTCATACTCATCGATCAAGGACTTCAGCAAGTGGTTCTAGAAGTGGACTATCGACTTCCGGGTAGTCGGAAAGTCCTCGACCGAAGGAAGATCATAGGCAGATATAGAAGAGAAGAACGATGGTATATAGAACGTTCGATTATCCTTTGGCGAATTTTTTCACGAATTAATATTTGCACCATCGAAAGAATCCATGGCGAACTACTCGATGGAGCAGAGCAAATAACGGACCAAGTTGCAAACACACGGTGTGAATTTAATCCCGAGAAACGCGACATCTCCGCGGAAACGCGGTTCGGCGACAGTTGTTGAAAAAAAGAAAATGCTTCCGCAGCGGAGTCAGACCCGACCGTCTTGCAACTCGGCTGGAAATACGAGCGTGGATATTGGATACGTCCAGGGAAAAATGCGGATACAACCGTGGGGAAGCGAGCCGACCCTTGATTTTGAAATTTTTCAATGCCGCCCCGGGCTACTTTTCAGATTGTTTATTAAAGGCGTGCCCGAACTTCCTCCCCGGTAGAAGCTGGTTATTTAGTGATACGTTGCCAACCTCAGGTGTATAGGGTGATCCTTTCAAATCGTACCCTTGCATGTATTTGATAATCACAGTGTAGAATATGGAAGTCAACGCGCATAAAAGTTAACCTCTTACCTCATATTATTGTATTATACTCGCGATACAGATTTTGGCTACGATTTAACAAAGGCAAATTGTGTTCGTAACAGACATTAGTTTCAACTTTAAATATATTATATCTGTAAAAGTTATTTGGTAAATTGGTTATTTGGTAGTTATTTGTTAAATAATATAGTATTACTTTGCCTACCTTTGATCAAATTTCATTTTTACGTATTTCTTATAAATATGTTGGTGTTTAAAATTTAACTTAACGGTCACCCTATATATATAAGAGTCTAAAAGTTGCGAGCATAAAATTGAAGAACTTTTATCTCAGTTTCAAGATAATCTTCTACTAACCAAAATATTATATATTAATGTTTATTAACTTTAGACTTATTGAAATTTCTGGTCCAAAATGGTGGACGGCAAATGAAGCAGGGTAGATGTAAAACGTCAAATGACATCCTTGGGACGTTGTAAGAGGAAGCAGTTGTCGAGAAACGTCCGGCGCCGTAGCGGAAGGTCTGGAGGATAAAATGAAAAGGTCAGACCACGGATATCCGGAGGGGACGATGCAACACTGGGGAATTGGACAGGAAAAAAGATAAAGAGGAAGGAATCGAGACAACCTTTCTTTACGCTTCTTTGTTTTGTCTTTGACACATCTTCTTACCCCATCTCCTTAAGAGGGTACAAATCCGGTCGAACGTGAGGTGCAAGTGACAGGTGGAATTGTTATACGCCAACAGCTGAATACTGTTCGATTCTCGAAGAAACAACAGGGTCAAATGTTTCTGCGACTTCCTCAAAATTAATAGATAAGCATGTAATTGTTTAAAACGTCACGTCGTTCGATCTATGGACGTGCTAAAACGAAGTTATGCGCCATCTGTGAGCGATTTATTGAACTAGAAGTGTGTCTCAAATTCAAATTGGGAATGAGAATATATTTTATAATGGCTATAAAAAGTATTAACGCGTCATTATAGGTTACATTTACGTACTAAATAATTAGGTTCGAATATATTAAACTTCGTATCATTTAGTAGCATTTTCAGTTTATGAAAATTCTTAAAACTGATTCAATCGATGTGTCAAATTATAAAAATCAAATGTGCAACCTCACAAAAATATTCTTTATTGAGAAATGAAGGTGCCACTATTTTTTCATCATTATAGTGTGTACGGAGGTTCACTGAAAATCAGTCGAAAATATGATTCGTATAAGCTTTTTATTTCTCGCTTATAAATCATATATAAATAAAAGCTTCCATCTTACTATGTACACACTAGAATAAAAAAAGTCTCTATCTTATACATGAGTTAAAGAACGTTACCCTCATTAAGGCTTTATCTCGCAAATGAAATAACGACCAGCGTCAATGACCAAATTACGAAGGACCTTTTAGAGGGCCAGGAGAATCGATAATTCAATGTCGACCAAATTCCATCGATCTCGGGGAAGTTCGTTGGTTGAAACTGTATAAATTATTTTTAAACTGGCACACAAACAATATATACAATTAACCATTCAAGTTTCTATAGGTGGTAACATCTTTTCCAGCTCCCGTAAAAGTTGTACAATATGCTGTATTAACTTGAAACCAGACATCGTGACCGGCCGTAATGTTTTACTGTAACACTGTTTGTACAAATTGGTAAATGTTTCTGACCTGAAACGTATAGATAAATAAGGTATATTTTATGTCAATATGAAAAATATATTAAAGCAATATGTATCTAAGCAAACGTACTCTTTTTTGCTACTATTGCTATTCTTAGTAACGAATAATTTCGTCAAAGATCGCAAGATAAATTGTAATCGCTGTTCCAACAATACCACTAGACTTTCTTCATCCTCTATCAATTTCTGTTCATCAGTCGGTTTTCCTTCCTCGATACTTTCTTTCTCTATCTTATTGCTAATAGCATTCTGCTTCTGAGAATTGTTTCTATCGCATAATATATCGATAATGGGTCTACATTGTAGAATTAACTGAAGACCATTCTGATATGCTTTTAATTTATTGTTAAAGGTTGTGGCACCTGAAATATGATGTTAATTAATGAAAAGAGAAATTAAAAACTATCTATTAAATTAAATTGAAGATAAATGCGTACAACGCGCTTGATGTTCAGCTAAAGCAACTCTTTCCATCTGCACCGTCAGAAACTCCGTAGTTTGCTCCAAAGCTAATAAAAGCTTCGCAGCTTTATCGTAATACAGCTTGCAAAGTTGCAAGCTTGTTTTTCTTTTAATATTGTCCGCATCCGGTTCATATTCTCTGTACACACGATGATATAACGATGCAAGTCGATGTTGAATTATTGCAGCGCGAAATTGATATACTGGTTGCCTTGGACCGGCAGTTTCAATATCGCAATGCTTCAGAGCTTTCTGTAGGACATCGACGACCTCCCGTTCTAATTCTTCTTCAGTCTAAAATTGCGATCAAATATATGTAATAAAATGTTTCTATTAATGATATAAATGAACATACTTTGCATCCAGTTGTAGGATAATCCTGTAATAATGTAGCCATAGTGAACAAAGTAGTGGACAGATCCCATGTAATAGTATCCCAAATTACAGGGTTTGACTTCTTCGAACCTAAAACTTGCAAGGCTTTCTGATAACTTGCAAGCGCTTTATTATAAAAGTGACGTTCTTGAGTGTTCTGTTTAACGTGCATATGTGCGCAAAGTCGCATAAGTCTTCCGGTATTTGAATGTAAAAGTGCTAAATTTGCTTCGTCATGGACAGTTTCGAACGCTTTCACGCCTGCTTCCAAATGAGTTAGCGACCGTGTAAGTAGCGTTGTTACCCCTTCCGAAGAGGTTGATGTTTCGTCCGCTAAATTCTCTTGTTGGTACCGCGCTGGAAAGGTGTATCATGGTTTAACATCCAAGCAAGTACCTTCAACAAATACAATATCATGCAAAAAATACTTACTTCCAGCTTGATTCATGTAAAGTACACCTAACTCATTATGAATGTTTCCTAATCGCCTTAAGAGATTGTTTCTATCCATATCCATCAGTTCTAATGACAATGCTTTCTCGTAGCACTTATAAGATGCTACTAAGGTAGACTCTAAACTTTCTAAACGTTGTGGCAATAATTCAATATCTATAAATCAAAGTATTTTAAATAGAGAACTTATAACAAGATAGTCTTTTGTATATTTTTTAGCTATGAACATACTCATATCTACATCTTCCATTCTATATATCTCCTCGACAATGCTTTCTTCAATTTCGTTCTTCATCTCGTAATCTCTCCTGTGTTTCTCGACATTACACCAGTCTTGTACAGCCATAAAACAACAGTCTCCAGCACGTCCCAATAAATAGCTTATTGATTTATCGTTCCGTATATCACAAAATATTTCCAACATCTTCTGACAACGTAGGACTGCTAACATATATCTTAACGATGCTCCGTAATTTCTATTGGCATATTCATTTTCAGCGAGCACGGCAAAAATCAACGAAGCCTTTTCGTATAATAATGTCTTTAAATGAACGTTCCAACTTATATTATCACTTTTTTGAGGTGCCTGCCATGTAGGTAAGGTTTCATTTTTAAGCTTACATAACAGTGCTTTTGGTCCGTTCTCGTGAGAGTCCATTTTTGCAATAATTTTTTCAAGTTTCCTCACCTTCTTTTGCTTGGATTTCTTTTTATGCATAGGACTATTGTTTACTGAACTCACTTCGACGTCAACTTCTTTCTTATCTTCTTTCAAGGAAATATAAGGCATAGGAATTGCCTGGAAAGGTTTAGCCATATTTAAATGATTCTCTTCGTATACTCTTTTCTTCTTTTCTTCTTCCTCCTCTTTCTTCCGTTCATCTTCAGAATTATCTTCGATGGGAAAATACTGTAGACATTCGAGTCCGTGATAAACGTGATCTAGAGCGGCTAAACATCTTTCTTCGATGGTGCCCGAAATTGGTGGTGGTTTATATTTCGGTTCTTCGCATTCTGCATGCTCTTTAACTAAAAGGATATATATATATATATATATTATTTAGTTGACTTATTTATATATTAAAGATATCGAAGTACTTAAAATATATTTTTGACTTACTATTAGCTAATGTTAAAGACTTAATTGCAGCTTCTTCGATTTCGTCCGTTAAATCCTTCTCGTTCTCGTTGTTTATACTGGATTCACTTTGCGTATCCTCTTCATCACTCTGATCTGACAACGCAGGACTAGCAGGATCGGTATCAGATGGTATATACAAATCAGATAGCATAAAATGTGCAGATGTTACAATCTGTGGGTACTTTTCTTTAGTCAATAGTTGTATGCAATTTCTTAATAACATTCTAATAGTACCCTGCTGCCTACGATAATCAGAAGAGTATTTCATGTTACGGGCTACTCTATATAGTAACATAGCAACAGGTACAGTAAATGGATTCTGACCCTTTTCATCCGACACATCATTACACAAAGAAGTTAAGTCATACAACTTTACAACATCGTCGTCTTTGCCTTTGAACAACCAGTAAGTATGCCCAGCCTTGGTTGAATTGTTCTTTAAGAAACTTAAAATATTCTGCGCTACATCTCGGATAACTTTAGGACTGAACTTAGAGTGGTCTAAATTAGGAAGATCTTCTGTTTTAATTAATTCATACTTTTGTACAATACCATCCAAATGATAACACATTACCACTTCTGGTACATTACACATCAAATTGTCCAGCCAATAATCTATACCAGTTAATACATTAATAGGTTTAGTCATATCTCTTAATCTGAGGCTTATACATGGGTGAGTTTGCCCTCCAAATATCGGCATATCAGTACCAATTAGCATCTGTATATTCTCGAAGGTCCAGACGATATTTCTCGCAAAATTATGATTATAATTCGGATCTGGGACTTTTTCTTCCTGAGAAGGTTCTGGCAAGCATGGCTTCAATGTTTTCACAGGTAACTGTGGCTTAGTATGTTGCTCTTTGCTGTCTGCTACTACTATCGAGCGATACAAAAATTTGGATACTAGGTTCCTCTGTTGCAAAGTATTTCTACTGTTTGTCTTATGAAACAGACGCTTTTCTTTATCTCCCAGATTCTGGAAAATATGCTCGTAAAAAAATTTCTTTAACCATTCCCAGTCGTTTTCCGCTTGTCTAAGTAAGTACTTGTGAATATCAAAGTCATCTAGCAACAAAGTGTTCTCTATTCTGTGTACCACCATCGATATGACTCCATGGTTGTAAGGCAATTTCAGCAGTTTCTTTATATTCTCCGCGTCCGACACAACATCAACTTCCCCTACACAATCAGGGAACATGTGTGCCATACGAAAACTGGAAAATCCAGAGGTCTGAGACCATACACTCTGCAGGCCGTAACTTTCTGCAGAACTGCTGAGCCAGTTGCTCGGTGGCAAATTTAAGTCTGTGTTGCATTGTAATTGAGCATAAGTTGCTGGTGTTTGGACGACCGAGTATTTTACAACGGCAGTTGACTTGACTGGTTTCTTGGATGAATCAGATGGTATGGCCACAGGCATAGGCTCGACCTACAATTAAATGTTTGACGAATACGTTACATTAAAATTCCAATATCACATTTGTACTTAATGAATTTATCGGCAACTTGATTCTACGATAGACAACATTGCTAACGTATTCTGTGTTGTTTGCGAATAGTATCGTTACGAAGTCTCTTTAGTATAGGATAAAAGAAAACTCGTAATAAAATAACTAAACCAAAATAAAGTAGTTAACGTTACTGATGGAACGAGATATCACTTACCGTATCAAGCTTGGTATTCGTACTTTCTGACATTTTTAATTTCGAATAGTGTCACTCGCGTCTCTCAAAACTTGTCGCTCTGTTCTAAAATTTCTAGAAGGAACCAGAGTGTATCAGATCGAAACCTCGATCACTCGCCTAACGTACAACCACTGAGTATGCGGTATATGCAGGGACGTCACGACGATTTAGAAACAGCTTTCTACTTTATCAATTTTGTTCTGCATTACCGGCTAAAAAAGAGTGGATCAAGAAATGATTAATATTTTCTATGTTCCCATGGTAATGTATTAGCATTAAAAATGAAAATTATGTATTGATAAATAGTAAATCAACTGATATAATTATACAACTACAATCATTAAATTTTTCCGCACGATAAAAGCATAGAATGGGATATTCAAATCATAAAATAAATTTTCCCATCTCTTTTGCGAAAATAAAGAAGGATTTGAAAGTTAAAAGCAAGAAAAAGTGAGTAACACAAATACAAAAAATATGAGAAATATGAAGCGATAAAAGAATCTAATAATTCGCAAAACACGTGCATCCATCCATCGTCTTTTCTCATAAGTGGTTTATACCACAACATTTATTTCCGATTCTCGTACGTAAAGAAGGGTTTTAAGCAGCAAGACACAATAGGCAGATTATACGTAACGACAAAACGAAGCCCGCGAAAATCAGCGTGTCAGAAGCATGGCGCGTTCCTACGTCGAAGAAACAACGCACCCCTATCCCCTCTGGCATAGAACTGGGAAAAAAATATCGCGAAACGGTTAGGATCGACGCGTGCAAAAAGGCACGGTTTATCCGCGACGCTGAGCGGATTGGGAAGCCCTGAAAAATCTTGACGTCACTGGTACCGCGTTCCTATATAAGACCGACGACCACTACCCTTTCAAATCAGTCGACAACGGTGGTGATAAGATCGGAGGATACTTCGTTGCGCTCACGCAGACATGGTGGTGAACTTCAAGGTGTTCAAGAAATGCTCGCCAAACGGCAAAATTTCATTGTACCTGGGCAAACGAGACTACATCGACTATCTATCCGGAATCGAGCCAGTAGACGGCGTGATTCTTCTGGACCAAAACTACGTGGACACCGGTAGGAAAATATGGGGACAGCTGGTGTGCAGCTTTCGCTACGGTCGGGAAGAGGACGAGGTGATGGGCTTGAACTTCCAAAAGGATCTGTATCTGGTCTCGGAACAGGTGTTCCCAACGACCAAGAAAACGGAGGATAGCCTGACCAGGCTACAGGATCGACTGCTCCGAAAACTAGGACCAAACGCAATTCCGTTTACCTTCAAGTTCCCCCAGACGGCTCCGTCTAGCGTAATTCTGCAATCAGGAGAAGATGAAACAGGTGAACCTTGTGGAGTGACATACTATGTCAAGATCTACTCTGGGGACACGGAGACCGATATTACTCATAAGAGAAGCACGATAACTATGGGCATCAGGAAGATTCAGTACGCACCGACGAAACAAGGTCGACAGCCTTGCACCGTGGTACGAAAGGATTTCTTACTCAGCCCTGGCGATCTAGAACTCGAGGTGACCCTGGACAAACAGCTGTACCATCACGGAGAGAGAATAGCCGTGAACGTATGTGTGAGGAACAACAGCAACAAGGTGGTGAAGAAGATCAAAGCGCTGGTACAGCAGGGTATCGACGTGGTGATTTTCCAAAATGGCCAGTTCAGAACGGTGATTGACGCGATAGAGACGCAGGACGGCTGTCCCATTAGCCCTGGCTCCAATTTAACCAAAGTTCTATATCTGAAACCAGAATTGGAGAACAACAAGCATCGTAGAGGCATCGCTTTGGATGGAGGGTTGAAGAAGGAAGAAAGCGAACTCGCATCAAGCACTTTGCTCGTTTCACCCGATGTCCGCGATTCCTTTGGCATTGTAGTTTCTTACGCTGTCAAGGTGAAGCTGTATTTAGGTGCACTGAGCGGAGAGCTCTCCGCGGAGCTGCCGTTCATTCTGATGCGACCGAAGCCCGTGGACCGGATCAAGGTGGTAAATGCGGACAACTTGGAGGTGGAGGACACTACGGAGGAGAAGGTGAAGCCGATCAGCAGTTAGAAAAACGATACACGTGACCGAGGAGCAGTGGGTGCATCAGACACTCGCTGGCTAACGTTCAACCAGAGAATCTCAACTTGCACGGTGGAACCACTTAATCCTGAGATACTAACATGTTCTGTTCTTTGTATTGTTTTACCAAATATCAGAATTCAATTGTTTCTATAGTCCGATGTCGTATTTAGACGCTCGAGAGGTTTCTAGAGGGTACTAATTACCGTCATTGGAAGCAATAAGTTATCATATATAATTGAACTAGAGATCAGGGACGGAGTATATTCGAGGCACGACGAGGCTTTCTTTTTTTTTTTTTTTTTTTTTTTTTAGGGTGAAAGAACGATCGGAGGATGATAGTCTGATTAACGATGATATCTTGGCAAGTGTTAAAACGAACGGTCCGACATACTTGAAGTAGGTTAATGATTCTAGGAATCCGATGCTATCGATCACCACTGTGAGCTAAACGAAAGCGAATCGTCCGACGAGAAACTCGTTTCTAGCAAAATTGCATGCAGATCTCACCCGTAGCCATCGTTTGTACAATAGCGTCCTATAATTATCCAATTCTATGAAATAAAGAATATATGCGACAAAACCAGCGTTCCGTCTCTTTCCCAGCTTCCTTCGGCGCTACATTTTATACTTTTAATGTCATTCGATAACTGTAGAAAAGGGAATAACAAGCCGAGTCCATAAAAGTAAAAGCCAACATATAGGAACGTGTAGCAGCTGGAGCAAAACGAATCAGTAATTAGTCGTATAAGTAGCAAACTCGCAGATTTAACTTACGATCTTCGGCAAATAAAATACACGCAGTTAAATACCGCCTTGCAAGAAGTAACTGGCAACGGCGTTATCGTAATGCTGTCAAGTATCATCGTAGCGGAGTAACAGAGATAAAATAGAGAAAGCCCGGTGAATTTCAAAGTTTATCTTGGTCAGTCAGCTTCTTACGAGAGTAATAAAGAGTCAAGCCGCGAGACGTAGACAGTTTTTCGCGCCTGCTTTTCCGCGTTTTCTTTCTCCGCCAAGAGGATCGGTGCCGCGATATCAGGCAACAATGCGTCGTATCCTTATCATTATCGAATAGCCTCTCGTTAATATCTCGCAGCCACGATCAATCAGCCACGTTAACGATAGATAACGCTATTCGTTGTTATTCGTAGCAACCACCGACGTGCAGAGTCTCGCGAAATAATTTGATCGTTCGTCGTAGAAAACTTTTACTTTTAGACGCGTCTCGTAACAACGATAACGAAACTTTTCGCTGTGTCTCGTATAACGCGCGTAACATATTCGTAAAAGACGCGTACGAGCAGCTTTCACGGGCCTATCTATTCGTTAGAGCTTATGACTTCATCGGCGTAAAAACGCGTATTCCATTCAACAAGTACTTCGTTGTTTCTTCTGCGATCGTTTCGAAAAATTGACGTCGCGTCGGTGGACTGGATGCAGAGAGAATAACGCGAAGGGAATACGAATCGATAGAATCGGTATGTCGTTATGCAATCGTTGGTTATCGCGAAAATATAGCGGAAGACAAGGTCGAGTATGTTAGATGACGCAACGAAGAGGAAGGTTTGGCCTGGAAAAATAATACGGTTGGCGTGTTCTGCGTCTGGAAACGCGACCACGATCGATCGGCACACCCGAAGAATTATCCGCAATTTCGGTCGCGTCGAGATGGTTACATAGAGAAAGACAGAGCGTACTACGGAGAACAAAGGTGAGGAAGAAAAAAGTTGGAAGGAGGACGAAGGGAGTGTATTTTGGGTGGAAGGTTGCAGGTATAGCTGGCCGCGACAAATCGAAAGGCACGACTCTCGCGATCCTACGATTCTCGCGGTGGAAGGTCCTGGCGAAGGGCAGAGCGCCGTCTCGGCGATGCCACCCTGTGTATAGGTGCGTGGTGGGCGTTGGAGGAGCAGAGAGCCAGCTATCGACTGAGAAACGCGAACCTAACCCGAACCTTTCGCATAAAAGAGATAAAGCTACTCGAGACGGAGGTTACACGGAGAGGGAGGGCATCGACGATCGAGAGAGACGGCGAGCAGATAAAATTAGAAAGAGAGGCTAGAAAAATGGAGGGACGGCGAAAAGGGGAGAGAGTGAAAATCGAAGAAGAACGAAAACGAACGGCAGAGTGTCGCGCAGCGAGAACAGAGAAGACGAAGGCAGGCAAGAAGGAGAAACGTGGAAACGGAGCAAAGAAAGAGAAGAGAGAGAGATATAGAGAGGCTAGGCAACGCGACGAGAAGCACCGAGTGATCGAAGGAGGAACGAAGCGAGGCTTTGGTGGGACGTCGCGAGAAACGAGGAGTAAAGAGAGCGATAAAGAAAGAAGGAACGAGTGGTGGTGCATCGAGAAAGAGAAGGAGAGAATAGTAGGGGATTCGGTCGGTCGGCAGGCTTGGCTGGTGCGTCAGTCAGGCTCGAGACACCCGCGAGAACGGAGCGGTGGTTGCCTCCCTTATTCGGTACGTACATTCAATGTGTCCCCTCCATCACCCCCTGCCTACCTAACAGGAGTCTCGTCTATCGAGGCAGTGTCGCGCAGAGTGTCGTACGAGGAGTATATTGGTCCGCCTGTTCGCATCCCTTCTTCGCAGACCGGTGTTTCGTATTTTCTATTCGCAACCCCCCACCCCCACCGTGTTTCGATTTGTGCCACGTACGAACCAAATTCATCGGTGGAGCTACGTACCAGAGAGACCGGCCAACGATCGAAACAGCGTGAAAGGAAAGCAGGAGTTGCCGCAGGAAGGAATCGGAGGAGTTTCTGCCGATAAGACCGGCCAAGAATCCCCTAGAAAGAAGCGAAGATAGTGGCGGATACGCTACGCTAGCGGTCGAGTGAGTATTACAGCTCGCGGAGCCTTCACTCTGCCCTCTTCTCTTTGCCCCTGTCCTCTCGTTCCGGTTCGATCAGCTCTTCTTTATCGGTTCTCTTGCGCGCGTCCATAATCTCTGTCGTACGATCGACCATACGAGGAAAACGCGTGTCGCGTGTATCTTTCTGCTTGACCTGTGTCTTGTGTCACGCGCAACAGACACCGGCGAAAATTCACCGATACGCGACGAGTTTCTCTTCTCCCGCGGCAGACGGTGGCATTGATTTCCTCCTCCCGTTCTCTCGCGCCGGCCGCTCGCCCTTCCCTTCCCAACGTGTACGCACGATCGCAATCTCTCAGCCCTTAAAATCGAACGAAATTCAAGCGAATGCGTACTCGCAGATTCTCGTAAATCGATCGATGCGTATGTGGTATGTCGTGGCTGTCGAAAGTCCAAACCAAAAGTCGAAGAAAGAAAAAGAAGAGCATCGTGTACGTAGAAGGATGGGTGGGTGGGGAGGCTGTCGTTATTCTCCGAACCCCGAACATTTGGCTCGAAAAGGAACGCAGGGTGCGCGTTTTGGTGCACGAAACGTTGCCGGAGGTCGAAGAACGTTTGTTTGCACAGTTCAAGAAGGACTCGTCGATTCTTCGCGTTTGTGGCGTGGCCGGGACGAAAAGCGCGCAAGCGGAGGAACGAGTTTCTCCGGCACGCTGCAGCGTAATTTCACGCGAAACTCTGGCAACCTTGAACGCTGCTGGAACTGTCGGTTCGAGGCTGGTCCCGACAGTGTTCAGGGGCGTCGAAACGCGGCCAGAGGTTTTAAGAGTACGATCACGAATCGCGGTGTACCTCGAAACGTCGAATTCCGGTATCGAGCGACCAAAAAACCACCATGTTCCTTGTTCGGGTCGCAGCTCCATTGTCGACTCGTTTGTAATAACGTAGTTTCCGTACGAGAAGCGACGTGATTAAGATATCTCTATTTATAAACAGATCACCGTTTATTTACACGGTTAGAAACCATGGTTGTTCCGTCTTCTCGCACGCGTCTCTGTTTACCAGTGCTGTAAAAGCAAGAGTGTTTGCTTTGAACGAGCGTTTAAATAGAAAGAGAAGACACGGTGGATCCGAAAGGAGCAAAAGTCTCGGATAAAATTTCGGATTTCGCAGGAAATCGTGCCTTTTGGGAAAATGTTCTCCTAATAGGTAGACGTTCTCTGTATTTGTGGGTCGTAGAGATAAAATTTCATTCGGTTGTTCGGAAAGTTGATAGTGTTTTTGCTGTGAAATCCCACCGAATAATATAAATGCTGCTTCTAGTCCAGATGCGTTTCTTCGGCGCAGAGAATTGAGTTACGACAATTGACGTTTTCGAGACGTTCAGTCTGCTGCAAAAGTAAGTATCTAATCCCATAGTCGAATAGAAGGTTTTCATCGTCCTGATTCAGTGATCAACGAGTGTAGCTGCTACTTTACCTAACAACTGCAATTTTTTCTCCCATACGTAGACGTTAAAGCGATACTTTGCTGCTCCAAAACTGGTGCTCGACCACGAAACTCGAAATTTCCTTCGCACTTTCCGATATTTTCGTGGGAAGACCCATTCGATCACGTACTCGAAGGCTTGTTTGTTCACGTACAGCGATAACAAATATCGCTCGGATGCATTTGCTCGATCCGATACGTTTCGTTTAACTCGACCACTCGTTCAGGTATAATACGTGTCCGCGCTTATCGTTTGGCTCGAACGCGAGCCTGGAAATCGAGAAGCACGAATCGTCGACCTCGAACGGCCATGCTTTCATACGGTATTAGTCACACGTAGTCGGCCGATGAATATTTCAACGTTACAGCCTGCAAACACCGTTTGCCCATGCAAACACGCATTCCGCGTGTCGCTTTTTCGTTGCGAAACGCCGCCTCTAATCCCGCGATATCCTCTCGGTAGGCAGAATAACGAGACACGGTGATCCATGGCGGTTCTAGCGACTGCACCCGCATCGATTTCACTCGAGTCGGACACTTTTCCTGCTTCGAAGCCGGGAGTCACCTCGAACTATTGTCCCAGTTGCTGTCAAATGGCTTCTGTTACAACTTAACGAGCCAGTCGTCGGAGAAAGCAACGTGTCGTGTAAAAACATCGCGGAAAAATTCGATTTTCGCCTGGCTCATTGGCTTTCTTTCATCTTCACGAATCCATTAACGAAGAGATTAACCATCAACGTGTTTCTTCCTATTCTTTCTATTTTATTTTATCGAGAATCCTATTAAGAAGGATTGGCGGTGACGAATTTTCACCAACTGCGTTCATTGTTCTTACCGAGTGACGATTACCACGCGTTAGCATTGCAAATGTGTTTCGCGAACGATTGAATATCGTATCGCTATCTAGAGTTACTGTATGCTAAACCAGAAGTAGAAATACTTTGTTGAAAGACACCGATCAAATTCTTTGCTTTGACAAAGTGTCTACCGATCGAATAATTTTCCGTATCGATATCAGGGAAAAATTGAATAAGGGAATATTTTATCCTTCCACTACGATGTATCAAAGTAAATTATTTTACGATATTTCTACTTTAATAGATATTGTAAATTCTAACAGTCGATCAACTTTGTTTAAATGCAACCCGTCAAATTTAGAAACATCGGCACTCTTCGACGCTTCTTGATCGAGTTTCCTTGCATTAATACGCTAATTTATCCTGCGCTCGCTCATCGAAGAGATGCAACTTTTCCAAGGTAACGGAATTCCAAGCCAACGTTTTTCTTCAAACTCCGTAAACTTGGTAAAACACGTACCGATTCCAGAATTTTGATCAATAGCGTAGCCGCGTGCTCGTGAAATATTTTCGTACACGTCCGAAACAGGATCGTTGAATTTATGGCTCCTATTGGATACTGCGCGTGCTGAAAACGTAGCTCCTCGACTGGTAGGTGGCAGACAAGGGTGTAGCCGGTCGAGTCCTGGCCCGATGCATTCGCGATCCTTCCGTTTCTTCTGCTCTCTCCGTGTCCTTCGCCACGTTATAACGCGCTCGTGACTCGTCCAAGACCCAAGACCCGAACGACGGTCGTCCCCTCTCTCTCTTCCCTTCCTTTTCTCTGGCTGGTTTGGTCGCAAATTTTCCCTAGGATGCTCGCGACAGATGAAAGTACACCAGGGACTAGATAGAGGCTGAATTATCGGATTCACCGCGGGAGCAGCTGCTATCGATAGATTGAATATGAATTATTGAACGCTCGCGGCTGGAACGTCGAGTTCTCCAAAGCGATCGAGGGAACCCGTCGAGAGAACGTCCCCGGCCGATCTAGCCACTTTCGCGTCGCGGACGATCACCTGGAGCGCACTCGAACCTATCGAACACGGTCGAGGCCCTCTCGGTCGAGTCAGCTATTGCAGCAGGCAACTGATTTTTCTTGTCGATATCGGATGGGTTCGAACGTGCTTTAAGAGGCTGTGTGGCAGTTTTAGGGCTACTGGTGTATTCTTTCGCCGTTGGATTAAGTTTGCTTAGGTTTGGACAGGTGCGGTTAGATTCGATCGCAAGCTGCAAGTATAAAATGACGAGGTTTTGCGATTAAGATAAGGCAAGAATTTCGATCGAGGCTGATGGTTGCTCCGTAGTTGAGAACTGATTTTCCTTCTGGCACTTTTCAACGTAAAAGCGTATTCTTAAAATTGGTGGAGTGTCTGTTAACGCGGTTGATGTTAGGACACGCTGTCCTTTATCGAAATACGAAATAATAAGGTTCTGCAATTAAAAGAGCAAGAATTTGAAACGTTTGCTCTCGAGTGCTATGGCGATTATATCGTGTTGATGTAATTATCGATCATCATCGAATAGATACGAGAATCGCAATCACAATGATAATTACTCTTTAAGTCGACTTACCTCGATCATAGAAGACAGTTTAGTCAGAGTTTCAATCATAATGATTCGAAAGTTCCTTCATCGGTCGATGAACTAAGCTGGAACAACGTAATCGATCAACGAAAGATGTAATTTGCAACGCGTGTAAGTAGAAACAGGCGATCGTCCTATCGTCTCTGTGAAGCACTCTTCTGTTAGCTTTCAGCGAACGTAAGAGCGTGGAGAGTCATACGGATAAACATCCTAATCGCGGAAGTCGTCTCGCGTCGTCTTGCAAAGGGGAATTTTCACGAAGGAGAGCCTTGCGTGGGCGATTATGCCTGGTGAAAAGCGAGAGGGAGCCCAAAACAACTCGTTCGTTTTCGACTTTCATTTTCCACGAGACTCGTTTCTCCGAAAGAATTGAAATGTCAAAGAGACCGAGAGAAAGACAGTGCTGCCTTTGTTCGTAGTCGACGTCGACTCCCATAAAAACAGGGTGAAAGAGGGTGAAAAACAACATTGTTGGATTTTTTAAGCCTTCTTCAGCGCGCTAACTTAAATAAGTAGATATATTATTCGATAGATTGTTGTTCGAGGGGATCTTACAAATTAATTAATTAGAAAGTTATCTTTCTCGGATATTTCATGGTATTCTCTAATAATCGCGTCTGTCGAGTAAAATTTCTCACAGTTACACGAGAAAACCTATTAGTACCGGCAATTTGTGGATTCGTATCTCGTAAATTTCGCTATTGATATTAGTTTAATTTCGCTAGAGAGTCCGGCTAGCGAATCGGATATTCGTCTGGCTTGCGTGCTTAAATTGCGATAAATAAACGACAACTGCGTTCATTTTCGCCGACGAATTATGGATGTACGTACGCTTATGCATGTCGCGAGGAAGCTAGACAAGGCGCGAGCGTGCAACTCGAACTCGTCGGTTCCCAGCGGAATCATGAAAGTATAATAAGGCATCCTCCGGTTTCTGCGAACCAGACTTTCATCCGATCGGACCATTATCTTGCATTAGACTGTTCGATGTTAATTGTAAACAGACAGACACGAGGATGTGGAAGAAACGCAACGTTGCAGATTACAAGGAAACGATCCGAGCAATCGCGATGATCTTTCCCAGGAATCTAGCCCAGAAGATTGCCTCTTGTTCCTGGCGTGTGTAGGAGGATTTATACGAAACCGGCGTTCTTCCAGAGAAGAATATCGAGAAGGATTCTATTACGGTGGCAGGTTGGTCAGAAGAGCGTGTATTTATATTTTTACGAGATGCTGGATACCTTTATTCTTCGTTAAATAAGAAATTTTATGATTCGCAAGGTGCAAGTTATCGGTGCAAATAAATTTCGTTGATTTTCTAAAATTTGGAAGCGACACACCGGAAAATCAACTGCAAAAATGCTGATAGCGATAGCAATTGTCGGTTAAAAAGACGAAACTCCAATCAATTAACGCGACGCTGTTACGTCTTATGTTCGAACGAGGAAATCCAAGTAGAAGCTAAGAAGAAAAAGAAGAAGAACAGAAGATCTCTGCTGGTGAAATAACTCTGTACGATGACGTTTCTCGAATATTGAATCACTTTCGCGCGAATCATCGGAACCGCGGCCCCGAGCCAGGTCGTCTTACGTTGCGGCGAGAAATGGAAATAAAAATGCAGCGTGTCGTGACGAACGGAGGTTGTGAATCATCGACGCTAAAATAGAACGACGCGGAGCCAGCACTGAAATCAGCCCGATAAAAAGCTTCAACAACAATGCCTGGGCTATTGGCATCGATGCGGATTGCTCGACTGCTTACGTCCGTGAAAGTAACGCGTCGATAGCGAGTCGAACGAACGAACGGGAAGAAGGGACATGGTGCTCCTAGGTAACAGTAAAAGGCTACCACGATACACTTTCCTTCGTGAGATCAGCCGTTCCGCGATCCAAGCTTCTTAGCGCTCCTTTATTCTCGATTCCGTGATCTGCAGAACGTAATTGTATATTTAAAAAGGATTTCTAACGAACACACAAAAGCAGACTTTTACTTTTTCAAACGCGTGAGGGCAAAAACCGAACAATTTCTCGGTAATTACATTATCGTTGAGAGTCTAGTAACTAAGCTACACGTACGTAATTAATTAATTAAGTAATCGATTATATATGCGTTGGTAGCAACTTGCGCGTTAAACCTGGCTTTCCCGAACGACGATTAACGAACATACGAATATAATATATATAACGAATATAATATGATAACGAACATAACGAATAACGATCACTGCGGCAATAATTTCCATTTTTCAGAGCAAAGTCCGAGGGTCGTGTAATTTGCGGAAATTACGAAACGACCTCGAGGAATCAGCCACGAAATAATTGAGCGTTATCTGCACTTTACGTTGCCGTAGTATCCGCGCTAGATACCTCGCTGCGATGAACACGCATTGGAACCTTCCAGGGAGGAAAAAATGTGAGACTGACACGTATATGCGTCGCATTATGTTCACGACCATGGCCCATAGATTTCGACGGTCGATAAGAATGGAATGTTTGGAGGAAAATGTGACGAGTGAAACGACAAACCATCTGTGACCGAAACGCTTATACCGCAAACCAGGGTTTCCTCTGATCGTGAGAGTTATAATTGCGTTTCCATGGAAAACTTCGATCCATCGGGTATCGACCGCGAGTTGTTGAAAGATTGCTTGCTGATAATGTTAATGTTAGAACCATCAACGATACTTCTAAAACTTTGATTTTAAAAATGAAGCTTCGTTTTCGAGAGAATTGGGTTTAAAAACTTGTAAAGTACACGTGAATTTGATTCACTTTCTACGAATGGATGACTGACAGAAAGTTGTTCTACTTGCGAGAATCAATCAAAAACGTACAACAAAAATTTGACGTTTAATCTCCTGAGAGATATCGAGGCAAAAAATGGTTTCAGAGGTAGTTTTCAATCAATGACTACATGCGTGTACATTATTTCTCTTACTTTTAAAGCAATACGACATAATTATCTACTTCCGACTCTGGTAGATTTGTTCTTGCAAAGCTTAAGCCCTCGTATTTAAAAGAATAAATTTTTTAAAACGATTCTTTATTAAAAAATAAAATTCTTTCTACATATCCGACTTATTTTCGCGTATAGAATAACCTCCTCTATTGAGTTACACCACGAGCGCTGCCACGCCCTGTATAATGCAAGGGAGAAACACACCCTTATCTATGTATGTACTTTACAGAGAAGCCACCTAAACCGGTAAAACTACACCGTTAAAAGATCTATGAAATTTCTATGAAAATTTATATTCTACGAGAATTCTATAGAATCTCAATGAGAAATTACGATCGTTTCGATACTCTGATGGTTTTATCGGTATCAGAGAAAGAGTAAACGTTCCAGTGAATGATAGCTTGTTCGATAAAATATTTATATACCGATAGCTTGTTAAAACTCGAGTAGAGTAATTTCATTTGATAAAAGAATATCGTCTGTAAAAAATACGAATTAATCTGTTCTATTCACTGCGACAGTTTTACCATTGCTAAGAGGAAACAACCTTTACGAAAATTAGCCCTTTCTAGATTACTAAACGAGCCAAACGCGGAGTAATTCCACTAGATGGGAAATATTTCGTGAAAAATACTATTGTTAATGATCCTATTCGACGTAAGGAAGTAAGAGGATAGCGAATGGGCGTGGCCCAGGATCGCGACTTATCTCTTGAAGTATTATATATGCTTGAAAGCTGAGGCAAACGGTGCTACTTAAGAGTTAATATATCGATGGGAACGTAATCGCGACTCGAGGAAGGAAAGTCTACCAGTTGGTTGTGGAATCGCCTTTTCTTCTTGTGTTCAGAACGGTACATTCGCGGAAAAGGTCAGACATATGTAGAAGGTGGAGCAACAACGTTACCGACAAGATCTGCCTCGATTCACGCGATCCCTGTATCCAATTACTGGACAAGAAGGATTTTTATTATTCTTATAAACGATCGGCGATTCGAAAGAAAAGGGAAAGGTAAAAACCAACGGTGATATTCTTCGAGGGATAAATTGGAATTTTCCACGAAGGAAGGACGGCACGATGTTGATTCTTAATAAATTACTTCGCTCTTACTGTTTCCTCTTAGCTCGCGTCTTCTTTCTATTTGTCTTATTTTCTTTTTCTTTTTTTCTTTCGTGTAATTTGCCACGGAAGCGTTAATGTACCGCCCACATGCACGCGCGAGACCATTTAAATTACTGCCGACGAAACGACTGGAAGAGTACCGCGTCTCGCCCTGCAATTATTCTCCAAGTGTTACTCTCGTCGACTCGGTTCGTATCTTTCTCAACTCTTTCCGAGGAATTCTCTATAACCTGTTGTTATACGCGATTCTCTGTTAACACGAATTCAAAGATACGATAGAGCAGTGTTTCCTCTAATTTTCTTTTGCTAGCAATGTCCTTTTATTATATAATTCGTTATACGATAACTGGCGAAATTTATTTTTATTTAATCCTGTTGTTCTTTCACCTTGTTCTTCGCGTTTGTATTCGGATATATATATATATATTTTTTTTTATAAATTTGAGATATGCACGCGTTATAATAATATGTAAGAGACAGTTTCTCACAGAATTGCAATTACTTTTATCTCAATGCGATATTTCTGTCTCACAGTGCCATAATTCGAAGCTGCTTTCGTAACGTTTTCGATCGTTAAACGAACACTACTGCATAGCTGTCATGGAAGTGAAATCATTCATAGATGCTCGTCGACTTCTTAAAATTATCCCCGGTTCGAGGAACGAGATAAATCTATGTCTCAGCTATCGATGCATCGACACGAACGTTCGTACCTCAGTACACGTTAACGTTATCCTTTTAATCGTTCACGATCGCTCGCTATTGTAATCATCGATCGGTTGGAATCAACGAACCCATACGCAGAGATGGATGCTGCAAGCGGAGAAAGTGACTGGTTGACACGGTATTCTTCCTCCAGATCCCCGGTCGATCCCATGGATGGATATCAAAGATTTATGCAAATTATCACGTCAAAGCCGTACACTGCTCGTGACATGCTTGCATCCGACTAAACACGGCTCTGATCGTCGCTGATAAAAAGCCTCGCGTACTACAGAGAAGCTGGATTTTTAAGAAAATCCTCGAGAAGAGCCTACTGGCCTACATCGACAGCTGAGCAAGGATTAGAAACGATCGAACGAAGATCTCGTTTCACGATAGATCGTATTAGCTTACGATTTCATATATTGATCAAGGATTAATTTAAGCTAGGAGTTTGACAGATACAACTAAGAGATAATCAACGATACTAACTGGTCGAATTTTTCGGCGAAACTGTTCGAAATACAACTTTGTCGAGATTCTTGCAACGCTTTTCTTCCGCTAATAACATCGGTACGTGTTGAGACAAAAGTGGAGTGTTAAGTAAAGAGAGAAATGATGGCGTGTTGATTAAGATTAGAATTAATCAGCGCGTTCGTGGAATCGAGGAAGCAAAGCACGAAGCAAGGAGACCAAACAAGCCGACAATTTATAAAAATCCATATTCCTGGTTTCCTTGTTAGTAGCAGAAATATGGTTTTGTGTCTTGTGCGTCGACGAAAGCTAGAAGGAATTTGTGGTTTAGGTGGTCACCGAGCCAAGCGCCTTGCCTTATCTCTGTCCTCCATTAGATCTACCGTTCCATGAGTCGTTGCACGAATCGGTAGAAATATCGTTCTCTGGAAACACGAATTTATATGAATTCATATGGATTTGCGAACTCCAAGTCCGAATAAAATTCAATGTCCAAGTTTCGTAGGTTTTCCTACTTACTATACGTACTATAATATATACTGTACACTATATCGTATATAGTGTGTGCTGTGGATCAGACAGCTGTTCGAGGGCGGCTTGATCTTTTTTCAAAAGCTTATTGAAGCACATGCTGCGGGCAGAGGCGCGCCATGTGCCTCGTATCCTTCTGTGGCTCGTTTCAATCTCGATTATCTTCTCTTCGAAATTCCTTTCGAATTCCCAACGTCGATTTTTCACAACGAAAGACTCGCTCCTTTTCGTAAACATATATAAGATAAATAAAGTCTAAAATAGATAACGTAATAAAAGAAATAACGTCCGAAGAGAGAAACTCTCGTTTCGATCTCAATAATCTTCACATTTCTTATCGTTGATTTTCCACGATGAAAGATTCGCAAGTTCGTGGAAGCGCTTTAAAGAGAAATAGCGTTGAATGTTTAAAGGAAAGACAAACGTGCTTTAAATCGTTAAGTCGTTTGGCAAACGTACGGTTGTTCGATAAAATAGGCGAGACAAGTTGCGCATGGCGCCAATGTTGTGCAGAGAGCTGTCAATTGACGGGACGACACTGACAATTCTGACTTCCTGTTCTTAAGCTACACGTGTCTCTGTAGTTGCATTCTCGCGATGACGAAGCGATCGTGTTATTTAATCGTTTGCAACTATCGATAAACGAATCGATTGAGTTTAGAACATTGGCCATCGTTAACGGCCCTCGTCGTTTATTCGTCTTATGATATTCAACGTATGGATTTTTATTGGAAAGCGAATATTCTGGAAAACTTTCGTTGACGTCTTTACGCGCTATACGATCTATTTCGTAGGATTCAAATTAGCTTGAAATTGGAACAACATGTAGAACAAATTTTGTGGCGCGAGTAATGTTACGGAGATTTCGTGGATGAATGAAGGAAGGTACGAGGCAAAACCATAAACCTGTAAATTTTAACTTTTTCAGTAAAAGAGTTCGATTATTTTTAGATGGAAATATATTGCCTAATACTGCGAGCTTCGCTCGTCGTCAGAATTATCCGATTATTCCAAACTTAATTCTGATTTTTCGTAATAATCCAACGAATCGCACACTCGTGATATCAACGTAAGAAGAACAACATACTTGGACGTAGCTGCAAAGAGCTTCCAGAAACATAGGACCAGTCTTACTCAACTACGACACAATGAAACGAACGAATCCAATATTGGTAGGTGGCGAAACGAAGATATCGGAGTTCCCCTAATCACATTATAGTTTCGTATGGCTTCTGAGCTGCCCAGATACCAACTGGATACCTTAAACTATTTAAAACCGCTGAACTCGTTCTCCATTTCGACGACCACATTTTTAACAGGGTCACTTTGAAAACGGAAAGACGAACAACGAGAACAAAAATGCCTAAGAAAAAAAAGACTTTTCGTTTTAGAAGCACGAATAACGCATTCCGAATGGATCATCCCGTGGTCTCTTCCGGCTGACAGTCGGTCTATTTTCCTTGGGTGCATAGTGCCACCCAATGTTCACTCGATATATTTGTTCGACCAGCTAAAGGAGAGGGTACCTGTGCTCACGGCACGGGGTGACTCAGCTCGTATATATTTCGGCGGGTCGAGTGGTTCTCGTCAGAAGGAAGTATTTCGCGCTGAGTCAACCACGAAATCCCGAAACTGCATGCACCGGGTGGTCGTCGCAGCTCAGAGCCCTCGTTTCGTCAACGGTTGTCCGAGATTTTATCGCCGTCTGCTCGAAAATGAATAGAATAGAACAGAGCCGTACAATCTAGGAAAACGAATTTAATCAATTAATTACAGTTAGTCTCGCGGTTATGTCTGTAGGATCTTGGTGTTGGCCAAACATTGTGAGAACACGTTCTCATCGTGTTGCAACATACGTTTGAAATTCGTCGTGATCCAATTCTGCGAGGATCTTAACGTTATAATTTAGTCTTTCTCATCGCTTTATATATTATAGTTTGAGATCACGGAATTTTTCTTGTATGAATGTCTGTCGTTAGTGGTCGACGAAAATCGTCGATCAGCGATGAAACTTAAGAAAGCACGGAGCCGATCATAGTCGTCGTAGCATTGAAATGTCATAGCATTGAAGCGCAAGCCTTTGCCGCTGTAGGCTACGGACGAGCAGGATTAACGAACGACGGTGTAAACTCGCGAAGGATCGCGTTCCAACGAGAATAGCGGAGAAAGAGGAAAACGTAATCGCTTGTTCGCCAGTGGCAGGCAACCAAAAGCTGTTCCGTGACGATCTATTCTAAGCTTGGATCGTTCCAAAACAGGAACAGGTCCAATTTCTGTCGTCGCTTGATGTTCTCGTAGCTCGAGCTATGCTCGTAAAATTTCAAAAACTGCGACGTGCACGTTCCGATGGATTTGAACCGACACGTTCTAAGATTGTAATTTCACGCAAAATAATTGGAACCGGTTGGATCGTGTAAACAGTTGATTTTAACTGCCCCGTACGACGCTTAAAAATGCTTTTCAACGATGGAAAGAATTTATTTACCCGAAAGTTAATTTACTCGCATCCATTCGACCGTACGCTTCAACTTCACGAACGTTTCGACCCTGTAGATTCTATATCGGGAAATTAAGAAATTCTGTATTTCCAGAAAGACTCAAAGGGAATTAAAAGTACACCCACGCGAAGGTTGTCTGTTTTCTTTGCCTTTGCTCGGTTGAAAAACGACGTAAGAACCGCGGGAGGCGGCCGGTTACTGAAATTTAAGGTTATTTCGAACGTTCGTTAAGCTCGGAACGATCCTCTTCGGTAGATTCGTAGGCAGCGAGCGACGGGATGCCGGTCGTTTTGCATGCCCGCATAGATCGAAAGCGTCTGTTCGCGTGGAAAGATCCACCATCCAGATAAAATCGCAGGAAGATACGGTTTCTCGTCACGACACCAGCTTCTCGAAGAGTAGAAAGGCGGCTCTTGGCTGGGATCACCTATTAGCCGAGCGGAGATTCATGGATGCTGCATTATTCATAAGGGAAGACACTTTGCAGCCTTTTTTCTTCTCGACCAACCGCGGAATAGTAGCTAATTTAAAACGTACGACAATTTGTGCGTTGTCCGCGTGTAGGTAAATCATCGAACGTCGATTTCGTGAGATCAGCACCGTTCGATCGTCCTTTAAATCTTTTCATGGACGCTAAGAATTGCTTTCTTCCGTGCGTGAAAGTCAGAGTGTATTGGTAACGTGGAAATATATAAATTACGAATGTGTAAAGTTTTTCGTCCAATGATATTTATTACGCGTTAATTTCAAGCTTGAAGCCAATTGAATACGCGTTCGGGTCTTTATTAACTATTTCTTGTGGAACAGATTGACCCAGAATGAATGAAGAACCGCATAACCTTCGATTTCGAGACACTGTGTAGTCTGCTGAGCCAGAAATCCGACTACCAGAAGCCCAACTAGTATTCCTCGTGAGTCACGCGAGCATTCCGCAGAATCCATCGAAGCGACCGGCCGGAAACGTGACGCGACCTGCCAACGAATCACGAAAAATTGTGCAGGTTGACGTTTATGGAAATCCGTTGGTTCGAAACGTGTTACTACTTGTCTCTCGGCAACATCATACTTTCACGCTATAGCAATTAATCCTTCCAACTATTTCTGACTAATATCGATAAAAAGAAACGTTCTTCGGTTCTTATCTGATGAAACTTTCTTCCATCCTCTACCGTTTCGAACCTTCGAACAAATTGTCTGAAACGTTCTATACGCATATTCCTAATCCTCTTTAACGAAATTTAAACGTATAAATCGCTAACTCTGTCTGCAGCTAATAAGCGTATGATCGCTTCTAGTCGTTAACTCGTCGTTACTTTGGAGATTCGTTGAATTCTACGCTATCGCCACGAATTTACCAAAGTGTCTAGTTACTTACGAGTGTCAATGTACGTGACTAACGACGACGTTAGCGGAGCGACGTTTCGTTGAGTAAACCAAAGGAAATAAGCGAAGAATAAACGAAACTAAAAAAACACCTGGCGGTCTAAAAGCGTCATTAATTCTCGTTGGACGAGGACGAATCGTTAATGGTCGTCGATAACGTATGAATCGGCAGGATTACTCTGTTTGTATGTTGACTGGTTCGTCGAATGCGAGAATCTGCTGGCAATAAGTCACATCGAGTTGCGATCATTCATCGAGAATAACCGTTCACCCGTTCGTGATCTCCTCTCTCGAATTTCACCCGATGGAGCCTACTTGCGGAGATGCCTGGTCCTGACTTGACGTCGGTAAACACGCGAAGTTAGAAGCTGGTAGCCTTGAACGAGGCTCGATCTGCCGCGAAAGCAACGACGTGCTCCGCCACATACTCGTGATACACTACCGTTCATAAGTATTCCAGACTTTTGAATACTCGCGCACTTACTGTAAATACTATAGAAAATATTATAGAAAAATATTATAGAAAACATCTTCAACGTCAGGTAGCCAAATAATTATGGCAGTATACGTTCAAACGAATGTTTCTGATTCCTTTGGATGTGTTATTTCGTATTCTTGCAGTTTGTCTGCTAATGTTTGATGATCGTGATAATAATCAACTTAACGACAAGTCGGATAGTCTTGACGAACACTACGTTTCCTCGATATTAGGGTTTTCGAATAATAGAATTCTCTAGTTATTCGACGTCTAAATACTTATGGACGATAGTGTACATCCTGACGCATCGTACACGATCCATCGCTTTCTCGATCTTCGACGAGAGGACGTATGATGACTTTGAAGATAATTATTTTCAGCAGGAAATTTAATTAAATTTTTTCTACGTTTTAACGATACGGTGGCCGATAAGAAGTTTAAGGAAAATTAAAAGTGGCGAAACAAGTTCCATTGGAATTGATACGGTGGTGAGTTATGGATACATTCGTCCGGCTTTCTATCCCGTGGAAGAAGACTAGAACACCCAGTTGTCTCAATTTCTATTCGATTTACAAGCAATCTTCGTCCCAGGGTATAATTTCAGACACTCGAAACGACGATACCCAGTGAAAGCCGAACGAGAAAGGATTCTACATTGCGAATGTGGAATTTTTTTTTTATGTGCGAATGAAACGACCGGGTTACGTAGCCTAAGTTAACCACCGACAGAGTCTTCTCAAAATACGGTAGAGCTAAAATAGGAGAATAAAATGTCTGGTACTTTGGTATTAAATTTCATTTATTTAAATAGAGATGTAGCGTATTGTCAGTTTGTTTTAGTACTCCAGAGTTCTATATATTTCTTACCGCTGAATTAGCTAAGTTTTTTAACTCAAATAAACCTCTAGCGTTACATTCTCTTTGTGCCTGAAATACCTCCAACAGTTCAGCGTAATCAACATTTTCGCTTGTTATTTCACTTCGTAAAAGTTTACGTCTGCATCTTGTTCGTCACTCATAAAGGATACTCAACATCTAACAACAGAACAAAGGAAAGAAACCAAGACCAATGCGTTCATTCGTCGTTCGAGTTCCAAATCTCTCGATAGCAATAATTACTTTCTTCAGGATATACCGACGTATTTCTGTTCTTGTTACGTCGAGGTGGTCGTTGAAACGAATCGAAGAATCGTATTACGCGATACAAACTGTATATCAGAGTATAGACATTAAAGTATTCGGATCATTCATGGATCATCGGTTCATGGGGAAAAAATGCAGAGAATCGAACGACGGGGAGGCGAATTCCTCGATTCGAGAAACGTTGTCCCAGGAACGTTCCTCCACGGCGCGGTCGCACCTTGGTGCGTTCGGAGAATCGCAGAAAGGTGGCTGGCATCGGTTCAAAGCGACGTAATCGGCCGGTTGCGTCGCTGCTTATTCGGAATCCCGGATAGAGGATACCGTAAAACGGCGTGCACACGCTTTATTACATCTGCTGTGCGTAAATTTAGGCACACGGAATCACGAGGCTGCTACGCGTCTCGGTTCGCCACGCTTTAACCCATTAACCACTTGGCTAAACGCGTACCGACTTCTCTCCAAGAATTAGCTATCGCTTGTAATTTAATTCGAAACTCTAATTTTATTAAAAATTCTATTATACTTTCTTCTCCACGTGTATTTTAAATTTATGCTCTATTTTTAACGCTCGATAACTATTTTAGTGGGTAGCGTGCATTGTTTTCCACGAATCTTTACAGGATTTAAAAGAGATAAAACGTGTTTACCAAGAGTAACATTTTTATATAGATGGTAACACGAAATCTCCTTATAAACGATAACGAGTATCAAATTATGCGCATAGGTTAGATGTTCGTAAGATTATGAACGCTTAGTAACCAAATATCCATGTATGTAACCACTGTATGGGGATAAGTGGTCGCTAATGACTCCATTGTTAACGTGACCACTTTAAAATAAACTCGTACAAAAAGAAATATCGTTAGGGAGCAACGAGTTAATTTATAACGACGTTGTCTTCGGGTCGAAGTCTACGTGTATGGATTTTCCAAAATCATGTTCGACTCGTTCAATCGCTTATTCTTTATTTTCGTGGCGAACCAAGCCCACATCCATTCAAAATATTCCAGTCACTATCGTTCGTTCATTATGCGTCTTTTACGTACGCTTTATTACTTCGTGTACTTAAAATTCCTGCGACCTAAAGCGTTTCTTAAAGACATCCGGACGCACCGCTAATTACATACCTGGCCAACGTTTGCCTTTATGCGCGCTGCTCGTAACATTTTCCCGACTGCTTAATATCCACTTTCTAATTGATACGATATTTAAGAGCTTACTGCAAATTCTTACCTCAGATCTAAGCGTTTAAACTGCTAATTGGGTCACACCTTAACGAGAAACTGCAATCGCTTTAGTGGTATTTCCCTTCAAGAGCTTGTTCACCCAAACATAATCCGATCTAACTTGATCTCTTCTGGCAAATTTTGGACATCGAGTCAAGATTAATCTGGAAAAATATTACGTTTCTAAAATGTATCCCTATTTCGTAAAAGAGATGCTGGAAAGCTGAAAAAGCTCGAGTTGAGAAAAGTCGTTAATCCGCGTAATCGCACGAAAAACTTCTGCTATCACGAAATAACGTAAAGTAAGATGTCTGTAAAAGAACGACGATACTTAACGCGATCCAGAACTCAAAGCGTCAAAGCGCGAATAATAAATCGTCGTATAAACATCGCAACTTGCACGTTTCAAGTCTTATCTCGAGCAAGTACTTCTGAGTGAAAAGCAACGATCGAGATCATAAATCGAGGCAAGATCATAAAGCTGGCCACAAAGACGCTTTTCAGTCGATCGATCGAGTTGCACCGCGGCCGAAAGATAATTTCTTTTTTCATCCGTTTCTTTCTTCGGCAGGCGACACTCTCGAATCGAGCAGCTCCCTCGCATTCCTCGGTTCGATTCACCAGCCTCGGAGATCGTTGCCTCGTTCACGGCCGCCCGATTCCTCGGGCTGCGTTTCGATAGAGCGCAAGTACGTGGCTGTCCGGAGAATCCGTTGCGCATACGTATGCACGCGCTCGCGCATGTGCTCCATCAAGCGATTACGAGACCGCGGAAGCAGCCTCGAAGAATGCTGGTCCCAGCGAATAATCAGCCTTGTTTAACGCGATTCCTCAGAAAGATACGACCTAAATTCAATGGAGAACTTCTCGCATGGAATTTCACGAGCGGTCGATGAATAGAAATTTTCTAGAGTAGAAGTTTCCTTTTCCGATAGAACGGCTCGCACGTATCTCGACGATTTATCGATTTTATCCTTCGATCTTCACTCTCTTCGGCTAATTTTTTATTTCTATCGTGAATTATCGTACATATTATTTGGTCGTATCTTGTAGCAGGTCGATATCAAAATTGGTAGAAATTCTTCGCGATTAAATTTTATCAGTGCAGCGTGTCAATTTTAAAATACTTGCTGATTTATCGATCTTATCTTTGGATCTTTATTCCCTTCCGCTAACTTCTCAACGTTTATCGAGAATTATCGAATTATTTTATCGTATCGTGCTTGGCATATGAGTCATCCTCTTTACACTGTTCACTTTTAAACGCTTGATTTCCCTCGATGAGTCATTATTTTATTTCGTTAATTTCCTAGTTTTCTAGAGAATTATCAAATTATATTCGTCGTGTCGTGCATCAGATCCATAGCAAAATTCAAAGGAACTATTCTTCATGGATAATCAAACCTCTCCTCCTTCAGGATACACCGAAGATTTACTTAAATCACTCGTTGGCTCGTCTCATTACCCGGGGAATATCATTTTCCGCGGCTGTGGCTCCGCTCAACAATCAGGATATTCATCCAACGGATTGTTCTCCTCCGGTCTCTCAATTAATCCCGGCGCGGCAAGATGCTTCGTTCGACTCGTCTTTTTCCCAGGAATTTGCGTCGCCTCGGTTCCCTCGCGGTCGATCAGCAACATTTTTAACAAGCTTCCCGTTCCACGGTCCCCTGCAATCGGTTGGATGCCGCAAACTAACGTTACTATCGATTCCGATTAACTCATATTTATTTAGAGCCACGTCGATGATTCACCTCGTGGGAATCGATCGAGTTTCAAAAGAGATCGATGGTTCTGTTTTATACTTTGCCAACGTTACTATGCGTACGAATAGGTCGCAGAGTTCCTTCGTTGACAGCGAGGCCGGTCGGTCTCAGGAGACTGCGGATATTCGTGAGATGAAATAATAAAATTACGAAGATAATTAGAAAAATGGAATTCAGCTGGGGAATTATTTTACGAATATTAATTAGAACGAGTATTATTCCCTAAAAATTTCGTATATTTTTCTACGTCACGTGCGTTCTGTATATATCTGCACCTTTAAATTTTTAATAGCTGAAGAACAGGCCCAAGCGTAGTCACGATATCGTCCAAATCACGAAACATCGATTGGTACAAAGATAATAGAGTTAACGAGCTATAGAGCCGAAGCTATGAACATAGAATGAAATTTTCCATGTGCGAAATATGGAAAGAAGAGTTTATACTTTGCCGTTTCCAACATAGTGAGATAGCGATTAATATTTCCAGCTTTTCTACTTGCGAATGAAATACTGTTAATCATAAGTAGGCTATGAATGTTAGTGCAAACTCCTACTTTTACAAACACAATCTAGAAACGCAGCAGAAGTAGAAATTTATCGCATTCGAAGCGTTTTAGATAATTTTTATAATAATAAATTATGACAACAACGCTAATAACAGAAAAATTGCAGCGCTTTAAATTCCTCATCCATGCATAAAGATTCACAGTCTAGTTGTAAATTATTATCTTTTACATCGTGCAGAATCTTAAAACAGAATATACTTTTCCAAGCGGACCTACAGGCTTATATTACGTTTTAATGATTTAATTTAGACCTCGTTGCATCCTATCTCATACCGTACACCGAGATAGTATGCACAATTTTTAAAGCACTTTTAATAATAATTAACAAAAAAATATTTCAAACGAAAGTTACCCTTTTCTGAACCACCTACAAATTGAACCAGTTACAATTTCCAAAAAGTTCTCCTTTCTCTAACAATTCACAGTCACACAGCCAAAAAATTCTGCCAAATGTCCAAATTGGACAAATTGTGAATGTAAACAACTAAAACAAAAACAAAAAATTCACAGTCATCTTATCTTTTTTAAACGGCACGGCGTATCATTGATTTTATAGAATCATAGCCAATACCAAGTAGAATTCAACCATCTGTAATACTATGATCTTCGAACGAAGCAATTTGTAGCTGATTCGAAACAGGTGAACTTTCGTTCGAAACGTTTTCTAGTTACTTTATTAGAAATACTTCAAAAATCGTGCACGTCGTTTCATCGAACACCCAGCACATCGAAGACCTGTTTAACGTAACCAGTGCCAGTGTTCCGTTCGCAAGGTTCAAGCGTTCGAGTACAGACGCGATGTTATTTACTTTTGTTGACGATCGTTGCGCGAGTAGTTGACGAGCAGTTTTGCTTAACGCGCTGGCGGCATTGTCGTTCATCGGCCACACGAATCATGCGTTTACGAGCATGTTCGGGTGTCAAGACACGGCCAGCGAACTGCGTTCCATGTTGAAAACAAGGAGACTTAAACGAGTTGGGCGGAGGAAACGAGAGACTTCCGTTGCAGGTTTACTTTGGCTGAAAGCAGTACGGTTCGGTCCGTATTCTTCGAACCGGACGATGAACAAATTCTATTAAAGAAAACACGATGATATTAATCGGAATATGACCGTGAAATCAATCTATGCATCATAGACGTTGATCGCTAGAGATCGAAGTTCGTTCACACCGTTGATTTACGATCGTTCTCGACGGCGATTACGTGCGTTACGCAAGCGTTAAAGCAAGAATATTGAATTGTCTGAACCGTTTGCGCCAACGTCCGCCAGTTAAACGACTAGATGACTCGTGTCTTTGAAAATTCTCATAGTTAATAGCGTGCTCTCTGTTCGAAGTAAATGTAGCATTAAGGGAGGCAAAAGAATCGAAAGCAGAACGCTCGTAAAAAGTTACGCGGCTCGACCCAGATTTCGCTTCGTTCTCGCGGAACAAAGGGGTATAAATCAATTTTAAACGTGTACGATTAAAATTTCACGGAAACTAACTGGACGCGAAGCGGGATCTTGAAATTATCGTGTCGCGTGGGTCAGCGCGCGTCTTATCGACGATAACCCCGCGAAGTTGCAACGAAGTAATCCACCGGTGTGTCGTTTCACTTCCTGCAGTGGTCTTCTTCTCTGATTCGCGTGCAATATCGACGCTTATGAAAGACGATTGGAAGTAACGCGGCTGAAATTACTTGGAATTTAAACGGAAAGATTCGATAGAAAGTTTCCTTATAAATAAAAATTTCTTCTTTCGATGCAATTAATTCCAGTTCGCCCGATTCTACCGCAAGTGCGTAAGAAATAAGATATTTTTACATGGCAAAAACCGAAGGAATTCGGAGAGCAATGGCTGGCTAAACAGAGAAAACGTAACGAACTCATTCACTGCGCTATAACTAAATACTAGACCGTAATTACTCATCTAATTGGAGCGTTGATTTTGATACAACTTATTACACCGCGGAGCTGAAATTTATTAAATCAGGAAAATATCATAGAACGGTATTTCGCGAATCTCTTTTTCTAACGGAATCGAGGCGGGTGCGAATTTCAAACGGGATAAAGTTGGTAGCGATGTGGAATGGCGAAGAGAAGATGCCGGTTTAATTGGTGTGGCGATTGCGAATCGCCGCCTTTCAAACGATTCCAAGCTGCGTGCACGCGATACGCGCGCAATTCATCGTTTTACTGTTACAATCAGCGTCGTCGATCGCAATTGATTCACAAAGAACGCTGCCGCGTTTCGATCGAGTCGCGTTCCACGTTACCTTCCGTTTTTTTCTTGTCTCGTGTATCGTTTCATTTCACGTAGAAACATCGTAGAAGAGTACACTACGCAAGAGCACAATACGTTAACCTCGTACACAACAGCAGTCAAATTACTACAAGAACGTATCACAAAAATAGAAAAGTGGCTGCAAGGTAAACAAATGAAAGCAAACCCCGATAAATGCAACCATATTACATTCACACTGCGAAAACAGAAATCACCAAACATTATACTAAACGGCACACACATACCGCAAACAAGGTAAGTCAAATACCTAGGACTTCACCTAGAAACATAACTCACATGGAAACAGCATACTAAATCAATAATAGACAAAATACAAACAAGGAGACAAATGCATTGGCTAACAGGTCGAAAATCCAAATTAAGCATAGAAAATAAATTAAAAATATACAAAACGATCATAAAACCATTCTGGACGTACGGAATATCACTATGGGGGACAGCAGCAATGAGCCATATAAACAAAATAGAGACAGTACAAGCTAGAATTCTTAGAACAATAGTAAACGTCCCATGGTACGTTAGAAACGAGGATATACGGAAGGACCTGGGAATACCAACGATCAAAGAGGAAATTAGCAGATACGCAGGAAAATATAAAGAAAGAATAGGAACACGCCCAAACCGGCTAGCTGTGGAAACGGTCAACACCTCAAACATGGATAGAAGACTGAAAAGGAAACACCCAGCAGACCTCACGAAGGACACAACCTAACAAACACGAAGATGGTATCCCGCTGGAGGTAGCCACCCACATAATAATCAAACAGCTAAAAAAATTCTACCAAATGTCCAAACTGGAAAAATTATGAATGTAAAGAATTAAATAAAAAACAAAAAACCTCGTACACCGCATACGTCTTCAGATTTAGAAGCTAAAATGCCAAATGTCGTGCGTGCTATTCACCGGATATGAAATAATTTCGTTACGGTGAAGTCGATGCTCTAGAAATCTTTAGAAACTGATTAAAAGAAGAAAATTCTCCGAACAAGTATTTACGATATATCGATTAAACGACTCTTGTTCTCTAAAAATATGTTTTTGTGTCGTTCACGTGTCGAAATATGGGATTACGCTGGTTTTGCATCACTTGATACAACCTCGGTCGTCGTTCGACGACTTTATTATTAGCCGGTCTCCAATTAGCTCTAACTTGAATGCTCTTCTAATTTTAAAACGTCATTGACTTCACATGGATATATCGATTCATCGAATCAACAATTCTCGTACTTTGCACTTGCGAGATTGAAATTTCCTACAGAGCGAAATCAAATGGAAAAGACAGAAAAAGACGAGGAACAGAGGCAAGGCAATTAGCAACAACTTTCGATATTCGTATTAGAACAAATCGATTTACACCGCATGACCAGTTCGTAATTCACGTCGCCGACTTTTTACTACGCTCCGTTTTCTCCTCGACGTGCGTGTTACAGTTCTGCTCGGTCGCGTTGTACGATCGTTTTATTTTCTTCCGATGGATTCTGTAACCTTCGGCCCTCGTGTAACATACCGTGAATGGAAAAGTTACGTCAAATGATGCGATTGTCGTAACGAGAGGAATGTAGGCGAGAGAAGACCGCGAACCTGTTCCATCGAGACGAGCTCGGAGAATTTGCAGATTCATCGGAACGATAGACGGTGAGGACGGCGAGCGAAACGTTTCCGGTGTATCGTCCCACGCGCGCGCGATTCGTTTTTATGATTCTTAAATAACCGCGTGGGATCTTACGATGATACGAACGCGTCAAATTTCTACCCTATACGAAGCTGATTCTATCGTCCCGAGTAATTGCAAGACCCATAAGGGTGGCGTATCCCAGTTATTTCCAACGCTGCAAACTTTTTACGTTCTTTGATTAATCCTGCCACATTATATTGTTATATCTGTGTTTGTATAATCTTGTGATTCTGTCGTAACGTTATCGACACAACGTTCTTTGCGATTAACTTTAAACACGGTCATTATCGCGCAACTAAATCGATATTGTTAGCATGACAAAATCGCTTCCGTTCGATCCTCTCGGTGTGAACGAATCATCAAGAATCGATACCACGAACAACGTATCTGAAGAGTTACAATTTCTTACAATGACTCCGAGTTTGGAAGTAACGAAATTCGAAGATCCTGACATATCGGGTTGCCTTGCACCGATGTTCTCTTTCCTCCGTCAGCCGAATTGCAGAACGCTCACGACTCGTCCTCGCAAATCTAATTTTACACCAAGCTACGATTTCCACGCATTACAAGCCTAATGAGAGACGGCGGAGCAAACAGGGAAATTCCAGCGCAGTGTTTACGTCGTTGATAAATCACCGTCTCGACAAACGAGTCGCGCGATCATTAACCCGCTCCGATATTAATAATCCTTCCTGCCATGTCCTGTAACTCGGCCACTAGCCGAAGGAAAATGCAAGGTTAATGATCTTTGCGCGGAAAATCCTCCGTATCCGCTTTTAGAGTTCTTTCTAGATGCTTCACGATTAACCGGAACTTGTTTCATCTCCATCTTCAAAGTACACGGGCATCGCGTGCAATATTTCCATATCATCTTGCTTTTTCTTCCAGTCGTATGAATATTTTATCGAATATTTTATAATAATTAATTTGCCGATTAAACGGCACCTATTACGATCAAACGAATCTATTCTACAAGCTTAAAGTAATAGACACATTTGCATATTTCAGATCGGATATTCTCCCATCTGAGGAGTTGAATTTTGCGGAACAGCTTGGTACGACGCGAAATGTTTTAGTTTCATGGCACTTTTCGAGTAATACAAATCGCTCGTGCGTGACAGTTATCGAGTATCGCGTTGTATCCCTTTTAAATTATTATATTTACGCAAACAAAAAAAACGGCTTCTCCACAAAGTCCTGCATTGATTTCGTTCGATCGTATCGCGGTTTCGATCGACGAGATTCGCCAGACAAACAAGTTGTCAAGTCGCGCGAAACGAAGGACGATGAAGAGGCCGAAAGACAAGTGGGTGAACGCCGCGAAGTTTTTCGCCTCGATACTGAATCGAACTGTTGTATACAGAAGGCATCTGCGAGAACGTCGAGTAGTACTCGGCATCCGGCTGGTTCTGGCCATCGAGAAATCGAGGACAGGCGGCTATTTATATTTATATGGGCAGCTATTTAGCCGAACGCTGAAATCGGCCGGCTGGCAAGAGTTGGCAGCCGCGGGAAAATTCTCAGCGTCGCCTCGCTTTCCATACAAAGCTTTCGTCGAGCTCTTTTTGCATCGATTTCGCGCGCGTATCAACCGTCCGCCTTCGCGGCCCTTTTTTCGCGAGAACCGCTAATGCCACTTCCCTTCGTCGTCTCGCTGAAACGCTGGAGAATTTTAAGTGCGAGTAAACGCAGGTATCCTGTTTCGGAATTGAATAGAATTCGTGAGATTTCACGGAGAATCGCTTAACGGTTTAGACGTTTCCATAGAAATTGAAGAGTAAACGAAGCTTGGAAGAATGAAGAGTTCTATGGAATTCCATGTAGGGTACACTGCTTTTCATATGTATTAGGACATCTGTCAATTTCATAGCTTGAAACGTTGTAAGAATAATGTACGTCGAAAACGATTAACCAAATCGTGATTCGATTTGGACTTATTCGGACATTTAGTGAAATTTCGAAATCGTTTGGTTTATTATTTCTTGCTTGAGAAAAATACGTGCGTCTAACTACGATATTTGTTTTAGTATATTAAAGCTAAATTACTATTATCACAACTATTGAAGCTGCTAGAAACTTATTTAATTATTTAATTATTTAATTTTAGAATTTTGAAATAGTGCTCGAACATCCTAATCGCTGTACGTAAAACTATTTGAAAAAATTGCAGTTACATAGTGACCTATAATAATTAATTTGCCGATTAAACGGCACCTATAACGACCAAACGAATTTATTTTACAAACTTAAGGTAATAAAGACATTTGCATATTTTAGATCGGATATTCTTCCATCTGAGAACTTGAACTTTACGGAACAGCTTGCTGTGACGCGAAATGTTTTAGTTTCAAGTGCACTTATCGTGAAACACTTTACGACGGATTCTTAAGTGCAACGCTAGTCCGAATATCTCGCTTCATTAAATCCCCTAGCGGTGTAACGATCGCGTTTTGCTTGGATGGACGTAGTTACGATCGTGCGCGCATTCTTCGCCAGTGTTCCGGGGAAATGAGTTCCGGCCTGGCGTTTCCTAGTCCTCCGAGTTCCGGCGGTTTAGTCGATTCGCCTTTTTCAGCCCGCGAAGAAAGTAATTTGCTCGATTTGGAGAAACAAACGTAGCGCTGATTTGCATAATCGTGCGACTATGAGCCAAACCAACCGCAATCCCCGAAAAGTTCCAGGAGTTTCGATGAAGCTTAATAAAACATTGAACATTCTGAGAAATTGAAATTGATCGGATCCCATTGAGAAGACTGATAGAAAATGATAGAAAAATTCGCGACGTTTTCAGTTGAAACGTCGTAAAAAGACACAAGCTGACACAAAGCGCGAGATTAAAACATTTTGTGACAATGTACAGCCCCTGATACGCGATCCAGATTGTTAGAGTTACGATTAATTGGTTAAAATTATTTTTTCGTACGAAATAAGAATTCGGAATACGAAGGATAGATTGGAGAAATGGCGTAAATCAAAAACAATAATATTTATAGTACCATCTTCTTTCTCTACTTTCCAATATATGAAATTGATGGATGTTGTTTTTGAACAGCTGATTTGTTAGGAAGTTTTGTCAAACGACAGAAAATACCAAGTTTGATGGAAGAACGAACAAGAAAGGACTGACAAGGCAACGTGTTGCAGCCAGTAGGAGGATAATCGAGCGTCACGCACAAATGCAACGCAACGCTGACTTTCTCGTCGACCATGTGAACTGCAGCTGCAGAACGGAACACGTGGTCACCCGTTGTGTTCTCTCTCCATGCGGATCTCGCCGATGAAAATAAATATTCCTTCTAGTCCTGGCGCAGGCTAGCCACCGAACAGAGAGTACGTTGCAACATCTGATAACACAGCGCAAAGAACCGATCTTTCCTGCGTAAATTGCCATTTTGCACGACTGAAAAAGCAACGGGCCGACAAAGGTTGCGGCAAACGTGCCAGGCGAAATTACGCGATCCAACGAAACGGTCGACGATACTTTCACGCCTTCCAACTACGAAATAACCGTGTTTCAAACGCCAATGACACCGTACTCTATATCGTAGAAACCTGTACAAGATCGTATTGCAAGGTTAAACGTATATCGTGTTCATCGAATTCTATTTCGTTTATTTTACCTTCACTACGAAAACGCGTTTGTTTGGCTAAGCGAAATTTTCATTTCGCGATTTCTTTCATAAATTCGAAATAATCGCAGATGAAATTCAAAATTTCATCGATCATAGACCAACAGCCTTGAATATACAGTTTCGTACGGATTGCCTATATTGTAGAGAGATCGGAATCACCGTTTTGCAAGGCGAAGTTTTCATCGAGTGGAACGAGTTCGAGGGAGAGCAGTTGTCGGAGTCGTAAAAGGTGGATGAGGAGCGTGTAAAAAGAGACGAAGGAATCCGAGGATCGCGTGTTCCCGGGGTTCTCGGTCGAAGCCGGAGAAGCAGGTTAATTTTCCCGGGGCTTCCGGTGACCTTGGCTACCGGTGCACTTACGAAGAAAGAAACCGAGAGGCAAACTCTCTCATTCATTGTGTTGCAGGGTAGCGAAGAGGATAATCGGGGGAGCGAGCACTCGGTCATCCTCATCGTTCTCGCCGGAATGCCGCAAATACCGATTCCCCGCAGGTCGTTCACCCGCCCTCCGCGACTCCACTCTCTCCTCGTCCCTGTTTGCTCGCCTCAGCCTCGTAGAAAACCGAGAACTCGTTCTATAATCGTGTTCCTTTCCAAAAATTCACCCCACGTCTTTGGATAAATTACCAGGTTCTTTTTGCAAAATGTTAACTGATGCGTTTAGCCGTTTGATTTATCATCCTCCTCGCGGATATGTACATTCGTGTATAACCACGCGATGTTATAAAATAAAGCCAGAAGTTCATTGGACGATACTTTACAAAGGAATAGAAATAATAATTTAAGCGATTATTCCATTGATTATAATTTTCTTCGGCTTCGATATCGATCGAAATGCGAGAGGCGTCGCAGAGGATCGTGCGATGAGGATTTTCAGGTCTGAGATTTTGAAAAGAACCGGTAGATCATGGTGATCCTCGTGTTTTTCAGGATTATGAGAAAACAACGAGAGTAGGGAAGGAAGGCGTGGAAAGCGAAATCGAGTCCATCGGCCTGTTTTAATTGCGGTTACCTGGTTCCCTTGCGGTTCCCGGTGAATCTCGGTTTCGAGACGGGGATCGGAGGTCTCTCATTGTGAAACGAAATTAACATCGATATCGCGATCGAAAAAGCTTGTTTTTAATTGTAATCGCAGCATTAGCGGCAGATATTTGCACGTTTATTGGCCTGCTAGCTGTAGGTTATGGTAGTTGGAAGAGAACCCACGGGGAAGCCACTCTCTCGTCGAAAAATACGAGAGTCCATTAAATGCAAATACAGCGATTCCAGCAAGCGGTGGCCCACGAAATTTACGTATCAAAAGAGGAAGAACAGGTCGATTCGGTAGTTTGGTGAGAAAGAGAAACAGGACGGTTCGAGATTAGCCACCTTTTTCAGAGGCGAGAAATATCTGAAAGTTTCTCAATTATCCGTGTAAATCTCCACCCACGATAGCAACGATCAGACCTTTTTCGATACTGACGGATATATAATCTCCTCGCTCGATGCTTGGTGGATTAAAACGAGATAGCGATTCGATATTGTATGTACGCATCGAATTTCGTTAAATTTACCGTACATAATACAAATTTACAATGTAAAGTAAAATTTGCCAAACGTTATTTTCGTGGTATCCATGAAACCCACGTTTCAACTATAATATTGTACACAAAACAGGCTACAGAAAATTGTATACGCGTATATATTAAACTTTACTAACTTCGATATACACAACATAATTTTCCGGTATAATATCGAATTAATTGAACATTATTTTTAATATAAATTCGAATTGTGGTATAAATTTTTAATCGATTTAGCCTGCGACAAATTCTGGTCTAAATTTGAATGCTGGAACGGTAGCTTTTCAGCGAAAGAAATCGATAGTTCCACGACCTGGAAGTAACAGTCGGCATTCCAGCGCCTAATTCTGGACAAAAATCGTAAAATCCTTTCGCTCTCGTCAACATCCCCCTCGAGAAAACAAAGAAGCTGGATGAAATCGATGGATGCGAAAGCAGAGTCTCGCGGGAGTTTCTCCGCTTCGTTCTCGTTAAGAACAATTTGCTGACCTGACGCAGGCATACGGAGGAATCGGGGAAGGCGTACACGCTGACGTCTGCCGTCTGCCAAGACAATTGTCGAACGACAAGGCCCCGTCTGCTTTCTTGGTAGCTCGCGCGACAGTTCGCGATCATTGTTGCGCGATTATTAATCACGATAACGAACAGCGTGGCCGTAGGATAAATTTGTCACGCTTCTGCGAAACAACGTTCCGTCTTCATTAAGCCTCCCGCCTCGTCCTACTGCTCTCTCGACCGTAACTTGCCAACAAACAATGTACAGTACTTGGCTACTGTAGCTTTGGGAAGACGGGAAAATGGAAATTTTGGACGGTTGAAAATTTGTCAAAATCGCTTCACTCGAATTAATTATATGAGCAGCAAGCGGTCAATTTACATGCAATGGTTGGAGAAAGTATCGGCGCATCGTTGTACTTATTATAATTAATTATAATTAATACTACTTATAATACCAATTATAGTTAACACGCTATGAATGGCACGCCAGTTTTACAAGGTTTGGCCATGGCACAACGATGAATTTTTTATTAAGCGATATATATAACGTTGAAACATTACACAAGAGATATGTTACGGTGTATAATCATCATTAATGAATTTATCTCAATGAGGTCATCGGTAACCCCCATGGCGCTGTAGTGCAATTTCGCTCGATTCACTTATTTTTTGCGATTATCAATTATCTCATATTGTTTCTTCGCGTTGCTAAATAAGTGTTCTATGTTGTTACGTCCGGGACCTGCCATAAATCATAATCCATCCCTTGGTTATACTTATTCGGACAATAATCCTAAAGAACCGTCACAAGATTTAGCAATTTTTTTTTGCTGTCAAGCATTATTGTTCGTTAAGATAAAACACGGAAAAAGCGGGTTTTTCCCATGTTCGAAAGCCACTGGTGGGGGGGGGGGTGCACATAATAGATCTATATTTCATGTATAAATAAACCTATTTTTATATGTTCTACACCGCATTAATTTCGTCACACCATTGCAGTAACGATGGTAATAATAAAAAATGTATAACTATTGACATTTGTTCAAATTATGTATTTCTACTAATCTTGGTGCGCCGGTCATCGGTGACCCCCACGGCGCCACGGCCAAGTCGAGTGCCGGTGACCCCCGTGGCATACAACGTGTTAATTAAGTTTAAACGCGTTAAATGTCGTATCATTTACTAATGTTTCGAAGGATCGCAAAAGTTTGATGCTACGTAAGTGAAGTGTGTAGCGCTTGATAAAAGAAATGCTTCGTTGGAAAGTAATGGTAGAAGAAACTACGGAAGCTTTGCCTCTTTAGAAACGTTTAACCGAGTTGCCTGAAAATTCCTGACACAAGGAATCAATCGTTTATCGTTAAACTGTACCGAAATAATTTCCGCCCTTTCTTGCGTCCCTTGTTCTCGTTTTCCACACAATGAACAGACGACCATCGTAAGAACGTGTCGAATGCAACGTTACGGGTTTCGAATGACTTTTGCCCGGGGGAAACAGATGGAAAGAGTCACTTTCCTGCGGCTTACTAGGATGACAAATGGTGCCTTTGAAACCACGCTCTTTGGCACATTTCCATCGGTTCGATGTTTTCTACCGCGCGTTTCCTTCGCTTCCCACGTTCTTTCTCATTTTCACTCGATACTATGCCATCGATAAAATATCACCAGCGAACATATTCAAGATTTGTCTAACAACTATCGAATGAAAGATAGGCGCGTTTCGATAACAAGTGTCATTTTCTCGTCGCCGATTCGTCGCTGGAATTTTGTTCGCGTCGCAAAGGAACAAATTAATTATTCGAAAGGGCGAGACGAAGCGCAACCTGCGCCCAGATTTATATAAAACCAATGGAAAGCTCGCACGGCAGCAGCGGGACTAACGAAAACCGTTTGGCGTTGAGTCAAGTATTTGGAGAATGAAGAAACGCTTAGGGTCGTGGTAAAAATGGCGCAGGAATGTAAACGGCCATATTTTCCATGCACGCGCTCGAATAAACATCACTCGACGACAGGTGTAAATAACTATGAAATCATTCGTTTTATTATTCACAGATTCCACGTTTCATCTTGATATTATTAACGCACCGTTGGTGAAATACTATTGCACCAGCATTGCAACGTTACATTTCTAATTTCTCTGTTACCTGCGCGCATTTCTATTGATCTTAAATCAAAATTGTAAGCGATCGATACGGTTGTTCGTTGCTCACTATATTATCTCATATGCTCGAGATTTTGCAATCGTAAAAGGGGAAAAGAGGAAGACTGTACCTTGTTAGTCATCGACCCTCACAATGAAGAATTAATTTTAGCCACACGCGGAACGAGTGTGCAGCAGAGTTCCGCCTTAATCGATTATCGCGTTGTAAATAAAACGTCAACCATGACTTCCATATTTTAGCAGATGCAAGTCAAGTTGATATTTAATTCTTAAAAGACGCGATATAAATAATAGTAAATCGGAAGGTAAATTTAATAGATATAAATAATAATTCTAACATTGTCACCGCTCCACTTTATAATTTCTTAATCAACGTGACTCTGTCTGAATGGTTCGTACCGTGACAAATCGATTTTAACGATCGTGTGTGGAAGAAGAGTTGGAAGAAAGATTCGTTGAAAGAGCACAGGAAAGAGTGGGGCCCATCAGTGACAGAAAGCCAGGCGTGACCTCTGGTTCGCGCGAGCGTAAAACGAAGAAACACCTCTCTGGCTGGCCAGAAGAAAAGAATAAGACAGGAACAAACCGTAACTACTAGGAGAATAGACGAGAGGAGGAAGCACCCGTGAGTAACACCGGTTAAGTATACGAGGCTGTGAGCGCGCTTGTAAAAGTACGACGCCGCGTTTAATTTCGGCTTTCCTCGCGCCGAAAATATTCGCGCCACTTTCCGCGCCGGCATAGCTTCGCAGCTAACAGGCATTCCTACGGGGACTGGTGTCAGTTACCTAATTATAGTTGCATAGAAATCTGTAAGGGGACACCGCGACAGATCGGGCCGCGCCTTCAGCAACTCGGGTTGCAGTGAAAACGTGCAACAGACGCCCGCGCGCACGCACGCACGCGGAAGATTCTTTGCGTGCACGCTTGCGTGCGTGCGCCGCCGCAACTTCCGGATAAACCTCGAGACTCCCGTTCCCAGTATTTTCCTTTATTTTCCGACCAATTCTTTTCTCCTTTTTCCTCTCGCAAATGAAAGATCTGTTTCGCTAATCTCAGCTTTTCGATGACGAGGAACGCCAATCGTTCTTTTTCAAATAATCGCATATACGAAGCACGGATGTTTATAAATTACGTTCGATGTCTTTCATGGAAGATCGATTTTCAAGTTCCATACGTTTCTTAACGATTCTCTCTCAGAGATATCACTTCGTTCGATTTTCAAGTATTATACAATGTACGTCGGTAGGATTCGTCCCTGTCGAACATTGAAAAAGTATTACGAACTGCAGCGGAGGCATTCGATCAGGCTCGATCGAACCTCGTTACACTTACCAGCCACTTACATTGTTTAGAATCTAATCTTCGCCAAGAATGCACGAATCCAACCATTTCAATCGTAGCTCTAAAAGATTCGACGTTGATTAATGCCTGGCATTAACCAACTAGGTCTACTATTCCTGAAAGCAATCGTACAGAGAGATTTCAATTGGCTATATTTCCGAACACTATAAACCATCATTTAGGGTCAATAGAGCGGTCATGGCGCAACAATTTCGCCAGTGTATATCCGTCGAGGACTTACGAGCGCCCCGCTGTCTCATCCGCAATTGCAACGATTCGATTCGAATTTGGTGTAATACCCGGAAAGAGATTTACATGGTCCTCGACTCGAACTATCGTACGATTCTATTTCGACCGATAGTTTCAGAAATCCAGAAGAAGGGATCGTGGACAAGAGGCGTGGACGCGAATCGAGGAAGCAAAGTTTCCATTATCGATTACGTCTTTGCCGGTCTCGAGCGCGGTCCATGTGCGGTTATAACCCATGGAACGACACACGGTTATTCGACGACACCGGTAATCGATCCCTTTCACTTGTCACATCAATTCGCGTTACATAAATTCAACGATTAACACGCATTAATCGGACCTCGTTTACCGAACTTTCTTCGAATAATATTTTATTTATCTTTTACCGTAATTACGATAGCTGCCTGACAGCGTTCACACGTTTATCAAAAATTGAACTCTGTCGCGTCTTTTGTTTCACTCTCGATCGAATTGTATTCTTTTATCGTCATAAGATTTCTTAATGGATAACCGATACGGCGATCGTTTCATCACCGAGACGGAAATGTTTAGGAATTCGTAAAAAAACAGATACTTTGTAAAATAGAAATTCTTACGCAAGTCTAAAGGGATAGACACGAATTGGGTGAAAATGATATCACGGTGGAAAATCGATAAACGCACAGGATACGCAAATTGACGCAATTATCGAGGCTGTTGCAACAGTGCAAGTGGGTGCACGAGACAAAAGCACACCCTCGCGTACGTTCACTCGCCGTTGGCTTCGGCACGTACTACGCGTCCGGAATGATTGTGCAAATACTACATGATACTGCAATTTACGGGTGAACCTTGCGCTTTCGTTTGGACGGGCTCCGGTGCTCTCGCCGTCTCGCGAATCATCGTCGTAAAGTCGTGGTTTAATTACGAGACGCTGGAAACCTCTTCCCTTTCTGAATTCAAGAAATCGTGACTAAGGAACGAAGGAGAACAACCCTTGCTGCGTGAACGTTGCCATCAATTTTCTTCGGATTTTATTCTCTGGGAAACCTTTCGTAAATCGCTTCTCACACAAAGGGAAAATCATTTACTCGCATCAAGCGAGTCGAGTCTATAGGAAGCAAAACGAATAGTATCAAAATACAGACAGAGTTTTAGAATATTCGTTTGTTCGTTTATTTCTCCTTCGGTTTGCTACAGACTAACGATCATAAAATTATTCGCTTTTGGTATTATTCATTGTTTAGCAGTATTTAAAGTTCACTTTAATTTATTGAAATTCGTAGATTAGTAGCTCGATGATGTAGAATTTATGAAACATAGATAGACGCGACGATTTCATCGCGAACGAGTCTGGTTTATCATGGTGCACGGCGGACGTGGTTGAAAAGGAATCGACGAAGGTGGAACGACACGGGAACGTCGCGTGAATCGAAACGAAAAGTGGCGCTGTCGCTTTCGTTCGCGACCGCTTTTGGGCAGAGGATTTCCCGGCTGCGGCGACGAGTCTCGTGGCGTGCGAGCGTCGTTGAATCGCGGTAGTGTGTCATTCTAAAAATAGAGGATAGGTTGAAACGAGAGAGTTAGCCACGATCCGGGAGAAAGAGAGAAGGGATCTCCTATAGTCCCGGTCGTGAACCCGAAGAACGACCTCGGAGAAACGCCGGCCAACGAGAGGGACGAGAGAGAAAAGAAGAGACTGGATCGAGCGAAAGAGATCGAGAAAGCGGGAGAAAAAGATCGACGAACGGATAGAAAGGGTAGGGAAGAAAGAGAATACGAGCGAACCTAGAAGGAGAAAACGAAAACGAAGAGAAAGAAGAAGAGGAGGAGGAGGAGGAGGAGGAGGTGGAGGAGGAGGAGGAGGAGGAGGAGGAGAGGGAGAAAGATCGAATTAAAGAGACAGCGCGCGAAAGATTTGAGAAGCACGACGACCACGGACTTGAAAACGTTCTGCGCGCTTTTAAATATCACGTTGTGCCGTGGAGCATGGAAAAACTGGTGAACGCGCATGCGCGCTACAGGGACGCCGAAGCACGGGCGCATGCGCGCTTCGAACCACTTTCTAATTTTACTGCGGCGCGACTTAGTTTATGTTAGAGTCAGCCCGACCGTTCTCTTTCTCTGTTTATAAATCGTGCTCTGCTCGGGCCACGATATGCTGGAATTTGTCAAGCAATTTTTGACGGTAGTTTGCTTGGATTGTTTTCTCGGTAGGGATAAAGGATAAAATTAATCCGTTAATCGGTGAACATAAATCAACTCGATCGAATCATTGCTAGTCTCTCGAATACGACTTTCTTGAAATATTCCCCATCTTCTTACGCGACGTTACACCTTTCTTAAAAGTACATATATTGTACCATAGAGTAGAAATTGCGCGAATTTGTACGGATTTGTCGAAGAAGAAGCAGGTTCGCGCGTACGAATAAGTCGATCGTATAACGAGAGTCCACTTTTCAATTCTGTTCGCTATTTACGAATTTCGTTTAGCGAGTAAGAGTTCGCGTTCGTATAAGCGAATCGCACTGAAACATTTGCTTATAAATACAGACCCGTGTGCGGCATCGATAAAATCGTGCAATGATACACGCCAATGTTACGATATATCGACGTGGAAGAGACAGTTAGGAATTCCTTAACGACCACTTTAAATCAATATACATATAGTTCCGCGTCGTTTCGCTGCGTGATTCGCTAAAAACATCCACGCGACGCAGCCACCAACCGGAATAATAATTGTGGCTATTAAAAAGACGTTTAGAAGCTGTTTCATTATACTTCGTCCGATCATCACACTCGACTAATTCGTAGTTGATATAATTTACCGTATCTTATTCTTACGACTCGCGTTTTATTCTTTCTAATTCCAACCACAAGCCTGACCCACGGCAACTTTAACGAGCCAAAGAACATCGATTAACGCTCGTTTCGGTGGCCATAAATTTTTGCGCGAAATACTCCCGGAATAAACTGCACGTGACGAATTTAGAAACGTGTGCAACAAGAAGACGTGACGCAAACAGAGTCTTTCAGAGCCTTTAAAGGTGCGTTCTCACCGATGAACAATCTGTTGCCAGTTTGTCATGTGTTTGCATACTGTTCAAGGATATGTTCGTGGAACGTGATTCTTTGAAGCGTCTAAAGTTCTTTCGAGTATGGTCTAGTAGATACAAAGTCATTAAAGCGTTAATAACTTTAACGTGTACCGATACGTATACCAACGACCTAACGTCGTCCCAAGATGAATTTAAAATTCGAGAACGTATCTTACCATCCTAGGAAATAGCTCGCTGTACAGTACTTGTACGTATCGTTTAGCGATATTTAACAAAGGACTGAAACAGTCCTATTATATTTTGAGTTGTAAAAAATTCTTTTCTTTCAGCGATCTAATTCTACTGGTACCTAGCGCGTCATTTACTTTTAGTATCAATTTTTGCGAAAATTTCAAAATCGAAGCTTGAAATGTAGCAAACCGAAAGCTCTAGCAAACTGGCGCGGCTAGTGCGATATTTGTTGTTTCACGATGGCTCGCAAAAGTCTTTCAATTTGCGAAACAACACGATTCCAGGAAGCAGCCAGCGTGGTATCCTTGAGCAGTTTCAGATTTCATTTTCGAAATAAGTTCGGTCGCTATGGCATAAATACGCGAACGCACGGAATAGCTAATAATAGGAGGATTCAACTTGGCAGCCAACGCGGCAGCGCTGCAACTGCTTCCTGAGTTCCATACGGCCGCATCTTCCGTTAATTTCGATGCACGCGCACCGAGAGGACACCACGGAAATTAAAGCCAAAGGGAGGAGTGGTCTCTCTAGTTAGCATCCCTGCGGTCGTACGAAGTGGCGCGAATTACGCGGCGTCTCTCCCAGAAGGACAGCGGATCTCGTTGTTCACCGAATTCGGAGCAATCTAAGAATAGAGCGTGCCTTCTCTTCTCTGCTACGACCTACCATCTCCGGTTTGCCCTCGCATATTTTCGTAATCGTCAGATCGCGAATGTTTATACCAAGAGGAACACATCCAAATCCACGGATATATTAATAACCTTCACTGGCTTTTAAAGGACGATCCAACGCGTAAGAAATCATACACAGTGCCGGAAGAGATTACTTCAGAACGATTACACGAATGATAAACAAAAACACAGCCTTTGAGAAAAGGTGTGCAAATCAATTCGGTCTTTCATAATTACGATATTTCGAGTAACTGTTTCGAGAAAGGAAATTTGTCTTGTTACTTTTCCGCGGCATTGTACGTACGACGCAATTTTTTAGCGATGTGCAACAAATTTTGGCGCGTCTGCTTTCGCGTCCAAAATAAAAACGATCGTCGTGTAATCTAACTCTGTCGTGGAATTAAACGAATCTCTCTTCCTAGTCGTCCCTGGAATAAGACCAGGAAAATCGTTGGTCCAGAAATACCCAGTGACCTTCTTCCGAATGGCTCGCAAAGGAGGCACGAAACTGCGCAACGTCGATCGGTTATCCAGTTGTACGGACAGGAGGTAATTCGACGAGAAAGAGCGCGCGAATTACCAAACAGAACATTAATCTGTTATTTACGTCGCGTAAATCAATGGCGAGTCACGATGCGAGGGCGCGGAGTTTCTCTCGAATTCTCGTCGTTAATTTCCTGACCGAGGTCGAACTCGTTGTCCCGTCGTGAAGTCGACGAACAACGAACGCGTTTCTTCGGCCGTTCACTTTATGGGGCTACTAAAGCAAGCTTTGCCTTCGCATAACCATAAAACCACCGCTGCCGGTTGCTTCGACCGGCATATTCAGCGTTCACAGGTTACTCGCGATTTCCTTCGCGATCCCCCTTTATCTCGTTCTCTATTTCGTCCGCGCACAGTAGCTACGAAAAATATTTATACGTATCTTTATCTTCCATTGATTCTACGTGCGATTCTCATACTCGCACGAAAGTACCAGTGAACGATACGAAATTTAATATACGCAGAGCTAATTAATTAATTAATTAAATATTATGAGAAATGTAACGGTGCGTTTAATAATTTTTCTAGTCGCCATAAAACACTGCGTGCGTATTCGACGTGTGATATTTCATAAAGGACAGAAATGACGTGTATCTTTGCTTATCTTCAAATTCGTAGCCAATTTTGTTGAATTGTAAATTTCCATAAACATGCGTGGCGTAATAATAGCGATAATACAATTTTGTGATTGCAGGTGTCCACGGTGCGACTGTCCGACGATCCAGGCGCACCATAATGGCGGAGGTGGCGACCAAGAAGTCGATCAATGTCGTAAGTAGCAAAAAGAGCGAGGTGTGTAGTGTTCAATCTAACAACGGTTTGATCCAGTTGGATAATTTAACCGCGAGTAACAAGCAACTAATCTCGTTGTGTGACAACAACGACGACGAGGACGACCTAATCCTGACTAACAACACGCGTAACGAGTTGGACACCGACGACAAGAGTCTTCAAGAATTAATCGAGAGCGAGCTAGCCTTGAGAATTTGCTCCAGCACCGAAGAGGAGGCCGGTATCGAATCGGACGAGCAACAAGAAACGATGAACCAGCCAGAAGCGGTCAAGAGGATCGTCTTGGATATACATCAGGAGGAGGACGTCCTCGACGTAAACGCGAAATTCATCGTGGCGGAAACGGAACATTCCGCGTTGGTGGACAAGTCGTACAGTTATCAAAACGGTCACATGTCACCGGAGACTAAAATTTCGAATTCTTCGTACGAGGAAAACGCGAAGCCAGAACCGATCACGGTAGGTTTCCGGGACGAGGAGGAGCAGCAGCAGCAGGAGGAACAGGCGTTCGACGAGCAGTCGGAAGTTGGCAGCACGATATTGGTCGAAGAAACAACGACTCGTGAGATCGATCAGCTGGCGCGTGACACGTCCAACGATGGCAAATTCCCGCAAAACGAGGACGACGAAGACCCGCGTCCAAATTATCCCGTCCTTCGACCCACGGAGGCCACCGAGAGGCTATCGGAAGTGACGACTACGACCCAGGAATCCTTCGAGTCACCTTACGAACACGAGCAAGACCAGGTAACCAGAACCGTGTCTGCGAGTTACGTGGACAAGTACCAACAGGAGCAAGAGGTTCAGGGTATGATCTTCGAATCCATGGAAGCAGATATCGTGAAAGACGCTGTAACGATGGAAGAGAGCCGTTCGCGGAAGAGAGACACGACAGACACGTGGTCAGAGCAGACGATCGATACGGAGGATCGACAAACTGGTCAGTTTTCTGATAATTTCGATCAGTCCTTGTGTCAGGAGGACGTAGAGCCTCGTACCACCGAAGAATTCGCCAAAGAAACCGTACCGGAGAGTAAGAAACTAGCTGATACTTTCGAGCTTGCAGACACTGAGCGTGACAAGGAAAGGGAGGAGGTGAAAGAGTTCTCGGTGGACAAGGAGTCGAAGGTATCGGCGAACGATAAATCTTCCTCCTCGATGGAGGAGAAAATTCCCGAAGATGTCGAGGAACTATCCGTTCCAGGGAAGCTGATCGAGGAATCGGAAGAAGAGGCCCGTGGCACGCCGACGATGCAGTTCAGAAGCTTCGACGACGTAACATTGAGTCACTCGGAAAGCTCGGCAGATGCAGCTAGTACTCAGGAGTTCCTGGACACGGAACGTCGAGTGCTAAGCGAAGAAAATTGCGACCAATATCTTCCAGAAGATATTCAGGCTCGCGAGACCCTGTCGACTGAAAAGATCGATCCTCCGATTGGGAATTTGCTGGAGGAGGAGGAGGAGGAGGAGGAGGGGGAAGGGCAAATTAAGGAGGAAGAAACGAAAGAGGAAGCAAACGATAACATGGACGAGCAAAACGCGATAACGGAATCGTCCAGCGAACTGTCCGTATCGGAACCCACTTTCATCGAGAAAACAGAAGTGGTGATATCCGAAAGCAGCGTGAAGATAGTCTCCGAGACGCAGTGCCTCGAGATCGACAACGACGCGGAACCAGTCAACGAGGAACAACTTCGGAACCACGAGCTCGAGTCACCGGTTCGCGCACCTCTTGCAACCCCCGACGACGAGACCAGCGACGTTTCTAACGTGGGTGACGTAAGTGTTGCTTCGTTTGCGACTAATCAACCACACGGATCTTTGTTAAGACGTAAGAGCGAGCTACATTAAAGGTAGGACGCGCTTGACAGTTTGAAACGTTGAGAGTTCTATCAACCCTTCTAACTTTTCTGACAAAACGCTTGATACTCGTTCGTACGGAGGATGTTGTTTAATCGACGATGAGATTGCAGAGATTCGTTTCATATAATTCCAATGGTTACGCTATAAAGCTTAGAAAGATGTTTTTTTTTCAAATATTTTTCTCACCTTTGTAGCACACACTCTTTCGGTTCATATCGAAAAATCTATGCGATTTTATCGTCAACTAAATGGTATCTCCTATATTATATTATATAATACATTAGAAGGAATGATTCCGTTGTTATTTGACGTTGAGTGATGTGTGTCGTGTTTCACTGACCAAATAACGTGGCCGATACGATTACGCGAAGAATTTTAGCAGAAGTAAAAGTTGGATTGAATTTCGAGCAAAAGGTCAGCATGCAGCTTGAGAGTAATTGATATTTAGTCTTTTTTCGTCGGATAAATGACGCGGAATGTTGAGAGAGAACATTTTATTAGGTCGAATTTAAGGTAGAAAATCGGTAGACACAGCTTGAGAGTAATTGGCCGACTACGTTGTTTCCGGCAAAGCTATATCGTAGCGAACCGATGGTACCAACGCGTCGCTTTGCAAAGAGGCAGTGTTATTCGCGTTCCTGCCGAGTGTTGAGTAATTCTTGCAAACGAGCCATTCCGCTTTTCCTGTCGGTACACCGCGGCACTAATTACACCGTTGCTTCTGCTCCCACGCATATTTCGTGGCGGTGATAATTAATCTCGTTAACCAGGTAAGCTGACGTTCCGTTCGATTCACCATAAAACTCTTCGCTCTTGACTTCTTTATTCTTCTTTTTTTTTTTCTTCTTTTTTGTTTTACTTTTTTCCTGAAAGCTAAAGGAAAAACAAATACAGAAATGAAAAGGAAACGTTGAAGCGGCAAGGCGTTGTAGCGTAAACGTTGGCGCGTTTAATTAAATAACAAAGGCCTAATTGGCTCGTTGACACGGAGCAACGATGCGTAACCACTTTCATTCTCCGTTATTTCTCTTCATTGACACCGGCGAAGAATACGACACGCGAGCCTGCGCTCCTTTATTCCACGACGTGGTCCAGTGAGAGTATGGACGAATGTAGTTCACGGCTATGAACGGAATTACGACTAGCTGGTAACGCGAACCGAAACTCCACAAGCCGGCAATTAAATCGCGTTTGATACGCGGCATAAATCAGGTTCCTGACAAGTATCGAAACTCGCGGCCTACCTAGTGAAGACGAGCAATCGTGCAACGAATTTGGTAACACGTAATCCTAGTTAAACAGAATAATTATAACAATTCCATCTTGCTATCCGCTCGTCAACAGAGCTGGGTATCTTCGTGGACATCGCTTGCTAATTTTCAAAAACAGTGCCATTTCCAGTTGTGAGATTATCCTCGCCAAGTAGCGTAATTTTATTCGTATCTAGCGTTTGACTGGCTCGCAGATAAATCAGAATCGACTTTTCAGATTTGATTTTTAGATTCTCGGACGACAACTGTCAACAAACCTATGCTACTTTCGTTAGATCTGAAATATCAGGATATTTCTTGCTTGCAATCATAAATTTCGCTTTTACGATTCACTTTTACGAACAGCGAGATAAAAATTATCGGGGCTTTTACTTTCGAAAGAGCATCGACTGTACCGAAGAAGAAAGCGTACAGCCGTGTTTCGACCAAACTCGTTGTATGTCCGAAATTAATTAGCGAGTGCAGGGCTCCGGAAATAACGTTGCGTGTTGGTGGAACGAGAAACAACGAGTTGAATGTACCTCGACGACACGAATAGAAGCGACAACGATAATTCACGGGCTTCACGTGAACAGATGAACGCGTACCGGAAGCAATCCGCTCGTTTATCAAGACGACGCTACGAAACCGAGTTATCAGACAGCCGGTTCAACGACTACCGCCCATGCCGTGTAACCTATTCCGCTAGGAACGAGCTCGACCGAGATCGAGGTCGTGACAAACTTTTAAATCGAATTCAGACAAATTCCAGTTAAAAGTTTCGACCGAGTTTTATAAAGTGGAGCTTTTTTCATGTTTTGCGTGAAAATTCCGTGACAGTGGCCGCGAAATTTCGAAGCTCGTAATAAACTCTGAAATCGAATTTAGATGAAAATGTTCGACAGTTGAATAGTTTTAGAGCTGAAATTTAGAAATCTCAGTTTTTTTTTAACGTCTTTGAACTTTCAAACTTGGAGTACTTAAATTAGGGCAACGAGCGTTTCGACGTTATTTTCGAAGGTAAATTCTCTGCGTAACTTTTTGGGATTTTCCAACGTCAAACTTTCGATAATTCGTCGTTGCGAGTGTCCGAATTAAATTTAAACGAAAATCTTCGCTTAAAAGTTGCTACATCGAAATTTAAAGACCGCGGCTCTCGTACGTTGAACTTTCAAGGTCGCAACTCTCAGACACCGAGCTACCAAGGTCGGATCTTTTCCATTCGCACAACTTCCATGATTTCCACACTCGATCAAGATCACGATTTACTTCCTATATGTCAGGCGACCAAAGCTTCCAGTTATCGCTATTCGAATACCGGTTTCCTCGATCACGTGTCACGAAACGACTCCCCCACACACACACTGACATACGCGTAGATACGCGTGAAACGTAGCCGAGTGACGTTCAAAAAACCAAACGAACGCGTTACATCAAAAGCACGATGAAGAGTAGATCGAGGTCGATCTTGGACGAAGAACCGCCGGCCAATCCTGAGACTCTGTTTACTGTTGGATCGGCTTGCTACCTTTCGTTCTGCTATTCTGAACACCGTCTGCTCCCCTCGTGTTTCACCTGGCCACCCATACGCGGCCAACCGTCTCCCCGTGTCCGGTGGAAACGGCCAATCGCGGAAATCCAACGTATCCCCACGGTTTCCTCCTCGCTATCCACGCTTTGGAGAGCACCGAGTTTTCTGAACCTGGTCAGGTTCTTCCAAACGTTGCCAGACAGCTTTAGAGTTGTGGATCTAGCGGTTACTCAAACGTCTCGATCCTCGGTGCGAATCTCCACGAGGATGATCTTCGGTCAGGTAGGACTTGGGTCAACTCGCTACGAGGTCATCCAACGAAAATCACTGGCTATACTTTTCCACTTCTTCGTCTATTTCAATCTCTTTAACATCTTTTAAGCGTCTCTCTTGTCTGTTCAAGTATTTTTACACTACCTTTGCTTATCGCATAAATTCGATCTATCGTCGGATAGAACTTGCCATTCACGGACCAATACGCGCGAAACTTGTTCAGATAGTTTCATATAGCTGTATAATAGAACATGTAATCGTGTATCTACTTTTTTGTCTCTTCGTCTTTTTCAACTTTTTCGATCTTCGACATTCTCTTCTTGTAAATTCAATCTCGATTTAAGCGCAACTCGAAGTCCTGCAATTTCCTCATCCCACAATTACGTATTCTTTTTCTGTCTCTCTTATCTGTTTGAATTTTGTTCTGGCAAAAAGTACGCTTGATCCTCGCACAAATCCAATCTGCCAATACTTAGCCGGACTTTTGTTACCGAAAGGAGAGATCTATCGTTGGTTTAATTGCATCCTCGAGTGATTTATCCCGCGGTTACTGTTTTATCAGGCGCGACCACGCTCTTCCTGAACGTTTCCCGTTTGCATAGAATTTTTCTGATCGGTATCGCGACGTCTGTCTGCCCGAGCTAGCGCTAAGGGAGCCCCGGCCCCAGGGCGCTCCACGAACACGTTCCCCTTCTCTTTGCATTCCCTTGCACTCTCTTCTTCCCTCTCGTCTGTTCCTTGTGGTTCTTCCGTCAGCTTTCGTCGACCTCGTTACCAAGGTAGACGCGCGTCGTCGTCCTCAGCGACTAGCCGGTCTTCGTCCAGGAAGAATCGTCCGATTTCTTCGAAATTTTCCAAAGTTTTTGACAAAAATTATCGAAATTGTTACTACTGGTGTTTGTGGTGATCTTTGAAGCTCGTTTAACGAACGTTTATCTTTTACTTTCTAAATCGAACGAATTTGAATTGCTCGGTGGTGGCGAGAAAGTGAGGCAGATTAGGATCGGCGTGAAAGAAACTCGCGCGAAGGAAGCAACGATTTTCCACGGTACGTGCGAACGTTTTTTTCCTTCTGAAAATTACCTCGCATCTTCGCTACTCTTAACGAGAAAATAGCCGGTGTGTTGGTCGAATGATCGCGTGCTGGGACGATCGGAAGGGACCGAAGATCGAGAGATTCCAGCCAAAAATTGTGAAAGTGAATCGGAAGTCTCCGAATTAGAAAGTCTCGAGGTTTACGAAAGTCCGTCGCTGTTCCCGCTCACCGTGACCATCTTATTATTCATCGAATTTGCCGATCACGCGAGGCTTGCCTTTTTTCCATTTTTATTCTCGGCGTTCGATCCTCGAGAAAACGAGGAAGATATTAACCTGTAGCTGCAGGAAGATTTAAGCGTATCGTCGCGAATACAACATTATACATTTCACTTTTTAAATCATCGTCGTACGTAACTCGATCGTTCAACGACTTGGCACATCCAATGTCTTCGTCGTCGCAAAATATTTCCCTGCTTAATAAAAATATTTTCGTGCACTTTACGTGCACTTTCAGAATTAAACGTAGAGATAGTTCCGACGAGGAATTATTTCATGTATCGAATTTTAAAATTGCTTTCCCATAGACGACAAGAAATTCGATCATGTTTTTCACCCGTGATCTTTCTATTTATATTTCTATGTATATATGTATGTGAATCATTAACACTCGCGTGACGTTACCGCATCGTCATCAGTCATCACAGTGCTAATTAAGAGATACAGTCAGTGTCCGGGAAACGTTGGCGCGCGATTTTCCAAAGATCTTTGGCAGTTGCGTTCGGCGTGAACGCCGCGTAATCGTCGGCGGAATCGAGTTTGCGAGAGTTACGTGACCGTGTAATTACGTGTGTCGTGTCGAAGCGACGCTCTCAACGAAGCATCGCGTCGATCAGCGTCGTCTAATAAGAGGATCGCGATAAAGTTATCACCGGGGCAGCGGAGAACGCGCCACGATCGTCGTAACTAATTTCACGTCAGGATCTCTTCATTAAGCTCACCGGGAGCAACCAGAGCAAAAGGAATCGTCGAGGTTCGCCTTGCTACTTTCGCTGTTCGCGTAATTAACAATCGTGCGCGATTAAACGCTGCGTTGATCGAGATTGAGATTCGAAGGAGCGGTTTGCGTGGAACGGAGTATTATCGCGAGGAATTTGTATATGGCCAGTTCTTCGCAAGTCTGGATCGTTCTTAATTTACAAATCGAGATGCTACAGCCTCTTTAAGAATTATTTATGGGATGTTCGACGAGACAGAAGATGAAGATTTCACAGAGATTTTATCGAATCGGAACGGACAGTTGGAGAAATGATCGCGAGAAATTTGTACGTCGAGTGAGGTTAATAGATCGTACGATTTTAATTTTAACTAATCTCGCATACGTAACAGTGTTTATTTGTTATCTTGGTTTCGAATATTAGTTTCCATCTGTTTAGATATCGTTTTTGAAAGTAAAACGCAACGCTTCGCGGACGAATTTCCATATTTAAATCGGTTCTGACAGTTCGACAGAGAAACAACTACATACGAGAGACCATCAAACGTAGAATCGGTTTCTCTCATAAAAATTGAAGTGATTTTGTCTTTCCGATTAAAGGATCGATGAAAAGGAACCGTGGGAACGTTTCAAGCGGCATGAATCGATTAATCAGGATGTTTGAAAAGTTGTTAAATTATACTCCTATATATCTTTCTTTCAATTAGCAGTTCGCAATTCGAATATCTGTTTAAAAAAGATTTGTAGTAGATTTAAAAAACAGAAGAAGAGAACGCCGGACAAATCTTACGCAGCAGATGTTAATCGTGTGGAAAGTGTGCGATGTTTACTAACATCTTGTTTAAGATCGCGTTCTGATCTGATCCGCTCGGCTCCATCTATGAATATTTATCAGCGATTTAATTGCTGTACCGCCAGTCGCGTCAATTAAAACAGGGTTCCTTAAAATCACCATAAAACGTAGTCTTCGTAAATTGCATGGTTGGACTCGGACGATTTCCTTATCGATTTACCGAGAGGACAGTGGCGAGCTACGGGCGCGAGAACCGGAAATTCATTAGACACAACGACCGCGAACACAAATCGCCGTGAGAAGATCAGCGTTGCATTTAAAACGTTAGTAAATGTGTCGTTTACTTATCTTCGAAACTATGGCAGTCACAGTTTATAGAATCTTTCCATCGAGTTCACTCTATTTCAATTACGTTATTCGATAAGCGTACGTCCCGAGAGAAGAATATTTGCCACGTAATAGCGCGAAGCGTAAACGTAAACTTCAAGACGCAAATGCGATCCGCTTTTGATAAAATATGGCTATCCGACAATCCTTTCTTTCCATTCTAATACACCTACCTCGTTGTCACGTTAATTTTAACATCTCTTTCTAACCAAAATATCGTCAAATCGCGTACGAAATAAATTTGACGTTCCAACGAGTTTCTACAGAATGTTTCTCGCAGAGAAGATTTTGTCAGTTCCAGCGTTTCCTAAGGTTCGTGCACCTGTTTCACGATTCGCTTGTTAGACAGTAAAATCGCTCTGTTGCGCGATTCGTATCTAGCCGATCGTTAATATCTAGTTAACTCGACCATTCGCTCTTCCTCGACGAGTTTGCTCATTGATCGCGATGCAACGCGCATTGCTGCGCGTCGTATACGTCTAAGAGAATACATTAAGAATTTTACGGGGAAAAAAATCTACCACGATATGTCTCCATATATCCTCGTTACGATTCGTAATAATATTCAAAATTCCAGAGATATCGGCAGGAGCGTCGATACTATCGTCGATCATGATAAACTATCTGAAATCGAAGGAAAGCGGTTTCCACGAATGTGCGTGCTGTTACACTTACGCTCGATCCACTTTCCAAGATTAGCTATTTTTCGAGCCTCGAAATTATACCGGGTGCCGCTTTTCCGCTATGCAAATTAGTAGGCCATCAGACTACCGATTAAAATCCGATGCAATTTGCTCGATTTTTAGAAAAAAAAAAGAGAAGCTCCTCGATCGCTGCTCGGTTTACGACTATTGATCAGAAATTCGTTTATTTATAAACTTTCGAAAGAATAACAGGATCGAATTACCGCGCGAGTATATATCAGTATCGTCGGAACATCGTTATTAACGATACTACTTTCGATATTTCGTAACTTTCGAGTTTCTCCCTCCGGATGCGCGTCGATGGAAGACGCACGAAGGAACACGCAGGATATCATTAAGGGGACTGTTGGAGCGACATCCTCTAATTTAGCCGAGATTACAGATTACGCGAGGTTTTTATCCGCTGGAGGACGCGTATTAAGAGAAAACCAAGACGATGCGCGGATAGAGGCAGAAGAAGTTACTATAGTTAACACGATCGTTCTACTCGAATACGGATACAGACGTAGATCTCGATATGAATTTCGATACGCGTACGATTGTGAACGCAGCCAATAGGAATTTCATCGATAACCCTGCCGATAAAGCAATAAAAATCTGTTTCTGCCTGTTAACACAGAGCGAAAGCCGAGAGGAAACGATAACAACGAGCACGAGCGTGGTAACCTCGCCGGGCACGAAGGTTGGCACCAAGACGAAGAAGAAGAAGATCGAGGGCGTCGCCGGTAACGATGCCTCGCCGAATCTCACTCCTCGCACAAAGAAGACCAAAAAGAGCAAGAAGAACGAGCTTGAAAAGGAGAACATCTCTGTGGTGAGTGAACGCACCGAAGCGTGTTCCTTAAATTTTCTACAACACCGTACAGCCATCTACAAAGTGTTAAAAAAGAGTGAACGTTTGATAGAAATTTATAACGCGAACTCTACGCGAACTTTTCCGACAATCCAATAAACTAGCAGTTGTCGTGGATCAGCGAGTCGGTTCTATATCTCGCTCGTACTTTATATTTCTCACGTACCGAGGAAGCAAATAACGATAGAATTTCGGCCATTGAATTTCGTTTCTTTCATTCGTCTCGTTCAGCTTTCTTTCTTTTTTTTTTTTTTCTTTTTGTTAACACCTCGTGTTCGCGAATCGCAAACGAGAAGAGTCGTGCGCTCGCGAGCATGTTCTTCCTGCGGACAAGAAAAGGTGCCAGCCGGATGTCGAGACGATCGAATCGAGGAACCCGCGACTGACGAAGAAACCCGGTAGAAACACATTATGTGCATGAACCGTTATGTCGTGTTAATTAGCGACGTCGAAGAAGCATCCACGTCGATAGACGATGGTCTTGGCAGAAACCGGAAGAGCCTGTTTAATCCTTATTTGCATGCTTCCGATTCCGAGCAATAGTTTCCAGGCTTTTCACTTTAACCGACACCGAGAACGGTACCTCTACTTCTTCATTTACGTTTTCTATTTACGTTTTCCATTTACATTTCTCGCTTGCATCGGTCTATCTTTCCACGCAACGGCATTCTTAAGAGACGAATTTCTTTTTCGAGCATTCGGTAAGAATTTTCCCGTAAGAGCAGCCTTTTCAGTATCCTTTTGTCGCAAGTTTCTGAGTAATTTGATTCGTCCACGGAAAAGTTCCCCTCCAAGTCGAAAAACAACTTGCTAGTTGTCCACGGACAAAGAACATGGACTGTCTGGAAAGAAGTTTCGGTAGAAGTTCCTTCTAAAAGGAAAGCTCCTCGGAAGTTGAACATTTCCGGAGATCGATATTTAAAGTTCCGCCTCTTCTTTGCTTTCTGATAAAGTCTGCATTTTTTCCAATAGTTCTCAACGCTGACGAGAACTTCTCCAACTATGGAATGCCGAAAGGGGAATACCATGCCTGATCCTCCTAACCGTCTACGTACAGCAGATGGAAACGATATAACGTAGTTTTAAACGAAAGCTTTGACCGACTGATAATTTATATCACACCGTATATACGTTATATCTTGTTACTTATACAGGGTGGTTGGTAACTGGTGGTACAAGCGGAAAGCGGGTGATTCTACGCGAAAAAAGAAGTCGAAAATATAGAATAAACATTTTTTTTTTAATTTTTTTAAAAATCTACAGTGAGATCCGTTATAACGAGACGTGATAAAGTGCACGCGACCGAACGAAAATTCAAAGTCTATTTTCTCGAAAACAAAGCCTCAAACGAAAAATTTTTATTATATATTTTCGACTTCTTTTTTCGCGTAAAATCACCCCCTTTCCGCTTGTACCACCAGTTACCAACCACCCTGTATATCGTAGTTGTTATTCGTACGTGTATATGCTATATTTTGATTTAATAACAATACTCGCATTAGTAAAAATGAATTCGTAATCGTGAAAGGTGCTACGCTTTGGAAAATTGACCTATCTACAAATATCTGAACTACTTATCGCGGTAGTATTAGGTTGTCGGAAAAGTTTCTTTCGTTTTATAAGGAAATAATAGACGCACAATGTTTTTTGTTTATTGAATTATGCATTAACATAATAATAGAAATATAACGAAATAGATCATACCTAATTCGATAAAATAATATAAAACAGAAATTGTTTTATCATCTTATGAAATGAAAGAAACTTTTCGAACAATCTAATAAATACGTTGTATCGTTTCTATCTACGATACGATAATGTATAACCGTGTTGCATGTACAGTGTGCGCGTGTTTGTCTGTTTGTTAGAATTCTAACTTGCAAGAGCCGAGCATGCACCCCGGTCCCCGGCAGACGAACCCGGAAACCTTTGATTTCTCCGACGAAGACGATCTATCGAACGTGAACGTGAAATCTCTGGTAAGTTTCGTCGGCCAGAAACTTAAGACCGTGAAGTCTCAAATACTTTCCACGCGAGCGCGTAAAGTGGCTGCAATTTTTCCTCGTCGCACAGTCGATCGCGATCCGATAAATCGTCCGTGATCGGATTCGATTCAACCCGTGGTTGCCCGTTACACGAGGCACGATCGACGTAAATTCGCCACGTGGCTCGCGTGTCCCGTTCACGCGACCGGCCAAAGAGGAATTCGTCTCGCGTGCGTCCACTCTTTCTTCGTATCTTTTTTTCTCCTTCGTCCGGTGATCGTCCGAGCGAGGAAACGCGGTCCCAAGTGGAAAAACCGTAAACTGGACGAGGTACTTTTACGATTTCTTCGAGATCGAGATCGACGTATAGCGACGAAGAACTGTCTGTTTTTAGAACCGGTCTTAGAAACGGAGACCGTAACTGTCGATCAAATTAAGAAAGTTGAAATATGAAAATTCGTAGTTTAATTTATTGCCGATACATAGTCGAGGAGCAACAAAGATTAATCTTGTATAAATTTGTCGATAAGTATTTATTCGCATAATAGTAGCATTGATTTATTGATCCTATCGAAAAGTACAAAGAGAACGCTTCGGGCGTTCTCTGATATAGAAACAGCAGAGGTAGAGAAATTGCTAATCAATTCCTTTGTTAAATTGTTACTCGTAAATTATCCTGCATGTATAGCGAATGTAACGATGTAATCACCCACGAGTATCGTGATATATCGAGGTTTCTCTGCAATGACGATAGTAGAAGTCCGATCGAAATAGCCCAAGTAGACTATGAATCACCGTATATCCAGTCGCATGTGATTAGCTTTGTACCCTGTGCATTGTATTTTGTGCATGCAGACACAGAATTATGTATCGGAGGCGACTCGAAACGAGCAAGATCGATGTACGAAGGAAAAGATCGCGACTGGCGTGTCGATCAAACAGTTGGTAAGTATGGGAAAAAAACCATAATTAAGCCACTTACTTTTAGTCTTTCTAATTTTTCGTACGTATCTTCTAATCGACTATTTTATGTCGCGTGATTGACAATTAGCGTCGTTTATCAGATTTACTCGTTGTCACTCTTTTAACGGCCGTCTTCTTATATAACGAACGCTTGTTCGCGCGGCTGAAACGACAAAAGAAAACCGCTTTAATGGCTGTCGAATTACACTTTGTCAGTTGTTATTTTGTCACTAACAGTGTCGTAGCTTTGGCGACATCTCGAACATGAGCGACGGCGATCAGACTGCGTACGGGAAAACCAATCACGCCATGGACACCGAAGAGGTTTGTATATTTAATCATCTTGCCACCCATTTTCGCGTTTCAATTTTCGTTATTTCTAGCTAAGATGTTATAAATGATCCGTAAGCGACTATTTTAAGAGGGTAGTTCATCCCTGGCGAGTGGAAATTGTAGTTAGATCGCGGGTATTTATCGCGTAAATTTCTATGCAAATCTCATTTACAGAATTAAGACGGCGGCATCTATGTAGAAAACCGTAGAATCTGTTGGATACCACAGACGATTAAATATTATATCGATCGAAATTCTCACGAATGCGTAAATATTCGCAAACTAAGTCGAATTCGATATGCGCGATGAACAATTTCAAATAAATTTTCGACTCGCTTCGCGTATCATCTCGCGTATTCTGTGTGAACTACTCCCTTAAGTAATACACTTGGAAGAGAGCAGCATTAACCCTCGACACAGACTCTAATTGCCTAAAAATATTCGCGGCACGTATGGAAAATAACCCGTTGCCACTTGTCAGGTGTTTCCTTCGCTTTGTTAACCTCCGACTAACGGAACGACGGAAGGCGAGCCTGAACGAGATGGTGTGGGTAATTTGAAAAGATGATTCGGTATCCGAGAGAAGAACCTTCGTAGTCGAGGGTTAACGAGCATGTAACGAGAACCCATGGTCAATTTCGCAACGATAGATCGACAAAGTTCTTCATGTTTTTTTTTTTTTGTCTTCCCTGAAAAATCGCTATATAGCATAAGTCCTAATTTTTGAGTTCGTTTTTTTTTTGCTGGCCGCGTCGATGGAAAAGTAGAAACGTTGAATCGGTTCAATTCGCTCTCGAGCTAATTGGAGTTGTTCGCGAGCATGTTGCTCGGCATTCGATGTTTCGTGGTACGACAGAGGAATGACAGCCCTATTAACAGTTATTACTGCATGAGCTACTTCGAACTTCCGTTATTTCGCTTCGCGATGTGTGGCAATAGGATTAACCGAACGACAAACAAATAATTTATCCTGATTATCGTAACAGCATACTAATCGCATAACGAGTGCGAGCTTTGTGACGTTCGTTAAAATCTCTCTGTCTCTTTAATCCTGAAAAACTTTCGTAACATATCGTTATCGTGGATGATATTTCGCCTTTGTACGTTTGTATCTCTTTCGGAATGTAATAACGTCGAACAGATGTTATAACACGTTTTGTTAGAAGAAAAATGGAAAGGTTATCGTTTGGTTAACACCGCAAATAATATTGCGATGTTATCGTTACAAGATGGCAATATCGAAGCAAAACTCTGTCGCGTGATAACGTTTCGAAGTTGAATTTATAAAAATTGGAAAATACACGGACCAGAAGGTCTTCCGAGATAAATAAGTTCACGAAGCTCGCCACTCCGCGAAACTATCCGCAACTCGCTGCTAATCTGACTTCCCATTGACGCTCCCAACGATCGTAGAAAGCAAGGTCGCTGGGTGATCTGCGAGTATGCGAGAAGGGTTACTCGAAGTTCACCAAAGACGCGCTAGTCTTCACCGGGGTGTCGGTCAAGGCCCTCGTAAGTACCTTTCGTGAACCTGTTGGACGACATCGGGGACTGCTGGAATGTTTCATCTTTGCTATTCTCGTCGAACAAAAAGAACACAAAGGAGAAAAAGTAGAAAAACGGCCTGATACCGCGTACACATATAGAACAATTATCTTCAATTGTTAAAATCTTCGATCTATGAAAATCCTCTGCGATAAACGTTCAAATATTTTCATGTGCCTCTATACGACGAGTACAAAGAATAACTACAGTCGCTACAGTCCGACGTTTAATTTTCTTTTTTACGATTTCGTAATTATAATCTTATCGTAGAATCATCGTATACTCGTCTTGTGCCAAAAATAAGCAACTCGTAGAAAGGATGGATCGAAGAATTTCCCGAGTGCACGTGAGCGATTCGCTCGAGTACGCCGCGCCGCGCCGCGCCGTCGTCGAAGATGCCGAAGCGTTTTGCCGTGCAGTCGGTCGCCGTAACGCCGCGAATGCTGTCTCTCCATTTAAGGGAGGGCCGGCTTTGATAATAACCTACTACTCATTTGCCCCACTTTGTGCAGCCAGCAATGGCCGAGAATCGAGGTCTTACGAGTTTTTCGCCGCGTGTATCCGTCGTTTATCGGTTATCCGGTTACGGATTTCGAGACGAGTGACATAATTCCTTGGCATCGTAGCCTCCGCTGCACATACTCAGTGAAATCGTCTCAGTTCCGACTCGTTCTATCGCTCTTTCCTTTTTTCTTCTTTTTTTTTTAACGAGCACGAAGAAGCCTGTTTTTTAATTTTTTCATCGATCTCTATCATCTTTTCTTTTTTTTTTTTTTTTTTCAATAATTTACAATTATCAGCTACGTAACAGTGCGTATCGACACAATTGGCGGAGAAACTTTGAAATTTCAATTTGCATAGATCCGGCCGGAGAACGGATGAAAAAGACGTATTCGCGTCGTGTCGGAGAAAGCATCGGGCCGGGTCCGTGCCAAAAAGAAAGGCTATTCGAGCGAAGCTCAAGCCCGGGAAACAATTCCAGCTGTCTCCGTGGTTCGCCCCTCTCGTTTCTTTTCTTCTTCTCTCTCCTTCGTCCTCTTTTCTTTCTCTTTGGCGATGCAGCGGTTGGCGACGATTTTGTATCGACCAATTGGCGACCGACAACCTTTTAAGGCGCTTCTCTGCCAATTCGGTCACGTTAGCGCGTACCCAGCGCTGTGGTTTGTTTATCAGTTAACGATTCTCTTGCTCGACTGGAAATTTAGTTAACACAGGCCTGTGGTACGCTAAGATTTCGCCTGCGAGCTGGCTCAGTCTAATTCCTTCGGTTAACGCTTTTTCTCCAATAGGAGAATATTCTATGGATCTTCTATGTACCGAACGATGCAACGGTAAAGGTAAAAGAAAAGGCGAAGATCCGATACAAGTTTAAAATCTACCAGTTTCGATGGAGCTTGGTAGATCGCGGTCGTTTCGCGCGCTTTTATATTTTCGCGAAGACGATTAAAAATACGAAAACACAGTTGGAGAATCGTTTCACGCGATAAACGCTGCAAAAGGTATTACACTGGAACATTACACGCGATCTGCGAATATCACCTGCGACGCGTGCGTTTCTGCGCTTTCGCGTTTCCCGTGAACGCATAAAAGTCCGCGGTGTAAACGTAAATCAGAACTGTCTCTATAAGTTGACAATCAGCTGAGTATGTTATAAAATTCTCGCGTCTTTTCTAACAACATTTTTCAAACGCGAAAATCTACATCTGCGCTACTTTTGTATCGATGTGTGTATACTTACCTGCTTCCTACCACGCTTCAAGAATAAAATCTTCGAAAGCAAATACAATGTAAAAGATAAAAGAAGGAGACGTCGCGAAGAGCAAAGAAAGAAGCAGAAAGAAAAACAGAAAATATCTCGAAAAGTAAAGAATTGAAAGAGATAACAATAGGAAGCGTGGTGGAAGGTAAACAGCTGTAGAATATTAGCTCAAGTAATTCGCCTTGCGTCTGGCAAGCAAAAAAAGAAAGGGGAGAGGGAATTCCAGAGACCGCCAACCGCTGAATCTCTCCAACTCTAGAACGAAGGTAGCGCTTCGAATATTTACCACACGACACTAACCCGCAGCCCGTGCTGTTTCTTTCTTTTTGTTCGGTGCCTTCCCCGGCCCCGGAATGCATGAAACCTTAATCGAAAACTTACGAAACCGACCTCGGGACAGAGGGCTTCCTACTGTAGTTTGGCAAACTTAACGAGCGAGGGTAAGGACACGGATCGACCGAAGCTCGAGGTAAGACCCCCGAAACACATAACCACAAATACGGTCGATTCGCACCAAGGTTTTATCTATCCTCACTTTTCTTCTTATTCTCCAACGCTTCTCGCCTGCCACGCCGTTCTTCGAACGCAGCTTCATTTCTCAGCATCCATCTATTATTATTTCTCCGCCAAATGTTTGACAAACAAGTTTTGCTTCTACTTTTGATCACTTCGTTGAACAAGATCGTAGTGCCCCTTACAAATTGCTCGAGTCTATCTGGTAATTCGATTGAAACGAAAGTTTTGTTTCGTTCGGTTTATCATTTTATATCAGTTTGTTATTCGACGTAGCGCTAATACGTAGTAGACATTGTAAAAATTAGATGTTTCTGTGATTTTCGTTTCAATCTGCTGGATCTGCAAACGATTGGACGATTCCTTAGGCTACTTCCACACGGAGATACGTGGATCGTGATACGCGTATGATACAGATGGCACGTGTATTAGCTTTGGAGGCGTCGAACAACGGAATGCGATTTCGGTTAATCTATGTCACGCTGTATGCTGTATAAATAAACGTGACAAATAACGTTGCGCGGAAAAAGAACACGATTCGACGCTGTCGTAGTTCAATTTTTTTATTGTTCGAATATTTCTGACGGTAACTGTAGCAGCCTCTCGTATTTTACTTTCGCGTCGTAGCTTATCTCCGTGTGAAACTACCTTTAGTCCTCTCGTTCTGTACCGTTTGGGAAGCTTTTTGGAGCGCACCCAACACTCGCACGAAGCGTCCTAGTTTTACCACGTAATAAGAGCGTTCACCGTGGGCACGATTTATCTTTGAAAATTCGCATATCCTTTAAATTCGCAGAAAACTGAAACTATTCGCATAAAGCAAATGAAATAAAGGAAACTCCGCTTATACTTTCCTCCGATCAGCGAGACACGCTTTCATGCTCACGCTGAACAAGCTTCGGACTAGATCGAAGCGCGCACACATTCACGAGGTGTTCTCCCTCGACGACAAGACCAGGGCTGAAGGCTTTCGAGCACTTCTCGTTTGACGCGTGCACTGTTTGTGTTTACAGAAGTCGAGCTTCAATAAATTCGACGCCCTCAGCAAGAAGACGGTGCTGCATGTGCGTTCGATCGACGCGGGCAAAGTGCAACAGCAGCTGAACGCCGTAAGCTCCCGCACTCTCTCTCTCTCTCTCTCTCTCTCTCCTCCTCTGGATACTTTAACATTGACGTACTTAACCCTTCAGCCGCGAAGAGCGCGTAAATAGCCTTCCTGTTTCGAGCTGTTGGCGTGGAATCGATCGTTTCAGCTCGTCCACTTTTCCTCTCATAGCCGAGCAAACACAAAGGAGCTGATCGGTCGAAAAGAAAATCCCGGCTGAAGGATTAACCTTTTAATTATAAAAAGCTACCACTGTCTTCTTCGAAATATTAGTTTGTCACAGGAAGTTACGGCATCCGGTGCTATTAATATACGAGTACACACTGGCTACATCTTTCTTTCATCTTCGTCTTAAAGGAAGATCTTTATCGTCGGCTTAACCAAAGTGTAGATAATCGAGGGATAATATTTAGATCGTACTTGCTAGAAGAGGTGAAAATTTATCGATCTCGTATCGAAAAGTACAAAAGTTTCTTACCGCGAATATCTGTGGTTCAGTTTACGATAAGTCCGAACAAGTACTTGATCTTTGTTTAGTCTCTGTTGGTTTACTCGAATTATTGCAAAATTGTTGCTTTAATAACGCGTAATGACGCGATACGCTTCTCAGAAATGATATAACGCAGAGCATAAAGATGTAAATATCCTCTTTAAAGACTGTGGTATCGCGTTCGAGTTGTCAACTCGTTCCCGCAATCTGCCAGTTTGCTCGGATCCGATCGGAGTAATTGGGACAAGGAAAACAGGCCGGTTAAAGGGAACGAGATGATGATACGGGTGAAAAATAAAAGAGCGAGGAAAAAGTGGAGGATCGGTAAAGGAATAATGGAATTTGACGGCAGGTGGGTCAAAACGGCGACACGAATCCCAATTGCCGTAGCTGCGGCAAGGTCGTCTTCCAAATGGAACAGACAAAGGCCGAGGGTCTAGTTTGGCACAAGAATTGCTTCCGGTGCGTGCAGTGTAGCAAGCAGCTTAACGTGGACAATTACGAGAGCCACGAGAGCACGCTTTACTGTAAGCCACACTTCAAGGAACTCTTCCAACCGAAACCGGTTGAAGAGTCCGACGAGCCTGGTAAGTCGATCACACCACACCGTTTACGCCACGTTCACCTCAAGCTCTGCTAGTCGTAGGCGGAACTCGCCTTAAAATAGCCTCCGATCTAATCTCCGCGAATCTTTCTCGTCGCTTTGATATCACCGCCTTCTCTCGCTGGAAATCACCACTACGTGACAATTTCTTTCTTCTTTCTTCTTAATACGTACCTCTTTTTTTTCGCTGCACTCGTGACACAAACGTTGGATTTAAAAATCGTAACAGACAGATTCTTACGATGTGTCGACGCTGTAGACTTTAAAGATTCGCGAGGTTAACCCTTCAACAGCAAGTAAATATACGATACGGTGCTACAAATACCACCGCTATATATATATATATATATATATATATATATATATATAGATACCTATAGTTAAAGAAGAAATATCCAAATCCAGTAATAGATATAACATAAGAATTAACAACCACCAAAACCCACTAGTTACTCAATTATGTGACACGACGGATCAGATCCGCAGGCTAAAAAGACATTACCCTCTAGATTTTTAAACATTAGATTCAACTAGAATCAAACATACGATAATCATTTATAGTACCACGCTAGAATAATTTACTTATAATTCCCAATGAGAATTGATTGTAAATTACTTCCAAATAAAAAAAAATTTCATATCGTAGGAAAATCTCACGGGAACAATTATTATTATTAATAGTTATTATTATTATTAAATTATAGTTATTATTAACAGTTATTTATTTCCAAGTGGTTCGTTCTAAATTCTTGGTTACTTTGTTATCGCGCTGTCAAAGGATTGAAAGAACAGAAACGAACGAGATCTGTTTTTCCAATTTTCCATAGAGAATAACGAAGCGATAGATTACGCGTCGTAAAATAAATAACAATGAGAAAAAAATGGAGGGTTTGCCTTTGGTCGAAGGAAATACGATCGACGTTACGGACGAATGGGTGAAATAAACTCTCGTATATCGTGCGCGGCACCCAACGCTCAGGTCCCCCTCTTTAACGTAGTCACTGAAAATTGCTCTCCTTCCCCTCTATTCTCCCGTTCCTCCAGTCGTTTCCTCCCTCTATATAATTACACGTAAATGCAGAGAGATCGTTAATGCAACAAAGAGATGTCTTGTGAACTTCGTAGTGCGACCTCGAAAGCCGGAGCTGATCATACGGGAGAACGAGCCGAAAGAGCTGCCGCCTGATGTGGTCAGAGGTAATAGTTCTGACTGGTGGTAGTGTGCGACCAAGCGACGACTAAAGTCGTCCAAGAGTGGATTTTCTAACAGTTGCCTAACCGTTTTGCAGATTGCACCCATTTTAATACCGCTGATTTATCGTTAACAACGACATACGCATTTGTATTATCATAATTTTTTATTTTGTTTTTCTTCTTTCATACCCTAATCGGTTTTTTGGTTTGATTAATTCTTCATTTCGTTGTGGAGTGCGAGGATGCTGTAACGTCGAGTAGCGAGACAAAATCATCGTTGCATGACGACGATCTCGAGTCCGCGGTGGAACAATCGTAAAAAATACTTAATGCGAGTATCAAGCGAATTCGTAATTAGGATACGTTCTCGTATCTCTCTTATCGCGTCTTTATCTTAATAACAGAAACGTTGCCTTTCCATACGAGAATTCCTTAACATTGAAACTATTAAGATTTAAATTATTAGCTGCGAATGCGTTACGAGACACGTATGATCGAGAAATAAGAGTTGTTTCTCAAGCACAGCGGACACGAGATCGTCGTGAACCGATTCACTCCGTTCCCAAACGACTAACTCGCTCGGTAAAACCTCTTTAGAGCGAACTCAACGATTTTATCACAGCTTGACTAGACTCCCGAACGCATTCAGAGAACAGAGTCGCCTACCGGGCCATTAGAAATCATAACTATCGCATCGACAACAGCGTATCATCGATGTACGCGATATATAGTGGCGGGATTACCGTCTTACGAGAATATCGGACGAAAGAAAAATATTATTTAATCTCCGTTACAGCCTCAGACAAACCGGACCTGGGTCTCGAGGAGTTGTCGAGCCTGAACGTGAAGTCCCGGTTTCAAGTGTTCGAGAAGGCCGGTACGGAGACCAACGAGATCGAAAGGTCGCCGTCGCAGATCGCTGTCAAGAGGTCTCCCAGTATCTTAAGCAAGCTCGCCAAGTGAGTAATCCATCGTTTCGGTAGAGTCACCTACGTTATTCAGCTCGTCGTATCGTTCTCCTGGCCTCACTCTCTCCTCTCTTGTTCCAACGGCCATATACGATGGCATCGTGGGTCGAGGAGATGGTTCTCAGCCGTGACACAGATTCGTTTCCACCAGTTGGACACAACGAGGACTCTGTGACTCCAGCCACTCGACGTTTTTCTCGGAACGCTGATAATCTTTTAACTTATCATCCTTCTTTTTAATCGAATTCTTCTTTTTCATTTATTTCGCGTTTCCAACTTTTTACTTTACGATTCGTTTCGATAGCAAGTTGGTAGACGAGGCTATTTACAACCGTAGCATTGCGTCGGATATAAAGTACGTAAAAATATTACCCGTAGCTTGAAGGATCGATGGTTCAACGATGAAAATACGTGCAGCGTTGCAGCTTTTTAAATATCCTTTAACATGGCCTTTCTCATTCTCGTTTAGAAGCAACAGTCGGAAAGAATTTCTCCATGCAATTTGTCCCTCGCTAAAGAATCGAAACTGATTAAAAAATTAAAGCTGATACTGGAAACGCGTGCCATCCGTATCGTAAATGCGACTCGATGTTCCAATAGACTAAGAAGAAAGAAACAACGTAGCTCGTTAACCGAAGAAAGTATCGCAAACACGAAAGACTGGCGATTAAGTAACGCGATGAAATATCAAACGTACTAAATATCTGCTAAATATCTGCATCGCTGGAGAATGTGCAAGCGCAGACTTTACGAACATAAAATAGTAGGGCGAACGATGAATTTGCTAACGCACCCGTGATTGCGACAAGATCGTGTTTGATCGATCAGCGATCTTTTCTCGTGGCCATAAGCCAGTGCATAAAAGAACATCGTGAACAGGCACGTGTGTCGGCGTTGCTCGTGCGCCAGGCAATTAAAATTCGTCAGAATGTTTGTGACTACTTTGTACGTCTTTTTGTCCAGATTCCAAGCCAAGGGCATGGATATCGGAGTAGCGGACGAATCTCTGAATGGGATCCCTTACGAAGAGTCGAGCGAGAGCGAGGAGGATGAAGAAGCAGAGGAAACGGAGGGTGAGGAAACGAAGAAACATTTAATTGAAATCGAGACTTTACGTAGTCCGATGTTTCCAGCTCTTCTCTCAGGCTTTTCCCCTCTCTCACTGCGTTCCCTTTGCTCCGATTGAAGGCTGCCGTATTTCCGCGAGAGAGGCAGCTCTTTTTGCAAGCTTTCTCCTTGTACTCGATGGGAATAGCGTCATCGGAAAAGCTTCGCGTAGCGGTTTGACAGCTACGAAATAACGTTTTATCGTCAAGTGCTATAAGCGATTTTCCGTAAGATCGAGCGAATTAAATTCGGTCCGTGGAAGAATTCCTTAGCTGATGGAATTATTTTCTTTATACGATCTTTCCTTCCTTCATCGTCTTGTTCTTTGCTCGATAATACGACCTTTGCTAAACTCTTTATCGAATTTGAAAAACGTTTCTGTTCGTGTCCACGATATTGGAATATTTACCGCGCTATTAACGTCAGAATTATTAATTGCTCCGGTATTTGGAAATTTCCAATCGCTTGAACGAATTTAACGAATCCAAATTAGTCAAACAACGTCGAACAATCCTGAAAGTATAACGAATAATCTTTTCCCTTGAATGAAAAGTTCCAACTACGACGACGAATTACAACTTCGAATTATAAGTTGGAATCGTAACAGAGAATTATAACTAGAAATTATAATTTCGAATTAGAACGTCGAATTGTAACTTGGAATTATAACATCAAATTATAACATCGAATTATAACTACGAGTTACAACCTCAAACGTACAAGTTTCAATCATAACACTGAATTATCATTTATTGTACCATTGCAATGTTAAAACAACGAACTACAACTTTCGATCGCAATCTTCGAATGACGACATCAAAGTATACCTTGGAGTTGTAACGTCGAACAATAGCGTGCGATTAATTCCAAATGGAAGCGTAACTTCTCAAATTATTCGTGTTTCACAGAGCTGGACAACGAGATCGTGAAGGCGAAACGCGCGACCCGCGAGCGTCCCATCAGCTTCACAAAAATGGACGACATAAAGAATCGCTGGGAGACGACCAGTCAGCAAGGGAGACGCGAAGTTCAGCGAGAGGCGAGGAAGGAGGAGATCGCTGGAATTCGTTCGAGATTGTTCATGGTAAAATCGCGTTCGTTTTCGGGCTCGTTGAACCGTTAGCATTCGTTTAATTCCGCGTTTCGAGGAAGAAACGATGAGCGCGGGGCGTTCGACATCGTTTCCAGAGCATCTAAATCGCCGGCGATATAGTGCGGGGGTAATGGCATCGAGCCCATTAGACGTAGACGCAGAAAAACTTGGAGAGAAGGAAATGTAGCGCACGCATTCTCTCTTTACAACGAGCTTTGACGCCGAGTAACATGTGCACTGTAACGATTACGGAGGAACGCATCGCGACTGCGAATGATTTTGCTCGTTTGGTCGGTTGCTCGATCAACCATCGTAGATCCGATATTTTCGAGACAAAGCGCAACGACTTAACCTGGCAACCTGACGATCGATTGACGAGAAGTCGTAGAAGCTGGTAATTAATTAACGAGAGGATCGGAAAGATATAACAGCGAGGTAGGAAAAGGAACAGGAAACTAGCGATCGATGGAGAAAGAGAACATGGAAATAACGATTTGGTGGTCGGTTGATAAAGAAAACGTAAAAATGATAATAATAAAGTGGGAATAATAATCGATCGAACAACGAGAAAAACGTAGAAAGGACAAGTTAACGAGGAACTGATAGAAAGAAGGTAGAAAGTGAAAATTGACAATTTTTTTCCATATAAGGAAAGAAGGTATCGCTCGTAAGTAATCGAACGCTTTGATAGGTTTGTAACAACGTTGTACGAATCGTTGGTGAAACGTACGAATCGAAACGCGTAAATTGTTACTATCTATTTCTAAACGCGCGAGAAAATCGTTTATCAACGCGTAATTCCCACTCGCGATCCTGTAATTGCGTTACGTGTTGCCAAAAATACGCAAGTGTCCGGACAATTTTGAACAGTACTATAATATATCTTTGTGGAAAGATTTATCATCGTCTCGGAGAAACGAGATCAAAGGGTATTTCGTGTAGCTAACGGAAGACTCGATTTCTGTTGCAGGGCAAACAGGGTAAAATGAAGGAGATGTATCAGCAAGCGGTAGCCGGAAGCGAACGCGTGACGAAGATCAATGCGGCCGAAGAGATCCAACACTCGACCCACGCTCGTTCCATCAAAGAACGATTCGAACGAGGCGAGCCCATCGCTGCGTCCGACGACGAGACGGACAGCAAACCGAAACCGGAGAAGGCTGACGAGGAAGTGATCGCAGCAGGTGCATTTTGCCCCGCGAACCAACGTATATTTAGAACCCGTTAAATGTAATTAGCCACATGGATCGGCGGTCGAAAACTGCCAGCGGCGACTGACCGCTGAATTTGCTACCATGTGCGCTAGAAAGATCGTACCTAGAGCGTGCTCTCAAGATAGATATCGTATAGGTCGTATAAGTGGAAGTGCACTAGCTCTAGGCATCTTCTTTACTCTGTATCTGTTATTTGCTCTTGCAAACCGATACTTTGCGAACACTGTTTCGAGATAAATCGATCGATGTTACACAGGGATCAGCAGGAAGTCTCGGTCGCTGTTCCTCGAACTGGACGCCACGGCGGCGAAGACTGGGCGACCGGTGACTCCGGTGAATCCGAAGACACCGGCCGAAGCCCCACGACGTGCCAGAGACGTAAGTTCTCCTTTTATTTGTTTCTATACGTCGATCAACTGTGTTAACACGTTCGAGACCGATGGTATAGTATTATACATATGCCATGCAATATCTCGTCGCAATGACCGACGACAACGTACGTACGCGCGTTATCTGTATTCTTCGCGTCTTCAGTTAATTCTCGGACAATTACGAGCGTAGATAACGTTCATACCTATAACGCGCGTGTTATATAACTTTCTCATTTTTGAAATAAATATCCTTAGTTATTGCACGTCTGTCTTTTTAGAATTTTAACCGAGAAACGCTATTTCGCTCGGATGATACGCATGGTACGTCCAATGAACGTTCGACGTCAAAATTATTGCGGAAACCCGACGACATACCTGTACAGTGTGTGTCACGACGTATTTCTAAATAAAAATTGTCTAAAACGTGATTTTTGTATTCTTATATCGATCAACTTCGCGTATTTTTTTTATCACAAACGTAGAAAAGCTTTCGGTCATTCGGGAGAGTATCGCTCAAAGTCATATCGGTCTCGAATGTGTTAAAATTCCCAAATTTTTATCTCGCTCTTGTTTCGACGAACAAGAAAACTTTTAACGTTACGAAGGCCGGCTATTTCCGTAGAACAGAATATGTTTTCTCATAATCGTAGAGATGTTCGTCAATTTGAAACATCTTATCCTTACGTGGTAAGTCGGAAAATGTTTCTCCAACTTTGCAAGAGCGTTAAGTAGCGTAATCGATTTTCGATGTTGTACGTTTGCCGGTGGTGGGGAGGAGCGCGCATTTTGAATTTGTGATCGACAAGGTTAACGGTTTGAAATCTCCGAACGAAGGCATTCATGGGACGACAAGTCTCGGATGACGTGGTGCGCAGCTCGGACACCACCGAGGAAGTTCAGGTGGAGACCTCGGACATTTCGAATAAATTCAAATTTTTCGAGTCCTACAAGGAACCGGAAAAACAACGCAAGCAGTTCCGAATTACCCCTCCGCGCGATGGTCAAGTTAAGGTTCGAGGCTATTCTCGAGTGCAAAGTGTTCTTGATCGAAGAGTGTGTCTTAATGTTCTAACGAAGATTGCGTTGAGTGAAAAGTAACTCTAATTCTTATCAACCCTTTCAACGCTGAGCTCATACGTCGTTACATACGAATTTTATTTATTCGTCGAATGTCGAGGCTTGCGGCAAAATTTTCTCTGTAGAAACATTTCGATTATTTGAAACGTTTAAATTAACTATCGCCGCTCGAATTCATCTACGTGAAATTATATCGTATCGTATAAACGAAAAGCCACAGGTAGAAGATCAGAGAGCGTTTATTCGCGAACTGCAGTTGTATAAACTGCTTGTCCCCGGACAGGTTCGCGTAAAAAGCTGATCGAGTTCTACCGTATAATTACCGCGATGACACACATTTTTTAACGATTACGTGTTCACCGTTTTAAAAGCTGACATACGAGGAATACGCGTTACTTTTGTTCCAAATCGTTCGACGCTGTTATCGCAACGCGTTTGCCACGACGTTTTAACTCACAGTGAAAGGGTTAACATAATTCTAGCGTGTGATTTTTTCCATTCGAAGACTAATAATCCCCGTAACGTAACTCAACAGCTTATCGCATGAAATGTCTCCACCTCGATAAAAATCGCGTTGCATGGATAATCACCGACGTAATCACCGTCTATATCTCCGAATTCCTTAAATCATCGAACCGTAGTCACTCGACCAATCGCTTCCCACTTGTCGATGTAAAATCGCGACGAGAATTACCTGGCGTATTCGTCCGCGTTCACGCAACGTATCTCGCGTGAAAAATATTTCACTTTCCCGAGCTTATCGATCTTTCTTCCAACTATTAACGGCGGAATCGTAGTTAAGGAGATCGGTCCTTGATAAAAGAGGCCGAGGAAGCTCGTGAAAGCTCGGAGCCCGCGAATACAACGTACAGTGCCACTTGATTCCATGGCTGTCCTTGAACCCCCTCGAGTGGTCAGCAGCCATACTTTTACCGTTAGTATTCCTACATCCTTCCATTCGTGAAGAGAGAGAACAGACCGATGTAGAGGCGAGCACACCACCGTGTGGCCCTCCCAGTAACTCACGAAGGGGGAACACAGTAAGAGCCGTGCGTCCTCTTCGTGTGAACGGCATAGCAACCGCCGACACGCTGCTGCCAGTTCGGAGTTTGCCGGGGCCAACGAAACAAAAGGTTCCCTCGTGACGTCTTTCTCTTCGTCTCTTCGTTTCGATTTCCCATTTTTTCCCTCGTTCGCGTCGCCGTCGCCGTGGAAGCTGCATTTTCCCGGTATTGCTCCGCCGTCCCAGGGACAACGAAAATTAAAAGTGAGTAAAATCATCGCGTTACGTCCGATAGAACGACGAAATATTGCTGCACGACTTGTAGAACGTACGCGTGAACGGATGGATACGCTGTGGCGCACGGAGATATTCGAATGCTTCTAGAAAGATTTTATACGAATGCATCGTGTGTGTTTTACGAAACATTTTGGAACTCTGTGAGCTGTAAGAAGGTACCGTTATCGCGATTACGTTAGCAAAGAAATTTGAAAATGTATCTCGCAGGTTACGAGATATCTGGCGTAAATACGCGTTTAACGTAGTGAAATTATCTAAATGGTCGATTATCTACCGTATTAACGATCCACGATATTCGGTAATTAGACTTCTTAGAGCTATGCATTTACCATGGCTGTTGAAATTAGCCGATGAAATTGTTAAATGTTTTGCATAACGCGCGTATTATACCCGTAAAAGTTTCCTGTGCTAAGCGTTCTCGTATATTTTTACGAGCCGCTATACGTCTCTCGTGCTTCAACTCTGTTAAACCCGCTTTTTACACGGTTAGTTTTTATGTTTCGACGTCCCGTGGTCCAAGGCCACTCGGGATAGGCAAGCGAACAGGAAGAGGCGGTTAAATATTCTCCGGCTCTCGTTTTGCGCTGTTTTATACGTGTTACAACTTACTCGTCGCTAGTATCTCGTAACGCGACACAGCGCGATCAAGAAGAATTTCTGAAAAATCGTTTTTCGGAGCTAAGAAACGCTGGTCACCGGGTATATTCGTTCGTCGTCCGACTCTCGTTTTTGCGCTGTTTTATAAATGGTAATGGGATTTGTTGTTGGAACTTGGTAATGGAACGGGAAGTGATTAAGAAGAACTCGCGGAAGAAGGCTGTTTGTGGAATGGCGATATCAATCATCGAGTTTTCCTATGGATCTTGGGAAAAGTTGAGACAAACGTTGAGTTGAACGAAGCGTGTGCGATCGGTGGTAGCCAAATTGCCGGTGTTCGTTGACCGATAGCATGAAATATTGAAAAAATACATGATCGGTGTAGAAAATTGCCCGCTTTCTCGAATCCACTTATCCGCAATAACGGTACAAACACTGTCGATATAGTTAACGTGCAATGCAAATGCATACGCTTTCCTTTTGAACAGAACTATCGATCGGTTTGCGAAAGAAAGACTTTCTTCTTTTTCGTTCGCCTCGTGGCCTGCGCTTTTAGTCGGCCACTGGTAGAATACAAAGGAGCGCGTCAAAGAATCTATAGAAAACACTCGTAGACATTGTATATCTCGGTCGAATCAGTGTGAAAACAAACGAGATCGTTTAAAGCGAAATGTCTCCTTAATTACACACCGTGTTATTGAATCTTCCCGTACGAAGCGATAAAAATGTTGCTCTTTAATTGTCGTCATTGTCCGTGTTATCTCGCGTGAGGCAATAAATGAATGGAACGAAAGGCGAAATAAATCACCTTCTCAACGCGATGCTCCATCTTGTTTTAAATAAAAAGTAGCGAAACGTCATTAATAAAGATTCGTACGGGGCAACTCGAACTAATTAGCTTTCTCCCGGCGTAAACCTATAAATCTGCGATCGTTGCACGGTGAAACCTTACTCTTGTTCACGTTTTGCATCGGTTGTAACTACAACGAAAGATACGTGGTCGGTGCGACTATTCTCTTCTTTTTTTTTCTTTCTTTATTCTCGCAACATTCTATCTCGCAACTCTGGTATTTTCCTGGTCGACGTGTCTGGCAGGTAATATCCCGTGAAACACGTTCCTCCGCGAATCGTGTGCATCGTAGGGACGGCCAACAGAACCCAGTCGATTCTGCATTGTCATCGCGTCTTCAGCTTACCTGCTGCTCAGGTAGAAATCCAACGGAGACGCTGTACACGTATAAAACCATTCGAGCTGACTCAGAGGTGCTGCGATTCGTGGAAAGAAATACCTTTATTCCCTTGATTTCCTGCCTAGCCTCGCGTGTTCTCGCTTTAACCAACCACTTGAATAGCCAATAACAATCGAACGCAAGTAATAGCAATTGCAGTCGCATCTCGTGTTTATTCATGGGCGACACGTTTCTTTCTGTTGATTTCTAAAGTTAGACAAGAATTAACCATCGGTGTATTAACCCTTTGTGGTTTGAATTGCATTTTTGGAATTTTCCCTTATTTCGCTTATAATCGATGAACCAGTTTTCTACGCATTCTTTAGATAATTCGCAGTTTTTTTTTTTAATATAAACTTCAACGTGAAATCTTCTGAGGAAGAATAGCTACACCTACGATTAGTTGCTACTATCAAATGGTCGTTGTTCGTGATCCAGCACTTTTGCACGCTACTGTGCGTTAACATATTTTTATCGAATCGAATTGCAAGGTAAAAAATATAGCGTCGAGTTCGGTTCAACATGGAACCACAGAACCACAGAAACTTAAGATCTTTGTGTTTTCTCAACGTTTATAAAAGATTCGTTTCGACAGATGGACTCCCCGGAACGTGAGATCTATCGTGACCCGGACGTAGTCAGAGCTGAAGACAGGGTAAACGAAGTGGTGCACACGGACACCGCCAGAAAGATGCTGTCGATCTTCCGGCAAATGGAAGAGAACGCGTGCAAGAAAGAGCTTCCAAATGGACCCAAACCTTTGAAGCGTTTCACACCACCACCAGAGGACAAATACGCAAAACCAACAGCCTCAGACTCCGAAGAGGTAGAGGACGAAGATGGTGACGAGTCTGAAGGCGAAGACAGCACCGAGGAAAGGGATCCAAACTACGTACGAGCTTCCGACAAGGTTCGTATACGGTATACGCGGATAGGTGTCATTGTTCTCGAACGCAATAAATGGTAGCGTTTATTAACACGAAGTCAAGGTACCCGGTCCTTGAGATTCCTGCGTTATGAATATGCACGAAGAATCGTGGGAAGAGTGGCTGTAAGGTGTCTGATAGCGACGCAGATATGCAGATGAAGGACACCTGTCGCTGCCTTCCGAATAACGTGAAATTACATTAACAGAGGCATCGTGAATCTATCGCGAGAATCTTGCCCATTTCTAAAGAATGTCGTCTAGAAAATCTTAATAGAGACGCAAAAACGAGAAAGGATTTTCTGTTAGATTAATCGACAAGTTATCGTCGGATTGTGTTCGGACGTTTAAAAGCGTCTTTAAAAAGAAAAAAGAAAAACTTGCAAAAATCTAAAAGAAAGATAAATATATCGAGCTAAAGTAATTAACGAAATACCACAGGCATCGTTATACGTAGAAATTATGGAAACACGTATTTCAGGTAGAAGACGAGTTTCTGAAGCAAGCACAGAACGCAGCCCGCGCAAAAACCTTGTGCGCGAAATTCGAGCATTGGGAAGAAACGGACGGAAAGACGACGTCGAGTAATCAACATATCGCAGAGATGGAAATTGCTCAAAACACCACCGGAGAACAGCAGAGCATAGAGTCTGCCAGCAGTCTGAGAGCCCGTTTCGAGTCGCTCGGCTCGCAAACGAACGAGTCGCCGCGCACACCGAAGGTCAAAGTCAATCGATTCGTGGTGAGTACTCTTTCGTAGCAACTACTTCGTTCATATCCATTCATCCTCATCCGAGCAGCTCATTGATCGAGACTCGAATGACAGCTCTGGAATTTTTTTCTCTCTTTTGGTGTATCAAAAATATCCATTTGATTTCCAATCGCACTGCATATAATAGAAACCACTTTATTTTTCTTCTTCTCCTGTGTGTTCGATGTATAATTTTCTTTTTTTTTTTTTTTTTTCATTATCTTTTGAGTGTGAAGCGTGGCTCGTTTATCGCATGGTGTGCCTTGATAATCGTTGTTTAACCCTTGGAAGCTATCATAGGTAAAATTTTACAGCCGGTAGGAAGTTTGTTTGAAAATATTATCGCCACGCAATAAAAACGTCACGACGTTATTCTGTTTGTAATTATTAGACTGCCAAGTTTTATACAAATGTAGCTGTAGACGCTAGTTTCTTCGATGATAGCTCTTAAGGGTCGATTCTCTCAATTTTGTACAAAACCTTGGTATATTTTTTATTTTCTCTTGCCAATGTATGCGCAAAATGTGTGAATTTTCTATCAAAGCACGATCTACTTGCCCTGCGACGACAGCAACATAATGCTATTTATGTTTAGTTACGATATTTTTATTTTTAATTTCTTCCTACGACGAGTAACTTTGTATGGGTCGTTGTAATATAACTGTACGCTCAACGAATTTATCAACTATAGTAATTACTGAAATGTCCAGCGATAGAAATAACCTGTTTCGTTTTATATCTCGTGAAATATTTGATGATTCTTTGAGCGTACGCAAGATATACCGTACACTGTTCAAAAACAGTTAGAGGATCGTTTTTCCTCTCGCTCATTTATACATCTTTTTTATCGACTAACTAAATCTATTAATCACATCGTTAATCAAAAACTTCTATGATCGTAAAATTAGAAATTGATAAAACTGAGCAAAGAACGAGATTGAAACGTACGTAACGATTCGAAAGCAACTCGTCTTCCGTTAATAGCTTAAAATCAATCTCTGTCTACAGAGATCGTATCGATGAAGCGTTCGTTCAGGGAAATTCTCCATCTGTATCCAATTATCCATCTGTATTCTATTAATCGATATAGTAAAACTGTTCGTAATATCCTCTAATCAGCTTGAGCAGTGTATCACGAATTTCAGTTTCGTTATCAGTAGTTACACGAACTAACGCGAGCCGCTGACAAAAGCATCTAAAAGAGGAAACATAGAAACTGGACCTCGGCAAGCCAAAAAAAAAAAAAAAAGAGCATAATAATTATTCCTCGCAAGAATGGTAACCGCACTAAACAAAACAAATTCTACACAGCATGACTAGTTAGCGTGATACCTGTGAAGTGTGCCGATGTGTCTGGTAATTTTGGTCTTGAGATTGCCGCCTGCAAAGTGTTGACCAAGCTTTCATTCGACTATGATCTAGTGATACTATTCTCTGTTGAACGCGAACAGTAAATGGTGGAGCGGAAGTGGAGGATCGATACGGCCCAAGAGGATGGACCGAGGAGCCTGAGAAAAATGGAGCGAATAGAATTAAAGGATACGCGAAACAAGCACACGATTACACACACAATGTGGATCACGAATTCGTAGAAATCTTGCGCTGCAATGGAAAAATGACAGTCGACAGCTTCGTTGTTCGGATCATTGTGCGATTTTTACGTTTTTTTAGAAGTCTTTTTCTAACAAAGCGTTCTGTTAGTGAATCTAGCGTAGATTGTATCATATTGTATCGTATTATCGCGAGAGGCAACGAACGAAAGATATCGGATACGTCGAGCACACCGCGTGCGTTAAAAGAAAAACCTAGGCCTGGCGAAGTAATTTAAGCGGATCAATCGATGGAATTGAAACTCGTAATTATTTTAAGCGTCGCCTGTGTTCCGTAGTTACCTGTGCGCTCCGATCCATGTGCTCGACGTGTCCATGAAATAATTCACGATCGTTTTAACGCTCTCGCTAACTCGTTTCCCCGCCGCATGAACGTGTCGTTGCCACTCGGTTACCAAGTGGCATTCTTCCAGTCAACCTTTTACACGAAACGATATACTTTTCGACGGATATACGAAAGTTTGTACGACAGATGTACGTGGCCAGTGATATTCTATCTTCGATGCAGGTAGAGGCGAGAACAATAGCAACGAAACATTTATATATTTCGTATCGCGTGCCAAACGGAGGTTGGAATTGCATCGTTAGATCAGTTGTTGCTAGTCCATTTTTAAACGAATGATCGAAGCGTAGCATTTATTGATCTTATAAGGAAACGATAAGTATCGATTTTAGCCGCTAGTTTCTCATTGATTTTGCACTTTGCCGATGTTCATGTACAGTTGTGAGCGATAGCTTACGTGTCGTAAGGAACTTTGTTTCAACGTTGTTTTAGGAAATCACAAATGGGTGCCAAATTTATTCAAACGACGGCTATTTCTATCTTGTCTACCTGCATCGTTTAGATTTTCCACGCTTAACCGACATTCTCATTTTTTGCCAGTGCCAAGAGAAAATCAGAGGCGATAGGATAAGAAAGTCGAAGACCTTAGGAAAGAGGGCCTTTGAGAATCGTAACGAACACTTTTCATGACATTTTGGGAAAGATATCTGTGCCGTTTCATCGCGTGTACTGTATCAGTGCGATCTAAGTTTCGAATGAAACGCGGTAAGCAGCCAATTCGCAACAGGAAACCTGCAAATACAAATTCGAAGCATCGAATCGAGAGATTAAGATTGCACCGTAGAATCAAGATCCGAGCTAGACTTATTTAGAATCTACGAGCTTTTCGACTGCTTTACAGAGTTTCGAGTCTTTTTACAGCATGTCGCGCGGTAGATTGTCATCGCTATCTACCGATAGAAATGATCAGAGAACGAAAAAACTAATCACCGACTCATCGTTGCCTGGAACTCGACGGATCTTCTCACTGATACGTCCCAAAAAATCATAATATCGTTTTTACAAAGATAAATTTACAATTATATATACATTTGTACGTATTTATGCGACAAAAGTTTAGTATAATACGATTAGCTGCCTGCGAGTCCTTTTGCATAATCGAACCAACGTTATTCTTACAATTTGTCGAGCTACAAGTAATAAATTTCCAATATGAATAAATTTTCTTAAATCGATGACGTTATTCCACCAAATTCGATCATCGAAGAAACATTTCATACGCATATACATAATATAGTAGTATTACGTTTCGTAATAAACTAAATGAAATATTACAGGTGAATTTCGCTAGCTAGAAATCATCCGATTATCAGAAAATAGTCAAATCGTAAAAAAAAATCCACGATCTACGACTCTCTTCTCTTATCCATCGATGCTATTGGTTAAATAAAAAAGTGTTGTGCAAAGGGACTCTAATGATCGAACGCTTGCATTCAAAGGGTTCACGTACTATTGCGAAGGTTCCAAAATTGGTGAAGAATTTTCCAGATTTTCCAGTGCAACGAGAGAATCTGAAAAATCGAACGTCAGAGCTTCGTTCCTTACGTAAGAGATAAACCGACCTCGAGTCTCACACGAACGTTATCGAATAGGCTTTTTATATAATTTTTATAATGTTCGGTCGATGAACGATACTAGGGAGCCTCGTCGTAGCCGTTAGGGTTAGGGTCTTCTACGATGGCATTACGCGACGAAGGTAAAAAAGAAAGAGAAGAAAGAAAAAAGAAAGAAAGAAAGAAGGAAAGAGAGGGCAAATATTAATTCCTTCACCATTGCCAACGCGGGCGCACAGTACGCATTCATATACGTATACATATAAATATATATATGTTTATCATAGAAGAACGACGTGTATCGAATCCCCCATGATCTATTTAGACGAGCGCACCCCATTCAGAAGGAGAAAGGGAACAGCCCCTGAAATTGATTTCGATCGCGTTGGGAACGAGACGTTGGCACATGGCGTTTCATTCGTCGATATTCTAATGGTATTTTCTGGATGAAATTGCGTTTAAGTTAGTCTGTTAACCAGGCCATTCTTTGACCAGTAACTCGTATAATTAAACGTTAACAAATACGAATCAATTGCAATAGGATCGGCTTTAATCTTTGCACGAATGTAAATATTATACATTTTATTTTGAACAAAAACGAAGTAACAAGTAAAAACGTAAGGAAAGATTGTTGATTCAAACGACGAATTAATTCGTCTTCCTCGGTTAACAGGTTATCGATCTCGGTAGACTGGCGAGAAATGACGGTGGAAACAGGGCTTAATTTTCTAATTCTTGGTTCGCACGTACGCCACAGGAATTGCAACGAGAGAGAATGAAAGCGCGAGAGAGAATGCGAGAGAGAAAACGGTGAATTAACAGTGAAAACCGAATCGAAGTACAATTTCGGGGTTCTCTCGAAACCTATTCCTTTTTCTTCCTACGTCAATCAGAGGATGTCGAAGGAGGTGCAATGTTTTAGAGGCATTAGCGAACTTTTTTTAAATCAAAAACAAACTTAAGTATTATAATAGAGAGAACAAGATCGAAAAGGTATATATATTCTCTACGCGACTTGGTATCTCCTATCCTTCGTTGATGATATATCGATCGAGGGATTCTCTTAATCGACGATGAAATTTAAGTGCAATAATTTTAAGGGTTGTCGAGAACGAAAACACGCAATTGTTTGTTGTTAATCGGCGAGAGAAATATTTATGTAAGCAATTAGTTAATCGATCGATCGCTTAATTCTTTCACGGCCTACTATGCGATGATTTTCACGTGTAGACTTTCGTTGCGTCTTTGGATTGTATAATTTTTAGCGAGGTATCATATTCTTGTTCTTTACCTTTCACGTGTAACAATTTATTACGACCATATTACAAATGATAAATAAAAAAGGCACATCCTGAAATGAAAATACGTATGGTGTGAATTGCGTGATAGAAATCGGAACACTTTCACAGATATTCTATAGAAAAGGCGCAGTGCAATGTATACCTAAGTTCTTTCAGTTTCATCTATCAACGACAGTCGGCCTTTGGAATTCTTCTTATCGAAGATCTCTTTCGAAAACGTAATAACGATCACATGCACATGTTCATCTCTTTTCCTCATTAATCCATCACACACTTCTCATCCAGCACTTTTTTGTTCACCACTCATTTTGCTTTCTTCCAATCTAAAATCGACGCAGGAGATTCAAGCGAGCTGTACGGACGTGTGCGAGAGCTGCGAAAAGAAAGTGTACCCCCTAGAAAAAGTGGAGACAAATAACAAAATATTTCACAAACAGTGCTTCCGGTGTCAGCAGTGCAATTGTGTGCTAAGGTAACGTTTGCAATCTTCGCTGAAACTTATTCCCTTTTCTCCCTGTAACCAACCTAACCCCCCCTCCACCGTCTCTGTTCTCTCTTCCTTCAGCACCAACCGATATATTACAAATGCCATTATATCATCTGTAAGACGTTAAAAAAACAAGAGGCTATATTTGCAAGATATGATTTCTAGAATCGTATCTTATAAATATCGCCCATTTTTTTTTAACACCCTGTATAGCTGGAACAAGGAAAATAAACGATCGTTTTTTCCATACAGGATGGACACGTTCACCTTAAATAATGGTAAACTCTACTGCATCCCGCACTTCAAGCAGCTGTTCATCACACGAGGAAACTACGACGAAGGTTTCGGCGTGGATCCACACAAGAATAAATGGACGACCAGCTCGAACAATCCGACGAGTCCATCGCCGATCGCCGTTTCGAACGGCGATCTTTGATTTCTCGCGGATTCTCGCATGTTGTAATTAAAAGAAGAAGGGAGAAAACGATGAAATAAAAGCCCTCGGCGGCTATGAAACTGCTGTTTATGCGAACGAAGCAAGATCCGAATTGGTCGGGCAGCAGCAGAGAAAGATCCGTGGATACTTGAATTTTCCAAAGACAACTGCCGCATCAACTTGCGAGTCGATCAAACTGACCGCGAATCGTTTTTAGATTCCTTTCGAATTATGTAACTAATCGCGCCCTAATCACGTTATTAATCGACAAGACTCGCGACGAAGATTTCATTTCGTCTATCGTCCTCCCTATTTCCTTGCTGTCATTTTTAAGTATTTTATTTTTTAGACTTGTAGACTCCCCTATTTGCCAATGCCCTATTTTAAATTCCGCTTAAATATTTGTTACATTTATTAAAATTATTATTATTATTATTATTAATATTATTATTATTTTTTACTTGTATAACTCTTGGTATTATTTTATTATATATGTTGTATAATACAGAATTTCATTGCGCTTTATAAAATATCGCGATCATTCATTCACCTTTTGAAGATTTTTGAAACGGTTTTTCATACATCGTGCTCCTTTCATATATATAGCGAAGGTAAGTATTTTGTATAACAAATTGATATATTGGAGAAATTATTGCCCAAGATTTTGGAAAATTTCTTTAATTTTGACAAGCGATAGAATATTGCAACTACTGAAGAAGCACGAAGAACGAATCCTCCAGAACCCAAGCAATCTGGTATTAATATTCCACGTGAAAAATCAAAAAGTACCTCCTTAAGTAGAACATAATTCCTAATATTACGTATCTAAGACAGGAATTAGTATTATTTTAATAGTACATACTATTAATCATTTAAATTAGTACGTTCAGTATTTTTGTTTCAAACTGATGTATTTTATTAATCGCAGAAATCCTTGCCGCATTCTTAACTACGTTCTAGTAAATAAATCAATACTATATTGGGATAAGAATTTTTAGAAATATTCCACGGCATTGCACGCAGCTATCCTTTTAGGAGAAGGCGTTTCAGAGGTCATTGGACAGACAGGCGAATGGCCAATAAATATATTGCCCCACGAGCTTACCCGCCTTTTATCTCATTTCATTTCCTGGAAATGCCCTGAGGCACCTTTTTCTTTTACGTACTTTTACATCTTAACATTAATTACTTATCGTATGTCTCCTTTTATTTCCGTCTATTCTCCCGAGCTGACAGGAAGAGAAATACTCTATTCATTATCTTTCACGATTACGTAACGTTGCAAATAATGCGGTGCATCTCTGCAGATGGCGTAATAGTCGTATCAATGACGCATCGCTAGCAATCGTTACCATCCACGTGTATTAATTATTCGCATCTTTGTGTTTTTCTTTCGTTTATCTCAATTTATTAAGTATCGCGCTTCTTAAAGCAGATGATCAGAGAATCTGTGTAATTCCAATATCAATCTTTCGTGATAAATAATACGATGTTATTTTCAAAATAAGACAACTGTCACAGTGATATCAGAGAGGAAATGTGAGTGCTCGTGTTTATGATTCTGGTTGTTCCCAGACTGGTACTGCCCTCAGCGGTCAGATGTTGGAAGTGTTCCACGGTAGCATATACAAGAACCTACTTAGTTCTACTACAAAGTATACTCGCTGTGATTCCACGCTACAAGAGCCTATTTCATTGTATGATTCTACGGAAAAGTTCATACTTTTCCATCCGAGATAGACAAGTATGAGAATAATAAAATGGCGCAATAATTACACTTAGTTACCTCAGAAAGAGAAATTAATTGTTTATTACATCTTTTTTTAGGGAAAAAAGATAATATTTCCTGCCAAACGATAATAAATCAGAGGAATGACGCAATAACTTTAATATATTCTCTATACAGGATAAGTTTTTAGGTTTAATATTAAATTTATTTCCCTCGCGATAATGTTGTTGTTATAATTAAAAATAAATTTCATTTTAAAAGTAATTTCAGTAGTTGATAGGCTACGAATAATATATCTGAGGTGACGTATCTGCAGAAAAAGAACCTCTCGGTAATTGCATAGTCGTCATCATCACTGAGTTGATCGAATGTTGTGATCGTTTGGGGTTGTTTGGCATTTGCAAGTGTTCCGCAGACTAATAAAACCAGTTAACTCGAAGAACCATCCACTATTGTGGGAAAAAGCTATTGAAACAAGTGCTAACAACTAGAAATAACAAGTAAACTAGCAATAATGAGAATCAACTAGAGATGACAAGCAAGTATTTGCTTTGTTACGACTACGTATCACGAGTACAGCTCGGTGATGAGTGACATTCAAGAACGCTGTTTATGAACATGCTCTTGCACATTTAAGTAAACTTTTATGACTGCTACTCGCGAACACTGGTAGTTAAAATTTCCGAACCCCAATCAACATCGTAATAGTGTCCGGAAAGATAAATCCACAATGTCCACAATGGAAATATCCGCCAGTGGGAACGTGCTCTGTAATCTCAACAGTCCTGAGAGCTGTTCGCGAACTGGAAACGAACAGAGGATTTCCACTGGAGAATTTGTACGGGAACAGTTCACAAACTCCAGTGTTCGACCAGTGGGAACCGACCTCAAAGATGACAACTAGCAACTACCAACGATGGCGATTAACGTAAAGACGCTTCGCTGTATTCTAAAGTTACCGCATTGCATTTCCATAATAAATAAGACAAAAGAAAGTTTGAGTTTTGAGTAAAAAATCTCAGCTTGTCGCAGATCTTTACATGTTGCCGAATGTTTCGACTCTCAGTCCCTCCATCTCTTTCATTCTTGTTTAAAAAGAGAGATTTTCGTTTCTTGTTTAAAAAGATTATAATAAACAATTTCTCTTTCTCAGGCATTCCTTAATTATCGCGTGATTTTGTTATTCTCATACCTATCTATCTTGGATAGAAAAGTATGAACAGTTCCATAGAACCGTACAACGAAATAGGTTCTTGTAGCGTGGAGCCACACAGCTAAGTATACCTCGTTTATGGTGGAATTGAATAGGTTCTTGTATATGCTAGCGCGAACACTTTCAACACTTGGCTGCGTGGTAATGGCAGCACCTATACCGTGGAACTACTAGAACAATAAGCGTGAGCATTCTAATTTTCTCTCGGTTGTTATCATTGTTTATTTCGAACAGAGAGTACCAAAGTACAATCAGCTAGTTACTTTCTTCGTCGTAACCTCTAGCGGGAAATTGGCAACGCTTTCAAACAGGAACAGTAAGCATGCACCATGATTGTTTAATCCATTCAAGACTCATTAATTATTTCTTCACATTATATTTCCAACTTCTTAATTTTTAAAGTTCCTAAATTTAAAATTTACGAATTCTCACGTGCTCAGATTTTCTAATTATCAAATTTTTAAGTTCTCAAATTTTTTCATTTGTTATTGTGCAGTAATATTGTATTTTCACATATTATTTCATTGCTTGGTCGTTGATGGATTAAATAACAGCTCTTTCTACGTATCCTTTTGCAACACAATCGACGTTTCAGATGGAAATCTGCATCGATTCTATAGAATCGGCGAAAAACGCGATCAGAGGTGGTGCAACGAGACTCGAAGTTTGCTCTGCCCTTTCCGAGGGTGGTTTAACGCCCACTCCTGGCTTTATTCAATTACTCAAAACCATTTCACCGTTACCACTCTACGCTATGCTTCGAACACGTTCTGGAAACTTTATATACACGAAGGAAGAAATGGATGTTATGCTACTGGATTTAGAACTATTGAAAGAACACGGTGCTAGTGGATTCGTTTTTGGTGCATTGACACCAGACAACGAAATTGATGTAAAATCTTGTCAGGACATTCTTTCTGCTGCTCGACCATTACCAGTAACCTTTCATCGAGCCTTCGACGAAGTCAACGACCCCTTAAAATCCTTGCAAATTTTAATAAACCTCGGTTTTAAAAGGGTTCTGACTTCTGGCCAGAAGGATACTGCCGAGGAGGGGTTAGAATTGATACAGAAGCTCGTTCAAGAGGCTCAAAATAAAATTATTGTGATGCCAGGTTCTGGTATTACTAAAGATAATATCTTAAAAATAAAAGTGGCATCTGGAGCGGAAGAGTTTCATGCATCTGCTAGAAAGATGATAACTTCGCATGGTACAAATAGAGTTAAAATTGGCGCTAATAAAGAAACTTGTATCATGGTGACTGACAAGGAAATGGTAGAAGAAATGATTCGAACTATTTCAGTTGTTTCTTGAATATGATTTTGATGATTTCCATGATTTTATCAACACTTTCAACAATTCTACTTGTCAAAAACACTAATAAATAATAGTTCATAATAAACGAATATTTATCAAAAAATTTTTACAACTTTATATTAGACAAAAAGATGTTTCAAATTGTCTGAATTTCGATCTCAATAAAAATTGATAAAATGTTGAATCATGTTTGAACGTAAATTGCAATATCTATTGTTCCGTAAAGTACGAAATCGAGAAAAAATACGACGATATGAGTTACGCAGATACACTAACTTTAAAGCGGCATAAAAGGCACGAAAAAGTGCGCGCAATAGCAAAATTAAATTAATAATGTAAGTTATATAAATAAATACTTGTATGAAAAAATGATTGGAATGCTAGTATTGTGATTTTATAAAAATATAATTTCCTATCTCGATTAGACACTGTAATATCAACACAAATATCCTTAAAATGCAAACGTATTCTTCTGCACAATAAGTTCAGCAGATGTCAGCGTTTAAATCGTAATGGTTTCACAGTACATAGAATAAGTAGAATCTATGTTACGCGTTGGAAATTATGTATGAGAAAGGATTACCTTATTCTGTCGCGAAGAATAGAGAACAATCATTCGATGATTCAGAACCTTTGAAATTATCTCGACGTCCTTCTTTATGCATGCAGAAAGTTAACTCGGAGTCTACATTTCATCATAGTTTTTCTTTAAAAATTAATTTTTAAATAATCATTACTCTAATATCAGTCTAGTATTTCAATAATATATGCTCTACTATAAACTGTACGTATGCACATTGATATTAATTGTTAGTATACCATTAAACATGAAATTTGAATCCTCCAAACCCCATAAACACTATCAAGGTCCTCTTGCATAATTGAATTAGTATCATTAGTAAGATATTACAAGTTACAGGTCACATGTTACCGACACTATTAAATTCCCTTGCATAATCACAATAAGCTTGGTGATAAAATAAACGAAATTGTACATCACAATTACAAGTCATCTGATTGTTCTATATCAGCCATTTTTATTTTTACGTTCCAATTGTACGAATACCCTTGTCCTTCGCTGTACGTAAATTACTTTATTTATATTTTCCAAAAATATTACATTTCCCATTGATATGGTAATGTCCAATTAATATCCTATAATATTACAACTTTTACCTTATTTTATCGTTTAATCCTTAATGAGTTAACATTTCGATCGGTCTCAACAAAAATTATGCGTTCGACTTGAAGTGGCCACTTGCATAGTATCATAATGGCGGGTTTTCATAGATCGCTCAAGAGACACGAGTGTTGCAAGCGATGCAATAATTTCGCGACGAATATCTTTGCGACTAATTTCGAATTGCAAAGATTTGCGCAACAGGTCGGTGCATAAGGGGTCCTCGCATGCGGAAGATGACGGCACTAGCGACCAACTGCAGACCGTGCACTTTCGATTTACGGGGCAACGTGAAGAATAGTGCGTACATGCACGCACACTTGCATTAGGTCTGTGGAATCGAAAGCTACTTGACACGTATATACGTGTAAAAAAACACACACGAGCACAGAATCGATGTATACGTTTGTAACGCATTTACGGTTTCGTGGTGCAATCACAAACATACTTGATTGTGTGTACGCGCGCGCGCGTTGCCATCAGTGAACGGGAATTTGAAAATAACCTCGGAAGGTAGAAACGATCGAGAGGGAAACACTTATTTCAAAACCTAACGTTAATGTCCAGTTTCGCAAGAAATTTCTGTTTTTTATGTACATTACTAACCATCTTTCAATGCTCATCGATATAGAGAAATGTCACAAAATTGATTATTAACTGGATAATGTGTCGACAATAGAAAATAGGATTTCCTTTTTATGCAGATTTCCATGAATTCTTCGAAATTTATCGACATAAAAGAAATACGAGACTAAATGTAAGATTAATTATTAATCGAATAATTTATCAATGCTACGAGATTGGCTAATACTAAAACTACCATACTTCTTAAAGTATAAAACTTGTATCGAAAAAGATATTACGATCTTGTTATGAGTATAACTTGTAGAACTTGTTATGAGTATATATACTATGTGTATTCTATAAAACGCTTTTCACTTTTCTTTCATTCTTTGATAAGACACACCCATCATTGTTACATTATATATATGGGGTTACATTGATAAAGTCTGAAACAGATGTAAAAATGTATATAGAAGCTACAAGATATTTAGTGCAAATACATATTTTTCAGAGATCATAAAAGTATTTAAACTATCCATTATTCAATATATTAGTTAGCCTCAATATTCAGCGAGGATATTTATAATTTTTTACTAATTACTTATATACATTTTCAGATTGGCCTCAAATTTTATCAATATAATCATGATACCAATGTCTCGTTACATGTATAAAACGAACAAGTGTATAACATGATGTTATCGATAAAAGTTTTCTATGATGAGTATTCGAATATTACACTTTCACGAACCATTGTACACAAAAACTACATAGTGCAAATAATGATTTATAAAAACTGTACCGCTCTAAATTCACAAAATTCCTACGAAGGTTATATAATCAACCGCTCTGATAGTTCCACTATAAAAGAAACAATTAAACTTTGTCACTTACCGAAAACCAAATGGCGCGCAATGACAAATCAGCCATTCAATCTGCCTTTCGAATAATCTCCAGTATTGTTCACTTACAGACAGGATCACCGTCGATCCGAAAGTCCTATGCAAATGAATAATCAAGTAATCGATCGTTTAAAGTTGATATACAAGTTTCTTACCTGCGGAAGCGATAAAGAAAAACACGATCATTGGAATCTGGCACGAAGGATCAAGGGGTCGAGATTTTTTAGCAATGTTGCCAACTGCTTCGTCGCCCATAAGTTGACCAGTGGGGAGCGTATGTATTTACCGGCAAGTGGCAGACGCGCGCGCATACCCCTGTAAGGTGCGTCGGCCTAGAGAATGTGTGTTGGTACGTGAACGCTCGACTGCCGGTGGCTGTGCGTTATTGCTCAACTGGACTCGTCTCTCAGTGCGAGAAAGACGTTCAAACCGTTCGGGCGTCCTCATCCGTGCATTCAAACCTCGTCCTTCCTTCTCCGTGAACTGCCACGGTGCATATCTCGTTTTGATTCCCTTTGTCTCATCTCGCGACGGTCCATCCGTTCCCCTCATGTAACCTAGAAATACACGGAGGAATATCCGAACACGGTCCGCAGACGCATTTTCGCAACTTGCATTGGAATGCAAGGTTATTTTCGTATCACTGAATGTGTGACAAGTGTGAAAAATATACTGCAACTTTGCATCAATATCAATTTTCTCACTTACGTGCGAAGACACCTGATTTGATTCACGTTGTGAACAGACATGTTCAAAAGTAACAACATCGTTTTATCGTATATGTGTTATCAAGAATTGGCAAGGACCTGAAATACACACACAATTATACTTATTCGACGTACGTTAAAGTATTTGTCAAGATATAAATCAGGCGCGGAGACACGATATCGCCAAGGTAACTTTGCCAACATTTTAAAATAGGTGCATCACACAATGTAATACTGTGCTGCAGAAATCGCGCGAGAAACTCATGTCATCCGTTCGATTCTATGAAAGCATCCAGTTGCAAGAGTAACCATGTATTATATTTCGATTCTCGAAGTTTCTGACAAAATGTATATATGCACTTCCTGTATTGTATATAGTACTTCCTCTTTAACATGTAAAAAAGCCAGTGGTTGCAATGTATCACCGATTTCATGCGTGTTACGATGTAGACGCGTGCTCGGTCTTATGAAATCAAAGAGGTGACGAGTGAAGTCGGGGAAGTGTAACGAGGAAGCAATGGAAAAGCTGTACGGGTATTAAATTCTCAATTCACCATATGTGCAATCTCGTTAGTTGTATGTATATATCTGACAGTTTGAAATGTAGAAATTTACATAATATTTCACAAAACCCTTTATAGTTGACCTACTTTCATTCGAGGCTAGTAAATGAAAGCATACGTTCTTTTAAAAATACGTTCTTTCTGCTCCAAATAAAACCATCGCTTATATCAAACTGTATGATACACTTCTCTATGAGCCAAGTTATATGTTGCACGTGTCTGTCGTATATATGTACAAGTTGTATATCTGGTACAATAATACATTATATATATAGATATCTATCTTCGATATTAATGGAAAGCAAATCAGCAACTACCATTTGATTTAATTTGAAAATACAAACCAGGTGTCTATTCGAATTGACCTTTTTATTTATTATTATTATTATATTTCTCAGCTTAGTACATATACAGTGTATTTCAAAAGTGTGAAAATCACCTGCCACATGATCACACGTGGTCAGTTGAATTTTTTGGATGGCCTAGAAAAATATTTTTAAAAGATGCGAAAGCCTCTTATAATATTGCCTGGCATTCGTGACACGCATTATGGCTTTGATTCAACGAAAGTAGGTTATATTCGTAAATGTCATTTTTAATTCGAACTACTATCTTAGCTAGAGAAAGATTTTTCGATCCCTTAATTAAAAATTATCAAATAACACTTTCATATGATATCTCGATATTTTGGACTTAATAAAGTACAAAAATAGCGGGATATTAACGATTACTTTAGCTGCTAAGAAAGATCATAAGACAAAGGTTTAATCTCGATGAGAGTATCTCGATGTGTACTTTCGATTTTTTTACATACGACACGAGCAACCCAAATAAGACTTGAATAACCCAAGTTACGTGTGTAGCACGAGAGGTGCATTTCTATCGAGTATTTTAGTCATTCGTATCGTTTATCCACGTTGCGCTGGACAAACCAAGAGAGGCGATAGCAAATCCCTCGGAACCGTTCACGGTCTCTAACGGTACTATTTTTTTCTTTGCGAATAACTGGTCAATGATCGCACAGATCAACAGAGAGAACGGATCATGGTTTCGACTTTGACGAAATCTCGACTTTTACCAGTTTTACATAAGACGTAAGAAGTAACGGAAGGGAATTTGCCGAACGGTACGGAATAGCAATTAGAACTCGTCGAATGACGCACGCGCAACACTTTCACATAACACGAACACGTAAACTGTAGAAAAACGCCGCATCACATGGTCCACGCGTAACTGGAGCGACATCTTTTCTAGATTTTCGTAATCTAGATACTTAAGTATAACTCGTAAACCGCAGCAAACATTATATTTTATTAAATTATTAACGTTATATTTTATTAAATATCATATTTTATTAAAACGAACTTGTTAACCTTACGCAGTTTTATTTCAACTCCCATCGTTCATACAGCTACTCTTTGTCCTGAAAACAGAAGTTGTTAACCTGACTCGATAGCCAATTACTCTCTTTATATTGCGAACACGCATCGTCGTCCCGAGAAGACCGGGTTCCGCAGCTGCGTTCGCGATTTAAAAAAGATTCAGACGAATTTATTATACAGGAAGTCGAATCGTTTCGAGAATTCGTTCCCCTATTTACATGTCTCCGTTCCATCGGATAAAAACCTCCTTAATTATCCACAGTATTCGCGTCATCGCAATTTACCATTATTCTAACAATGAATTATTGCAACGAATTAGCAAACTTAGAACATTAAACAGAAGATTTGTATTCAAATCGCAACAAGTGCAAATAATCCGGTTATTTTATGAGCCATTTCAATGGACAGATACTTTTTGTTTCCTTAAATTATCTTCCAACTTCTTATCTCCCATTTTTTGTCTGTAAATTGTCTTTTAATCGCTCTGCCATTAATCTGCTATTTTATATTATAATACTGCTATTAATCCTGCTACGTTCTAGAATCGTTATTGGTTTCTCGTTAGGATTACGTGTTAAAGATTTTAAAACGTAAATTACAAATATTAAAATACGAAAAATAGTAGAATACGATCTTCTTACTTTGCATAGTTTTGAGAATAAAATCGTGACTGCATAGAGTGAACGAAATCTCGATGAAATGAAACTAATTAATGGAGTAGGTGGATGCAACACGTTGAATACCAAATGAAATTAACATCGACCGCATCCAGCGATCATTTTGGTGGCACTTCCGCTTAGATCGACGGAGCTCCACTTTCTTGCGCGGTCAACGACGCGAACGCCGCTCGTGGACACAATAGGATGATTATCTGAACAGTTAGACAATCCAGTTGCACGAGAAGAAGTAGAACTCGAAGACAATCCTTCTGCTTTAATTTCGAAGAAGATGTCAATGGAATTGCTGTACCTATCCGGTATTTATTAAATCTCCATGAATTTCCATGAATAATTATACACAATCTCGGTACAGCTACTTGCATATCGATAAATAACAACAGAATTAATGTTCAAATCTCCGTACGGTACCAATTAAATGAATCGCATGTTGAAAAAATATCAGACTGAGGTCTTGATTCATAATTTCCGTCGTTTTTAGATCGAAGATCCGTCTGGGGTTTCACGATTGAGTGATAACGATCTCGATCGTCCAACAGCATAACGAAATTCCTACCTCGAAAGATTTGCTCGATGAATTTTTGGAATATTTTCGATCCAATCAAAGATCTTGCAATTCTCTTTTGCTATCTTTCATTCGAATGCCGATTTTTCCATTCCAGTGACCTCGGAGGTCGACATTTGCCGATCCTTGCATAAGAGATCATCTCCTTTTTTTCTTAACCTTGACATCAATCTCATAATTAATGGCCTGGCCGATACTCGTTCACGAGGAGAAACAATATTTAGTTTGATTAATAATTCAAACAGCAACGTCATTGTTGGAACGAAGTTACAAGTTATTCGTTGAGGAGCGACGAAGAAAAGATTCCGTGACAGTAGCGCGCCAAGGAAAATGCATATACTATTCTTAGATCGTCATATTTTCTATCCCATTGACAAATTATTATACAGCACGCTTTCTTCGTAATGATCTAAGGCACACGACGTTGCTCGCAGGATACGTAGTCGCTGTAAAACAGTTTCACTTTCCGCCATTGTCACGAATGGGCACGCGACTCGTTCCACGGGGCCTATGCATCCTTCGAAGAAACGGATCGCTTTTCTGGGTCTGCGAAAGCGTGGAGAAATAGTATTGGTTTCTAAACACAATTTAGAGTTTAGGCGTTTAGGTTTCTCTCGCTGGGGAAAAATCTTTCCATCCGGTTGGAACTTATTCTTGAAAAAGATGTCGTAAATGTGGTAACCATCCTGACGGTGGAGATAAATCTCGCGAAAGATTCATTTACGTTGAAATTATCAACTCGATGAATGTGAAAATGTTGTAAAGATTATTGGCGAGTCATAATCGTCATTCGATAATCGCGATGTGTATACTCTTGATTTTGATCTCACGAAATATCAAACGTCGTCGAATATATTTTCGTTTAAATTGTAATTAGAAGTTTATGAAAATGTTTTAAAAATGCTTAGTAAATCGTCCTCGCCGTTCGATAATAAAATTGTACATATTGGCGCATAATTGCGCATGGTTCTTAATTCAAGAAATATTGCGCGTTCATTTGCATTTAAATTGTGTATTCGTAGTTCATGAAAAGGATTCTTAAGGATTTGGATAAATCATTCTTATAGTCAAAAATCAAAATAAGTATACATTACTACCCTATTAACAGCTTTGCATTGCAAATTACACGGAAATATTTGAAAAGGCGTTGGCGTATGCTTGCAAAGCACGTACTGTGACGTCAATCTATTTTTATGTTATTATCATTCTTATTTTTAACGAGAATTGAAAAAACAAAGGTTAGACCTATTCTCTAAAAAAGGAAATCTCCAAGTACAAAGTCCATATTAATATCATTCTCCCGTATTAATCAAACATATTCAATTGTTTTCAGTGTGCCGTTAAAGCGTGTGACAAAGAGGATGCGTCGTCATTGAAAAATCTTAGCAAGAGATACCTTTTGCAAGGTCTTCAACCAATTTGTACGGAAGTCACAAAAAGAACGCTGATCAAGATGGAGGATAAAAGCGACCCAAAAGCGAGAGAAAAGATCAAGAAGATGTTCAGCTGGAGCGACGGACTGACCCCGTGAGTAGCACGTTTGAAATTTGTTTGCACTTGCTTCCACTTTTACTTTGCTTTCGTCTATCGGAGAAACCAGCCACGGCTTCACTCTGTACTCGACTCTCCTGCGATTATATTGGTCACCGTAACAATTATGCAAATTATATTTGATATTGCTACGACGAACAATGTACAGAGTAACATACTGGCGTTCTTAATCCTTAAAAACTGACATAGGTGAAAGTTCACTGGAGTGTACAACACGATATAAATTCAAATTCAAAAGAAACGTAGATTACAATTACCCCGCTATTTTTCGTATCCGTTTTGTGCGATATTACATTACGTGTTTTGTATAAACGAATAATACTAAATAATATACTAAGAGATAGAAATTAAACAGCAATGGGATAAACTCATCGTTATGTCAAGATTCAAAGCTGAAGTTATCTTAACACGAAGAGTATAGTCAGGAATAAAAAGCTGGAAATGTAGGTATTAATTAAAGTGAATTTAAAGAAAGTCGTGTTAAATCAATTAACTAGGATGAATTGCAAAGTAAATGTTTAGTATTTCCATACAATAGCACAGCATTAAAAGTATAACGAGATATCTTCAAGAATAATAGAAGGTAATGCTCGTTAGTATCGTAATTTAGACATCATAAAAAGCACACGTGTTTCTACGATAAAGCCATGATCATGGTTTTGTAATCTGTTGCAAGAACGTGAGCGTTGCATGAAATCCACCAATTCGACTGAATACATATAGCTATTTTATGGTAACTTACATTCCAGTTTTCTGTTGATCCTAATACGGACGAATCAGGTTTTTCTTTGTGAATCATTAGCTTACAGATAGTTATATTTACGCAAACTTATATTATACGAAGAATACCGAGCAGGTACAAGCTAAAGCAGCCAGAGACCAAAAACAACAGGTATTTCTGAATCTAATAAAAATTCCCCAAGAAAATATAAAAGGTAATAACCCAAAAACCACAATCCCTTTCTTTCGACGTATGCTTTTTCTCGAAAAGATCATTCATCTATTCGTTGTATTCTAACTCTAATTCTAATTCTCATGGTAATTGAAAGAATTCTAAAGAAAATGGAAGACAAAGTACGATCTATTTCTATGTGTTCGAAAACTTGGTCGTGTACTTTTATGTACTTTTAATCTTCCGAATCGATTGGAAATTTTTCCTCATAAATCGGCGGAACGATGTAGAAAAGTGTAACGAAAAGACAAAGGAAGAGAGAAAGAGGATACCGTTTTCCAGAAATATTCAACGAGAGAGAAAAGCGATGGAACGATTCGGAAAAGTCGGCCAACGAACGACGCAGCAGGCGCGAGGCAAATTTTGCAAGAGCCACTGCGCGCTGGTACGAGACCACTTCGCTTCGCGACGGAGTTCGCAATCGCGCGTGAAAGTGGCTGACGAGTAGCTGCAAGTATCGGTGAATAGACCTGTCCGCTCGTGGTTCGTTCGTTTTATCGTTACACAGTGAAAGGGTAAAATGTAGGCAAAACACACGAACGATCGCGACCGACGCATCCTCGATACGACGCTGTGTCAGATCGACCTGACACCGATCTCTCCTTCGTAGAGAATCTTCCATCGTGAACTCTTCAACGGAATTATTTTCCACGAAATCCATTCTTTCGACCTATTTTCCTGGAAGAAACGAGAGGCTCGTAACGAAGATAATCTTTGTACGCGTTTTTCTTTTTTGTCCGAGAAAACGAAATAATACTCTGATACTGATAGTTTTGTCTCGTAATAAAATATTGATCGCGTCATACGATCGCTGTAAGCGTAATTAGAAGAACTATGCTTGGTTCAATTGTGAAATTGTGAAAATCTTGATAAGATTCGTTTTGATTAGAGGCATTTCATTTTCATTCGATGATAAAGATAATGAGTTCGATTCAAAAGTTCGACGAACACCGTTTTTACCGTGAGCTGCTCGACTTTGTTATTTGATTTATTATCAAATAGAATTATCGTTCTAACGAGCAACAGTAGCATCGTTAAGTAAAAGTAAATTGACGAGTTACGCTTGTACGATGAATCGCAATTAGCGGCAGGTCGTTGTGTAATATATTTTGAACTAGATATAGTCTGCGCTGGTACGAAACGTCTTTCACATTGAAAATTATCAGATTCAAGTGCTCGCGCTAAAAAAGTAAAAGAAAAGGGTTATATGTAGATCAACAAGCTGACTCAGTTATTATTGAGAAAGAATTGGATTCGTTAATGATGGTGGAAATAAATGAATCACTTACGCGGTATATTGCGTCATTAAATTTCAAAGTGCGTAATCATTTTAAATCGGATGATTCATTTATTTAAAAAACTGTTAAATGCAAATTACGTTTTGCTGTTCCCTTACGTACCGATTCTTGTTGCGAGAATCAGAAGGAAAGGAAGTCTGAAGACACCTCGAGAGATGGCACCACGCTTACCATTTGTGTTACGTGACGAAAGACAAGGGAAAATTAGCATAATTCAACGAGACACGGGCGTCTCGTTTGCATGAAAACGAGCATCGACTAATAATTATTAAAGAGACAATATACGTTGCCCGATGACTCGGCATCGGCGCATTACATAAGTATAATTTCATTTTTTACGCGATCAATTATTATAGCTGCGACAATTTTTTCACCCTCCTTTTTATTGAAAATAAAACGAGAACAACACCAACAACATGTTTAACGATAAATACGTAAAGTAGGTGCTATTAAATAGTAAAAAAAAAACAAAGGACGTTAACAAAGAAGCGTCATTGAAGTCATAGCGTGTAATTATTTTTTTTTTTTAGAATGGCAAATGTAGCAACGATAAATGGTATAACGATAAAACTGTTTATTAGAAAATCGAGAAGGAAAACGAGGAATAAAATGTCTCTATCGAGGAATAAAGAAAAGAAAAATTAGTAAGCTCGTCTAAAACTGATAACTCGACGAAACGATTGCCATTCGCGCATCTCGTAAAATATTATCGCAATAATTGTTAACGCGATAAACACGCGCGACGCGTGCCACGCTTCGACGTTCGTTTCAAAACGAACGAACGCTCGTTGAATGCATTTATCGATAGCGCAATTAAAATACGAAATCTTCTTGCTTCTTCACACTCAAACATCTTTCCTTCGCTCGTCTTCCTTTTTAATGCAAATTCTTCTTTATGATATTGATTCAGTAAAATATTCAACGTCACGTTCGTTTGTGGAATTTTAATCGCCACAAAGTTGTCGCGAGAAGATTCTCGAAATAAATTATAGTAAGGAGAAAGATTGAAAAACGACGACGTTCTTTATATTATGGAATTCTATGGATATTTATCGCGAATGATATCACGCTTGCACTTTTTTAACACAACTTGACAACGTTATATAAGTTTTGTGGAATTTGATAAAAACAATTTATCGTCAAAATATACTGTAATATACTGGACCTGTCACGATTATATTTAATCGTATTGAAATCTGATAAACATGTTATTTGTTACACTTCCTACGAAAGTTCCAGCTGATGCCTGACGTTATCCGACGAATCCTAACGTAGTCACTTTCTCTAATAATCGATTCTCAAAATCTACGTGATATTTTTCCAACAATTCTTAAATCTTTTCGTTCAAAGTTAACAAACGTTTGATATTTCTATACCTCGTCTATCATTGCGAAGAGCGAATGTACGTTGGTTCGCTAGGAACGTAACAGGGAACTAAAAAGAAGTAAATTTTTGGCGAAATCGATTCGCATAAACAGAAAGTTTAAAGTAGAATTTGCCACTGAAATATTTTCTTATTCGTTTTATTCCACACACACGTGCGTTATATGTATGTACATATATATGATATCGCGATACTTTATTTCATTTAAGTTTCAAGAATTTCTAACGAAATACCGTTTATGTAACTTATCGAACATTGTTTATCAAACATCGTTCGATTCATCAACGATACGATGTATTGTTGTAAACGAATAAAATTACTATTAAGAGTTATAAACTAGTCGTTCTGACCAATTTAATAGTTTTAGCGTTAAAGAAAGGATTACGAGGATTTTTAAGTTACGACATTCTTCCTGTTAAATATCACGATAATGATAAATGAAACGACACCTGCCTTATAAAAAATAATTCAAACTTCCAGTCCATTTTTATAAATATCTCGAAATTGTCAGTTTCTCAGACATACGTATCACTCTTCCAGCGATCCAACGATATGTAACGATACGAGCTTCGTCAAGCAAACGGTGCAATCTAGCTATTTGTTTCTCCTCGATACGATGATCGTTTGGATTCATCGAGACAAGACACGCGAGCGGTTAATTGAAAATCACCGAGTTCTATCGACGGAATTGCAGTTAGGCCACCGAAAAGTAGCACAAGGCTACGAAACGAAGAGGCTCGTACAAAGGGAAAACCCCTGTCTTTCAGTGGCTGATGCACGATCATCGATGTATCAACGTTTGAACGCTCTTCCTGGCGTTTACGTAACACAGCAGCCGGACTGACCGCTTTCACATCTATACCATACCTTTGGCCGCATTTAGCGACCCGCTTCGATAATGTCCCGTAGCGGTTTCTCAAGTCTGGCCCGTCCTTCTTTCCCAGAACGGTTATTTCAGGGTTAAATTCACCGATCTGCTTACCCAATAGACTTTTGACTTGTCGCGTCGTCTTCGGCCTTCGAACTGTGGCTCGCTAGTCCCTTAACATTGAAAATCGTTCCATCGTTACACGTGGTTCGTAGCGTTTTGTAATTAATCTTTCCAATTTGCAAATGGTATCCGACGAACGGATTCAGGACTTTTCTACAAATTCCTATTCTTCGCGAATACGTCTAAATTACCATTTTTACGTGTTACGTACATTTTGGCACATTTACATTTCTCACGACTGAGAATCGTATTTGCTTCTCGCGATTACAGTAAACAAATTCCACGCACGCTGTTTTCAGTCTCTGAGGGTATCATTATCGTGTTTATTCAATTCTAGTGCGTCTAACAGCAGCCTACGTACGCACATGGATCGCGTGATCCCTCTGAATCCGATAAAATTCAACTGTACGAAACGTTGCCTATTTACAAGGAATCAGAAACGAGATATTTGACGCCACGAAAACGAATACAGGTGGGTCGAATTCTACCTCATAAAGGCTGCTATAGGTGAAATTTCACTGCACGGGAATTCTGTTTTTCTATTTTCCTATTATTCTCTGTTTTTATTTTCTCTGTATCATTATTTTCTGTTTCTATTATTTGCAAGCACTGTTTGTAAGTTAGCAAAGGATAGCGCTTCTACTTCTCATCTAACGTCGATTAATAGGAGCAAATTTATGGAAAATCGAGCACCTGATTCGATCTTACGTAAGGCGTCTAGGAAATAGAAAAGAAAAATAGATAAAATTCGACCTCGTTGTACACACGAAACGCGACAACGGCGATCGACGAGTGCACGCGCACCGATCCACACTTTCGCTTTTACTCGAAGAAGCCCGCGAAGGTGGCTGACACTAACTCGACACGAGACCTTGCAAAGACCTTCCCCTCCATCTTGGATTAACCTGCCATCGATAAGAAGAAGATGTGTCTGCGTTGAACGAACTACGCATACCGAATAAACTGCAACTGCCTTGTCCACTTTGCATCGAACCGTGACATTAACGGATACACTTTTCCACATATCTGTTACGTCACACTGATTATGTACATCGTAGGATACTCATTTACGCGTCTACTTAACTTATTTAGCGAATAAACAGAAAATTTCTCTAGGTAATATCGACTTACGATAGACGATATCGGTAATTACCGATTTTATTAGTAAAATCTCGTTATCGAAAGAATCGATTATTAAAGAACAGATGAATGGGAAATTTAAGACAGTCTCTGGTGAAAACGATCGAAGAGTAATGACGCTAGTCGAGTAAAAAATGTAGAAAGTTATCAAACTGATATTTCGATAACTTAATGGATCGGACAGAATCGTATTTCATCTACTTTTGGCCAAATGGCCCGGTTCCTGCTAGTAATGACAGTTATGTAAAATAATGCTGTCTGATTATCGTCTCCCTTTTTCCAGTCGGTAGGTATTTTTATCAACTCGATTCTCGGTCGATGATGGAAACCGACGAATTCTCGCATCTGATGGCCGACGGATCGAAGAACGGTAAATCGCTTTCACTTTTCGGGGTAGCTGAGTCGACACGGGAAAATGACAGATCGTTTTTGCTTTTATGCGATTACTCTTATAGCCTTTAACATCGGTACACTTGGGTAATTATGGTAATTAGCGTGGAAGATCGGGGCTAAAGGCTGCTACTTTGAGAAAACATAAGAAACAACTGGAAAACGCCGCAGCTGTTCTTTTCGCTATTGACTAATTTAATGTTAAACTTGTTATGTTACAGAATCTTAAGCTTTATATTTGATACATCCCGATAGGTTTCTCGTAACAAGCCATTTATTTCTGGCATCTTGGGCTAGATAAAAGATACATCTTTCAATAAAATGAAACGCCATTTTACGAATAATCTTTATCTTTGAAGATTCGAATCGACAAAGTTTTACCTTCGACAACTTTTATCGCGAAAAATTGTGTCATCCAACGACGAACTATTAATCAGCTTTCTACATTCTACAAACAGTAATCTAATAAGCTAATGATGGTCTAATAATTAGGTACATGAATCATCGATTTAATATTTTAAACCTAATTAATTAATTAGCCTTCGAGAGAGACGAAATAAAATATCATCGTACGACTTGTCAGAATCACAACGTAGGAGATTTTTTTTTATTTTTGTTTCTTATGCGTTTAGCACGAGCCCATTTTTTTTTTTTTTTGCAAAGAACACATCGAATACATTCTCCTCTGGGCTGAAATTTGAAATAAATCTTTAATCTCAATCCTAAATCTAAAAGATTAGTCCTAAATCTAAATCGCTGAGTCCTAAGCATATTCGACAATCCCTCGAACCACATAAACAGGCTAAAATTTGTAAACGACGGTTGCAACAAAGAGAGAAAGAAACCAACCAAGAGGAACCAAAAAGGTTTCTTATTTCATGAAAATTTGTAGAATATTCTGTAACGTGTAATTTCTGTAGCATAGTTTCTATCAGAAATTGCTGGAATATTTTCTCAGTCAGTGGGTCTTTAAGAAAATGTGTATGCAAAAATACGAGTAAAGAAGAAGGAACAATCGTTACTCTGTACTTTTCCCTACCGATATATTCTAAAAATATCACGAATTTCGTGGGCGGCATTTCAACAGCGTAAATTCCTTAAATAACACAAACTGAAAGCTCGCGATCTGACTCGCGGTACCAAAGAACGTTCCCTATTGTTAAATTTTTATTATTGTTATTATTTTTCTTCTATTATTGAAGTTTTCCTAACGTTAACGACAACATTTTCATCGTACGATCGTCGATCTCTGGCCTCACGATTTCTCAGTACTTGCAAGTGAATACGAAATTTCGTGACATTTAGAGCAATTTATGTCAACCGATCCCGAGTGTAAAAATTTGAAACTAAAGCCTTAAATGCCTTAAGTCGAAAGGAAAATCGATGCGACGAGCATTACGCTATAACATTACAATATTCCTAATTTATGTATAAATGTATAATATAAACATACGTTAGACTGGCATTTTATAGTCTCATCGGATAAATACAATGCAACGAGGCTTGCTGCGTATGTTCAAAGGTGTCGGCAATTCGTAGAATCATGGCAGCAATTTTCGAGAGAAAAAAGATGCATAATTTCCTGTTATTTAATCAGGCCTACATTACGTCAGGAACTGTAGCCGTGTTACGCAATGCTGGGGAAAGTGCAAACCGTCTTGACCACTATTACGCTTGCTATTTCTCGATATGGAAAGAAATTGTTTGTTGATCGCCATTGGCAATCTCGGCTAAACTTTGCCGACTAATTAAACGATTTATTCGCTATCCTATAGTTTATACTAACAAAACGAAACGTTGTTCGATGGAGCGTGACGGTTCCGATCGCCTTTCGAATGGTCGACGATTATGTCGCACGAAATTTCTAGGGAAAGAATTCTCTAACGAAGAATTCAATTCGAAAATCGTTAGGTGGCAGAGGTTCGAATAATTTCCCTGTCAAACACAGTGAATCGAATGTGAACCGATTGCCTTGACTATGTAATTTCTGGTTAATGAAAATACAGACTCTAATATGGTACGATAGAACGTAGTGTCTCATGAATACATTTACATGATTGTGCTGAACGTAATTGCGAGCAAAGTGAATTACCGTCTCATGAAATCGTGACGCAAGACATTTCATTGAATCGATGAAAACAAAAAGAAGAAAATGTGATCTGCAAAGAGTAGAACATTTTTCATCGAGTTTCGCGGCTTGTCGAAGAATAAATTGAAACGCTTGAGAGATCGATCGTTGATGATATTCGTTTCAAGTAGAGTTTCTTGGCTTCTTTAGAGACAAATGTCGTATTTATATTTATCTCGATATCAGATCGTTGAGCGTTTTTGCTTAGCTGAAAAATGAGATTACAAGCAAAGAAAATAAATATGCGATGAAATAGTGAATTCACCGTAAATCACTCGCACGTATTCGCGAAAACGATCATGTGGTAATTTATCGGTGAAAATAACGATGATTCGACTATTCTATTATTCGAAATTTCACGTTATAGAAGGCAATATTTTTGAAATTACAAACAAGGTGGCAACGCAAACGTTTACCCTGGAAAGCAAACAAAACGACAATGTTACGCCTGTAACTTGTTTTTCTCCTGTGCTCTGCGCACTTTTATAAAAAGATATCTGAAAAATTCCTTTGGATACTAAAAGAACGAATAACTGAGGACATTTACAATAGCGCGAAAGTGAAAAAAAATTGTATTGAGTAATGGAAAAGGCTGCACGTGAATAACACCACAATGGATAATCGACAACGACTAAGTACAAAGTTGAATCAACATTAACTGAAAGACTTGTGACGCTATTATATGGTAGTTTGTTTGTCGTAATTAATTTTTGTCTATTTGCCGACGCAAGAAATAGCATAAAATCGTATGAACGCGATAAAGAATCGTCGAGAATTTTGCAAGTATAATGTCTGGAATCGTTACAAGCGTCTTTGTTCGTAATACGCGACAAGATGATTCCGTATTTTGCCAGACGTTTAAACGCGTTGACGCGAGGAGACGTTTTGCATGAAAAATTGCTCTCAATTGCCTCGCCTCCGCGATGACTCTGTTTCGCGAAACTCTACGGTTCATCCACAATTGTAAAACATATGCTGTCGCGATTTTCGTTTGCGTAAATTAAACATTTAAATCGACTTTTCGACGAATGCATGATGTATTAAATCGTTGTAGACAAAAATTAACCCTTTGCACTCCGAATTTTATTTCAATTTCGTTAGTAACAGCTCCCAACGCTTGAAATTTTTAATTAATTAAATTAATTGAAATTTACTTTAACTAAGAAACAAGACAATTTAAATAAATAAAGGAAGAAAGAAATTCACTTAAATTCCAAGTTTTATTCACACTATTGTTGTATCTTGTCATTTTTAAGCGTGTTATATATCTTGAAACAATTTCCAGGATGCAATCCTGCTTTTCTTTCGCACGTTTCACAAAAATAGGTGGACATGGAAGAATTTCAAGTGGAACTCGACAAAGGAGCTCCTGAGATAAAAATTGATATCGAGTCATACTTGACATAGGAGTGCAAAGGGTTAATGGTATTCGACGAACAAGAACTTATTTTTAGAAACGTGACACGAGAGTTCAACGTGACTATTATACTTTCAATCGATAATTCATTAGTATAATTACTATTGTATTTTATATCACAACGATGACAATCGAACAATAATAGGTTTGTCTCGATTAATTAGTGGAAATCATCGTGTCTATTACGTCCTGACTCACGAAGGTATCTGGTCTATTAACCAGCCAGTGATTTTTTCGCCTAATTGTATAAGATTCGTCTGATAGTGATAGGACAAGTACAGAGAAAGAATGTAGTAACCTAGAAGTACTTAGACGATCAACTTCTTCACCGTCTGCAAGTATCACCAACTGCAACATGCGTTTCTTCCCGAAACACATACGTATACTTGGAAGCTGTACGATGCTTACGTACAAGCAAGCTTGCTCGTACAAAAAGCTTAAAGTGCACGAAAATTAGTAGATTGTAAATTGGTAGATGAATCTGCAAAACGATCGGCCCAAGATTCTGGTAATGATATTTTCGCTATATATATAGTATACCAATTCGTCCAACATCTTCGTCGAAAATATTCTCTGTGAAAAAGAAAAAAAACAAAAACAAAAAATTAAATCGGTACGAAATATCGTTTCTCCGAAGATTTTACTTCACAAATATCATTGATTAAATTAAATAAAAATATCAATACACGCGAGATTATATTTGGAAAGGTGATACGTAGGTTGCTGGAAATATCGACGAGCGATTCGATACGGAGAATAGTAATTGCCAAATCGACAGATCTTCTTCATCGATCGCAGGGACAAGCACGATATACCATTGTATACCGTGGCATATTTCTTCGTATTGTTTTTGTATCGTTTCTTAGTCTAGATTTTCCTTCAAAGTGCACCTTATTCTTGTCTACAAGAATAGCATTTGCTGCGGTGTAAGGGAAAAAACAAAAAGAAGAAAAGGAGAATTAGCATGGAAGTAGTCAGAGAAATTGAACGATCAAGCGATCCAAGAAAGGGGCTAGTGACGGATACCATCGGCGTAGATTAATTGGCAGGAGCACGCGTGAACGAAAATGCGGGACGGTCGAAGGACGACAGGTAGAGGGAAGGTGAGCTCGCGACGGAAGAAAGAAAGCCGATCAGTCGAACGAGGACAGACCTCGTGATTGGATGTTGGAGTGGAGGAGCACGACAACGGTGTGTGAGAGCGAGAGAGAGGGAGAGAAGGACGCAGGTCGGCTCGTTAAGTGGCGAGTGAGCTCGATTTTACTCGCTTCTGACCGCTTCAGTCTCGCGTCAGGACTCGAAAGGTGCGGAGGGCACGACGATCCTGCCACAGTACTAGGCATCCTCTCCAGCTGACACGTCCTCGCGGCTCAAATCGATCTCATAGATCAACGTCCAGTGTAGAACGTGCAATTATATATGTGCCTCTCAGTCTTGATACAACTTCGTTGTGTTGTGTGTTGGTGACTTTTTCTTCAATTTTTCTCCGATTTTCCTACCTTCTTCTTATACATGGTCGCAAAGATCTACCATACGAATTCGCTTATGCGCGCCTGATAATACCTAGTTGTAAAACGTCGGTGACATCTGGCCAGGATTACACCTACAGGATACTCTGCCCGAGATACGCCAAGAAATAATACATCGAGAGAAGAAGGCACTACGAGATCGTGGCCAAGTTCGATCCAAGGTATGACATTTGGATTTTTCGCGTCTCACAAGTTTATTCGATTGGAACTCGAACAAATTTGATCTATCACGGAACAACGAAATTAACCGTGAGCTTTCCCGCGACACGATCGCGTCGCGTCGAGCTCGTTTGGCAAAAAATGAACGAATTCGAGGTCGCGTAAGGTGACCATTAGTCGAACGTCCGGCGCCCCTTCGCTTCCGTTGAAAAGTGAGAAAACGCGTGGACTTTGGCAAAGCCGGATTCGCCGCAGGAAATTCGAAAGCGATGATGGCAAAATCGCGATCTTAACCAATCACGATCGATCCCCACATAAACCATAGTGAATTTCATGGATTGTTCGGTGATTCGATTTCACGTGCATACGTTTCTTCTAAGTTTCTTCTATTATTCGACTGTTACGTATCCATCGTTGTATGATACGATGAAAAAACGATAGATCATCGACTTATCCGATAATCCTTACTTTCACGCTAGTTACGAAGGTAGAGGAAAAGTAAAAAGCGGCGAGATCGGCGACTGATTCGTTTTTCCACGATCATGAAATTATCACCCGTGGAGCAACGTTATTTTCTACGTTTCGGCTCTGAGAAATTTCATTCTACTGTTTTCTCTGTAATTACAAGTATACAGCCGTGTTCACATCCTGCTCGTTCGAACAATCGCGTAAACCAACGTTCAATTATCGAATTGATCGAGATCCACGATTAGCCGATCACCGTAGTTTACTTTTTCACAGCGTAGCACAAGAATATCGAATATGGTGTTATGAAATTTATGTTTTAAACATCGTGAATTATTGAAATATACGTTATTACGTATGTATACACATCGAAGCTGATAGAGGAGGAAGAAATGGCAAATTTATTATTATCCGTTGCTTGAAATCCAGAGATGAAACAATCTGTTACATATACATCTATGCGTACGAAATTTTTTTTTAATATTAATGATATTTTTAAAATATTCGCAAAACGACCATCCTGATATTTCATGTGAATATGATTTTGCAACCAAAGAAACAAATTTCAAAATAAAAGAGCTGAAAATGCAAAGTCTTGATAGGTCCAAAGGTATGGTTGACGAAGTTCTATAGAAAAGAAAAAGACAACTATCGAGACAAAAAATATTTTAATGTTACGACAAAGCAATCTTTAATACTTCAAATAATGAGTTTTGAAAAAACATTTTTAACTCCAACATCGAATAAGGAAACAATTTTTCCAACATATCGTATTTTATCCCGTTACTATAAAAACCGAGAAATGTAAATTCTTATCTACAGTCTTCGTTCATTAATATTCATCTGTTCTGAAAACCTGAATATAGAGTGCGTATCCGATACTATTAGAAATCGAAGACATCGTAAGAATAAAAAAACAATTACGTAGTTTCCAAATTATTCGTTCTTAGTCCTTCCTCGTTTTATTACACCGTCAGAAATGATCGTTTCTCATAATTTTACTAGCATTCAAAGTGACTCAGCGGTTTCCTCGTACGCACGAAATAGAAAGTTATATGGAAGAATTGCAGCATTTTGACAATCCTGGAATGCACACGCAGTGAAATCGAACGCATTCCCACGTTACTTCGCACGCGTATTTTCCTACAATTTTCTTTCTTCGCCTCGGATATCTTCGAACTCACAAATCCTGCGTGTTCTACGGACCAGCGTAGAAGAATCAGCGTCGGAAACTCGTATCTCAGCGTATAAAACCTATCACGCGATTGTCTGCAAGCGACTTCTTGCTGCTTTAATCGACAAAGAATGCGGCAAATGTACCTTCGTCGAGGCGAATCGAATTTCGATCTCGACTAATTTAAAATTCCAGAAAAAAGAGAATTTTTCGTATCAAAGTTGACGATCGAATGCTAAATAGGAATTTCGCGGTATCTGTCGATCAAGATCGAGGAAGGAATGCGTAGAACGCAGAAGGTGCAGCGTCTTTTGTTCTCTTTATGATTCATACACGAGGTTCACGCAAGATGAATCTTTCGCCGTGTAACGCGAACAAGTTCAACGACGATGTTCTCATTGTCAGATAAAAGACAAATGGTGTGTGGGAAAAGTTAATTATCGTTTCGTTGTAGAAAGAAAATGCAGAATAGTAGCTAGAGAGATATACTTGTCGACTTGTATACTTGTTGACTATAAAATGTCTAAAACGATGCGGCTGTCGTGATCGAAGAATCGTCGTCGCTATGAATTTGCCTTAAGAATGAAAATTATGACGTTTGATACCATATGTGTGTTTTTGCTCTTAAGATTACTAATCTTTCGTTGTTCATCTTCTTCGAGAGAAAATTCCTCTCACATTCGCCTGATGCCTATGATTCGAATCGGATTGAAGCGCCAGTTAACTAGATCGTATAAATCTAGGTTCCTCGTAATCCCATGCAACGTGAAATCGAGAGTAGATCGGTGACCTGAAATCTCGGCGGTTTGTCGAATCGAAGAGAAAACGAAACTCGTGAAATACACGATCGAGCGCCGGCTCTCTCGCCAAATGACGATAAATTCCGCGGGAGAACGAATTTCGTGCGTTCGATGGAACGATTAATCGCTATCCGGAACGATTCTAGAAAGTAAAACGAGTTGGTCAAACGCGTAGCCAAACAGCAGCAACGCGACAAAGTCCGACTAAAAGTCAACGAGAAACAGGCAAGGAGCTGTTGAAAATCTCCGAGCGATAGCTTCGAGTATGCGATAAGTAGATTCGAACGTTGACCAAACAAATTTAAATCTTCTACGAATATCTCGAAGATGACAAGAAAAAAAAAAAAGAAGACGAAAAATTACGCACTTCGGTACGTGAAAGTATCACACGACACGTAACGATACAATCGTACAAATTTTCTGTGATAAGCGTTCGAATAATTTCCCGAGCCACCGTACGACGATTACGAAAAATAACAGCATCGCAGTTCCGTTTAAAATCAAGTTACATCGTAAGATTTTATTCACGAATATTTTAGTAATACGTAATTTTATAGTTATATTTCAAACATATTCTACGACGAGTATTCAAATCCTCGCGTGAGTCATCGTTTCTTATAACGGTATGCGAACCTTATACGATGAGTTTTGGGTATTAAATTCAATTGGAATTTATCGGTCCCATCGCTACTCACAGATGGATGAAACAGCATGGATGGACAACCTCGTTACTTTTCGGGCCACGTTCGGCATCGTGACGCGCACGCCATCGTTGTGTAATTTCGTGTTATCGTAAACGTAATCCCCGCCCGATGGAAAACCGTCCTACTCGCTTGCGCAATCGCATAATTTTACGAAGGACCGACGAATATTGTGTAACGAAGGAACGAAAAGATCAGCGAATCGAGACGTACGTATGTTTTCCCGTGACGATTCCGATTGCGCGACGCGTTTCGTCTCATAAGCGAAATTGTAGCTGCTGTGCGGGCGTCGAAGTCACTCACGATCAGTAAGTAAGCGCGACGTTACGTCGGTAATGAGCGAGAGTGTCATTTTCTTTAAAATCGTCGGAAAGTGGACGGTAGTAATGAGTAGACTGCGGATGTTTATTCAAATTCAAGTATTTGTGAATACCAAGCAGGTGGTGTTTGTCTAGAATATAAAATATTATAACTATTACCATTTTACAGAATTTTCCATATTGTACGTACGGATATTAAGTGTATTTTCACATCTGTCTTTCCGTATCTTTCGTCTATCTTTCAAACATATAAAAAACATTCAAAGTATAGTACGCTCGTTATAATATTCAAAGAGCGAAACAAATCTTTATTCAGGTCTCATTTCATTGACCGTGTTCGTAAAATGTGAATTTGCATGAAGATTCGCAGTCTAATAACGAGTGAAAGTGTCGTTTTCTTTAAAGTCGCCGATCTTCGCTGTGCAGTTTCATTTTTGAAGACGAAGAGGCTCGAATCGAATTTCTTCTAATATTCTAATTAATAAATCCAAAGGACAGTACTGTCAGTGAAAGTAATAAATTCTCTTCGTATTCTTCCATTATTTTGATGTTTCGTTGTCTGAACAAGGTCGATGAACGACGATGCGTCGATTTGCTATCGATTAATTCTCGTGCGAATTTCATTGGACAATTTTTCAGTATCGCGATAACTCCACGGGTTATATCGGGTTATCGTTTCGTCGATCGAAGCATCGAAATCACCGATAGACGCCTGCTGCGGATTTTCACGTCGTGTCGATAATTGACTGGCATTCCCGCGGGCTGCATTCGAATAGCAAGATTAAACAGCTCCGCGAAACTGTACAAAGGTTCCGTGTAACAAAGACTGTTATACGTGTCTGCTAGGTTCGTCGAAGACTACCCGATCTTTATAGTCTTGTTCAACTTCTGTTCTAATTTCATTCGGTTTCTACAAATTGAAATTCGAAATTTCTCTTGGCTTAGCCACCAGTGTTATCAATTCTACGTAGTCGCGTATCGGAGCAGATCGAATCTCCCCTCTCGGCGGATGAAAGTCTTCTTGCTTGTTATTAAAAAGCGTGGCTTGGCTATCCAGGTTTCCATGCGCAAGAATTTTGTGGGGCATTGTTCTTTTCTCTGTAGAAATCTTGATCGTACTAATCTCTATTACTCCGCCTTGCCGCTTCTTAATTATCCCATTGATAAATCTGAACTTCTTTCAGTCTATCGTCTTTACGAAGAAACTATATTTCTTGCCACCTCGAGGCAATCCTCATCGGCGTTCTTATTCTTCGTGGTGAAACAAATATACGTATAACATGTAGCAAATAGTATGATACACGGTAGGTAGGTAGGTATATCCAAGTACTGTATAGTATGCAAATAAATAAAATTGAGAAGATGTCAGCGCTCTTGTTCCTCGTAATCGAGAGATGCGTGTAACGATACGGCCATAGTATTGCAAATAAAACAGAGTATATTTCCACGAATGATTGAAATTGGGAAAAAATAGAAACTAAACGTTCGTTGCTCGTAATCGAAGAAGAAATTCGTGTTTCAACGAAAGTTAATGCACTGCGCACAATAGAGCAGCGAGTAAAAGCGTAAATCCGCGGCGGGCAGTCGACTTTCCTCGACAGAGCACCAATTACAATTAGGTACGAGGCCGCGAAAAAAAGAAATGCTTATTCCAACGATTTTACTAAGTATGTCGGCCGGCTACTGGAGAAGCAAATCGAAACGTCATCATAAAGTGGTTACGCAGTCGTTCGGCTACGTTCCCCTAACATGGTAAGCTTGCGTTACAAATAACAAAATCAACCCGAATATTTCGTACGATTAATAACAATGAACCGCGGTGAAATCGATGATCTTCGTTTCCTTGCTCCCTTTTTCTTTGTTTTCCCATAGGCAGTCACGAAAACCAATCTGCCGCACGATTCCTATAACATTATTAACTTTTACTTGCCCCGCAGCCGTCCGATGCTTTCTCTTCTCATTTTCTCGATCGTAGGTCCACTGATTTTCTCATCTCTCCGCGTGATGTACACGATTTCAAAATCGCGTAATCTCAGGTTGATGAACTGTGGCGAACAGAAAGTCAAGTAACCTTGAAGATCGAACCATTCCATTCTTTAAAGTGTCTTTTGGTACGTTCGAAGAACGTCAAAGTTGCGCGTAATATTACTTATCGCTGTAAAAGCTACGCAAAAGTTGCGACGAATTTAACGTTGCATCGCTTTTGATCACGAAACTTTTCGTCATTTTGTTTCTAAACCAGGCACCGATGAATTCGAGATTTCTATTGTCGTTAATCAAATCAGGAGATCAAATTTCTTAAAGCGACTTTTATTTATAGCGATTCGATCTTGCCATTTAACTACCTTAAAGTGGCGGCAAATTGGCGCAAGCACTTTTTGTCTCAACGAAAGTGCGTACACATATTAATGTCGCAAAGAAGAGAAACAAACACTTGCATATTTCGAATAATTGTAAAAATAAGAAGCCCGAATAACCAGCGATTTTAACTAGTTCGATAGTTGCTATATTAATGCAATGTCGCTTAAAATTTATATTAGAATTGATCGAATTAGCGGAAAATCGAATAACCCGAAGATCGATCGTTTAATTTCTTAACCTGATTTTTATTCAAACGTATTCGATCTTTTACGCGACATAATTTCGTTAAGCGACATCTTAATATCTATCGAAGAACTTCAATGATCCATAAAATGAATATCTCGGTCTAAAATCTAGTTAAACCAATAAGGAGTTCCGTTGCCTTGTTTTTAACATTATTAAATTACTAGCGATACTCTTCAAGTATCAATCTACAAATCACGTTACGGCTAATCAGATCGCTGATATACGATTTATTAACGACAATCGTCACGAGCCACATGAATCATGGTCGCTATAATCGCGCTGATCGACGAACAGTGGCAGTCGTCGGGTTCTAAAGTGCAATTGTTCTCCATAATCGGACTGGTTTGAACGACGCGGTTCAACCTGTTACCACGGCTGCAGATTGTTTCGTGATAAGTCACGATTTATTCATCGACACCCTTTGACCGCTCTTTCGATAGAAACACTCTACTGTCTCGTTTCTTTCTACGCTTTTCTTAAGAAGACGTTAGTCGCATCACAAGCTTCTTTACGAATTAGCATAGAATCGAATATTTCTCGCAGCATACTAAATTATTTGAAAACGTTTGAACTTGAACAAAAAAAGTTACGTGGTATTTTGGACGCGTGTTTCAAGTTAATTATCGTTGGTTTTTTACATTTTTAGTAAGAAATACTTGGGCTATGTTCATCGATTGTTTATATAATTTTTGTATTTAATTATGTACACTCAACTTTGACGATATCGATGGCCATTCGAAAAATTTCTTCCGTGTTGTTGATTTCATTCCCGTGGAATAACGCAAACTAGGTGTCATTCGGTTTGGTTGAGTTTCTACTCGTCGTATTCTTATAACGAGGATCAAAGTACATCTGCCTCTCAAACGATAAATCGACGAGTTCGCGAAGGAAGTTGAAACACTGTTGCTGCAGTCTTATCGCGTAACATCTTGCCTTTCTTACGTGATTTGCGCGTTTTACTACGTACGGAGACAAGAAAAACTCGGGCAAAAACATGTTTGCTTGATAGTCATGTCTCGTAGAAGGCTTTATGAAAAATAGCGTTGTATAACTAATAAAATGTGGACGATTGGCATTCAATAAGCGAGAAACAGAGGAAAATTTTGGTTAACTATAACGATAGCGTAAAAAGCAACCTTGTACTTTGTATTCGTCGATTCAAATATTTTTTACTCTATCGCATTCTTTTCTATCGTTCGACGAGTCTCTCGAGAAGACGTTTCAAGAAAAATATCAAAGAAGCTATTTTTACTTTCAACGAGACGTTTTTATTTCAACGGTACCGTAACAATTGAAAATTCTCAGTTTTCTTCCCGAATCACGGAATTCATCGGATAACGATCGGATAAAAATCGTAAAAATTGGAATTTACATTGGTCAAAATATTCAACTGCTTATGTTGGAAATCTCTACTTTCGTCCAAGATTCGTTTAACGAATCATGCGTTCCGAAAGATCCAGTAGCACGGAACTGCAGTTGCAAGACACGAAAATCAGATCGAAGGGAAACTCGATTGCGAAAGAGAAGCGACGAAGGTCAGGTATTTAACGAACAGCGAATTGTTTGTCGACGACTCGCGCTTATCATGAGAGTCACGCTCGAAATCGACGTCGATGACGGATCGGCCAGATGTCACTTCGAAATTGAGTCAAGGTGAAGGCTGACGGTTCGATTATGAAAAAAAAGGAAAGAACAAGAAAGGGGTTGGAACCTCGAAATGGCGAAGCGTACGATGCGTTCGACTCACAAGGCCGATCGATATATGGGACGTACGTGCGCGAATGTCGCGACCAATCGATAATATACGCGCGTTGCCACACGCATATGCCACGTGTTATCGTCGTATTAGATAACTAACATTTTTATACGCTACTGTTGCATTAGACGCGTAATAGACAATCGTAAGATGTCGTGATTAAGATGAAGTTTATTTGTCGCATAGATAAACAAGCAAAATCCGTTTTTAATATTCCAGTATTTCCATTGATTAAGAAATCTGGGTTTCTTTATTCCAACATCTTACATTTGCTGATTTTATGTTGTAACTTTTTTGATATTTATTCGGTAAATTGCAACGCTCGAAGGTCGGACAATCAACATGGCAACACCATATTTGATATTTTTCTGACTTTAATACGTGCAAGAGAAAATAAAGTAGAGTCTCTCTTGTCCGAACACTCGTTATTCGAATGTTCTATTATCCGAACATAGCATTTCCCAACAAATTTCCCTTTTTTGGATATGTAAGCTCGTGCACGTTGTATAATTTTCTTTGTTCGATCGAGTGGATCCTGATTATAACAATTTGGTATGAAATTAACAACTATCGAAACAACATACGACATAATTAAAAAAGCTCGAAAGCTGTGTAAATGGAGCAAAATTTAGCAAAGATACATAACGTGGAAAAAGTGTGACGATCAGAGACATCGGAAAATGTCATATCGAAAATTATCTAAAGCGCGTAGATTGCTCGGACGCTGGCAACAATAGAAAAACTGTAAATGTACTGACGTAAAGGTGATAATGAGGATATTATATGTGGAAATTATATTAATGGAAACAGCGTACAACAATTTATACACACGTAAGTGGTAATAGGCATGCGTGTTCTCGCGTCAAAGTATTCGTGCCATTCGAAAAAAAGTTTCGACGATTCAAAGTACGAAAAGAATGTAACTACGCAATTACTTAGGTTGAAAAAATTGTGTGACTTAGTAACCAAGAAGATCTATAAGTACTTAAAGAATCTGTCAATTGGATAATCGTAATCTGTATTTGAATAAATGAAATTCCACATAAGAAACTGATTCTTCTATTATCCGAAAATTCCATTATTCGAACGATTTTGTCTCCTTGTTAGTTCGGATAACGCAGCATCTGCCGTATTTGATGCGACATAATCGAAAAAGGGAATAACAGAAAGTAAAAAGGGAAAGGGATTCGGGCCGGAAAGAATAAAAATTTTAAAAATTAATCGGTAAATTTCACGAAGAATTCGGAAAAGAAACTAAAGGGCGTGAAAGTGTTAATAATAAAGTTCAAAGAGGAAATAAAATTCCAATTTGAATCGCGATCATATTCTACACGTTGCTTCGTGTCGTTTCATACGATTTAACGCGTCGTTGAGAAATCACTGGAGCTCGTTGATCTGTCTCGATTTTCGCTGACTTACGCAGTCTTCCAGCGCTGCTTCTTATCCTTGCCATAAATATACTACGATGATTAAGTTGAAGCACTGTCTGGTAACGAAGGTACGGCGAATTGCTTGCGGTAAATTTATTATTACCGTCGTTACTTGCAAGGATATAGCAAAAAGTACAAAATCTCGAGCAATTTGAATGTACGTGCATTCGATGCCTCGAATGACGCTTGGATGCATGGCACTTTATTTTCGAAAAATTAATCGAAAAATTGTTCTTGGTGCGGTCATTTTTTACGCTTTAAATGTTTTTACTGCAATTTTCCCCCGTAAAATTATAAAAATACGAAGGATGATAATTAAGAATAATCAAAGATTTAATGAAATAAATTGTAGAACTTTAATATGAAAAAAATACATTACGTCAATGTTAAAACAATTTATAAAGTGAAATATAAAAAAAGACTCGTCGACCAAAGCAAGGAAATACTGGAAAGAAGAGGGGGGAAAAAGATGCAGAATAAGACATGTAATAGAAGAATGTGAAATAACGGGAGGACCAAAAGACATAGGAAAGACGCTAAACGAGACTGGAGAATGTTTAGCAGAACTGAAAGCAATAATAGAGAAAAGAAGGGCAAACGACAAGAAGGAGGCACAACAAGGAGGCTAAAGACCAAAGTTGCAATAGTTTTTAGTCATTAGTTGATAATTTATAGTTCTTAATGCTTAGTTTTTAGAGGTAGAATAAGCAAGGTAGTGCGATAGAATAGAGCGGAAAAGAGGGGAGGTAGACATATAAGAAGAGAATTAAATGTAAGATATGTAAAACCGAAAGTTCGTCCAAAACCGAAAGGCATGGACTAAACAATAATAATAATAATAATAAAAAAAGACTTGTCAAAGAAATCCTTTTGAGGATTATTTTACCATCAACTTAAATCATCGAACGTACGTACAGCCGACTCGTTGGAGATTTCGCAGTGCTTGTTACGTCTACTTGTTATTAATTCGCTAAATTATCTATTTACCCGATCGTATTCTCATTAAAATTATGCACATGTTAAGCACGAACTCCAGTCATCTCGAATAAATCCAGATTATTACGCTTGTTTATACAAGTGTTGTGACATTTTTACGAGAAAAGATATCTCTATTCTCACTATTCCTAAAAGTTTAAGGAAACGAATGGCCGTAATCCTTAGAAATTAATTATTCTCGTTAGTAAGAAATGAATCTCTGTACACACCTATATTTTTACGACTAAAGATAAAGATTCATATCGACTCGATATCATAACGACTAAGGTATTTTCCTTTTGATATTTTTCGTACTATACGCTCGCAAACTTTGAAATTTCCTACAAACGCATAAACAGCCGCGATCAAATTCGTCGTATTTCACACGTCAAATATCAATTTTTCAAATTGAATAATTTGCCATAGATATTATCCAAGTACGTGTAATTAAGAATTTATCACCCCTAAAGACACGAAGCGAAACAAAAGGCCGTAACAAGATAGAAACGCGTGTGCAAATTCGCATACGTGATAATAATTTTTCTTTTTTTTTCCTATTATTAATGCCGATTAGATGGTATCGCCGGAACGACTATTGCATGACGATGCACGGCTTCGAATACAGTTATGAAATAACCGGGTGTGCGGTAATACCATTAGAGACGCTGCTGTAACAATGACGATTAGGAAACACGTCCAACATTAAATTAACGGTAATTAATAATTCGCATTTTGCCATGAAAACAGGTCACGATGATAATACGCTACCGCGTATAAGCGTTTACACACTTTTAAATTACCGGATATACAGTGACCGCGAACGTACCCCAACCCTTACCGTAGAGTCACGTGAAACACTTTGTAAGTTTATTAACTCTCTAACGAGATACGTGAATGTAAGTATACTGTATATTTAAAAAGTAATCTATATAAAATAGATATAACCATATAAAACATCTGTCACTGACGAGACAGCATCTCGAAGTGTACGTCGATGCTCAAAGACCGTCGCAAGCAGGGATTAGTCCTGGGATAATAGCGACTTTTACCCTGACGATCTTCTCGCGTACCTTCGATCCGTAGGTTCGCGATACTCAAAGCACACACGCGAGCGAGAGGATAAAAACAAGACCCGACATCGTGCCTTCTATCCTAGAAATTTGAATACGAAATTATCAAAACTATTCGGAAATTGTGCGAAAGTTCGAGTCTTAAAACGTCCGTAAATGTCTACGATATCGCGAAACCGCATCGATGACGACGACAAAGACGATCGGTGAAAGAAGAAGCGAGCGAAAGCTTTCGAGAAAGCACGAACAGAGAAATGGGAGGAGCGCAGAATCGACGCTTGGATCATCGACCATGGCCCAGAACACGAAGACTCACGTGGCCAGGTCTTTCCACACGCGTCCTCGCGGTACGTCGTCCCTTGGAATGCCAGTTTACGCAATTGCTCGCGTCGAGACATCTCTTCGATTTTCGAATACTAAACGCCATTATCTATATACGATAGCGCTTGGCCGTTGATCGTAATACGAATCTGTCCGGTCGCTGCAACGATTCGTTCTATGCGATTAACGAAGTGGAACGAACGACGAGCCTCGAGAAGCTAAATGCAACATCTCGAGTGCTAGAAAGTTGCATATAATGTTCATAGCGTTAATGAGATGCACAGCGGCTACAACTACCGTTCGTCGTGGTTGTTAGACTTTGACACATTCGAAGACGAAGAGAATACGTGACGCGACAGCGATGCGCGCGTCACCTCGGAACGACGGTAGATCAAGTAATCTAACCGTAAATTAGTTCAGGCTGCTCGGTCTGACTACTACGGCCATTATCTACTTGCGTGTCTGCTTCGCCGAATGTCACGTTCCTGCCTCGTTGATCGACGCGCACGTATCGTCCTCTAAAATCAACAATTGCGTATTAACGTAATAATCCTTTTTATCGACTCTCGAATAAAGAAGACTGGGTCGATCTTGATATTTCACGCTTAATCGTCACGATCGTTACGTTACGCAGAGATAGAGAGCCTTTTTCGTTCTACTTTACCGCTATAAAACAAAATAGTCAACGTTCGTAACGATAACGATCGAGCTTTTACGATCGTACAAGGATTAAGTATTTTTAGTAAAAAAGTGAAGCGTATCTGAGATAGTTCGTAATCGAACAACAGACCATTAAACACGCGAATATTAGCGAAAAGTCCGATACTTATCTCGTTGCTTAACCCTCCCAAGAAATTGAATAACAACGAGCCGTACACTTTTACGGCTTGAGTAACATTTTCCCAGCCGCGAAACATTTCTCCTTTCTATTTAATTTCTGCCAGAGCCTCCGATTCTCTGTCTTCCCTCTTGGTAAATTCCTGGCTGCTAATTATCGCACGTTCGCCCAGCGTTACCGTGCTTTAAAACGCTACTCGCTGGCAGCGTGTGCGATATGCAGCGGCTCTTCGATGCTTATGGAAATCTTCTATCGATATATTATATATTTTTCAATTTCACTAGCACCGTAATAAGACGCAATTATCAGTCTTGATATTCATTTTTCTTTCTTTCGTTTCATAAGGTGATAATAGATGAACAACAATTTCTGTTTTATATTGTTTTATTGAACTAGGTATGATCCATTCCGTCGTATTTCTATTATTATGCTCGTGCATAATTCTATAAACTAATATAAAACAAAAAAGATTGTGCGTCTATTATTTCCTTATAAAACGAAAGAAACTTTTCGGACAACCTAATATTATTATATATTTTACACAGATCACACAGACAGACCGTCGATTATCCATTACATTGAAATAAATGTAACGTACGAATAAATATGCTCGGTGAAACATCGTTGACACTTATTATGTGTTTAAGACGCTATATATTAATTTCTTTCTAAATATATGTTCGCCGTTTACGTATCTTAGCTTGTACGTATATTCTTAAATTGGCCTCAAGTTTTACGTACATAGTCGTATCCTATTATGGCGTTAATAAAATCTGAAAATGCTTTATATAACATAATATGTACATAAAAGGTTTCTATGGTAAGTGTTCAAATACTTTCGTGAGCTACTGTATGCACACGCGTGTCGATAACCGTTTCCTCGATGGATCGCCTCGTCGACTTCCTCTCGTCTCGAAGGAAGTTACGTGAAACGTCGAAAGCGTTCGTGTACCTGCGCGATTCCAATCAATGCGCAAAATGCAGATAATAAAGTCACGTCTCGACATCCCGACAAAAGGTACGCTACGATAATTGCGTACGATCATGTGTATCGTGATATTCCTCGAGTGCATTCTTGGAATAATCATCCACGGTTATCTTGTATTGCGTCACTTGAAGTAGCTGTCCGACAAGAAATTTCACGATGTTGGTCGTTCGGATAACGAGGCAATTTGTTTACAAAGGAAAGACAAATTATGAAATTTGAGCGATTTCAGCGACCTATCTATATTCGTCTATGTCTCTCGAGAGACTTTTACTTCTCGTTTCCGTTTATTGCGTTCCAACCTTCTAAAACAACGTATCCGCTATATCGCAGAACTCTTGCAAGCGCATCCGCGATTATGTCGCTTCGATCCTTATACGAGTTGAAAAAATACGGCCAGTTTTACATACCAAAGTATCTGCGTATCTTATTAAGAATACGTTTTACGTATTCTGCACGTACGTCGTGAACGTAAAAGATTTTTATCGTAAAAAATGTTCATCGACAGAACGAAGATTGTGCGTTAATGAACTGGACGATTCAAGAGCGGAGGTAACAAAGTCACGTCTGGACACTTGGAGAAACGTGAGGAATGCTACGATAATTACGAAGAATTATAAGCATCGCGACATGTATTCATCGAACGATCATCTTTGTGTTACCTTGTGTCATATCCACTGTTTGTCGTTCGATGACATTTCAGTGGCACGTTCGGCATTGCCTGCTTCGACGATCATCGGACACTGTCGAAGATAGGCTACTAAAAGTCATAGAAACGTCTTCGCGTCAGTTGCTTTCTTCTTCGGGTCGATGTCTACTCACGAGAGACGTTACGAAACGGTTTGTTGGCTTTTCCTCGTTCGCCAGCACGTGCAATTCCTCGAGCTGGCCGTCTCTCGTAATTTAACCACATTGGAAATCGACTAAATTCGCGAGAAAGCCGTATCGCTGATTTATTTATTGGCCGTTCGACGGCCGATCGTTTCTAAGTAGATTGGCATCGTTTTACGATCACACATTTACAGTTTTACAGATTAAAGAAAACATGATTGAACAACGTTACGCAACGATCAACGTAGACTACATATCGCTTTATTATTCTACGACTCATCGTGTATTTATGCGTAAATACTTTTTTTCATCGTGTGGTTCAACAAACACTTTTTTTCATGACGCTTTATGTAAACGCACAAATGAACGTATCGTGTGCGCCAGCTCGTACTCTTGCAAATAATAAAAATATCTTCAACATAATCTTCGTGCATGCGGTGGTGCGCAATACGATCTTGTTTCCTACGATCTCCACGATCTTGTCAATCGTCGATTGAAATCGTCGATCAAAGATTTGTCGAATGTATCCGAATAACAAGTCCTTGAATCTCAGTGTCTTGCATCAATTTTCTTAAAGCACGTGTATATAACTCGCGATAATATTTGAATGGAATTTTCAATTCTTCCTTCGCTTCGGTGATTCTCGTGTCGATACGCGATTCCTATCAGCGCCAACATATTCGTCGTTTATTAACCGATAATATAACTCGCGATGATTACTTGTATCTCAAGGTATCTAAATATTCCTTCATCTTCGATCTTAAAGGATTGATAACGTATAGGTATATGTGTGTATATGCACGCGTCCCTAAATACAATCGTGTAATTCCAGATCGTTTTAATCCGTCGTGAGATCTAAAATTTCATGGAATAACGACGAACAAATCAATTATTCCATATCCCGTAAGAAACAAGATCGTTCAGTCCGAATTATTCCTCAGTTTGTTACATCATCGAAGAATATTTTGCGCCCAGATGTAACTATTTTCTATTTCTATTTTCTATTTCATTTCTATTTTCTATCTTCAAATGCAAAATTTCATCGAATAACGTGCAACAGCTCGATTACTCTGTATGAAAAAAGCAAGATCGTGCAATTTGAATTTCTCGTCAGTTTATTACGCCATGAAAGAACGCTTTGTCTCTAAGCGTGACTATCTGATGGAACTTACTCTGGTCTATTTTAAGATCCAAAATTTCACTGTTTTAACGACGAATAACTTTGTCCGTGCGAATCTGTCTTAACCGATTTTAACCGCAAAAGGAAGAAAAATTGTGCGAGCACTCGGTTCGCGAAGCAAGCATCTCTCGCAAATCCGGAGAAAACGTCAACGGAATCGTGGAGAAATGTTTGCACGGCCTTGGTCGGCGATACGTTTCAGAGAAACGGGTTATATACATTTCGCCGGTGTAAACGACATATTATCGCCGCATGCCGGTGAACAGGTATCTACGTCGATACTCGTTGCCCAATGAACCGGCGAGCGTAAGCGAAAAGAAAGCCGCTTTCTTACGTAAGCCGGTTTACTCGCTCTTTCTAAACGATCCTGACTGACCCAAGTCCGTCGCTACGCACGTAAGCCGTCTAACGCGGATCTCGCATCTTAGGGCTTCTTCCAGCTGCCTATTCCTCTTAGTTTCAATTTTATAATAGAATTTTATTTTAACGGGAAAATGCGTTTCCCGTTAAAAGTTTCCTTGGAGAATCTGGAAGCGGAGGGAATTGCCGAAAGAGAGAATGGTACGCGTAATTTGGAATTGCTATTAAGGCAACTTGCACGTAATAAACCTTAGACAATATGTTCAACTTGGTACTTTCCCATTTTTCGAGACGTATTTTGTTGAGATTTGTGGATCTTAATCGCCGAAATAAAAGTAAAGGAACACTAAGGTTACACTTAGAATTCATATTAAAATAGTTTTAGATTTATTTAATAAACGATTTCCAGGATCTTCGTCGATATACATTTGCACGCGTCTCGGCACTCTCTTTGTCTCGTCATCTTCCATACCATACTGTCAACGAAACAGTTACATTCATCTGTTTTTCGAGACACCGCGCACACACATGCTTCCACGCACACATATTCACGTACGTGCGCCACTACTACGCGGTCAATCTAGTCTAGCACACAAAATTATACATATTTCAATATATTTAAATACCAAAGATTCCCGCGTTGTTTCTTGTCTCTCAAGCGAAATTACGTTGTACAAACTGTCACGGAAGAAATATTTTAAATCGAATGAGAAAAAGAAATGACAGAAATACACGGAAGACTTTTTTCATTGTGTAGAATGTTTCGAAATGGTAGATGGAATATTTTAACATCTGTTTAAAATCTGTTGGAAAATGAATAACGTTCGAAAGGGACCAGAGACCGTGAACTCGAAGCGCGAAAATGTCGGAGCAGAGCGTTGAAGAAACGGAGCTCGCAATTTTGAATTACACTCCTCGTCAAAAAGATAACCCAGGTGTGTTATCTTTAATTTCTCAATGACGCGTGTAAAGTTTTTCGTCTGTAACGTACAATATCAAAACATTATGAGCTGAGAATATGCGGTTCGTTGAAAGTAATTAAAAATATTATGAGATTTAGCGTGTAGCAAAGAAAAACTAATCGATACTAAGATCGAAATGATAACACGCTCTGTTAATATGTTTAGAAATTGCTCAGTAGTTTATGACCTATCAACGAGTAAAGATTACAGTACAGTATTATATAAATTTGTAAGTATGTGAGACGCGGAAAAAAATTAAACGAGTCTGAAAAAGAGCAAATTCTTGACCTAAACAGCAACAGTTATCAGTAACAAAAATATCGAAAGTAATAATAAGAAGTCGTAAAGTAATACACAATTTTTTAAAAAATGTCGAAGATCATGGCAAGAAGAAAAGTACTGGTCGACCGTCATCGTTATCCGATCGTGATAAGCGAGCAATTTTGCGTATAGCTTCCAACTCGCAATTAACAACGAAGCAAATAATGGAAAAATCTAATGTTAGTGCCAGTGTTTCAAGTGTTCGTCGAGTTCTGCTATCCTGCAAACATATTAAGAGGCTAAAATTGAAAAAGAAACTTTCGTTAACAACGAAACACAAAGTAGAACGTTTACGCTTTGCAAAAGAAAGAATGCATTGAAAAAAGAAACGGAGAAGGATACTATTTTCAGATGAAAAAGATTCAACTTGGATGGTCCTGATGGTTTAAAATATTATTTTCATGACACAAGAAAAGAGACAATGTCAGCAATTCGACGACAAATGGGATGGTTTGAGCAGGCGTCGGTTATTTCGGCAGGACAAGTATCAAATTCATCGTTGGGAGAATGAATAGTGTCCGATAGATAAATTTAATCAAAGAACAAATAAATAATCATGCAGAATGCATTTCTGGATCTGATTAAATCTTTCAACGAGATAATGCACCTGTACACACATCAAGATTGGTCCAATCATATTTTAATGAAAATAATATATCTATTTTGCCGTGGTCTGCACGCTCTCCGGAACTTAATATTATTGAAAATTGCTGGGCAGAACTTGTTCACGGCGTATACGCGAATGGAAAGCAGTATCAACACGTAGAAGAATTAAAAAATGCAATTGTACGCGAATAGGATACGTTAAGTCAACATTATATCGAGAAACTATATAAATCGATACCAAATCGTACAATAGAAGTGATAGAAAATAAAGGAGGATGTACCCATTATCAAACAAGTATATATGTTTGATAAGTAATTATTGTTAGTTACAATTATTATGTTGATTATTATTTTCTTATTGTACATGTGTTATCATTTCGTTCTTAAAATAAAACAATTTTTTTTTGTTACACACTAAACCTTATAATATTTTTAATTATTTTAAACGAACCGCATATCCTGAGCTTCATATCATACGTTACAGACGAAAAACTTTGCACGCGTCATTGAGAAATTAAAGATAGTACACCTGATTTATCTTTTTGACGAGAAGTGTAGTTTCAAGTTGTAACTCGCGTGTAACACGCTTTTTTTGCGAACGATGAATTACGGAACCTCGGCCAGTCTAGCGGAATAATTTGTTTGAAAAGAACATCGGATTTTCCTAGGAGAATCGCGAGCTGGAGAGGAACGTCGCGATAGAATGTGGGACTAATGAGACGCGTAATTCGATGGCCGATTAACCTGCACACGAGCCTACTAATCGCCACATAGTCGGCTTTTCTTTGCTTCGAGACATTCCTGTGACTCGTTCCATTCTTTTCTCTGCATTCAATGATTTCTTTATAAATTACCCAGACGATCCTCGAGAACACCTTCGAGCAGACGCTTTTACGACACGACCGTGACTCGACCCTGCACTGTCCGTGACTCGATTACGAATCTATCCCAAATTTACGTAATTTCGAATCGTCCAGATTCCTTTTCTCGCACAACAGCGGCTCGATCGATGCGTCATTTTTATCTCGAACGAATCTTGCCGACACGATCTTTCGTAAATCGAAAACTTTTGCTCGGAAGCCAAAAGACCAACGAGAAAATCGATCGTTTTCCATCGAAGGGTCTGCAGCACTAACTTTGTCGAGTCACACTCGACGTTCTTTCATGTCCATCTTTTTTCGCGAAACGTGCGAAAGAAAAGCAGAATTGCATCTTGGAAATTGTTTCACGGTATATCATACGCTTAAGAATTAGAAAATACAACAATAGTGTGAATAAAACTGGTATTTAAGTGAATTTCTTTCTTCCTTTGTTTATTTAAATCGTCTTATTTTTTAGTTAAAGTAAATTTCAAATAAAACGCTTAAAAGCGTAGGGAGCTGCTACTAACGAAATTGAAATAAAATTCAGAGCTCAAAGGGTTAAGGAGGCAGCTACGGCATTTAAATTGCATTCAGAGGTGCAAAACTTTGATACTACGAATGTTAGTCGAATACCAATTTGTGGCGAGTTTTAAAAAGCGATTTGATTTTGATGGATTTTGAGTCGGTTTTCATCGCTTTACTCAAATCACTGGAAAATAGAGTTGGCTCCTTGTTGCGGCTATCTCTTCTTTAATTTTTCATGTTTCTTTGAAGAACAGACGAACGTAACTATATTAATCAAGTTCGTGCAGTTGATTGTTGCGTTATCTGCGACAAAAGCTTCTAACTTCGGTATCGTTCCAATGTTCTTTAAACTTCGTCGTTGCTGTTCCTTTGAACGCAACTTCCTTGAAATTGATTTTGGAATATTCATGACGTTAGACGCAAATCGTACAAATATCAAGCGTTTGAAAATTTGCTTCTCGAACTCGATTGAGTAACTATTATATAGTGGCAATAATTTGCAAAAATGTGGATACATTTACGTAGAACGTTGAGTGGAAAAACTTTGGACCCTGGTTCGTACGTTTCTTTGCTCGGAAGTTGAAGTGCACGTCATCGCATAAGCTAACAATTCGAGGTTTCATCTGTCATGCACAATTAGTATGATTTGCGTCATAAATGATCCGATTTGCGTGCTATCGCCTTTAAAATACATACTTTTTCACCTGCGTTACTTGCATCATTATGAACGATTAATTTGTTTCTTCGAATGCAGAAAATCTAAACGGACATGAAAATATTGAAAATAATCAAGGAATCGTTACCGTAAATTTAGAAGATATACAGAAATACGATATAGAAATACAAGAAATGTTGAGAATAGAAAGTTGAAGGAACTTTGGTTTGCCGAAAGATATTTTTGATTTATCGTTTATGTTTGTCCAAGCAAAGTGAAACTTTGTATTATGTTTAATTTATCGTTACGTTAGTCTCAATTATATGTCATTGGTCAAACTGGAAAGTGAGAGTACGATAAATAAATAATAAAATAAATAAATCAAAAAAAATGTATGCTGCAATATGTAAATTATCAAAAATTTTGTCTTCTTTTTATTTCAGTGACGCAACAGCGGGAGGTGACGGTGGTCTAATAAACGCGAACAATATGCAGAACAATACAGACACCGGCGTGGACATGACGATACCACCGAATCCGGCATTGGCCACGCCAGGCTTGAACAATCCGGCGTGGAACCGACAGCAAGCAGTGAGCGTAAGAAACGCCTTCAAAAGTTACGGAAACAGTAAAAATCCAAATCACATCCTGCAAAATCTCAACATGACCGTACCCAAGGGATCCATGTAAGTAAGAGTAAAAAAAAAGTATCTGATCTTTTAAAAAATTCACTTGGAACTTGGATCGCTTCCTCGAAATTACAGCGTACACCTGTAAACGATCGTGGCAATTTTACAAATAATTTCATCGAACAATAAGCTTTCGTTCTTATCTGCCTACGCATTCAAAGTCGATCTGATTTCCTAAAGGCGTAATTGTCGGTTTGAATTGTCGGTGAAAGCGATCGGGATACTACGACCAATAGCTAGAACTTATCGATATTAGAAAATCTTTTCCACACTCGACGTACCATATGATATTGAATTATTTATTCATCGAGCTGAGAAACTCTGCAAAAAAAGACTAGTAACAGGTAATCCTTGATTGCGTTAATTGCTGCAACCGTGACGAAATCGGTGCAACCTCGACTCATAGAATTTCATGTCGCGATCTATGAATATATAAACTATAAAATTGCTTTTATTCGCAGTTCGCGCCACTATACACAGTTTACGAGTTATTGACTGAGTTATCGAACGATAAACCCAGTTGCATCTGGCTATTTTCTACATTTTCTTCTCCAGATCGATGAAGAAAAGTTGGACGATCGACAGAGCAAATTTTTTCGCAAAAATTCTGACAGCACAATAACGAAGAACGAATTTGTTAGAGAAGAATCTTAAACGAAAGGCAGCTTTCTTAGAAAGCAACGGCCAAAGATAATCAACGGAACGTGACCATCTCTCGTTAACGTTCGACGTTCCTCGTGCCGTTCTCTTCGGTGTAAAATTGGTTCCGCTCCAGTAGAGAATTCTATTTGTATACGGAAACTCGGGCGAGAATTTCTAATCGAGTTCAAAGTTTCCGGGATAAAACAAATTCGCGAAATCGTCGTTGCGTAATTTCATTACGCACGCTGGCCATTATCTTTGCTACTATTACGAATATCGGCCTTTATGCCAAGGAAGCATGTAACTGGCGGCCGATTACGCGAACCAACTCGCCTAAGAAATCGTCACGCCGATCTCGCCGTTAGACAGAGCCGTACTATACGCGTTAGCGACTCTTCCAATGACACGCCTGCTCATAGCAAATCGATCTGTTTGCGAAACAGATAAGCGCAGGTTTTTGTGGTGATTCCAAGAAACGAGAATCTTCGAATGACTTTGCTATTGGCTGAACTCGTGTAAAGAACTAAAAAACAAATAAAACGCGTTTTTTTATCGTAATTAGAATGCGGATGTTTACGCAATGAACTATAATTTGCGTATATTACATATTTCTTCGTATTATATACATCTCACGCACGTTTCCATTTTCAAGCTTCCTATAGACCTGTACGAAAAAACTTATCGAACTCGTCACTGTGTAACGCGATATAACAGAATTTTTCGTTTTGAAGTCTTGATATGGATTTTTCCTTTGATCTGGTCCTAATTTATACCTTTCGTTGTCCTGTTTCTCCGAATCAGTTACGGACTCCTCGGTGCCAGTGGATGCGGGAAAACCACGCTGCTCTCTTGCATCGTTGGTCGAAGAAAATTGAACGCCGGAGAGATATGGGTTCTCGGTGGTAAACCGGGCACCAAAGGATCAGGAGTTCCTGGAAGAAGAGTCGGCTATATGCCACAGGAGATTGCTCTCTACGGTGAATTCAGTATTCGAGAAACCATGATGTACTTTGGTTGGATATTCGGCATGTGCACCGAGGAGATTCAAGAGAGACTTCGATTCCTTTTGCAATTTCTGGATCTACCCACGCAGAACCGATTGGTGAAGAATCTCAGGTAAGTGTAATTAATTTCAATCGATACATCGGCTGTTCACGGATAGAAACGATTATCTAACCGACTAGCTTGGTTTTCTGGAATCTTTGAAATTTTGGCGCCAAAGCACCTGATCGACGATGCTTAATAGAAACGTTAATCGTTTCTAAATATCGTCGATTTGAATAAAAAAAACTTGACTAGAGTCGATCGAGGTAATCTATCAATTTGGAAGAAGCTTGTAATGAATTTATTCAATAGAACCGCATTATCGTGTGTCATCCTCCTTGTAAACTACCGATTCTTTTCTCTTCGCCTGGATGCTGACACCATCTCCTCGACGTTTCATACTCTCGTTTCTCCGGCTGCTTCTACGACTTGCTTGCCGATAATAACAACGCAAATACGAATAATTCCTGTACACGACGCACACGATGCGTCGTCAGTTTCGGATCGGTTCAACGAGTTCTTTCATTTTCCTTACGTCCAAAGTGGACACTTGTGAAATCGTCCAACTTTCCATTTGCCAACGACGGAATTGTTTTCTGATTGCAGCGGTGGCCAACAGCGTCGAGTATCCTTCGCGGTTGCTCTGATGCACGACCCGGAGCTCTTGATCCTCGATGAGCCAACAGTAGGTGTGGATCCACTTTTACGACAAAGGTGAGTGTCTGACGACGTACAAGCTAAATCGGAAGAAGACGTCCATCAAAAACTCGTTCCTCTCAGCTTATATCGAGAAAGTATGTTGTATTTGAGTGGTTCTGTTCGCTCGAACGACAGAGCTTTCGCAAGTCCATAATTTATATCAGTAGCGGGAACAAGAATCCGTCAATCGAGGTTCGCTTCGCAGGATTTGAACGCTCGTTCCGAATACCGTTATAGTGCTACTATACTTAGGCGATTATTTTATAATCTGTATCAGTAACGGGATCAAGTACATCGCGTATTTGTGAATTCCAATCAAATCCAATAGCCAAGGTTCGCTTCACAGGTTTTGTATTAGGTGATCCCATAAGTTCGTGCCGTTTTTCGAGCGGTTATATATGTTATTTTTTTTAAACACCTATGAATCGTTGTTTTAGGTATTTTCAGAACATTTGACATCTCTTGAACTGTCAAACTTTGTGATTTTTCAACAAGATCCCGAATTTTATCTTCGTCTGTCCGAGGAGGACGCCCGGAGCGTTCCTCGTCTTCTAAACAGAAATTCCCAGCTCTAAAACGTTGGAACCACTTCCTACAGGTGCGAGATGAAAGCGCATTTTCTCCGTAAACAGCACATATGTTTTTCGTGGCAATTGTTACAGAACTTCCTTTCCGAAATTCATATAACATGAGATGTCGAAAATGGATACGCATTTCACTCATGATTTTTTACCGTTAGAAGTCACTGTGTTCACTATATTACGATCTTACACCCACGAAAATCTGCTCTAGCCTGTTCTCGATCAGCTAAGCTCAAGCGCATTGGTCCCTTATCGCCGTATGTTTATAAATCGACACATGAAGTGTATACACAAAAGTCGGCACGAACTTATGGGATGACCTAATATATCCATTCTGAGTACTGCTATAGTAATCACTACCATAAGGTACAGTAGGAGGTCGTTGAGGTGATTGCGCATAATCTACGCACTACTGATTTTTGTACAAGTTCATATTTTTGAGAATGTAATTCAAAAGGTACAACTTCCATAGAAAATCGTTTTACCTACCAGATAGAGATTATAGAGAGTTTTAAATATTTATATGTCGGAGATGAAAGAACATCGGGATTTCCCGTCTGGAATGTTGGAAAAAACCCCAATACCCTAGTCCAGACTTTTACTATAGCTACACTTCAGTAATAAAAATAAGAAATAGTTTTAATGTTCCAATCTGGCTTTATGACGACGGGTTCGGGCTCGAAGTGACATAGCGAGGTCACTGGACGTAGCCACGGTCACGAGAGGGACGTGTACCTGACAGAGGTATGGAATGATTACATGGCTCTCCTTAAAAACAAAGATTGACCCGAGAGGTGGGGACAGGAATATATAAAGGCAGTTTCATTTGGATTACGAGTTAGTTAGTTAGTTAGTTGTTGGACGAATTGCTGATTGAGTTATCGAGAAGTTACCCGAATCGTGTATTACGTTGGCACTCGTCCTCCCGTGGATTCGTCGTCGAACCTGAATTCGTTGTCACCAGCATCTCGATCATCCTATCGCCGCTATTACTCATAGCCTCTTGTAGCGTTCACATTCGTACCAATAAACATTAGCTACATCCGCGATGGTAAATTGAGTAAAGGTTCATCGAACGCCCCCAAAATTCCAACCCTAATCCGACATATATATTTAAATACGTAAAAATGTATAATATTATATTCAGATATATCAAATTCATGTTAAAAATATTTTTGCACACAGTGCGTATTCAGTTCCGTGAAAGTGAATCCGTAAAAATCTGCCAATCGCTAAATCGAGCTTTCAACCGAAAGATATCCGAGGCCAAAGACCCAATGACGAATAAAAGTCAGGCGATACGCGGTAAAACCAGATTCGCGTGTCTGGGAATTCTCCGAACGTAAAAGGTCTTGGAAGGTCGAAATGCGTGGAAAGACCAGGGAATAAACAGGAATGTTATCCTCGTCGATTAGGATAAAATAGCAAGAGTAAATAGAACGTAACAGGAGAGCTATAACGTTGCCAGATACGCTTCTAAGATTCACTTTTAAGTGAAAGTACCATTTGCCTGGCCGAAATTAGAAGCAGAGGTGACTGAACGCAGACTTTTGCATCTGAACGATCTTTTGTTTCCACGTGCCAATTGCCACGGGAAACATGAACGCCCCTGGAACTAATTTCCACGCAATCTCCTTAAATATCTGTTCTCTCGGGAGATTACGCTTCTTAAACCGCGTACAATATTCAGCCAAACGAAAATTTCTATTAACGCGTAACGATTTGCAAAGGATTAATTTAAAAGGATTAATCTAAATACGCGTGAATTTTTCTGTACCGTTTTCTAGGATAATTCTCCGCTTTGGAGTTTAAATTTAATATAGAACGATTGTTGCGTCAGAGAAGCTCGTTACGCAAATTGGACGTACAAAATGGGTTCGTGTAATTCGAAAAAGATAGTTTCTCACAGCCATGCAGATTCAATTTCTTCGAATTTCGTAAAATTGTTCGACTTGGCTGGAAGAAGAAGTGGCAACGCGAAATATATTCCACGCGTTCTCGACATTCTCTCTCGTGAGTGCAATGTGAATTCGATACAATTCGACAATGTTAACCGACTAAAAGAGATGACAAATAAAATGTTGCATTAATGGGTTAAAGAAATTTAAGCGTTTCTGTCACTGTGATAAACTAATTCGTGGTAATAATTGTTATTAAACAACAGCAAATAATTAGAATCATAGTCAATTGATAAATATATAAATAGATTTTAAACAATTTTTTAATCGATTCCGATTCGTCCAGTCTACTTCCATAAAATATCTACTATTCTAATATATTTTTCTGTCTCGATAAACTAACGTATAAAGCATCGCACTTATGTTTCTCGCACAATGTTACGTTCAAGCAACTTTTATACGTTGTCTCGCTGCTCAAGTCCTCGCTGAGCTAACGAGGAAAATTCACGGCGCGTCATGGTCTGCCAAGAAGCCGTCGGCTGTAGCGATAAATATCCAGAAAGGAACATTAAAGAGCAGAGAAACGATTCCATCCAGGCAAACGAATTTCGTTCGCGTTATGAAATGGCGGTGACAGGCCACTTTTCAATTACCATCGCTAAGAACGTGGAAAAGTACACTGGCTCCGTTTTACTACCGACCACCACTCTCACCAACATCGACCATATTCGTAATTTACATTCTCAGCGATATTTTACGATGCTCGATATACTTTCATATACGTGAAACTATATTGCATGATCTTGTTAGCCCCGGGCTGAAAGGATTCTCACTTTCGTTGTAAAATTTCGCTGTAAAATTACGCTATCGTTCGGACGTAGCCGAACGCTTCTCACAAACTTTGCTCTGGTTATGACATTACGATCCAGTGAAACGATAATGCGTTTATTTTTCATAATCGTCACAGCTACGTACGTAGTTTTAAGAGCCGATATCTTTAAGAATCGAACGTATCCAGGCAATTAGTTGTCTCTGACAAGATGAATTTTAATTAGAAAATCGCGGATAAGTCGTAGCGCAACGATCTTCTTCGTCCGAGTGATCGTAGCTAGGTGCAACGTTATACGACAGTTGATTAAATTTATTGTCGAAAGTCAAAATGCTATAACAAAATTAGAGTCGTAATTGCCATAGCTTATGGAAATGTTTTCTTATTCGAGAAACTTTTCTTTCTCGGAAGAGTGTAAAATATTGCTTCTAATTAATAATTCATCACTCGTTTGAGCACTGGTAAATTTACATATCGTTGATATAAATTGTCCGCAGTGTCCAAATACTTATAAGAGACAATTTATTTACACCAGATAGAATTTATTTACGATGAAAGCGCTGAAACGCGGGGAACGTGTTAATCTACTTCGAGGCTTTCACGTGTCGTAACTCCAAAAATTTCGCAATCTATGCACATACGAGCATAATCAACTTAATAACGCTGCTTAATAATCTGTTTAAAAAAATAGGAAATTGAAACGAAGCATAATCGACCGCTTTCCTGCACATTGCGACGACACAGATTACATGGAATTTTTCATGCATAATAGCATCGAAGATTTACGAGTGATTCGTTCTGCTCAGAAAGATAGAGACGATCGTAGATACGAATTTCTAATCTTAATGGAAAATTTGTATTCTACAGCCAACTTCGAACTCTTACGAATTTGGACAAACGAAACTACGTATCTACAACGATTAACAAAAATACGTAGTTTTATTTCGAAGAGCCAACGTTTAAGGTAGAGCATTTATTTAAACAAAGAGCAGATGATTGGTCTGTTGATAGAAACTGAAACTTATCGACGCACCACATCGACTAAATCTTCTCTGCTGTCGTCACAATTTATCGTACCTCGTCCCTGTGCGAGCAAATCTTTCGCGGAAGCTTAAAGTTCGACCAAGATCCTCGTAAATTTCCAGCAGATGCGTCGTTCAACTACCTCGTTTAGAGAAAAAGACCTCGGCCAACTACCGTGAACGTTGGCGTTGCTCGCATCTTCCGATAGTTCCGTCCAACCTGCCTGTTCTTTTTCCAGTAGAACAGCAAACGACGACAAATAGAAGGACTAATTAGCGGCGAGAAAGTTCGCAAAGCGATTATGCTCGGCTGCAAGGCGAATGTCGTTTCCCTGGATCAACAGGAATACTCGTCATCACTGGCATTTACGAGCTCTTCGCGATCGTTTCTCGAAATTCAAGCGCTTGTGTGTAACGAACGACAGAGAAGAGATCCTCTTCCGCGCTTTCTCATAGGAACGTAATAGCTTGATTAATCGGCGAATTAGTTCTCTCTCTGGTGGCTTGCTAAAACGTACGCTGAAATTTAGTCCAACTCACCGAAAGTTTCCTTTCCTTCTCCGATGAAGCGAACGTCGATCATTTTCTAACGTAACATAATGGAACGAAGAAAAGAGAATAACGATGTAACTGCGATTAGATAAAGTAATTATCAAACGATTGCTTATAGTCGTAATTAAATAAACTATCGGATAATTGCTTGTATTTGTAAATGGATAAACTAATTATCAGATAATTAATTAACGCTCTGATTTTTAATTGCGAATATCCTCCGGCAACTCCAACTTATTCTCATCGTACTTCGACTTGCAAGTTCTTAAGTGTCCGATTTGAAATACTGCAATGACGTGTAAATAATAATATTAAAGTCATTCGAGACGATCTTATTTATTCATCTCAGAAGTAATATAATTTTGATCGCGATATTTATGTTAATTATATTTGAGTAATGTGTGCAATTTTTGAGAACATTCATTGGGGGTGTAAACCGAATTTCTGCGTTCACAGGTCTCACAGTACTCACTGAGGAGTATTATTATTATTATTTTATTAGTATTATTATTTTTTATTCGTAAACAATTACCGATAACGAGCCAAAAATATATTTGGAGTAGAGCGTTGCACATCGGTGGTACTTGAGAGACACACTTGGAGCGTTAAGTGTTAAGTAATTGATATTCTTCTGATAGCAGAAGAGCGCAGAAGTTGGTTTTTAGAAAATAGCTTCCGCCATTAAGATCCTATAAAACGAATCGATCGCTAATTCCTTTGTATTCATGTCGCGTATTATGATTCTTGCGACTACTACGTGTTCTCTGTTACAGCATCTGGAACCACTTGGTCCAAATCACGAAGGATGGTTTCAAGACCGTCATCATAACCACACACTACATCGAGGAGGCCCGACAGGCACACACTGTACGTCAAAACTTACGTAATACGATCATTGATACGTAATAAAAATATTCGGAGCACAATATCGGTGCATACGTGGGAATACAAATCGCAATGCAACTGGAGTCGTTGCCAAACAAAATCGTCCGACGATTACGATAATGATCGCATATTAAAATTGCGCAATCTTCTGGTTTCCTTTCGACGATCTTTAAGTGACGACATTTTTAAGTGAAAAAAAGGAGAGAGGAAAATTTTGCAAAAACCTAAACTAGTAAAATTTTATAAATTTCTGCTACAAATTATTAGAAATCGAGCAAATTATGTTAATTGATATGGGTTTGAGGTTATCAATTAATCGATCCACGCAGATTCGATTTTCTCCAATATATTTTTCCGCCTCGTACAACACGTCTTAACACACAGAATACACTCGGTCAATTAACACGTGGTCGACTTCTAAGACAAAAGAGCGTCGTTAGAAGTCGTACCAACTTAGCTTGTAGTAACTAGCGATCATACCAACCTAACATTTCTCAACAAATTGAAGGGAAAGAAGAAACTCGCGGAAAGCGGGAAAGATGCTTTGGAAACTTGAGAGTGTATTGTATAGCTCGTGTATTCTTAAAAAATTCCGCAATTATTTCTATAAGGATAAAGAAAAGACTGACGTGGTACGATGTCTATCCAATGGCTACTTAATTAATAGCTTAATTAATAGCCGATTTGTTTGAACATTATGTAAATTACAAGCCTATTTGCTTTTGACATCCTTTGATCGCTAATTCTCGGCATCGTTAAAAAATCTCGTATTACATTTTCAAACAGATAGCTACATCACTTCGTTTATAATTTATGCAAAGAAGAAATATCCATCAAGATTTGTCAAAGTTCAATATAAAATATCCTATTCCCACTGTTCGAATAAAGAATTTCAATGAAATCATTTGCAATGATAATTATAGCAAGTCCTAAGACTTTTGTCGCTGTTTTACGTAACTCTCTTTGGCTTCACCTTAAAATAAGATTCAATCGAAACGCTGCGATTACCAAGTATAAAATATAATAAATAAAAATAGACTTTCGGTTTGGTTCGGGGCGAGGGTAACACGCGGACGGAGAGCTTTGTGGAAAAAGGGAAGTGCGAAGGGAAAAAGGAGAAGGAAGCACAAAGTGACGCGAAGAAGGGAAAATAAAGGATGAGAATACGAGGAAAAAGTGAAAGAAAAGCGAAAAGAAGTCAGGAACGAGAGAGAGGTAAGAATTAGAAAAACTAGAGGAGAAGAGGTTGGGAAGGCAAAAGCGCGGCAAATAAAGTAAGGAAAAGACAGATGGCGTTAAACAGAGTAAGACCAAGGAACGCAGGTAAAGCGGGAGATAAGGCAGATTTCAGAAACACATTGGATAATAAATAAAAATAACAATGATCGGTTGATAAATCGTAGGTTACAAATTTTGTACATTTTTGCATATTCGAATTTTCTGAGAATGCACAGACTCTGTTATTAAAAATTGCAAAGGACTTATGCATTTCGAGGAAATTCGACTTTGTTCGAAGAGGAGGCAAAGTCATACAAGTATCTGTAAAAATTCTCTGTCAACAGATCGGATTGATGAGGAGCGGTCGCTTGCTAGCCGAGGAATCACCCAGGGCTCTCCTCACAATGTTCAACTGCACTTCTCTCGAAGAAGCTTTCCTGAAACTATCGCGACAGGAAGGACAGAACAGCCAACCACCAGCAGAATTAAATATCACGAATAATATTAGTCTGGTAAGAAAAACGAGATCGTACGTTACTAAAATATTATTCATGACATCACCTAAAATATTTGCTATGCGAAAAAAGATATTATATTTCTTAAAACAAAGACCTTAAAATTTCACGGAAAACGCAAAGAATTAATCTTGACCACGTATTTGCAGGCATCTCTGAACTGGGGCAAGAAGAACGAGCCGGTGTACGTGACGGAAGAGTCAGGCGTCGTTGGCTTAAACTTCCACCAAAGTAAAGAGGTCCTCATTCATGACTCGACGAATGGTATCGGAAACCACTACGATGTAAGAGCACTTCTGCTTGTCTGCAGTATCTACGATATTTGAAGCAAATTTCTAGGACTTCCTTGAATCGCGTGTCTTCTTTTTTTCTATGAAATAGATAAACGGAAGGCCGCTATCCGCAATGAAGAACTCGTCGTTTATTAACGATTGCTCTGACATAAGGGAGTGCTACGGTATAACGAACAGTGGCAAAATGAAAGCGTTATTGCAGAAGAACTTTTTGCGTATGTGGAGAAATGTGGGGTAAGTTTTTCTTGCGTTACATGGGATAAAGACAACGCTATATTCTGCTCTTTGTTAGATGAAGATAATAAAACTGTCTTTTATATTCACAGAGTGATGCTGTTCATTTTTGCGCTGCCAGTAATGCAAGTAGTCCTATTTTGTTTAGCAATTGGTAGGGATCCAAAAGATTTGAAAATAGCGATAGTCAATCACGAAATGGTCTATGGAAACGAATCTTGTCCGACAACGGAGGATTGTAACTTTTCGCATCTTAGTTGTCGATATCTAAAATTTCTGGACGAAGATATGATAACTATAGTAAGATATATATATAATAGAGAGTGACTTTGTAGTTTTAATTTGCAGTTACTAAAAGGAACATTTATGTTTTAGAAATATTATCCTGATCCGGAATCAGCCAGAGATGCAGTTCGCGATGGAGACGCTTGGGGAACTCTGTATTTTACAGAGAACTTCACCGACGCTCTTGTTGCGAGAATGGCCTTGGGAAGAGAAGCTGATGAGGAGACGTTAGATCAAAGCGAGATCAGAGTCTGGCTGGATATGTCCAGTAAGTTTTCGAGTCATTAGAACAATATGCAGCACTATTCGTGTTTCAAGAGCTATATTTTATATCAATGTGAATTTAGTATTAATCACAATTCTCTTGAATATATCGCTTCTGAAATACAAAATGAAAAATATAGCTAGCCAGAAACTTTTGCATATCGCTCTGTTTCCCCAAATTTTAAGACGTAACCAATTACTACGATTTATTATTGCAGATCAACAAATAGGTTTGATGTTAGCCAGAGAATTTCAATATTCGTACAGAGACTTTGCCCAAGATCTTCTATCAGCCTGCAAACAGAACACAAAGCTAGGCGACGTACCGATTCAGTTTAAGGATCCAATTTATGGCTCTAAAGAGCCCAGTTTCACCGATTTCGTAGCACCAGGAGTAATTTTAACGTAAGTAAAAATCAATATACCTCGTTGTTAATTTTATCATGAAGATCATCGTCAGAATGCTTTTCTTGCAGTATTGTCTTCTTCTTGGCTGTGGCTCTCACTTCTTCTGTTTTGATCATCGAGAGAATGGAGGGTCTTTTGGATAGAAGCTGGGTAGCTGGAGTTACACCGGCAGAGGTTCTTTTCTCTCATGTGATTACACAATTCGTGGTGATGTGCGGACAAACTGCATTGGTACTCATCTTCATGCTCGCTGTCTTTGATGTTGAATGTCAAGGACAACTCGGCTGGGTGATCGTATTGACGATTCTTCAGGGCCTTTGTGGCATGTGCTTCGGTAAGTTCAAAATCCATACTTGATTCTTGAAATTTCTGTGTACAACGATCAACCATTAGGTAACAAATGCTGAATTAATGCTGACTCGTGCAGACATTTCATTCCAAGATTTATTACTTTCTACAAGTATTATATTATTAAAATAAAATATTCGATATTTATGACAATGATTCAACCTCTACTAGACGAGGATTAAAGATGGATTTGTACAAATTTTGTTCGCTATTTGCTCAAATAAAAGTAAGTTTATACAACCTAATCTGAGAGGATTATTCACATCCTAAAATCGTTCTTGTATTTCATTTTCTATTTCAACATCGTCTGTCTGACGAAACATATTGATCGACTTTTCCTTAAGATAAGTTAACGGAACAAATTAGAGGAAAGACTCATTTATGTTTTTCTTCTTGTTTCTAGGGTTTGTAATTTCAGCGATTTGCGAACTTGAAAGGAATGCAATCCAGCTGGCTTTGGGTAGTTTCTATCCAACGCTTCTATTAAGCGGTACGTATGTTATATAAATTGAAAGCATGTAATGCACAAGATAAAAACAAGTAAAGTAAAAAGATATAGTCAATGATGCAATGAAATGTTTTTTTCGAACTGCGGAACCTCTTGTCACAGTGAAAAGCACAACATTTCCGTTAGAAAATTTCTTAATGTAAAAAACACACGAATTTAGCAACGATCATTGTGATCAAGTGTCAGCTAGTAAAAGTGAAAGTTATTCGCATTCTTAATTATGTTCCACTTGAAGATGCTCGGTTCGTACATTTAAGAAACATACAGTTGCGCGACATTAACCCAACTGAGAATATTATTGTAATATATAAGAATAATCAACGTATGTTGGACTTTGACTGTCCAATAATTAAAGATTAATTCACCGTTACTAGACTGCGAATATTTGTGCAAATTCATATTTTTATGTTATATAATAGAAAATAGATCCTTGCTAGAAAATTGATATACCTACTAAATATTGCGAGCACTATAATTTAAATATTTATACATCTTCATGCATTCTGTTTGTATTTGAAACTTCGAAATTTCCATACATAAACATCCACAGTTTATTCATTCCAAGAAACTACTTCCCTTATATTTACCATCGTATCAATTAATTTACATCCAATATGTAATGTTGATTTATTTGCCAAATTTTAGGTGTAATTTGGCCGATAGAAGGTATGCCGAAGTTTCTTCGAGTCCTAGCTCAGTGTCTTCCACTGACAATGGCAACGACATCACTACGTGCAATGCTGACACGTGGCTGGTCCATGTCGGAATCGGATGTTTATTTCGGCTTCATCGCAACCATCGTCTGGATAGTCCTCTTCCTCACGATAAGCATAGTGGTACTGAGGCTCAAGCGCGGATAAGACTTGATCGTAGCATTTTCATATCGTTATTACCACGTGAAAGAGAGAAATCAAGCTAACGACACGTTGGTTCGACTCGAGCAACCACAGTCAGCCATCGCGTCGGTGGAAACTCGAAGCGAGGAAAGATCACTTCAACAGCTTCCTCGAGACGATCTCGTAGTACCCTCTGTGCGTGAATCTTCAGATATATGTGATGCTATTTGTGCGCTTGGTATCTTTTACGTGTGAATCAGGAACGAATGACTGTATATCTGATCCTTAGGGATTTCTTCTCTTTTATCCTCTCTTTTTATCCTTCTTTTTTTAATTCAACGTCTGTAATATAACATTTATTCGCACGACGATGCATTTTACTATGGATATCCACAAGTATTCATCGTCTCGTTTAAATTCACCTATTAAGAGAAAATATGCTGTACAGATTGCTTGGCGATGAATGAGACGATCTTTACTTAAATCCAATACAATGTGCCCTGGTATTTGTCGTAAATTTGTTGTAAGTGGTTAAGTTAACAAATAGCAAATTAGATATAGGACAGTTTTACTTGCCCATGACTTAAATGTATGTTTTATTTATCTTCTGACGTCAAGAGGAATTGTGTAGTTAAACGGGAAACGGAGAAAGCGTTTCTCTAAGCGTGGAATGGAAATACGTTTCGTATATCACGAGAGGAATATATGAAATAATGTATAAAAGCAAACTTTGACCGAGATAATTACCGGATGGATATATATATAATTAGAATAATTAATATGCGCTAGTGTGCTTAGTGGTTCTAAGATACGAAATATGTACCATATTGTAGAATGTAAATTATAGCAATTATATTTTATACTTTATCGATCTTCTTGATTATTCGTGTTTTAGAGAAACGGTTACTTTGAATAAAATTATTCTGCAAGGAATACATAGGAAGCATGTTTTAGAACAAAAGAACAGAAGCACTGTATATTTCCGTTTTCCGTTCTCTATTTTCTGTTTAAAAATCATTTACAAAAAAAATAAAAAATATCTCAAGATGTCTATCACGTAGTTCTTTATTAACCATCTGAACAATTGCATGTGCAATCCCTCGTTATTGCAAATTAGTCTCAATCTAGTTACTTAATCAACGTCAATTTGTATTTTTCTTGCTCGGCGAACCATTCTCCGTTCTCTATAACCGTACGCTTCCAATACTCTGAAATGTAATTAAACTGGCACAATTATCATTCACCTTATCTACCTACATACGAAGACCTTATCAAATAAAAGTATACCACTTAGTTCCTTCACTGTTCCATTCATACCGCCATATTCCTTTGGCAACATATTCACTGGCAAAGTTTCGTATAACTTTAATTTATCACGTGCATGAACATGTACTCTTTGTTTCAACTTTGTAGTCATAAAGCTTCTGAAAACGTTTAAGACTGTATTTATGAATTTGTGAGTATTGATAAAATCCAACGAGTAAATTCTAACAGGATAGCAGCCCTGCCATGCGTGAACTAGATTTTTAATAACACTCGGTGGTAATTGAAATACATGCTCATATGTAATTCCACTTATATCCAAGATAGCCGTTATACCGTGAATCGTTACGGATTCGTGGTCTCGTAAAGCTAGATCCAAAATCATTAACGATGCCTGAAAAAAGAAAAGTTATTTTATTGTTTCACAAAATAAATTAATTTTGGATTTCGTTCCTGTATACAAAGCAAAAATTTCGTTCGCGATTATACCTACGAATTTAGCAAAATTATCAAATGCAACTATTTCGTTATTTCATTTGCAAGCTGCAATTCCGCTCTACGATCACTAATATTCAATACTTTTATACCTTCAACATGTCTGACATTTTGTGTCTATTAGGAGAATGTGCTGCAGCACGTATTATCACAACCATTCTGCCCTCGTTATCTAATTTTCTTAAAGGCAAAAACACCCTGAAAAATTAAGCTTAAAAAGGAACAATTTTTCTTACATACAAAGTGCATTTTTTAATTATATTATGGAAATCGCACGTTAAACATGTACGTGTAAAAAATATTGCAAAGAAACGATTTTAGAAGTACATACATATTACATTGTTAGTAATGTTTGAAGTAAGTATGGCTGACATGCAGAATTGAAACTGAAACAATAGTCGATTTATCATACTGTTACGATTTATCATACTCAGATAAGGTATCAACATCGGCATTATACCCAACCTCGAGCTTACGAAAAGATACTCACAATTTATAGCGCTAAATGTGACCAAAAAGGCTAGAGATATCGATAACATAAATATTAAGCATTGTTTTCACTATATTTAATTTTTAGAAATAGCAATATTCAAGAAAGTCGAGACGCTATTGAAATATATTAATTTCCTAGATATTATTTAAAAGTATGTAAAAATCATTAATGAAGATATATAAAAATATATTTAAATATTTTTATAGACATTACCCCAAATCAAAGAGTTCTTGCAACTCTGGTAGAAATGGATCCCTGTTGTTATACCATTCTGGAAGATTCGCCCTCTGCTTATAATAATTCCATAATTTAGATTTTGTCTTCTCGATATTAAATTTGCATGCCCTCAAGAAACGTAGAATGAAAAAATCATCTATGAAAATATAAAATGCATATTTCCTTAATAGCAAAGTAATAAAAAGAAAGAGAAGTTAATGGTGAATGTTTAAAACGAATGGTGAATACCAGTAGGTGCGTGTAAATCTTCATTCTCCGTTATCCATTGCCTTATTTCAGCAATTTTAATTGGTCTGATTTCGTCTGTTTCATTCAAATTAGCCGCCATATACGCTTTCTCCTCCGTAGATAGTTGACAAGTATATTCATTTAACGTCGACATAATATTACATCAATTATTTGTCATTCGCCAGTAAAGACACCAAGAATTAGATTTTGTTTAATACTCTTTTTCGCATTTAAACAAACATCTTCAATATTAACATATATGTCACAAATAGAAGCAAGAGAGAACAAATATCGCAAATGCGCGATCTGCCGACATCGAACGTCGGTAGAGATCTAAACGATCTATAGCGCAAGTACAAAATAAATTGGAGACATCTATCGGAGTGTTTGCGATATCTGCACGTACGATTGAAAATATGTTTGTGCACTGAATCACTGATTATTGACCATTGGCCAAGGACAGGATAAATTGACATCACAGACGAAGCAAACTCGTCTGTGCCAGTAACACAGATAAGATTCGGTATGTACCATACTGAATCGGTAACATTGCATTTGACACGAAAATGGTGAAGTGAAAATAGTAATGATAATGGAGATTCATGAGACACGAAAAAGCATTATATATCACGCCTATTTTGCAACTCATCTGTAACAGAACTTTGCTTGTTGACTCAGTCCTAATAAATTTTTAAATACATTCTAAATGTCTAAAATATATACTAATCAAAATGAAGAACGTAATTTACGTTCTAATCAAAATGTATTTATTTTTGACACATCGAACTGATATAAATGTAAATGTTTTTCATGTGTATACATATACTGACATCACGTCACGAATTTTAATTATTTTTGTTTTCCCCGTTATTCTGAACCATACGCGGTTGCACCATAGTTTCCACAAGAAATATTTCTTTCTATATTACAAAAAAATTATTTTTAACAATCATAAAGTTCGATTAGCACCTATGGTAGTAGCACAGATGAAATTGTAATAGTTTAACCATACCTCGGTAATCTTAAGTAAAAGCTGCTGCAGTTGGTTGTATTTCTTTTCAAAGCTCTTGATTGGTTGTTTTTTTTCAGAATTATTCTGGAATTCTACGAGCGTCTTGTTTCGTTCCAAAAACTTTTCAACTCTTTGATAATAATCTTTCAAAAGGATCTTCAACTTCGAATATATCGAAAACAAAATATTTATGAGAGATCCATCCATTATTAACATGCGCAAAATTAACATTTCCATATTAGCGAGAATATTCCTTCGATATGCAATACTATCAAAATTGTGAAAATATTCTTCGAAGACTACAAAATCTTCGTCATTTTCATATCCTCCCATCTCTATGTCCAAATATTCCATTTCATCGGCATCTTCTATATCTTCATCATCATTATCATCCAGAACGTCACTATCGTACACTATCAAATCCTCCATATTCTCCTTTAATTGTGTCTTATACTAAATTTAAGAAGTATTCAAGGATTATTTAATAACTAGAGTATAACTAGAATAACTGCGAATATTTTTATGAATATAATTAAAAATTCATGTTTTCATGAATGGAATTAAAAAAATGGAATTTAGTTAAAGAATGGCTTATTCATTTTATTATATTATTCTTATCTTATTTATAGTAAATATTATAACAGATACCATCTTTTATATTTTTTAATCTTCTACAAATGTACAAAAATTCGCAATTCATTAATACTATTAATACATTTTATTTCAAAGGACATCATAAACCAGTAACACGAATGCACGTTATTTTATATCTTAAACTTACTCGAGAGTAGCGATCTATAACGAATAGCATCTTCTTGTATTCGCACGAATGTCTTTTCAAACATACGTGCAATTCTTCCATTGTAAAGATATATCCTTTTCCTTCCTTTAATAATCTCTCAAGAAATGTTTCCTTACGTAATAACTACAGACACGCAAATTGATTTTCGATGTAGAAGAATCGATAGAAAAAGATTTTATATAGGGTATCCTAGTAATAATCATGATACAATCGACAAACGATACTGCATGGCAAAATAAGTAGAAAATATAGAATAAAATTTGTTTATGTGGCACTTCATTTTCATTAAAATCGAATTTGAAAATTTATTTATAATAGTGTATAATATTCGCTTGTAGCATATGTAAATTTGGTTAATTAATTACTGGATACTAGTAAACAATTAACAAAAGATTATTCTATTATGCAGAAACAAGTAAGAAATGTAGAATAAAATTTTTCCATCTAAGATATCGTTTTTAAAAAACTACATTTGAACAGGTTTAGTTAAGAATACATAAATTAAATAATATCATAGTGATACATAATATTATTATATTATAACTTAAGTTATCATCTGAGCTAATTATCATTGCATGATAGATTGTACGCACGCAAATTACAATAATGAAAAAAGAAGTTAAGAATTTATCTGGTACACGTGTACTTGATAAATTTTCAAAGTTGATTTTGATTTGATTTTTTCAAATTCTCACACCTCACACAGAATAACCTCATGTCGATTATTTATTCTTGTCCAACGAAGAACAGGTCAAATCCGAGTATACTTGATAAATTTTCAAATTCGATTTTCTTAAAAACGGTGGGCCGTGAAGATAACTTATCCTATATTTCCGACGTGTTTTCCACATAAAATTACTCTCTCGCCTATTATACCATGATATACTGTGACAGTCTGTATATAGCGTACTTACTACCTTTTTACTTGTCATTCTAACAAGTAAGATATGGCAACTTTCGTTAATATTCTTAGACACCAGCGCTAAGTGCACACAGTTTTTATCCTAGAGTCAAATATTTTATAAAACTAAACAAAACCCAAATTCCATTGTAAGCTTTTTAAATTACACTTGAACTGAAAGTAACTTAAACATATACAAAACAAGATTTCGATTTTCTCAGAATGTTTCATACACTATTCACAACTGAAACAATTGACAGCTAACAAAATCTATCTTCGTCTGCTGTCGAACGGTTAACTGAATTTCTGTTTACAATTTTGTAACGTGACATTAACAGTCGGATAAGACGATTTGGCCAACAACGGTCCACGAATATGAAGATCAAACCGATGTTAGTAAAGTGTCTTAGTTCCTTTTCCTATTACTCGTAAGTTAATCCTCTAAACATAGTAAATTTTTCTGTTGTATAGAAATTGGTTAATTTATATGATCAGATTAATCTTAGAATTTATAATCTTAAGAAACATTGTGATGCCTAGTGATTATATGTACATAACAACGTGTAATCAATTGTATTTGAATAGAAATGTATCGAAACGGTTAATATACACGTGATTATTAAGTTTTAGACTATGTACTGAATTGATTATGATAGTTTTAATTGATATAATCTGTATATAAAAAATAAAACTTATAGATCAAGTCGAAGACAAATAGATATTAAATTGATTTTAGTAGTACTTGTTAAATTATGCGTAATGTGCCATTAAAGTAAATGATTATAAATTACCTTCTGTACGGAAAATTTCCTAATATGGTGTAATTTTCACAATATCGATGAAAATCTGATGATTACCGTAAACAGTGACTTTTAACCGACAAAAATGAGTTTGTTCCTGTCGGTATGTATCACTGACGTAGTTCAATATGATATCGATAGATGGTATTCGTTCATTTTGGCGGTAAATTACCGCTTTCGTTTTAAATTCGAAGTAAAGTTTAAATTTACTAAAAAAATGCGTTTATTGATTTATTAAATATTAGTACTTATTGCTAAGAAGATAATATTTTTGTTAGCTACAGATTAGTACTAGTGCACGTCCCTTTATTGTCAAGTCGTGCTTTCTTCCTTTTCTCTGTTTCCTAATATGGAAGTTTAAAAAATTTATAAAATATTCAAAAAGATAAATTTTTGAAAATAATAACAATATTAATTACAAAATATTTGAATTTAGAATGAAAAATTTACCTCTGTTTTACGCAATATTTCTCGTTGAAACTTGTTAAACTTGCGCCGAATCATATCGAACGATTTTTTCTCAGATTTTAGTAATGCTTTCATCGATTTATCAGTATAATGCAATAAATAGGCATTTCTTTCACTATAGTCTCGAAAACCGGATTCCAATTTCGATTTCATTTCAAGATGTTGATTGGATAACGTGACAATTTCACGACGAGCTTGATCGACTTCTTCTTCTAAATTGATTAACACTTTTTGATAACACGAAATATCTCGCTCGATCGTTCTTTCGATTTCATATATTGTTTTGATCTCCTCTGGACTTTCTAATTTCATTATCTGTCGAATTTGCTGATGTTTGCTAAGTTTATCACGTGCATCGTCTAAATTTCTCTTTGCCTAACGAATAATTTCGAAGAATTAACCATTTCAAATCTTTGGAGAAAATTTGTTTAAACATTGATAGTAAACTGCAATATACCTGGAAATATTTATCAACCATGTTTGTAAATCTTTGTCGAACAACGGCAAGAGTCCTTTCGTTTCTGTCAAATATTTCCTTCATTTTTGCATATTTTAGTTCCTCTTTTAAGAAAGAGTCAAATAAACGTCGAACCTTTTTTCAATATATGTAAATTAGTGACAGATTCAAATGGTTCGAAGAAATGTAGTATAATAAAGTCTAACCGTCATAATATTCTCGCTATTAATTTTCAGAATTTGTTTAGACATTGCTGAATGTTTGTATTCCAGACTTTTGTCGGGAGAGAGTACATCTGCGTAGGGGCCTAAAGTCACGCCTATCGCTATTCAACGTTAAATTTTAGTTTTCTTATGAATATTCTTTAAAATTATATTATCCGAGTAAGTGTTGGCTTACTAGATTTATCTAAACTACCAACTCTTTCTTCTAACTTTTTCGTATCTTCTTCAGTTTTAAAATCTTCTGCGGAACTCCTAACTCGTTTCCGTTTACTGACTTCATCTTCGGATAATTCAATTTCCTGTAAGTATTTCAATATACATATCACGGATGAGCTATAAAAAAAAATTTATTAATAGACTACGGATTTGAAATTTGAAAAAGTGTGAAGATGAGCACATCATGTTTTTGTGTGTTTGTCGTGTCGTGTGTTTTCATTTTTTTAGTTATATTTAAAAACTATAAATTGTTGCATAAATATTCGCAATCTCATTAATCTCATAATCAAACCTTAAGTAGACTTTCTGCTGAGGTAGCTTCCGCTATACTTTTCACTAAACCCTCGTACATCTCCTTTAACTTGTCAACTTCAACTTCCTTGACGCTTAATCTAACAATTCAATCATTTAGAAATCGAACCGAAAATTATCCCATAGATAACACAGATCATGCAACCTGTTATATAGATCCTTGATATTCTTTAGCAATACTTGAGCCTGAGACACACTAAACAACGTAAAATCCGAAATCTTGCCGTTTAAAAATAGAAGAATACTCCGATTGATCTGTTCCATCCGGGCCTTCGAGATATTCATGAATGCTTCTTGATGCAGAAGCATATCGTTCAACATCAGTTCCTTCTTCAACGCATTAACGTCCTCTCGGAGCCTATGCACTATCAAATCTGATCGATGTTTAATATCTTCTTTTATCCTGACCGGTTTTAATCTTGCAATTTTAGCAGTGAATTTTAAAGTCGACAATGTGATGTCAAGATCTTCTCTTGTGATCCGAATGTGAGATATCAACCTATTTTAATTACATTATATACCGCGGCTTGAAATTTATGATACAAATGAAATTTTCATTACCGAATTATGGAAGAGACCAAAAGAGTATTTCCCAAAATCTTCAGCAAATTACTGGAGCGTATTACGTTAACGACGGATGATCTTGATCTTCCTACATACGAAAAGAATTGCTCGAGCTCAGTCTTCATTAAATTCGCCACACCTATATCCACGGCCGGTTTCCCACAATTATTTCTTCCCACTGTTCCTGTGCCAGCTGCTTCCACGATATGTACCTAACGTTTTAATTAAATTCCTAATTAATCATTAAAGACTATCGTCAGATTAAAAGTTTACGTCGTCGACGTCGAAAATTTTATCTCAATACTACAGGATAATTGGATTCGATCGAACTTATTGATATCTAAAATGAAAAAATGCAAATGCAGTGAAATTTCATCGATAATATCGCGATTTCCTTCTACAAATGACTTTCGAAGCTTAAAGCGAGATTAACGAGCAAACGCTTCAAGTTCTACGATTCTCAATGCCTCAATTCGTAAAGTTTGTAGACGGATCACGAATCGAACAATTACTTTGGCCGTGGTTACAATGCCCCAGGATGTAATTAGGCTCGTGTTAGACACGTGAAAGGTAATGACAGACGTGGCTAAATGAGACGCCGGATAAGCCGATTCTTTCGCAATCGATCTTCTGACTTCCCCTTCGAAAATTCTCTTCAAACCTTCTTTTTCGTTATCCATGCACACCACGGAGATATCCTGGAATTTTTCTCACTAAAATTCTATCGGACGTCTCGTCGCATTTTTTCGTAAAATATTTTATAACACCTTGAAGGGTTCTCGATCGTTTATCTTGACTTTATTGTTATCCGTGTCAGAGACCAGTAAATCTCTCGCCTCTTTCCCGTACAACTCGACAAAGCTGACACGGTACTCTATCTTGCTGACTTCCGTTCTGTTCGCTTTTTCAGCGAACATTCGGGACAGAAGTCGAGTGACCAGGCCTCTGTGCTGAGAAAACGAATGTCATCACTGTGTTTGCACAATTGATGAACTCATAGCAAAAACGATCCTCGTCTAGATTTCTCTTCTTCGGGAAAGAGAAAGAATATTCTAGGATCTTTAATTTCTTTCTTTTAAATTCGTCATATTTAAAATTACGTAAAAAGTCATGAACTTTGAGAAGAATTGTTTTTGTTAAGAGCTCCTTAAAATCGAAAATACAAAATATTCGACATAATCGTACTTCCCAATTGTTTCTCAGACCGCTCATGGTGAAACTCTTTCCTGAACCACTTTGTCCGTAGCCCATCAAAATACAGCTCACTCCGTCTAAAATTCTGAAATTGCGGTTCTTCGACTATATATTATATATACTTCCTATTTATAATCGATACCGTTTAAGACTTCCGTTGTTTGAAAAATTATTAACTCGATGATCTATAACGGAAGTCTCGAACAGCACTAACCAGAAGGTAACACAGTGACTCGTGAAAGTGTTGGAACACTAACAGAAACATTATTTTAACGTATCATGTATCTTATATGTCAATCAAATTCGAAGATGGTATCCCACTGGGGGTAGCCATCCATATGTTATATTACTATATCACTAAGCTATAATATTTTACCAAATGTCCTACTGGACAAATTGTAAAATGTAAATAAATAAATAAAAAAAAAATGTATCTTATATAAAAGACTTTTATGACACGTATACATGATACGACTATCATGATCATCAAACTAGTAATTTATATGCAATTTCATACTTTTTTTTAAAAGATAATTACAAAAATGGTGTTTAAGTAGAAGGTTGTTTTGCTTATTAAATATGTCGGAGATGAAAGAACATCGGGATTTCCCGTCCGGAATATTGGAAAATACCCCAATACTCTAGTCCAGACTTTTACTATAGCTGCACTTAAGTAATAAAAATAAGAAATAGTTTTAATGTTCCAATCTGACTTTATGACGATGGGTTTGGGCTCGAAGTGACATAGCGGGTCACTAGACGTAGCCACGGTCACGGGAGGGACGTGTAACTGACAGAGGTATGAAATGATTATACGGCTCTCCTTGAAAACAAAGTGCATTTTCGCGAGGAGAGACGTCAACGGGAGTCGTAAATTCCCGTTACGATTATAGCAATCGACACCACGAGTTGATCGATCCCCTGATTTCGGTTAAGATAATAGGGGTGATTCAGTTAGTATAACACTGTGATTCACAGAATTATAAGTTTTTATTTCCAACAGTCAATTTACACTGTTGAGTAGATATAATTCCTAGATGACAACTTGTCGCCCGAAGGTAAGATAGATATGCACGCTAGAGCAAGGCTCTTATAATTTAACTTCGTATGTAGCACTAGAGGACACTTAATAGAGGAAGTGAGTGTTCGTGCTTAGACTTAGACGTCAGGCGTTAGATTTGTACTTAGTTGTTGACTTTTCTAGCGGTGTAGAAGAATTAAAGTTGAGTAACGATGCTGTGTCGGAGGAAAGCTAGCGATGGGTGTGTCTATCGCACGGGACCATCGGATTTGATCATGACATTTTTGATCAGGAAGTGAGGGCAGTATACATTGCTTCTGATTGAATAAACGAGGGTTGGTGGATTAGGAAGGTCTTGGCCGCCCTCGATAGAAAGTTGGTAGTAGGAAGCATCCAAACCTGCCCCCAGGTCACCATCAACAATGCAACAGTTCCTAGTAGGGACTCAGTCCGATACCTGGACATGACCCTGGACAGGAGACTAACGTGGAAGAAACACATCTCAGATAAAACGAAGCAACTAAGGGACAAACTAAAAAAACTCTATTGGCTCACGGGCCGACGCTCCAAACTAAACATACAGAATAAAATTACCCTCTACAAGACCGTAATAAAACCTGTCTGGACCTACGGAATCCAACTATGGGGAACAGCAAGTAACTCCAACATCGAAATACTACAACGCTTCCAATCGAAAACGCTAAGATCCTTAATAGACGCACCTTGGTATGTTACCAACGAAACCATCCATCGCGACCTCAAGATACCCACAGTCAAAGAGGAAATAGCAAAATATAGCGACAGATATAGCAAAAGAGTCAACAAACACCGAAACCCCCTAATCACTGGACTACTTGACACGACGGACCAGATTCGCAGGCTGAAGAGGCACTACCCGCTAGACCTAAACGCTAGATTCATTTAGTTATCCAAATTAAGCATATGCACTTACTTATAATACTTATAAATTATACCTATCTATAATAAGTATTAACTTATTGTAAATAAACAGCCATGTCACTGCGCCACGCCAGAAAAATTACTGAAAATTCTCAACGCGAGAATTGATTGTAATTTCAACAAATAAATAAAAAAAAAAAAAAAGTAGGAAGCATCGTACGTGAGAAAAACTAACTTTCCCTTGTCAAACCGTAGTAGACCGTAGTCTTTAGAAATGATTCGCAAGAAGATATTTCTTGGGTCTGAAGGACCTTAGCTAGCAAATTACTGGGATTTACGATGGGCCCTTAAGACTATTGAGGGTACGTAAGCGGACATCTGGTGTCCGGCTGGCCCGCAGTGTATGGCCTGGTCTAGGTATACGGTCGCTCGACGTAACGCAAAGGTTGACCCGAGAAGTGGGGACAGGAGTATATAAGGGCAGTTTCTTTTGGACTACGGGGGAGTTAGTTTCTTAGTTGGACGAATTGCTGATTGAGTGAGTTATCGAGAAGTTACCCGAATCGAGTATTACGTTGATACTTGTCCTCCCGTGGACCATGGATTTGTCATCGAACCTGAATTCGTTGTTACCATCATCTCGACCATCCTATCGCCATTACTCATAGCCTCTTGTAGTGCCCTCATTTGTACCGATAAACATTAGCTACATCCGCGACGGTAAAGTAAGTAAAATTCATCGAACGCCCCATAATGCCAACTTGACTCCGGCAAATATTATAAGGATTTTACCTTTTATGCGTTTTTGTGAAACACACGTAATATATTCACGAAATGATTCTATGATAAGTGTCTAAATACTAAAAAGTGTCGATTTCTACATAGTGGAAGCATCAACTGGTGGATCAAGTCATCCAGGTGAGTCCATTTTACTCCGATTTTGGAGCCGAGTGTTCACTAATTAAAGAATCCGTAGTCTTGAGATTTTCTGGGAAAAGAACGATTGATATAGTCGTAATGCGAGGAATGAGAAATATTTGTACATCTCAACTTTTGTCCGTTGCCGGTGTTAGTGGTTTTACATTAGAAATAAATTCGTCATGTCCTCACTGATAGTTATTTTAAAATATGATATCGCGATTGATCGTGAAATTTTAAGGCAAGGTTTTGACATAATATTACACAAAATAGCCTCGCTATGTGTAAGACAAATAATTCTGAATATTCTAATTTCTTCCTTGCTACAATTCTTTTTAAAATCGTCAAAGCGTTTGCCACAGAGATCCCCAGAGGTAGTCGCATGCCAGGTCTTCTGTGCCATTTGATCCTTTTTCTGGTTGTGGTGACATAAGAAACCATTTGGTAGGAGTGATCTGTACCACACTTTTCTTCATTGTATTCAACAGCGGCTGGTGATTTTAATGTTGCGAGCAAACGAAACGAGAGATCATTCTTGAGATTTCTTTGAAAACACGTATGGCAGCCAACGTGTCATTCGTACGTTGTTGTTTATTTGGACGATGTTCTAATCATTGCCTACTCCATGGATCAAGCTCTAGAAACATTGTACACCGTATTAAATATTCTCGTAAATGCCGAATTTTCTTCTAATTTTTCTAAATGCTCTTTTCCAAACACGTCGGTACTCTATTTGGGACATGTAATTCATAACGGAAAAGCCCGCCCCAATCCAGGTAAAATACAAACCTTGAGTCCTTTACCTGAACCAACGACCGTCACACAGCATAGACAGTTCATAGGTTTAGCCTTTTATTTTCGAAAATTCGTCCCTAAATCTTCGCAGGTAATGAAACCCTTGTACGCACTTATTTCCGATAATAAAAACATAACTTGGACGGATAGGCATGAAAAAAATAAGGCAAAAGGTAATTTCCGTCCAGACCGACGCGCCGGTGTTAATGGTATTTGACCCGACCTATCCGATAGAACTTCATACAGACGCTAGTTCGGATGGATATGAGGCTATTTTAATGCATAAGACGGAAGAAAAAAATAGAGTAATAGAATATTACAGTATAAGGACTAGCCCTGCGGAATCTAAGTATCATTCATGTGGACTGAAGACGGTAGCAGTTGTTAAACGCTGCTAAACATTTTCGCCACTAATTACATGAAAGAGAATTTCTTGTTGTCACTGGTTGCAATTCCTTGAAGGCATCTAATAATAAGGTGAAACTTACTTACTTACAAACTTTTAATTTTGACATTGTGTATCGAGAAGGTAAACGAATGGCTTACGTAGATTTCTTTCCGCGGAATCCCATAGACATTGATCATAATATAATTAACGAAGTCAAGGAAAAGAAATTAATCTGACTGAAATCTCAGAAGCTGGGCTTTTAACAGAATAACGTCGGGATCCACAAATTTCAGAAATCGTCACTAAATTGCAAAATGATGAGCTCGCGGAAGATGTCGCAGATGCGTATGAATTACGATCTGGTACCCTTTATCGTAAAATACAAAGAAAAGGCAGGACTCTCTCCTTGCCCATCGTCCCAAGAGATTTTATGTGGTCCGTTATTAACCATGCGCAACAGTCAATTATGCACTTAGGTTGGGAAACTGTACAAGTATTATTGGTTCGAAGGAATGGCGAAATATGTTCGTAAATTCGTTGAAAACTGTCATGCTTGTCGAGTTTCGAAGGCTAGTTTAGGTAAAATACCAGCTGAACTACATCCTATTCCTAAGGCCAGCATACCATACCTTGGCATACAGTTCACGTGGACCTAACGGGCAAACTAAGCAGTAAAAGTGACTCGAAATAATATATCATTGTTTTCTTTAGTAAGTTGCGTAAGGACGAATTGCTGATTGAGTTATCGAGAAATTACCCGAATCGAGTATTACGTTGATACTTGTCCTCCCGTGGACCATGGATTTGTCATCGAACCTGAATTCGTTGTTACCATCATCTCGACCATCCTATCGCCATTACTCATAGCCTCTTGTAGTGCCCCCATTTGTACCGATAAATATTAGTTGTATCCGCGACGGTAAAGTAAGTAAAGGTTCATCGAACTCCCCAAAATGTCAACTTGACTCCGACAAATATTATAAGGATTTTACCTTTTATGCGTTTTTATGAAACACACGTAATATATTCACAAAATGATTCTATGATAAGTGTCTAAATACTTTCATGAGCCGCTGTACATCTTTCTTTACTTTGGCGCGAGGTCTTCGGTTGTAACATGGTAAACCTCTTCTTGCGAAGAGTCACAAAATATTCCATCTGTTTGAAAGCACCAGTAAGTTGGTTTCTTCGAAACGGCTATTCTATTTGGTTGCATTTCTTGTAGACACCGTACGTAGACCTTCTGCATCGAGTCAGGAAGAAATTGTTCCTTTCTAATATCCAATTATCGAAGAGAATAGTCATATCTCAGGTGGAAGAGAAATTTCATTACCTTGCGTCCCATGTCGATTCTCACGCACGATTTACACGGTCTCTCAACTGGAAGAATTCTGATGAAAATCTTCATGTTTTTCTCGTTAACATTCGCATCATCGTAATCCGTCATACTCAAGAGAAAGCTATTCGTTTGAGGCTATTGCGTTACGATTATTTTGTTGATGGTGCGAAGTTATGAATGATTAAAGGCTTTCTTCTGGACATTCATTTTTTCGGGGAATTTCTATTTTTTTTTTTTTTTGTTGCCGTAACATTTTGTAGAGTCGATTGGTGTATCCCTAACGAATGGAGGGTAATTGATGACATATTGTGACAGATACTTAAAAAAAAAAACCCCCGATAATAACATATGCTTGTGTAATTTTAGTTTCGTGGGTTTTCGAAAACAATAATTTGCATGTAGAATATATAGAATTATATTGAAAATACAAAAGACCTGCAATTCTAATTTCTACTTACATTGATTACGTATTATTCTTATAATATACAGCATCTTACACTTAATACATATGTATATATGTATATTTATATCATATTCTGTGAAAAACGTTATATCGGAAAATCGTCAACGTGATACGATTAATATCGAGTCTTTTATTTCGTAATAGTCGAATACAAATCACACATTGTGCTATTGCGCAAAGCGACTCGTATATTAACTATACGAAAAAATTGTAACTTTCTTTAACACATAAAATTATAAATTAATAATATGCTTATCTTTCAATGAAATAAAAACTCAAAACCTCCTAAAGACCTTGGAGTACAAAAGTTACAGACGAGTTCTTCGATTACAAATGAATTTATCGAATCATACAATATTACACTTTACCTTATTTTTGTATTCTTTTTTTTTTTATCATTTTTACTAATTATCATTTTTCAAAAATCCTTATCCATTGTTAAATATCAAATTATTTATGCCGTGTAAAATTTCCGTCAGGTATTCAAAACACACATTATACATACCTAAAATCAAAGAAATACCAATCAACAAGTGATTGTATTCAAATAATCAATTCGGCATTTAATTGGTAACGAATCGATAATTAAAAACTAAGAATATGTTGTATTATACTCTTTCCTATACACCATCTTTAGAATCTTAACTTTACAAAATCAAAAGGTATGAGAATCGGACGATAATTATTAACTTTTCTCAATTACTTAAGCAACTTATCATACGTTATTAAAACTTATAAGTCGCTGCTTGCAATTTTGTAAAAAAATGAATTTCCATTAATTAAATGCAACGCCTACTTTTTCTATCACATTGCACTCCGAAATAAATGGCAAAAGACACTTTTTCGAATTCATCCCAACAATAAAGGTATTCGATGTATCAACACAAAACTCAATACAGTAGGGCATTCGTAATCTAAACGGAGGTGTAACTGTTACTATGTGTACATTGTTCTCTCGCTGCAAAAAGCCTCCCTGCTTTTTCTTTTGTTTCATAGATTAATTTTCTTGGATCATTTTTATACATAAAACGATAAATCTCTTCTTGCGCAAACATTCTGTATTATGTTCTTCTCTCTTTCTCTCTCTCTCTCTCTTTCAAACCTTTATTTTTTGTTCAATTAACGACTAATAATTATTATTATCGATAAATACTACCCAGGCTATACCTATAGACTATCACTGATAGAAACGCATTACAAACGGTATAAAATGGACATTCATCGCCTTCTCAACAACACTAAATATATAAATCATATTATAATTTTTTTTTCTTTTCTTTGTATCTTTTTCTTTTTTTTATCGTTCTCTTGTTTAATTATATAATCGCATATGACTTACACTTTGCACAATAATACGGCGTTTCAATAAGTATACCGTTAAGTTTTTTTCGGACAAGGAAGAATAGAATAAAAAGTGCTAATATTAAATTGTGGTAATCGAAACAATATGTTGCGTGTTTCGTTAGGCTCAATCGACCCTTTATCTCTTGGCATTTCAGTCTTTCTAGCGGCTCCACATAAACGACAATCCATTACTCCGTTTTCTTGCAAACTCTAGCGCAGCAATCCTGACTCTTGCGCCCCTGACTGTTCTTTTCTTTCATTCAATGGTTACGCTGGACGTTATCGATCCTCGCCTGGACAACCAAACCCTGAAATAACGGTACATCGTTTTAAAAGTGTTCCATTTATCTATCCTTACTTTTAGGGAAAAGATCTAGATATATGCTTTAGAAAGTTTCTCTTACCCCAGGCCAGCTCCAACCAAGACAGAAAGAATGTTTGTGATAAAAAGAGTATAAAGGACCTCTTTTGAGAACAACCCAACCTTGCCCACTTTTGTCGTACGAATGCTGTAAGATTTCTTTTTATTCACTCCCTGAGGATGCTTGAACTTCCAATCTCTGTAGTAAAAAAAAAAAGAATCAATAAGCAACCTGCTGCATGATCGAATGTCCCGTGTCACTCAAGTATTAATTAACAATGTAGCTTTAACAATGTAACCCGAGAATGACTCGAGTCAGCAATCAAATATAATACTACAAGCTTTACATCTTAAACATCACTATATCTAAACTATGTATTTCCTATGAAATTATTTAATTTATTAATACTTTTATTTATTATTTATTTCTTATGAAATTATTTATAACCGTATATTCTTCTTATCATACTCTTAAATGCAGGAAACCTCAAAGATAAACAGATAAATCGTTCATTCTGAATTCTTCGCTATTTCATTACACTGTCAAAGAGTTAAAAGTAGAATATTTTCTTACTTCGGTGGTGCTTGATCTGGACGCGAGCTCCATTCGTAAATCCAATCGGTGTTCTTCTCCAAAAGCTCAGCGGCTTCCTGCGCAGAGAAAAAGGAACGAACGATATTTAAAAGATTTGCTAAATCTTTTGGTCGTACGAAAAAAGAGCGTCATTATCTGGCTTCGCTACGAGTTGTCCCAGTAATCCCTGGTAATCCGATTTAGAAGTGTTTAAGCAATACAGACAAATGAATCCTCTATCGTATGATGAAATTGAAGATACTCGCGGCTTCTACGTTGACCGTCAATTGAAGCCGAGGATCAGTTTACTAAACGAGAATCTTCACACGAGCAACATAATGCCAGATGTTTAGTTTTCCACTACGCAACGTGTCTAACTCAAAAATCACCAAGATCAGACTTGTATCTGTGTATGAGAACTCGTTAACCGCTGTAAATCAATCACGCTTTCCTTGCACAAGCGGATCAAAATACTTTTGCTTCACAGTCGCAGTGAATCATTATCGCAGAAATGAAAAAGTAGATTATATTTATCGAACGATCGTTGTCAATGACCCTACGAGAAAATAAACAACAAGGGATAAACAGCGACAAGCGTTAAAGTATGGTTGCCTATTATCGATGATTTTTATTTGAAGATAAGAACCTTTTCGGGAATGACAGAAGACCTTGAGGGATCAAGTAACTATCATCTGCATACGCATATTACAGGATAGAACATTCTCAGATTCATACATTCGTATCTGTCGCCGAGAGAACCTGTTTCATAAAATACGACTTACTGCTAACAATATGACCTAATTTTAAATTACCCGAAATACAACGTCGAAGATAATTTAGAAGACAAAAAGACCTCCAAAGAATACCAAATTGCTCGATAAATTACTAAATATAATGTTCGGTTTTTCCCAGAGTGTCGTAAATAACTTGGTAGTTGATACGATATTAAATATCAATGTAAAAAAAAGGCACAAAAGTGTCGTCTTATCGTAAAACTCGGGGACTTGAATAATTTTAGCTTCAATTAAAAATGTTTATCCAAGAGTAAATAAAATTATAGAATTACTGAAACATATAAGGGGAAATCAAAGTGGAAGAAGTACTTGTGTCACGATTCACATTTCAGTGAAATACTTATACATCTCTTATCTGTGAATGACTCGAAGAATAGCCAAGGATAACTTGCCAGGCAATCAGCCAATCACGTCACGAGCGCAACTGTCGTATCGCTATATTACGATATACATATGTATACTATAATGCGTATCAAACAAGGCGTGCGACTGTTTGTAAACAATTCAGCTACTTTAAAAAGGAAAGTGATTTGCGCATTCATTCGAATGAATCATGCAATAAAGTGGATGACACTTGAATTACTATCGATATAATTATGTTGTGGCAAAATATATAATTATATATGATTCATTGTGGCAATAAGTTACGGTAATTATGTAAAAAAGTGGCCTCGCGAATTTTTATGGACTTGAAGTATATTATTAACGATACTCTTTTCAGTAATCTTTTCGTATATCTATGTACATATGTCCCCCGCTCGTCTTTACATGACAAGTCATGTACAAATGTATACTAGGTTTCTAATGTTTGGAATAGATTTAGGTTAGGTTTAGATTAGCTTCAGTTCGAGTTAAAAACGAGTACTTTAATTCAAGACTAACGGCAATCGGTTTGATAGTATATCCTAACCTAACCCATATAATACAATAATTTAAATACATATGCGACTTCTGAAATTCAGAGATGCTCATCCCATATCTACATCCATATTTGCTCGCTCGAATAAACGTCGGACAAATATTGTCACAATTTGTTCGAACATAGAGTGACTCATGAAAATATTTAAACACTTACTACACAAATTTTTTATGCATGCGTGTCATATGAAATTACAAAATATTGTGACATACAGCAACGACGAAAACTAGATATTTCAATACTAGATAATAATAGATATTTTGCGTTTGTTATCCATGATCCAAACTCCAAATTATCCAAATGTTTTGCCAAGTTCGTCAACGAGTTCGCTAAGCATCGTCTATTCTATTTCTCGAAATAGTGTTTTAGGTAATGCGTAATAAATCTTGAATGTGAATAAGCGCGACTCATCCTAACCAGATTTACGCTCAAAGACATTGTTTTTTGAAGACACATAGTTTTGAATTCTCGTGAACGTGCTAACAGAAAAATCTAAGAACACGTAGCATACTTTTAAATCACTTTTATTAGTGTTCTGTCCTTCTATTGGACTAATTTAGAACGCAGAATTATTCGTAGAATCTTCGCGTTGATCTTTTTATTGCCTCACAAAAAAAACACAATTTACTTCACAAGACATAAAACTATCGTGAACCGGGCCAAATTTAGTAAACGACGCAGTGACTCTATTTTAGAGATTAAAATAGAATCCAGATAGAGAAATGATTAAATACGAGGTTAACTGGCGAGTTCAACGCACTTGGAATAAACATTACAATGTGCAAGCGAACCAAGGACTTATAACTAGGTTACGACTCACGAGGAACGACCTTAAAAGGGTCTTCGTCGGGTGATTTCATCGAGAAATAATCGCATGGCACAAGCAATCGGAACTGTTTATCTTCCCACGCATGACTTGAGCTAGATCGACGAATCAACCAATAGCTAATAATACTTCAGGGCTTCAGGACAACGATTTTGCGTAATAAAAGACTACATGTATTTTTATAGTAGTTGCATATACTTACGGTATATACGGTGACACATTAATTTGAAAATTTGGGCATATACAATGCATTGTTTCTTATTTCAATGTGTATGTGATATGTATTTTTACTAACTGTATTATATTTGTCTTAACGTACAATAAAGGTAATAAAAAAAATAACAGTAGGGAAACGTTCTTCAATCCATAGCTTTGAAAGTGTAATAATAATGAATTTTGTTATTAAATTACATCAGGTACCTAAATATTTATGAACGATAATATACATATGAAAATAAACTGAACCAAAGTAAATTTCATTTTATTTACATCCATAAGTGGCTGGCAGCCCCCGTGCTGCTTAGACGAATATGAGCCGCTATACTCTTTGGTATTCAGGTCATTCGTAAAGAAGTGGCAACGAAAGATATTCCTGCTGAGCATCGCTTCTCCAATTTCATTCTCGCATACATAAATACTTAATCGCTAAAAATTAAGAACATGATTCAAGCGGAAAACCCCGTTTCATTGTTCCGGCATTTGTAGAATCCTCAACGTCTTACTATATCGAGTGTAAATTAATGTATTTCGATCCCCCTGCTGTAACACGTTGAATATTATGGGGGTTTTATTGGCGACTGGCATTAGACTTGTTACTGAAGCTATGAAGTAAGGGAAAACATGGCTGACCACGAGCGAATTAATCGAAATATATAAATTAAATAATAGTTTGTAATATTTTTAACGTCGCAGTAATAATGTAAACTACTATAAAACGCAAACAATTTTATTTTTTAATTTAAAAAAATTAAATTAAATTAATTTTTTCTACATTTAAATTAATCAAGTAGCCACTCGTAAAGCTTCTGATAATTTCAATCTACAATGAAGACAAACTTAACAAAAAAAAAATTCAAGCAACTGCGCATCAAACTTCATTCGACACTACAATTGATGTACAAGTTCGAGACGGTAAAAGGATCAATACGAACGTACGATACGGTCGAAGAAAAAGCAGGCCATGCGTGCTTCGTGTCCTCTTTGTATGGCAGTTGGCTCGGCCAAATTCGAGGAATTCATTCGATATTACGCAGCAACGTTATGTCGGAACGGTTTCGGATTGGTTTACAGACAGACCACTAACCACTGACCAGCGACGTTGAAAAGCGATCTACGCTTTATCTCGGTCTTTTCTAGTTGCAATTGCCCATAAGTTTCTTCGGCGTGTCCCTTACTTCCCTTTGGCGGACGTAATAACAGGGAATTACGTCCACTACTGGCGTGTTTCGGATTCATTCAACGAGGAAACCCCTAGCTACCGACGACATTTCACTGTGTAGCTTTGCAATGCTGGCTCGAGAGGGTCAATGACGAGCTACGCTTTCTGTATATAGCTCCATTATTCTATTCTGTCTCGAGACTATGCTACGTGCAATTTCAGAGTCTAATAAGAACGAGCTAGCAGTTCTTCGTTTAAATGTAACACAACAGGTAGTCATGGAAAAAAGTTCAATGTGTATTTTACAGATTAATTCCACTAACAAGTTGATTTTGGGTGGATCGCGTTAAATATTAAAATATTTACTTATCGTGAATCTTCGGATGAATGATTCAACGTCGATTCAGCTGAAAATCACGAGAGGATTACTGTTTCCGTTTAACTTCTCCCAGCTCGTAGTCTACATCAAATGAAGCTTAAAGTGCTTATCAATCAACTCTCGACAGCAAATCACTTTGAATAATCTTCGAGTGGATATTGGCCCATAGAAAATTTAGAAAGTCGATGTTTACATCTATTGGCAACGTATATATTTGATCTTATCAGCAACGAGAACATATATCTTTGCAAGGTGTCAAAATGAACGCTGCATGTTTATCGAAATCAATTTTTTCTTTGTCGTTAAACACAAAAGATATCAGAAATAATTTGCATTGATATATATAACCGATGCATTGTCGCGAACGTGACGGGGATCACATACGTGGCAATATTTTATGCGATCGTGCAAGATGGCATACGTGACAGTTGGCACGGTCCTTATCCCTCCTCTCCAATCGCCTTCTTATAATTGATCGCCTTTGTGCTGACTAATCTGCTGTATATCGCAATCTGGATTAATTTGTCACTGTCGATTAAAACATTGTTAAGAGGAGTAAAATCCGGCTCATCCTCGACAGCGTGAAAAAAACAGAGCGTCCTACTTTTTTTTAGATACACGATGAAAGTCGCTTTATTTCGAACGTCGAAATCAAACATCTACTTTATTACCTTTTTTTCTAATGTACATATATCGTGCCAACAGAACGTGCAAAATGGTAGTAGAATCCGAGAAACACAATCCTGAATTCGATAACTACCGTTCAAGTCTCGCGACCTTAACACTAACGATGTTTTCTTCTATTTCTCTTTTTTTTTTTTTTTTTTTTTATTTAGTATCGAATACCACATAGAAAACTTCTCTCGTCTAAGCTCGTCTCACACGATATTAGTTTTTTTGCCAATATTTCAAGAAAATGTTGGAGAAAGAACATCATTGAAATAGTCGATCAACGACTTACGGAGCTTGGGAATGGTTCTCTTGAAATTAATCGTGACAACCGGGGCAATCTCTTGGGAATCAAACCGGAATCTAATTCGTCCTCCATTAAAAATTATCCTGCGAAAACCTTGGAAGTCGATGGAGAACGATCGAATATCATGCGGTGCCATCAGACTGCGGATACTTGTGCATTTGTTGGAAATTTAAATATTCAAGATCGTGCAGAATACATAACGAATGCAAGAATTATAATATTTAGAGAATGAAACCAAGAATAAATTATTTTTAAATTTCTTACGTAAAATGTCATTGAGAAGGACTACGGTTATTTAAACTAGAAAAATGAATTCTTACGGTAGATACAACTTGTTTAATTTGGCTTAAAATGATTATCATGTCTGGTTATAACTATAAAGATTTGAATTTGCATTCTCGGTTTAACCATGACGAAATTGTTGGTATTCCAACATAGCATGAGAAGAGTTATTTCGCGAAACAGGGTGACTGGATAGAAAGATGGTTTTTATTAGCAAGCGAAACGGATATACTGCTCGCGCACGATAAACGAGAGTAGAAATATAAATAAACTACGGCTGTGGAACATGCGTGGTTCAGCAGCCGGATTGGTATGTTGAAATAACACTTGCTATTTTATGTTAGGCATTAATATCTAAACAAATACTTACAATACTGTTCCATTTTATGGACTTACATACACAGAAATTTTACACTTTTCAGAATTTCATTTTAAAAACGATTGACAGAGTTAGATAAAAATCGTACTGTTCGGAAATGTAATTTCTCTTGGAAATGACTTGCAAGTAAAACACATCGACACACCGACAAGGCACAAGTGTAACAGATTCTAGAGAAGTTTTTATCGCATGTTCTCCTTTTCGCGTCAAGTTTCCGTATTATATTTCCTGAGAATTCGCGAATGCTAACTTTCTACGCAATTATTTTGCGAACAATCGAATATATGTATATATATGGAAGCTTACTTAACGAAATGCTAATAAGAAACTTGGGACTTTTAATCTTTCGAAGCGCTTTCATTATAACATAAATTCTCTGCAACAGAATTTCAACATCGAACTTCATCCTCTAGGAATTTTTATTTTTGTCGAAAAGAGTTCAGAAATTTTACTTAATGGGCAGTTATGTAATTTAAGAGAGACAGTCAGAATTTACCTCATATGTAAATACTATTTTTTCCCTATGTTATATCTAAAATAAAATTAATAAATCAACTAAAAGGATTTGAACCCAATATTTGAAACCTAACCTAACCTAATTATTATGCCTAATTATTTGAAACCAATATCTTTTAACTTTGTAACAAAGTAATTTTTCCTACGTTGTTTCTAAAACGAAAATAACGTAATAATTGGAAGTATTCGTCATTTAAAATTTCTATTCGTTTATTTCGATTGCAAGTCAAATATGCTGAAACCTGTTCGACGCTACATACGATAGATCATCATTGAGCATTTCTCTAATACGTAATCGTTCGCTTATATACCTGTATTTATCGCATTCCACGGAACAGCGCGAATGCGCTCGGTTGGAATGAGTATAACGGCTGTTCGACTTAATCCAATAGAAGCGTAATGCATCGTACATCGGCTACGTATATCGAGTGTCTCTCTTCTTACTCCTCGTGTTTTTCTCGTTCGCTAACTCACCGTGAAGTGGAACCCGTTTCTCGAATGCAATACACACCGCGTGAGAGGACCGGTTTCTGCCCAAGATGAGACACGTAAGCGTAACCGTAGAGAACGCCGCCGATTCGCTCGTTCGTGATCGCGTGATCTGTCCGCGGTAACAGCGGAACACGCGCGTTACATCAATAAACACAAACTCAGGTGAACGAACTAGCACAGCAAAGCGGTATACTTCTGCGTTCTTTCTTTGGTAAAACCGTGGAACTTTTTACGCGTTTAGTTCATCGGACTGATTCCACTTGACTTCGCTCCATATTAGAGTTTCGTGTAATATCTCATTAAATTGTTTGAACGCTTACAACAAAAATTTCAAAACAGGAAATTATGAATTACTCGATCTTTGTATAGACGCTGAATCATTGAATAAACATATAATTACTGTTCTATCACGATACGAAAGAGTAATGGATACAAAAGCAACGCGTGCATTGCAGAAGCTCGCTATTCAAACTGAAGACACAAAAAGAAATTATATAATTTAAAAATAAAAAAAAGAAATAGTTAGCACGGTGTTATAACGTATTTCAATTCCCACAAATTTCATGAAATTATAGCATTTAGATAAAAAAGAAATAACAGCCTAAATCATATTCGATCTACGCAGCAAATAATAGCTACAAAAATGGCAGAACAGCTTTTAGAACTATTTTAGAATATTTCAAAAGCAACGATTTTTTACGTGCGTCACTCTTCCAGTTAAACTGGCGATATGCTTTCTATGCGCTCGTCGTGTCTCTCCTTTAAAAGCAAAGTAGGATCGATAACGACACGATGAAAAGTTTGCCAAGGTTCCCAACGGAGGCACATAGAAACATACGTAATTGCGAAAGTACGAAACTATAACCGGTGCCTCGAATCCGGGTATCCTTGGGGGTATCTGTAAGTGGATTACGATACTAGGTGCAAAACGCTTGCCTATGATTACGAATAATGCGCAATTTGTCGAGTCTCGATTCAGCGACTCAGTATCAATCAACAGAGGTATGTTTTCTTCAATTTCCTTTCCTTCTATTATTTTTCTCGTCGCTGCGAATATCAAGGTCGTTCTTTCACCTTGATTTTATCGCTTGCCAACACGATCGTTGATAGAAATAAAACGAAGATGAACGAATCAACACGCTGAGAGATCGTGAAACTCGGCGAGGAGAACAACAGGAGACGAAAAAGACTGTCGCATCGGAGATAAGACGTACAGAGCCTGGAAAACAGAAGCTTCTGAAGATATTCTATTTTTAATGCGTTATCTAAACGGTTGAATCGAGAAACCGAGGATTCTCAAAGAAGACTCGAGAACACAGCTTAGCTTTTCAAGACCTTGTCTCTACAAAGAGAGACGGTGGAACATAAAGGAGGAGAGCTTGCGTTAAAAACACGGTCGGGCAACTGACTCATGAAAAATCCTCGCCTCTCGCGACTCGTTATCGACCTAACTCATTTTGCCCTTGTCTCGTACCGATTGTTTTTGTCATTATTCTCATCGTCGACGCCGTATTTTTCCACCATCTTACTTCACTGATAACCTCACTGACTTCCCTCCTCAAGGACGAATTAGCGAGCATACCTGTCAATTAACAATGTTTTTCCAACGAGTTGCGCGTAGTTCGAAAAATATAGCAAAGATAAGGTGTAGTTAGCTGTTCTTTCACGAGGACTCCTTACCGACGTGAATAAATAAGTCGTCGGCACACAAACCATCAATAAAAGAGCTTCGCTGCAGTTATCGTGCTGATTTGAATATAGACTTGTCTAATCGCTAGATAGAGCTTTATTGGTTTTCATATCGGGTAGATACATAGAATTTGAACGAACAAAATAATAAACATGTAAATGGCTTGAAATTGTCTATACATATTGCGTTCTATAGTTGAGAAATTCAGTGAAAAATAAATATATCTTTTTCGACGATGAGGTAAGTTTTCTCAAAACCATCGGCTTTAGCACTTTCTCGTTAAACTCTTCAATTACGTCTCGCAGTTTCGTCGATGCGAAACAGGCTCGGTATTCACCGCACACGAAGACATCGCGGTTTTCCACGAACTCGCATAAAGCACCTCGCGTGTTCTATGACCCACAATGCACGCTAAAAGAGTCGTTGATCCGTAGACCTTATATGGAAAGTGTAGCCCCTGTTTTGTTTCGTTCGATAAAACCAGTTGCACAGGTCTCCATTTCGACGTACGTACTTCACTTAGGCATGCGCCATAGAGAAAATGGTGTAACAATTACACGATCTCTTTTACGTGACTTTTCGCTCGTGCTATATTATTCTTAAAACGATATATATTGAATATTACGTAACAAGGTTTAGATGTATAATTGGCTGTTGAATAAAGATTACTCGAGTCGATTCCACGATGAATGTAGTTTGATAAATTGAACGAACGAAATACGAATACGTAAAATCCTATGTGATGGTGAACCACACAGGCACACGGTATTAGAAATCGATTATGAAACTGACCTTGTTACAGCAGTAATTTATATAGACTCCTTTGAGCTCATCTTCGGTAGATAATTCTGTGTTCGGACTGTTCGGAGGACTCTTTGGGCTGTAAGAAAAGATTTCACAAATTTTACACATTTTTTTATTATTTATGGAGCATTCAAAATATTGTTGCGCTCCGAGATTTTGATTGAACAGATTTCGGTTAAGAAGTTTTAACAGCAAACCAGATCCATAAATTTGCAGAATTAAATTTTTGTTTAGTCCGTGAAAAAAATTGTTTCTTTATCAGTTACGAAAAATAGATTTTTATGTGAAATAGATTAACATTTTAGAGCAAATTTCCCGAAAATGGACATATATTTTTGCTTAATTGATTAATGATTTACTAAAGTATTAAAGTAGAGATGTTACTAAAAATTTATTTCATTATTTTTATGAAAGTTACTGATGTCGTGTATTCGCAATATTGAACGTGAAAAAATTAAATACAACAAACAGCGTTATTCAGATAAAAAATTAGAGAAATAATAAGAAACTTCTTGGCTCATTTCGACTTCGATTTTCTTATCGGTAATATAACTCGATGTACACTAATGTAAAACACTCGATTATACGACCTCCGCATCGTATCATGTTTTTTTTTTCTATATTTCACACGGAACTACAAATGATAATAGATGAGCTTATCGAATATTTGCGACACGCTTCAAATTAAACGTCGCAAATAGTAAAGATTAAGAATACAAGCAACACGCTAACGTTTGAACGTATTTGAACGTATGTTTATTTCTAACAAAGATATGATTTGATTAGAAACTTCCTGATTTTATTTGTATCGCGGCTATAAAGCGGATATAAATCCACCGCGTATTCATTCTGAGCCTAAAAATACTGTTAAATCATTTAAAAAGTCTTAACGTGGAAATTTCTGACGTCGCAGACATCAGAGAAAAATCGTACAAAAGATTTGGAAAATTCGTTTGTACGCCAGGTCAGAGTCACGATGAAAGCGCGGCTGTTTGCCTTTTCCTCTTTCAGCCTATAGTCCTTGAGACGTTCCAACGCCTACGAGCACAAAGAAACTGGCCAGAAAAAGATTTCTCCCTCGCTTTCTTCGGAACCGGCATCTGACTCATGTTTTTCTTTTTTCCTTTCTTCCTCGGCTGCATCGTACTTGTACACGAGGAACAAGATAAACCAGACTTGTTCTAATGACCCTTTTCGAGGATCCAAGCGCAGGCTGTTGGGATTTGTCGTCTCAGAAAAAGAGATTCGTAACACGATAGAGTTTCGGAGCATATTAGGAACAACACGAATTTTAGACATCTTGAGCAACGTTTCGGAGTTTTTAGATTAAATTTAATCGAATTACAAATTTGCTTGATTCCTATATCGAATGGTATTCATCAGATTAGATTAGATATTGATGGCTGGAGTGGAAAAATTTGAATAATCAATTTTCGAAAGTTGCTTTCAACCGCCTCGCGATAAATTGTAACAGAAATTTTTGCTTCAGTTCTAATTTACATTACATTGCGTCTGGCGATTATAAAATATAAATAGGCAGAAATATCCGCAATCTAGTAATAAAGTAAATAATTTTACCTATCTCTCGGCGTGCCTTTGCGGGAAGATGCCAAAGAATGCCTAGCGGACGAAGGCAGAGAATCCCTTTGCGCTTCCCTAAGAAGTCGCAAATATTCTTCTCCGCCACTACTGAACGGTAACGGTGTTACCCTGTCGGGCACGGGAGTCAATTCCACCCATGACTCTGTAAAAGGACAAATAAAAATCATGAAATAAATCCGTATGACAGGTATGAAAATTTTGATGGCACTTCGCTTTACCATATTATATACCAAATCGCTTTACCAAATGAGCTAAATTATTTTTCAAAAACGATACCAAATTGCATAAAAATAAAAATGATAGAAAGACAACGAGTTGAATTTCAAATATTCCCGATTAATCTTAAATTAAATAAAAAGATCTCTTTTCTATTTGAAATATTGAGTTTGTTTCATATATTTTTGCCGGTAAAGCATTCTTGCCTACTAAACATACGAACAGTCGTGCCTCTATATCGATCTTAAAAGACGATATTTCCTTGTTGCGTAGTTATTTGTTGACATAATAACGTTCGTTTGCACGATACACGATACATTCGTTGAAACAGTATCAAAGTCTGAAAACAGGATACTTAGCGTTGAATCGTATGTTTCGATCGAAACCCGCACGCTAACAGTAAAAACAAAGGAAACAGGATTTCCTGGTAAAAGTGGGAACAAGACTAACATATCCTAGTTGATACAGTGTTTATAGAAACGTAAAACGCGATGAAGCGATAATATTTGTCGAAGAATCATCGACTCGATTACCAAGGAGGTTGACGGCCAAGGTTCGTTAGCTTTGACGTTCCCTACGTATACGCATGTATATACATATATAGAGCGTTTTGCGTCATTACAGAACACGATACATGAATGACTTAACACAGTCATAATACAAAATTTATCTTGTATTTCCGGAGAAAAACGTGGAATTTATTATCAATTATTCTGGATATCGACGAGTCTTTGATATCTTCCGGGTGCAATTTCTTTGTTTGCAAATCTAACAGTGATTCCGTGATAGAAAGCCACGGACAAGTTCTAGGATCGTGTGTGGACTATCGTTCGAAAGTATTTAGATGCTCGTTTCTCTTCGACAGGATATGTGCGTAATTTAACTTTTACTCATTGGACCATTAAAGACCATGACGATACCAAAACTGGATTATTTGATTTTGGAATCTTTTTATTTAACTTAATTTTATTACCAATTTCTATTACGAAGAACATTTTACGAGTAATAACGTAGATGTGCACCTACTCCAGCGAACGTGACTGAACGCAAATAAACGATGAAATATATTTTTAAAACGCAAAATATTTTTAAACGCATGGAAAGACTGCACGTTATCTTTCTCTCGCTTTTGAAGTTGGCAATGTTAGACTTTTCCTTCACGTTTGCAATTTTAACACTTTAACTTATCTTCGACACAAATTCTGCAATCAAAATTGTATTTATTAAATACCTTCGTAACGAACATAGGATAAGAATCGTAGAATTCGAAAGTTCAAGCACGGTAATTAAACGAACGATAAAACAGAACCTTATCGATATAATCATGATAGTCGCGTTTCATTAGAATGCTATTAACATTTCAAAATGTTTTATATAACTAAATATGCAGATAAAGATTTTCTATGCTAAGTGGCTGGACACTTTCGTGAGTCATTAGAAATACGTTTCCTCTTCCACGTTTCCCATTTAGTTTCTACGCGATTAGCTGACAATGTTACGTGCACGATGGAATAAAGAAATATTCTCGTGTGGTCTGTACATTTTCGAATTAGTGAATCATCATCACTCCTTTGCTCCTTATCTATGACTCAAATAAGAAAATAAGAAATAAAAACAGGAATTATATTTACACATGAATTATATATAAACGTCGATACGATATGCAGCGTTCCAATTCTTAGACAATGCAATTTCGAGACGCTTCTATGTATTCAAAGAAAATTATCGAATCGCGATATTCGATACAAGATAAAAGTTTCTTGATCCGAGAATCGCAGTTTTCACAAAAGTGAAATCTACGTTCGATCGTTTGATAGATCTCGTAACGCCAAGCGTCTCTGTCCTATTTTTTTATTCGTCTTCTTTTTCAAACATACAGCGATGAACGAGAATACGTATTGGGTTGGCAACTAAGTGATTGCGGATTTTGTCAATACCACCAAATTTTGTCATTTTGTCCGCAATTACTTAGTTGCCAACCTAATATTAACGCGTCGAATTTAGTAAGTCGATATTTGGCCAACATTTTTGTTCTTCGCTATGCATCCGCTTTAAAACAGCTTAACGGGTCGTCTATTTGAATTTCAAGGAACAGTGAATTCTCCTCAGCATCCGCATTTCCGCATACGCCAATTAAGCGAATTACAGGAACGCCTCTTGAATAACGCAACCGCTTCACGTAATGGTAGACAATTACAGTGAAATACCGATTCAATTGATCGTCGAAATAAATCATATATTGAACGATTTTCATATAGGTATAATTGATGTTTCGTTGAAATTATCAAGGAAATTGCTGAAATTTAGCAAAGTTGCACGATATAGAGTATTCTAAGTCATTATCTCCAATGAAATATAACGCATTGCAAATCTTGTGTGAAAACAAGAGAAATTCTATACGCTTCAAATTACAACATTGCTCTATGTGAACCAGAATTCACAATAACGAGGAACCTCTTATTTCTACTAAATTATGTTTCTACATAACATAAAAAAAAGGCTTTCAATAAATTATTATTACACTATGAACGTTCTAAAAATGAATAGCAAAGATAGTAGAATAGTAGAATCTTATGTTCTCTATCATATGGCGTAAAACTTTCATCCAATTAGTTGTAAATCGGAAATTAGAAAGGAGAAACTGAACGTTCATTTGCATTGTATTAATGAACTCTTAAAACTCAAATATCTGTTAAATCAATACGAGAAGTAAAAATATAAATCATACAGCAAAATCTTGCTCATCCGTTCTCATTTGTTCGTCTTACCTGAATGTGGGTTTGCTATAGAAAAATCATCCACAAAATTTAATTTTTCAATCAACGTGTAAATCAAAACGACGGTAAATGGACTCAGATTTTTAAACAGCTGATTTAATTATCAGGTTAAAAAAGTGCGGCAAGCTGGCGGTCATCGAATGACATCATTTACTACTCTGTTTTGTTAACTTTGCGCCAGGCGTGTGTGGTAACGCGATAAATCGTGGCATACATAAACGCGTACAAGTATAAACCCAATGTAAGCATAATCCGTTTTATCATCAATGTCAAATATGCATAACGATAACTTTGTGTACAACGAAAGCTTTTGCATTCGGTATATACACCAAATTTAACCGACGATGGCTTCTCTTATCGTCTTTTATTCCGCAACGTTCACACGTTCTCGTTCGCTTGAAACGTCAATACGATTGTAATTAATTGGAATTAAATTTTTATGTGTAAACAGAGAGAAAGAGAGAGGGGGGGAGGGAGGAAATGACGATTAAACCGTGTTATAAGAATAAGGTGGATTTGGAAGAAATAAAGAACTGTCGTTATGTATATACTCGTGATCTGGTCCGAATAAATATGAGCAGATTGTGGCAGCTGGTCGAGTTATCAAACTTCATTAGACACCAGATTCGAGCGAAATATGGCAAGTTGAGTGGACTACGAGCAAAAAAGAAGAAAAAATTGGATAAGAAGCGTCGCTCGGCTGTCGCAGAATATGATTAACTTATTTTTTTCAACCTCTGATACTGCAATTCAGTTACCAATGCGATTGAGAACGATCGATAGTTTCATCAAGAATTTCTACCATACTGAACGTGATTAAAGGGACTGCTGCAAACTTTGTTTCTCACAAATTTAGGTGAGAAGTGGGAACCAACAAGAACAAATTCAAAATCAAACTACATTTTAACGCATTACAAATTCATAGTCAAGTAATATTAGAGATAAACTTCTGCACTTTTGAATATCAAATCTACATCTTTCTTTTTCTTTCAATAAATACATTTAAATATTGTAGCCAACTGCTTATTACCGCAAACGCTTCAATTGAGAGAATAGTTTCATGCAGAACTTTTGGAAAACTTTGGAAAGCTTCCCTTTAAGGGACAAGTATCAGATATAGAAACAGCAACGAAGGCGGTGAAACGATCAAATTCGTTTTACAAGACGTATCATAAAGGAGCTCCTCTGTTTAATCGAAATAAATAAGCACGTGCAAAGCAAGGTCACACGTGTTGACTTAGCGAATGCATCGCGATGATTTTACAGAATGTACCGCGCAAAAAAGAATAACGTGGTTCTGCTCCGCCTCTCTTCTCGATATTTTCCTGCGCAAATACATTCACTTACGAAGAATATTAATAGTAATCATAATATGTGATAAAACATGTAAATCATCTGACTATGTTACAATAACTCTGAATAACTTTTTCTAGAAACGTTACTCAAGTGTTCGAACAACGTAATCGTTGGACAAAACTCTCAAAAAAAATTCTCAATATGGTTATATAATTCTTCGTATCTACGTTTTCAGACATCTGGTAATTTCAATGCGTTTATTACCCTGTATCTTTTGCTGTTTGATAATTTTGATATCGGAAAGGAATGAAATTTCTGCAATTTCATGTACCAAAAATGGTTGAAAAATGCAGCAACGAGCGTGTTTGTATTGTATTGTATTACGAAAGGTTTTATTTCTATTGTATTTTATATATTTATATACATAAAACTTAAAGATATATTTCTTGTAAATCCAACAAATTGCTTTATAAAAAATTTCATTTCTATAATATAATAATATTTAAATTTATTTAATTTAATTTAAAAATACATTTGTTGTAAATTTCACAATAGTTTAAAGTATCATAAATATAAAAAACCTTTCAAATTTGTATCTCGGGGAATAATTACAAATTGAATTAAACAGAATCGAGTGTAAGGTCTTTCCCTATCTGTATGCTCGCTATTGTATAGTAACGATGGCAAAAGATGCATGAATGACCGAAAGAAGACGCCTGTTAACGTACTCCGAGCGACCAATTTACAAAACACTGGGATATTTTTTGTCAACAAACGTCGACGATAAGGTTTACAAGCTGCTGCTTGAAGTTAAAGCACGATAAGCAAATGCAACTCTTTGACGTAGTCGTTTACTTATGCATTCGATTATCGACTTTATACCCCGACGTTTTATTCTTAAGCTCTATACATTCACGTCATAAAACAATCAGTCATGCTATTTTCTTCAAATAATGTTAAAAAAATAAAGATAAGATAATTAGGTGAGATAGTGAATTAATTCTTTTCCGGATGGATCTGCACGGGCAGCCGCATTAGTCATCAAATGGTGCGCGCGCAGCTTAATGTTTGTTAGCGCGCAACCCACTCGACGCGGTAATATTCAACTTGAGAAATATCGTTTAAAAAGGCTCATTCGATTCCGGGACGACTGGTGTTTAATATCGTTCTTCGACTTCCGTAAGACGAGTGAACGTTTAATTAAGAGTAGCTGATGGCTTCCGACTTGTGCCTTATCTGCCTACTCATTCTACCAACTTAATTTGTTTCTCCCTATTAGATTGAGACAATGGTAAAGAACTAATATAGAAATAGAAATATATAAAGAATGACAATTTTGATTTGTTATTTAATCTGATATCATTATTGAAATTAAAAAATGCATTTTTTGTATATCGAGGTATAAAATTGTTGTTCGCATCGTGTACATAGCTATAATAAAGCAATTTCAACTTAACACTGAACACTAATGACAAAGCCGCGACATGAACCTTTCAAAATGACGGGTTTCAGTTTCTCTTTCTTTGTCTATGGACATTTGATACTTTTGTCAAATTAATATCAAATTTCACTGAAATTAAAGTTATATGTAATATTTATTGTGTAATATAACAAAATAAATAAACAAATGTATATATATACACAATAAGATATTCATTTAAGTTTTAAGCTCTGTAATTAAGAGGATTTCCATGAATATTCCATATTCCAATATTTCATGACAGCTCTCCCTTTAACGTCTGGTGAACTCGTATTAAAAGTAAAGACTGTTATTCTAGTAAGAAAATCACAGAATAAAATCGACTAGTATAGAGTGAATTAATATGTCGACAACGTGTCAATTTATATGAAACATAAACGACAAAAGGGTTCCGATAGTAACCAGACGAACGCACGAAAATGGCCAGGAAGCGTCACGTGCCACGAAATCACGGCGGGTAGGTGGCCTTAATGAATTGAATTAAAGTCCACCAACGAGCGTTATGGTTAAAAATAGAACCGAACGTGACCCCCTTTCATCGGTCCGTCATTTTAATCAAACGTCCAAAGTCAAACGACGCTACATACGAACAGACCCTTAGTTTCGACTACATATCTCCTTCAGGCTGTGTTCGAAAGAAAACTTGATGCACGGGGTGCAATAATGCTTATTATTTTCACAATTAACAATGAACCTTTATATATGGATGAATAAAAGATCCATTTGTAAGCACGTTTATTCGTGAATGAATAAATTTGCATTAGATTGTCTCAAATACTCTTTTGTTGAATTATTGTTTGACTCTAAATTTCACATAAAATGATATCTATTAGATTTACAGATATCTGTTAGAATAATATTTTTCATAGTAATCTAAAACGAAATTTAATTCGATAGTAAAAAAATAAAAAAAATTCCACAATAACGTTAAAAAAGCGTAAGAATCATATTTCTAACAATGTACGAGTTAAAATAAGAGACAAACTAATCGACAGATGTCCTACCTAAACGATCCTATCTGACAGCCCTACCTAGGACCTTCAGTCACGCTCACCACTGTAGGGACAATGCGCTCGTGAGCTGAGTCGCGTTCCAGAACGTTACTGTTAATGTTAGGTTAGCTTTTAACGCAGGTCAACCTTCTTCAAGGAAAGTGGCATCGAACGGCTGACGTCACTTAGCTGCGTTCCTGAGGAATATCACGTAACTAAAACATCAAGTCTGAAGCCATTCGATGTTCTTGGAAAAGACTGTTTTATTAGGATGCGATAATCACTAACGGGATACCGTATCGGCCATTCGGTTTGTGTCTAATCGTCCCATGAACTCTTTTAACTTACATCCGCTATATTTGTCTCAACTATTCCTATTTCTTTTCAATTATACACAAAGATACCTGTTGAGCGTACGAATGTGCAACGGGGAAAAAGAGGTTACGTCACGATAATAAGTTGACGACGCTTTCCTAACATCGATCACATTCACGTTTCTTTAATTATATGAAAGCAACCTGTTTGGATTTATAATATATGGACGACCTTGAATAGGAAGAAAATACGTAGTCAAAAGATGTTCTTGAACTTAACCGCCTGTCATATTCGTTTGAATCTTTTTGAACTGATTTAAACGACTCGACCGTTTTATAGATCACTGACCCAATTGTTTGCCACGCGATTCGACGTTGGAGAATTACCAAGGAGACTCACTTTCTAAGCGGAGCTGATGGAAACGCGATTTTGAATTTTACACCGTGTTAGAATAGTCATGATTTTTCTAACCTAAACCAAAATTCTTAACGACTTCTAATTTGTTACAAAATTGTTTGATATAATTAAATTGTTATAATTTATTGCTAAAAAAAATTTATTATATCTTCTGAAAGTAAGTTTAAAATATGGCCAAATCGAGTTCAAAAGCTTCACAAGCGTCGGTGAAACATAAATATGTTTCTTGATGCGTTCTTTCCCCTTTGTGTTTCCCCCTTATACCACAAAGTGAGCAACCAACCAGATGTTACAAAGCGATTCATTTTCCAAGGACTTTCAATGGATATCCACCGAAGAATAGAATTTACATATGTGGCTTTTTCTTACGAACGAAATTTCACTTTAAGCCATTTGAATTGAAAATCGATCGCCCCAATTTTATTGAAGATTAGAATAAAATTGTGTACACATACAAAGCAAATAAAATTGATCAGAAGTTATCTTTCTTTATTATGAAAACATAAACAAACCTCACAAATGTCAAATTTGTATCGTTTAACGCATTGGAGTCCAATAATTTGTTAACTCAGTTAAGCTAAGAGGCACAATTGTTCTGTCTGTCCCATATCCTTAGTTATGTAGGTACAAGTACTTATACCATAATATAACATCAGTTAATGTCTTAACTATGTATAATTTTTTAAACAAAATAAAAATAAAATTACAGATGACGAAATTGTTACATACGATCATAAAAAACAATAGTTACGATCATAAAAAAACAATAGCATATGATAAATAAATGCAAATAATTGACTCGCGTGAAATTTTTAGGCACAAATAATGCTCTGTAATAAAACACCGGCACGACCAGTTTAAAGTCAAATAGATGATGGCGCCAAAATCTTTGAAATTTACATTATTTTATATTGATAATGATGCAATAATACGCTCGCATTCATTTTAAAGGAAACGGCTATTGTTATAGAAAATATCTGAGGTAAGGTATCCTTGCAAAGAAAAATATGCCTACAGCGTAAAAGGAAGGAAGATCGCATTTGTTTATGCGTCAGCCGCGGCATGCGAAATGGCCGCAACGTTCGATAGACAGCTGCTCGCGTCGTTCGAAGAAACGAATATTTACTTACCGCCCAGGATCTCGTCTGAGCTGAATTTTCCTGTGGACGACATTGGGATCCACACATTAACTCACTTAGAATACGATTGAAACAAACACGAGTGGTCGACCAACACTTTCGCGAGGAACACGTTAACGAAGGACGACGCACTCACAACGAATCACCGTGATAGAATGCTCGGTGAGACGCGCGACTGTGCTTTGTTTTGATGGAACATCAACACACGTACGTCAACCAAGCCGACCAATCACGCGATGTGCGGCTTCAATGTAAATACAACTATGTGAGTCAAAGCAACCACTACGTGACTCATTACACGTTCTTACCACTTGGTTTGCTGCTGAAACTCTGAACAAATATCTCAAAAATCTGAAACAAAAATTAACCGAGTTATTTGTTTTAAAATTTGAATTTAAAAAACATTGAATTTAGCTATGTAGGATTCATAGTACGCATTTCCTCCTATAATGGAAAATTTAAATTTTTATAATCTTTCTATTTACGCATTCACTAAAGGTTACATATATTATATGGTAGCATAGCTTACTTTTTCTCATAGGATACAATACAAACATATGCCAACAAAAAATAACAAATGAATTGTAGAATAAAGTTTATCCGATTGATGTTTTATTTGTTGATGAAATAAAATTATTCTCTTATATCTAGTCTGTCTGCTAGAAATTTATTATAAAATCATAATAAATCATCTAAATTACCTAAAATGTAAGAACATAGATTAGTAAAAGGTTTAAGATCTGATTAAGTATATTTAATCATTATAACATTTAGATCAGACTAGATTATGAAAATTATATATATTTATCAAGTTTTGGAGCACAAAGCACATTGCTCCTTTTATATGTGGTGGCAGCACCATCCCAGTTTTACTTCAAGGGTTAATTTGTGTTGCACGACACGTATTTTATCCATGAACTGCGTAAATCGTATTTTCTATCACAAATTGTTCGAAACTACACCATTAAAAGGTATATCTATACTTTACATTTGTGAAATTATCATCTCTTCCTGTAATAACAACGGATAGGCGGTATAATTATGAATAAAGATTAATAAATATTGCTTTGTCGATACTAAAAGTAGACAGTTAAAAATGGTCGCCTTGTAACAGATCTGTCAAGCAATATTTTACCATATCCGATCGTTACGATGCAGTAAATACTATAACTCTAAATTTTTAGTTGTCAGCGTGTTCGACGATAAATTTAAAGTAAATGCAAGAGCTAACTAGTTTCTATGATATAAAATGTAATTTCGTAGTTGATGCTGCCATATGCGTAAACGAAGCTATTGTATATTTATTTCGTTCACAAGCTTCGTTCATGTAACAGAATTTTATAATTCTTAAATATTGCGCTAATGCTAATAATAGCTAATAAAATTACCTAAATAACTTCATTATTAAAAACTAATATGTAAGAATTATTTATGAAAAAAATGTAAATATAACTATATAGATATGGAATCTTCATAAAAAATTAAAAAGTAAATAGATATTTTTATAGATTATTCACTGTATTGCTAAACACATATCTGGAATGAAAATGAAGATTCCAAACAATCGTTCGGGGAACGATTATGGAAATGAAACAGGGATTATTTCCTATATGGATAATAGTTTTGAATCTGAAATCGATGTACAAGGAACGGAAGAGAGCGATTTTTCTGAATACCTTTGGATGGAAAATGAGGAAGAATTTGATAAAGAGGTTTTGTAACTATTGTTTCAATAATGATTGAAGTATTCAAACATGAAACTCTTTTTTATAAGATTTTGATAACATGATAGTAATTAAAAATCATAGGTGATCCAACAATTAATGGAAGAGGAGTTGACAGAGGAATGTTTAAAAGCAATGTGGGAAGATGAAAGACAACATGAACGAAATACAAATTCTATTGCTTGGTCCACTGCTACTAGCATGCCTGAGAATGGTGCAGAACTTTGTCAGCAACTTAACAATCTAAAAATGCATGATGACCTTGCTAAGCAGGTATATCTCAATTTATCTTTCAATAGAAATTTAATTACATACGAATACTGTATAGATAAAGAATATCATATTATATTTTATATATACAGAATTTCATACAGGTAATTTGTTTTCAGAGTACATTGAATCCAAATGCAGCTGAATTTGTTCCAGCATTCAAATCAGCAGTAACATCTGTAAGTACACCACCAGAAGTTACTGCAGAATCATCATAGAAGCCATATATTCATTTGTTTAACTGAATAAAACATAGGCTATATATATGGCTAATGTTTACCAACTTCAGTAACACAGTTGTATTAACTGAATTGCATTAAAAGTTAAATGACTGTCCCTACACGTACAAAGGTATAATGATCATCAAAGCAGATAATACATAATGCTGTTATATGATATTTACGAGTAATGAAGTCAGTTGCATAACCATAAAATTGAAAAATATATATTCAAATTTTTATAGTCGTGAGATATTGCATAATATTATAAACATTTAATTTTACATATATATTTTTCGGCCATATACTGAACAACGTGACATACCAAAATCACTTGTTATGAAAATTTCCAATTTATTGTTTTTATTTTTAACTGAAGAAAAATATATTCAAATGTGATCTATATAATTTATACATTTGGTTGGAAGAAAAGAATACATATACGAAGTTTCATAAGTTATATGTATACATATTCAACAATGAATTGTTGCATTCAAGTGAACACTACTTTTTTTTTAATACTTTCAGAATACTCCTTTTATTCTGATCTAAGAGTTTTTATATACTATAGTATGCGTTTCTGAATGAAACACTTTTCTAAGAGTTCCTTTTGTAACACTTATTTTATACTGGTATACATCTTCTGTAATCATTAACATGAATTAAGAATATATACTGAAGTCGTTAAGACTGATGTAAGTAAAATGTTGCATTAAAAATTGTATTGCATCCAATACATATTTCGTTGATAAAACAATACTTAACGCATCTAATTATACGAGAACAGTTTTAATCTTTATTTTTATTGTCAATTCTTTTATTTAAAAATACCTATGTCATAATTCTCGTCCTCTATCAGCATATGTCTTGAAAGACTTGAAGATCTCAAGTGAAAGTCTTACACGGGCTGTGAAGGACAGTTTTTCTGACTCTCTTTTATAATGTTGAGAGTCAATGTATTACTTACTTTAATTAAGTAATAAAATTTCTATAAAATATAATATTTTGAAATTGATTAGGATATGTATATGAAATGTAATATTATTGAAAAATACTATAAGTGGTGATTGTATTTTCAATTGTTAACCAAAATTCAGCTGATACAAATGGTACAAGTATAAATTTTTCAACCCTTTTCATTACCGTGTTATCTGTTTACATTTTGTGAACCACCTTATAAATTCTATAATAATGAAACTTTTAAGGAATAAAATTATATTTTAATAATGTTAATTATACACGCCACTTATATGTGCTCTTTGGATACACGTATTTATGTACAAATTCTATTAATATTTTTTGCATTGTGATAGATACATACCGTCAGGATTTTATAAGATTGCATGAACTAAATTTGTATTACTTTAGTCACAACATACTTTACTATAAATGCAGCAACTGTGATTATGAAGCAAATTAAATAGATTTATCATATAGATTGTTCACAGTTAAAGAACCTTGCATCGATTTCATGATGTTTCACATTATTCTGCTTTTAATTCTTTTTCTATGTGTCTCTCCTACTTATGGATCCTCATAAAAAAATAAAAGTAAAAAAAATAGAAGAAAAACAAAATAACATATTTAGTTAAAAGTAGAGTGAAGAAACAGATATTTATAGATTTATTTAAAAGATTCAAATTTAGTGGTGCATTAATCATATGAAACAGCAATTTCTTTTAACTTTTAAATTTATTTTAGTATGAAAAGAGACTGTTTTCTAGATTTAAGCTTATTTCTTTAACAGGATCTGATGTATATTTAATTCTTTACCAATTTGTTAAATAATATCGGTAAAATATATCAATTAAAAGCACCTATTTAGTTTATATAATTTTACTTTCTGCGATAAAATTTAAAAAAAGAATGTAAGTATGAAACATTACTAATAGTCATATAAATATATATCTTGTAGTCATTAAATATGTGTCAATTCAAATGACATGCAATGTTTATATCAATCATATTATTAACATTTTTAGTAGCATGTCATGTATATCAATAAAAGCTGTATTTTATCAGTAGAAAAATATAACAAAATTCATCTGGTTATGCTATATAACTATATAAACACCATATAATGTATTACTGCATAATACTTCATGTTTTCCAACACTTAAATTATCTCAAATTTAAATAATGTCTGAAAATAAATATCACGTTTTTTATGAGTTATTTCAATAGTACCTGTATTTATTTGGTGTTTCATTATATTCATACTAATAATAATAAGATAATTTAAATTTTAAGAAGTGAGCAATTATAACCGTTTCATATTATGTACGATGAAAAATACTTTAAAAGTCATGAAAAAAAATTATTATTCAGTAGTACTCATAACTTAAATCTAGATCAACAAGCACAAATACTATTTTGCTTTTATTTAATTTATGTGGTTGTGCAGGATATACATATATTTTTTTCAATTTTATGTTAATATAAAACGAAAAAAAACAAAAAATTGAAAATGTAAAAAATACAGATAAACTTTTTGTAGCAATAAATCTTTTTTTAAGTGCCACTATAAAAGTAATGTGTAGAGGATTAAGATAAAAATAATTATATTGTTTAAGCAAGTGTGTATTATTATAATTATATCATTGCCATTAATCATTTGCATTTGCAATTTCCTGTATTGTATTATTATTTCTGTAATATTTAGTATATAAATGAATTATATAAAATATAAATTTATGTATTGTATTTATGATGTCCTTTCCTATTGATTTATAATAGTGATTATTATAATTTTTCATGTGGAATAAACAATTTATTTGTGAATATAATGCATAAAATATTAGTAATAGTAAAAAAGAAACATTTGTTAAAAGCATCACCTTGTATTTGGCAGCATATCAGTATATATATAACTACAATTAAATCTTACAATTATTTCTATATAAATTAGTATCAGTTTTACAATAGTAAAAAATTGATACCAATACATATTGCATTAAAAGTTATGAAATGTGAAATGTTTTTATTCCATATATTCTGCAAATTCTTTAATATATTCCAATGCAACATTTACTACAATAACTATACTAATATAAATAAAACAATACATATTATAATGTTAAGCACAATTATATATTTCTATTATGTATTTGCCACACGTACAACATGTTATTTTTGTAATAACCAGAGAATCATAATTTAATATTTGCTACAAAATTTGTAAATGTAATAAATTTCAATTGTTTTTCGAATATAATATTTCACTCATTATATAAAGTATGAAATTGGTATCAGTTTTTTTACAATTATTTCTTATATGCTATAGGTAATATAAAATCATAAAGAAGGTTTTTTTTAAATGTATAATTGTAATCATATTTACTTATATACAATCATTAAATACTTTGATCTGCAGTCTCTTTATTCCAATGCAATACTGTCTTATTTATATTGCTTTTATGCAAGTTTTGTTGACACACAGTAACACGTCTTCCACCTAATTACGAATATGATATTGAATAACAAAAAGTCCAATTTTTAATCAAATTCTCTAGGAAATCGTAAAATACATTAAAACATGTATGCAAGACAGATATATAAAGTTAAATTATATAAGTAAAAGATTTATGTATAGAAAAAATATAATTTGTTACATCAAATATATTTATACAAATGAATTCTTATACTTTCATATTGATTACTTGGAATTATTAATATAATTACCACTTGGAAGAATGCTAACATTATTATTTGTATCTTAGTTGTTTTTTTCTTTTTGTAAAATCATAGCAAAGTATTTATCAATATTATTGTCAAAAAATTCATTATAGTAAGAAACTGACCTCCGTGTAACATAGTAGCAAAAATTCAAGGCCTGTAATTGTTATTAACATTACTTAAAATAACAGCCTTATACATCTTTTTATTGTTAGAGACCTTATTGCTGGATATGTATAAGAATGTGTGCTGGTTATAAAATCGTTGAATAGGGTGATCTATATATTAACAAAACAGAAAAATAATTACCAATTTCAGTCCAATACAAATGTTTGATATTACAACAAAAATATGAGATCTTTGATAAGTTTATGTATGTATGTACGTAAGTATATATACGTTGCTCAACATTTAATACCACTTAATAAAATTTTATTAAAAAATTGTTATGCGTTTAATTTAAATTTTTATCTTTTATAAATAATGATAAAAAGGATAGCATTTCTTTAGAATTGATACTTAATCAATAATAAAAATTTTATTGTACATTTAAATATTATAGAAATGTTCAAATTGTAAATTTCGTTTGCAAAAAAATACAAAATATTCCAACAATGGTAGTACAATTAGGTCATTTTTCTTGAAAATGAAGCCTTACATGCAAAAATCTTATTCTGTTCTTTTAATTTATTTTTATATGAGAAATTACTTCCTGCTCGGTTATACCACGATTGCTGGAGCACCCTGTACTTCATGACAATAAATTAACAATAAACATAGATTCTGTGTTTTAATTTTATACTTAGTAGAAAATAAAACATTTTATTCATACAATTTTTTAAAGGTGATGCTGTATACTAGACTCTATCTTTATTAAATTACTTACACATAAGGTCTTAAACACTTTCTGTAGGACTCTGAAATTCGGAAAGTGCATGTATCGGGTTTTGCACCTTTTTCTGTGAACCTTTACGTACTTTTGCCCTGACTTCTTCTGGTCTTTCAGGACGTACCAATGGTTTCTTTTCTGGTGCTTTCATTTTCCATACAACAATTGGAGACTGTATAAACAGAACAAATATCAATTACGAATGTATAAGGAAGATAATAATTATAGTTTCTCCGATGTTTAAAACTGTAAATATATATTTGTTACATAGATACTTACATACTACAAAATCCAATAGTTAGTCAGTAAGAAAGTTTTAACATTAATATTAATTAAGTATACGAATCGTATATATGTAATTCACTTGTTTAGAGCTTAAAATACAGAAATCAAGGAAGTCATTTTAATATATGAAAGGTACTTACAGTTACTGTAGATTGTCGAGGATATTTGGTTGAAGCAACATACGAAGCCTTAACAGTTAGTACAACTGCATTCATTAAATTTTTAGCTGCCTGAATGAGAGAAGTTGCACTATCAAGTCCAGATACAATTAATTCTCCACTGATATTTTGTACGTCTGCTTTAACTTTGCTTGTAATATTCATTTGATGACAATATAATGCTATACGTTGTAAGTATGCTAACAGATCTTTTTTAGTAGAACTTTCTGGACACTGATCTGCTATTTGTCTCGTTAATTTATCTAATTTAGTCCCAGCTTCAGAAATTTTCTTTGCAGCGTTGATGACATCCATAGTTGTCTTTAAAGGTCCACGACCTCTAGTGAAATCAGTCATTTCCATCATGATCATACACATGTGCTTAGCAAGAACAATAATATCGTTTCCTGCATCGTCCCACTTGGCAACTTCTTTATCGAACTTTAGTTTCTCACTCTTGAAGTATTCTACTTGCTGTAAGATTTTTTGTTTATCTTCTTCTGGCATTTTACGCATAGCTTCACGAGCCGTAGTAATTCCGCTAATTTCTGGATATTCATCAACACCATGTTCACCAGTTTGAGCACTCGATTTACTACGAGTTTCTAATGTATAATGTTCATCAAGTTCCACGTCTTCTGGATCCAAATCTTCATCCGCCTAAAATATAGTATATATAAATAAAGCAAATATAGTAATAAAGATACAAACTAGAAGCTTATACTGCATTTACTTACTCTGTTCATCAGTACGGCTCGCCTAATTTCACGAACACCGTCATAAACCAATCTCGAAGCATCTATAAAATCATTTTCATCCACATCTTTAGCAGGATTACTACCCAATGCATCTACCGCGACTTCTACTCTCTGTGCAAATTTTGGCATCACTTGTTCCCTTAAAACTTTCACGGCTTCTAAAACTCGTTTCGTATAGATACAAGGCTCATAATTATCCATTTCTGCTTGAACAACGTTACACACTCTGGCAGATCGTCCACGGATTGCACCCGCGGTTCTATCTAAAGTATCAGCATCACCTTCTTGTAATGCCAATACACATTTATTTACGTCTTCCAAGATATGATTTTCAGATACAGCTAAGAAATCATCAATGGTAGTAATATCATCGACAGCTTCTGTTAATACTCTTACTTGATTCTCCCATGCTTGTCGAAATACTTCCATGTTATCTAACGCTACTTTAGATCGATTACGAGCTGCAAGAACACGGGCTGCATTGATTACTTGTGGACACAGGTTTCCAATTTGTGCTGCCGCATATCGAACCATTTTTACACCATCTTCGTTTCCGGACATACTACATACTAAATTGGCAACCTGAATAGTCAATATCAAATTAAAGTTATTACAATAAAATTAATATTTCAGATATATGTAGTTTAATAACATACCTCAACTAGCTTATTGGCATGCTCTGTAAAAACAAGTGCATATTCTTCCACTTCTTTATCACGACCATTTCTTGCAGCTTCAATGAGGACCAATAAAGGTACACTTGTTTCCAAAAAACTATCAGATACATGATCTACTACGGCTTTTCGTAATTGTCTACGAAGATCACGAGTTTTTCTGCACATATGATCAATTGCTCTTTCTAAACCTTCGGATTGTTCCTTGACACCCATCTGTTAAAATACATGTACAATTAAAAATAGAAACAATAAAAACAAATGTTTTATGAGCATTCAAGTAAGATCTAAGCTATTTCTTTACTAATAGCATTAAAGTGTAAGATAGAATTCTTTTTTTTACTAATTGTTAAAAGGATAAATGATAATTAGCTAAGAGATTATTTTATTTTATTATTTGGAAGATGTATTCTAATCTAGATGTATCTATATTTTTTCAATGCAAGTATTTTAATATATATATATATATATCTTACAAATTAACATACTAGTTATGAAAATTATACTTCTATTTAACTTAATGAAAATAAACCTTTCTCAAAAGAAGCTATGTACATAAGCAAACATAAAAAAATAATATAGTATAGTAATATACCATAGCACATTGTAGTATGATATAAAGAAAGCAATGATTTGCTTCATTGTGAAAAGAATCTTGTAAATAAAAAATATATATGTATACAGTTAAAATAAACTTAAAAATAATTTTATGTCTATTTAATTTTACATTGCAAATCTTAAGTTATGTTTGAACTATAAACTATTTGTCTACGCTATTTTATTTATTTAATTTCTATGAATATGTAATTATATTACATTTGGTGCTTTTCTTCTATTTTATATATCTACATAGTATATACAATAGTGCAATTTAGAGGATAACTGCAAAATGTACACTGAGTTATTAAAAATTATTTGATTAGTGCTTGTTGTTAAATAATATATAGATCATGTGTGGAAAAGTACAATATTTTAATAATATAAAAACTTCTTGCTTAATTTGTAAATTATATGCAAGAATAATAAGAAAACACAAGATTTTCATATTTACCCGTTTCCCACCCCGAGCAAGCTGTAACTGCAGTCATCAAAAATAAAAAACAAATGAGTAAAATGAACATACCAATCATACATAAATCAATTGTGATAAATAATAATATAATTATTTGTGTTTTAAATGTGTTTCTGGATATATTTGTTTTTGTATATATTTACTTATAAATGCATCATATAACGAATGTATCATTACATATTGTACGTTTAAATGCTATATGTTACAGAGTAAGATACAAACTAAAATAAATTATATAAAATAAATATAATATTAAATTTCTCTACATCGCTGCAATTATTAATAAAGTTTATTTAACATATTGACGCCGGTGCCGATATTCAAGGTTTTCTCCGTGGGGCGGCGCCCGAATTCACTGTCTGATTCGTGGAGCGGCGCTGGGTCACTACCTATTTTGTGAAATACACGAGCGACCCGCCGATGGGTCGTGCCAGCGTCAACGTGTTAAATATGTGTTATTGTATGTATACATAACTTATATACATACAAAGTATATGTTTAAGTCATGGAAGTACAAAAATCCACAAAGTACTTACATTATTCATATATTCACTCAACAAATCCTGAAGTGCTTGCCTAACTGCATTACATTCTGCAACAATGCGTTCTCTGCGTTCATCTCGAGTGCATGAAGAATCCGCCATCAATGCAGCACCACTGATGATACTTTCCAACCTTTCCTCAAGACTAGGTCTTGTACGTACTTCATTATATGCAAGTGGAGACATTACCATTCTTTCATCAAAATCATCTAATGCAGCAGCTAGTTCTCCAGGTCCTTCATAAGGATGTTGGCTATCAACTGGAGTCTTTCCTTGTGCTACGTCATTAATGGTATTTACAGCTTCACATACTTGCTTCAGAACATAATCACGGTTTGCTTTTGCTGCAGCTAGTTCAGGATGTCGAACATAAACTTTGGAGGCAGTAAGAAGCATAGTAGAATGCTTTTTAAGAACAGCTCTTGCTGCAGCTAAGTCATCTCTTAATTGAGGATCTTTTAACTCTTGCTGACGTTTTGCAGCTTGATTCATAAGTTCTGATGCATTTCTTCCAAATTGTTTTATGTTTTCTAATAATTCTCCTTGTGAAGATGCATTCTTCAATTTTTTTAAATCATCTTCTACCACATGAAGTGATTTCAGCAACAAATGCACATCAACCATATCTGCTAAAATAAGCAAACGTGTTACTGCAGATAACAAGTTCCTTGCTGCACGAACCATGTTCCCTCTTTTTAAAGAAGAACAAGGATCTTCAGAAAACTCTCTGTAATTAATTAACAATAACGTTAAAATTTACTTAACATTCTCTGTATATTTTAGAAAAATATAAAACAAATATAGTACCTAGCAGCAATGCTCATTGCAGCACCTGTCTTTTTTACTTCCTCAACAGCACTTAACATTTCTGCAGTAATGTCAGGATTTTCATAAGCTATTTGTTCACCTTTCTCAATAAAATTGCTAGTTGCTTTCTCAACAGTTCCAACTAAAGCACTAGCCCTTTTTGATTTTCCTTTCTTTTTCTTGCTAGGACCCTTTGTATTTACAAGCGTAGTAACTTGTAAAACCAAGGGTTCCAATGTTTTTTCTACAGACATGGTACGGATCTCCAAATTCTTGGGATCCCATTTCAAAGTTATTGGACCAAAGTGATCAGACATTTTTGTTATTTCAAACAAATTAATTCTGTAAATCAAAATAATAATACACAAATACATAATTAATAAATTTCTATAGTATAATACAACATTACCTGTGCTCTTATAATATAGTACAGATAATTTATCAAACTAAAGTAAATTAAACCTTTTTCCTTATCAATTATTTTTTTATTATCATTATATTTGTAACATTTATTTAAATAACATGTAATACTAGCAGAATAAAATTCCATTTTTCCACTTACTTATCTATAAAACGAAAGCGACTAGACGATATAACTTTGATTAGAAGATATGAATATTTGAAAAAATCAGGGTGCGTCAGGTCTGATTATTCACGAAAGATTCACACATAGAAAATATTTAGTATGAGATACACTACTGCTTTGTGTTCTGGCCACAGTTCGGGGCCGAATCTGGCCAGAATGCAAGGGAGGGTCTATACCAGGAATTCTGCCTCGGCGTGAAATAGATGGATAGAGTGAGAGTGAGTCAGTGGCGGTACTGGCGGTTACATTTGTTTATATTAGATACATATCACAAGAACTCTCACTCTACGAAAGCAGTTTTAAGTAATGGTGAAGATAGTGTACAATACAGGGCAGAATTCCTGCTCACGATACAATGCATTAACTATAACAATTTTCTTACCTTCATGAAAAATTTACAGTTGAAAAGAAAATGTATAGATCGTTAATAAAATCCACGTAAAACAACACGTTTGTTTGAAAAATCAGTCACATTGGAAATCAAAATTTCAACACAAACAATCCCATATCACTTCGATGTATCACCTATTTGCCATCTACTCTTCATTCATGACGTCATTATTTCCGCTGAAGTTAGAAAATGAACGACACCTCCAGAGAACCGGTCTACGCCCGAAGCTCGAAACACGAATGCTAAAGCGAAGCTTATATGTACATATACATACATATATGTATGTGTGCATGCAACTTGCCGTAAGAATGCAGCAGCCAATCAAAGAATATCTTTTTTAATGTTTCACAAAGTTATATATCGTCAGATTATTTCATTGGTTATTGTATCTATCCTTATCACATTCACTGTATATTCCTATAAGCTTTTGTCGTTTCTGTTATGTGTGATTGTGTGATATACACTCTGAAATACAGATATTTGAATCTTAATTAGAAAGGTGAATTGATTCTTATAGAAATTTTGTATAATTTTCTTATAGATACTTTAATGAAATGATTACAGATGTTGTTGTTTTAAGCGATTCAAACGAATCTTCTTTATCCGTTCAATCGAATTCGAATAATAGATCTTTATCTCATAATTATAATTCAAGTGATCTTGAATTTCCTGCAATAAATTTTCATCATATTATTAACGAAGACGATGTAAGTAAATCACGGAATATTGATATTGCAAGCTGTTCATCTAATTTTAACACAAATAGATCATCATATCAGACTGATGATAAACATACTGCTAATAGCAAAAATTTCAAACAATATAATGTTAGAAAGTTTTCGTACAATGTTTCTAATTCATCTGACTCAGATGAAAAGAGTAGCAATACAGAAAGACAAAGGAAAGGTAAAGGTACTGTAAGAAAGAAAAGTAGAATTGAACTAAATGAAGAAAAATTAAAAAAACAAGAGTGCTTAATGAGAGAAAAAGCACTGAAAGCAATTGCAGTTAAAAAATCAAAAGATATAAAACCTGGTGAATGTATGAAATTTATAGAAGTTGTTCTTGACAACGATATTAAAAATGTTGCTCCTATTACAGATATAATAGATACATTGAGAAATGCTGGTGTAACATATACTGTTAAAACAGAATTTATTTCAAATAGCATTACATGGAAAAGAAGCATTGAAAATAGCTATATTGATGACACCAATAAAATATGTACAGTAACTGATGTTGAACAAATTAGTCAAATATTGATAATTTGGAATTGGGATGAGGCAGTAATAAAAGTAACAGATGGTAGCTTTTGTACATCTATCTCTAGCATTAAATCTTCATTACCAGATTACAAAATAACACTCGTAATTTTTGGAATAGAGGATTATTTTGCATGTAGAGAACAAAGAAGAAATTTAAAGGAAAGTAGAACAAAAAAGAAAACCTACATCGAAAAGTATCATCAAATGTCTACATATCCTCATAAAATATCAAGGAAACATCTTGAAACATGTCTCAATGAAATACAAATTATTTCAGATTGTAGCAGTAGATTAATTAACAACTCTCAAGATTTAGCATTAATGATATATCAATATACGAAAGCTATAGCAGAGATACCATATAAATCAGAAAAGAATAAAAATTTAACAAATAAATTTGATTGGTATGTAATGGGAGATAATAGAAACACTGTTAAAGTAGATAAAAGTGGAAATGGATTGAAAAGATTATGGCAACAGCAGCTTTGTCAATTTAATTTGAGCAGTCTTGAAATTGCAGAAGCAATTTGTTCTGTGTATCCAAGCCCTGCAAATTTGATAGAAGTAAATATTGATATATATCAAATATATGAATTATTTCCTTTTCCTATCTTTCTTTTCCTTTTTTCCAGGCTTATATGAACTGTACAGATACTGAAGGAGTAAATTTGTTGAAAGATATTCCGGTAAATAAAAAACATTCATTACAATGTTTCAATAAGATGAGCTTTTAAAAAAATAATTTATGTATACAATAAATTAAAGAATGGTTATAGTTTAATACTGTTATTTTTACTTACACTTCATAAATATATTTTTAACACTTTACAGATTAGAAGAGCAGCTGGACCTCTTACAACTGTACGTAAAGTTGGCCCAGAATTAAGTAAAAAAGTCTATTTAATGTTCTCATCTAAAAATGGTGAAAATGTATTAAGTTGAATTATATTTTTAACAAAGTTCAATAAGTGTACAAATAGAAATATTATAGTTAGCAGATGGCTCTTTGTTATTCTATTTTCATTCATCTAATGTACAACTGAAAAATAATAATAAATTAACTATTTTATAATAATATAGTTTTCTACTTATTTCATGAATAATAAAAGCTAGAAAATTATTCATACCTATATATTGTACAAATGAATAATATTAAGTACATATAAAAGCTTTAATAACTTTTTAGGTATTAATTATTTAAAAATCTAGCGCACAATTTGACTGAATGCAAAAACACAACTGAACGATAAAAACTGTTTTATAGTTATACAGATACATTCCTTAAATTTATTTATTTAGTCCAATTTTGCGCTAGATATTTTTGGATATCTTATATGATATGAAATATAACATTTTTACTATACCAAAGGTATATACAATACATTTGTTTACGGCAAATTCAACTATGATAGTCGGTTAATAAAAGTAATTTTCTAACATTTTTACAAGTATTTATTAAACATAAGATATCTAAAAATTTGTTATAAAAAGAAAAAAGATTCAAACCACCTGATATCAACTTTTTCTACTATCTTACAGTAAAAAATATATAAATGATTAAATGCAATCTAAACGAAATTGTTTGTAAATATTCAATATAACTTCCACTAAATTATTATTAACTGTATACAGACTAATATTACATAACTCTCACATGAAATTTTTTACACGCATTCCTCATACATTTGATTCTCACTGTTTAATGTTACAAATAGTTTTTAGAAAAAAAAAATATGATATATGTTTGTTTGACGATTGGTTTAATCGGGAGTGTAAACTTCAGATGCTTTGATAAAAACTTCACACATTTACGTGTATATATATATATATGCATATCAAGATATATTATAATTGTTATTATTACTAAATTTTTTGAAATTTGAAATAACTTTAAAAATTGAATAAAAAAAGGAAAGTTAATTTTTTGTTTTCAAACTCTCTTTTGAAAGTGTCATATATTGTAAATATTACAAGATAAATCGTAATAAAATATAAAATACTGCATGCGCGAAGTGATTAAAACGTTCGGGTTGAAAATTTAGATTCTAAATTAATAAAGTTTAAGTGTAGTACATTTAACATTAGTTAAGAATATTGATACCTTTTAATCTCTTCTTCTGTTAACATGCATTCTATTAAATGAATGATATAATGTTGACTGATGAATATTTTTTACTATATGTATGTGCTAATAACACACATATATTTTTTTTATGAACACAATACAAAAATTTGTTAGAAACTTTTTCATTCCAATTTAAAAACATATAAACTATAATAAATATTAAAAATGCATGTTGACAGTTTTCAATCTTGTTTCAGTGAACCATTAATGAAAATTATAATTTCATAATTATGATGATGATGATGATGATGATGCCGATGATGATGATAACGACGACGATGACGACGACGACGACGACGACGACGACGACGACGACGACGACGACGATGATGATGATGATGATAATAATAATGAGATATTATTGTAAGTAAATTATGCATTATTAGCTTGATGTTCTTTCTAATATCATTAACATTATGAATGATTTATTCAATAATATTGATTTACTGATTTTGATGAACAATTTAACTTTTTAGTTAAAGAATACTAATAATTGAAGATTGATATTTTTTTCATGCCTCATCAATTTTTTTCAACTTTATAAAACGATCTTAAAATTATAATTTGTTACAATAAAAAATGTTGATAATGAAACATTTTAACATATAAATGGAAGTCGGTTGCGTGTAAAAATAATGGAATAAAAACTACGATAATAGTTTATGAAGTTGGCTTCCTATTCTACACTATATCTTTAACATACTATTTAGCAATCAAAATAATAATTTGTTGTTTATTTAAAATAAAATGTGGATATATATATATATTGAATAATATGTCGAAAAAGATAATTCTTATTACTGAAACTTAAATTTTTACTATAATATAGTACGAAACAAATCATTCATGTCTGAAATACATGCTTTAATATTAACATAAGATAAAAAATATTGTAATCTTAAATTGATAACATTATAAACGTTTGCAAAAGGCAATTGAAATAAATCAAATTTTTTATCCATACAAAGTTGCTTGATATCGAATAATCGTTGATTTATGAAATTTAATATATTTATTACCAATGAATTTTTATACTTAAAATATATGTGTACGAATTTTTATGTTCCAATATTATTTTAAATCAAAGCAACTGGAGTATAAAGGTAATAAGAAGGATTTAGTCTTTTCTGTTTATGAATTTTTAGAATGAATTGTATACACTCTGTATAGGTTTCAATATCTTAAATTTGGAAACAATTATGTTCAACAAAATTGAAAAAACAAAAGTTAAAAGTATAAAAGAATAGGAAGCCAAACAATAATGCTTTTGTAAAATAACAGTATGTAATTTATTATCTTTATACTCAGCTAAAATCAATTTTAATTCCACCATAATTTATAATTCACTCGCACACACATTCAAGCATTTGGCAGGCAAGAACCTAGGAGAATCTAATTGAAGGTTAAGGTCATCATATCACCGATAGGATTTGAAGTTGTATTAGGTCCTTTTAAAATATCATTTATATCTCTTCTAAACAATGATAAATTTTGTGTAAACCTGAGAAAAGAAAAATACATACATAAACATGGATAAATGTCTATATATAATTTCGTATCTCGTATTCCTCTTACCTATCTCTATTTTTCGTGAGTAAGTTTCTTTCGATTCCTTCCATTAAATGTTCAAACCAGTGTGCCATTGTTGTTTGTTTATCAACTGGTTGACTTCTAATAATATTTTCTCGTAACTGATTAAAATACTGCAACAATAAATATTTAGTTTCGGCGTAAAATTAGAAAATTTTTGTGATCTCTTAACATAATTTTTATAATAAATGAAAAATACTTACTTCTTCATTTAAAAGAATTAATCCCAAGAGAGGACGTGACATACTCCATTGATTTCTACAATCTTCAAACATTATCACATTTAAAACAGTACTTAACATTTGTTGAAGAATTTCAGGATGTTGCTTTAGAACTTGTAAGAATAAGTCTCCACCTCCTGGAACTACTGTATTTTTCCTGCCCGGGTAACCCCCTAACAAAAAGGGTACATGTATTCAAATATTAATGTAGATACATAAGCTAAATACTAGTAAATAGTAGTAGATACATGAGATAAATACCTTTTTGATATAATTGTTTAAATATGTAAGTCACAATATGATCAAGTGTTGCGCAACAACCAGTACAGACCATTGTATCTGCAATAAAGTTTTGTTATTTATATTTCATATTTTATATTTATCTGAAGTAAAATAGGAACTGTTAAATAAAAGTAACCATTAAAAGAATAATAATATAAAAAATATATAAATATAATCTGTGTCTATCGTGGAATTTAATATAGAAACCTACCTTGAAAATAATATAAATTCTGTAAAATTATTTGTTCACTTATTATGTTGGCTAGTTAATTTATCAAAACACAATTTTACTTATATATAAAAAGAGTTAAAAGAATCTGTCATTATAAATGATGACTTATTGAATCAAAACATAATTTTTATCAATTTTGAAAAAGTAAATGAACAAACAATAATCATTCATATTTGAAGTATTTGTTTGTTGTTCATAATTTTGCATGTTATATATTGAATGGAAAACAAAGCATAAAATGTAAAAACAACACATAAAGATTAGTAAATTAGTAACTTAAGAACTTATGACTATGAATAGTAATATATTTTAGTAGCATGCCAGCTGTGCGGCTGACTATGTGTGCTAGACCCTATCTGTGCTATGTAATTTAATTTTAAAGAAATGAAGAATTTATAAGTTGTTTAATACAACATTAAAAATAGGAATAAAAATTTGAAAAAGGAAGAAAAAGAAAAAGGCAATAGAACAATAGCAATTAGGGTCTAGATTCTACAAACTCCAATCCTCTCATTGCCTATATGATTATGGTGATTCAATCATTCTCCTTATATGCATAAATATTACTCAGCATACATTTGTTTCTGTAATTTCGAAACTATAGCAGTAACTAATATACCTAAATGCAGGTTTACATTCCAAGCAACAATGCAAAAAGCAAATAAACATAAACAAAATTAAACATTCTTATTAACTAATATTTCTCCCGATTTTTTTATGCTTCATATTTAAAATCATAAAATTGTATTAATATCGCCAAATAAGAATTCGAACATGCATGATACAAGATTACTTATGTATATATATATTTTTTCATTAAAAACAAATCTGATATATATACTATTAAATTTTGTTTAATTGCGATTGAAATCTCTACTATACTTCAATTATAAGTAATTATTCATAATTTACTAATATTTTACTGAAATAGAATATAAAATATTTAACAAACATTTTTCTTATAAAAAAGGAATTTTAAATGATTTGGGTCTTATAATCCTGTGGCATGGCATAGAGGATAAGAGAATGATAATAAAATAGAATCAGCCGCACAGACCTGTATAGTAGTCTTTTTGCGCACCTAGTGCTGTAAGCCCTTCACTGATGCTTGATAGAATGTATAAGAATACTCTCGGTTCCAAAGTAGAAAGGAACACCATGTGATCTTGAGCTAAACACTCAAGTAACACAAAATATGTTGTAGATAATTTCGGATAATCCTACAAAAAAAAACAACAATATTAAGTTGTAAGATATCTATCTTTACATCTTTTGAATATGAACATAAGTTAATTGATGCATACCAATAAATCACTTTGTGGTATACTAAGAAGTAATTTTACAAATGTGTTGAGTGCATTATCCAATGCCTCGTCACCATATAATCTGAACACACCAAAATTTACGTAACTTCCACATAAAGCTGCTTTTAACATACTGAAGCATATACTTATTCCTTTAAGCTTTAAGGGGTATATTTGATCCTTTGGAACTTCAACGTTTAATATACGATTACCATAACTACATATTACTTTACTAGCTTCACGAAATAATAAAATTCCATTTGGAGAAGATGCATCAAACTGTAATCGTTGACTCCTATTTTGTACTAATTCAGCAAATAATTTTAGGACGGGTGTAGTAACTTGTGGCTCATAATGCCACAATTCCACAGCATGTAATAAAATCGGTGTATAATTAGGATAACTATGTGTAAATTAAGGTACTTTACATTTATCAAAAATTAAGGCAAATTATTATTAATGACTCTTAATCATTTATCAAATTATATTTAAAAGAAGGATACATCCAATCAAAGAGCATCATATAGGATGTTTTTGTGTTGAATGCATAAGCTAAACCTCTTAAATCTCTTGCTAAACCAATCAATGCCTTTTTTGCTTCTTCTGCTGTAAAAAGTGAAGGGTCAGCTGGCCCAATTAACTGTCCTAAACTTTCAAATGCATCTATAGGTGGAAAACGTAAGTGTAAATATTAAATAAGCATGTAGTACAATTTTGGATACAAAAAAGCTTTCCATACTTGTTAAAGGTAACATAAATGTATGAAACCTTTCCTCATCTTCTCCTAGATCTACCATCAATAATCTTCCCAAGGATGTGTAAAACATTGATCTACAACGCATTTCTGTTACAGCAACATTATTTCCCAAAAATGGAAAATGCTCTCTCTGTTAGTAAAAAAAAAAGAATATATACAATTTTATTCTTAATTTTTTGTAAGTAAATTTTACATATTTTTATATATACACACCGTGTGATTATTGAGCATAAATTGTACTTCCTCTAATTTTACAAGTTTACGGACACAACTATATCCTACAGATAAATCATTTAATAATTGTAATGTTTTTGAAATAATTTGTTTACTACGACCCCAATACTTCAAATTTGTTATTCTGTAAATGCAAAATTAAGATCATAAATCTTGAAATAGTATAAATAATATTCCTGAAAGTAACTTCCTACTTACATTTTCCGGATAAGAATACCAAGTACCATGGATTCGTCATTAACTCCTAAAACATCTGACAGTCTTCTATATACTTTAGAATTTTTTTGAACTTGATCACCTACATATACTTTACGAAATTGTTCAAAGAAGCTCAACATTGCTAATTCCAATTTCTCACAGCCACCTTGTGCAAGTCTTGAATCAGTCAAATTCATCAATTGGAGTACTCTGCAAACTAATTCACCATCCATTGCATCATACTCTTCATTGCTGTTAAATGTTACTTTTCCGCCAATAACACCACCTATTTTTTAAATATCAATGTAATAATTCACTATTAAACATGTTTACTTTTCTATATGATTTACAAATTTACTTACCTATGATATATACAAGCCAAGTGAGTTGACCCTCTTGTATAGTAATATCCATTCGTTGTGTTGGAGATGCTGTTTGTGTCATTAATTCTTGGTATGTCCTAGCAGCCTGATCAAAAAGTTGTACTAACAAAGTACATGTCTTTTGATATTCACACCTTACAATTACAGATATTTGCTCCAATTGCTGATGAACTATTCCTAAATCATCAAGTGGGTCTTCTAAACCCTCTCTAACTACTATTGCAACTGATTCAAGTCTTGAAGTAATATATGCATTTACAATTTCTGGAGTATATGTATTTAACAGGTGTGGATCACCTGCTTTTACATATGGCATGGATGATACCATTCTTTGCCACAATGTTAGTAAATAATGTAAACTATTTGGTGCAAACTGCCACATCTGTAAACTTTGTATTGTAAATTTTGCAATTAATTGTATAGCTTCTGGGTAGTCTTTGACTAAGACCAACTCCCCAAGCTGAAAATTGCTCTTTAGCCTTGATAATAGTCTACAAAATTCATGGTAATTTTCAGGATCACTGAGACCTTGAGGGTTTTGTAGTATGTGTTTTATACCGCTAACTAAGTGTGTTAAAAATTGTGCCCTTTCTGGATTTGAAAATAAACTCCTTCTAACAGATGCTATTTGGACCAAACATGAAAGAGCCAAAGATGACAGTGAGTTAGGTAAACTATGATATAAATCAAAGAAAAGTTTCAGTGATGTAAAGTCCAAAAATACAGGTCTCCAACAGGTCGGAATTTGTACTGTACTAAGATCATCAGAACTTTCATCTGTTGAAGTCCCAATAAAGTCAAATGTCAAACAATTTTGTGCTAGTTTTAAAAGTTGTCTGATCAAACCATGCTAAAAAAAACAAAACAATAATAATATTAATTTAGGATATTATTACAAATACAGAAAAAAGTAGCAAGATATATACCTGTGCTTCATCATTAAAATTTAAGTTTTTACAATTTTCTCGAGCTGTACTTAATAAAGTATACGATAACCTAAATATTTCAAAAAGTTGTGTATCTCTGAAGTGGCTAGCAATTTTTCTATGTTTTGTAATAGATCTGGTTGCATCTGCATCCGACACTTGATTCATTTCACACGTTAGTTGAGAAAGTAATTGGACTCCTATCATACAGTGTTCTACCGATCCCTGTATATTATATCAAAATATGGTATAATTATGAAAAATAAACATTTTGGAACAAAGAAGATAATAACTAACCTGAAGAAACTTTGTTACATCACTGACCACATTTCTTTCTTTATCAATATCAAACCACCCAAACTTTGATATCCTGGCAAACAGTGTAACCAGAGCTTGTATTACAAAGTTTGGTAACTTTGGCTGAGTTGCTAAATAATTGAGAATATAATTTCCTAAAATAAAATTATAGATATTAGACCCAAGTATGTTTAATTGTGTTGCTTTATGATAGAATAAATAGACTTACGTATGTCAAGCCTCTGTCGTAAACTAAGTCCTGATGAACGGGAAGCCAATTTTGTCAAGGTAGTGGCTGCCAATAATTGAGCATATGGAGAATCTCCTCGATCAAGTAGAAGCTGACACTTTGTAAGCGTATCAGGAGTATTTTGAAAAGCAACAAGTGCTTTTTCAGCCTCTGCACGATGTGTAGAATCTTGTGATTCATACAACTGCTTGCATAGCAACTCCAGCTGCCGTACTTCCTGTATGTGATCCATTCTTAATGATATAATTCATCCCAAATAAACAATATTTCTGTGTAGTTATTTTTATTTTATATACTTCAAAAATATTATTTTACTTCCCAAGTTCTTTAATAAATTTAATCACTTATTTTGGATATATAAAAACTGTCATTTAAATATTTCTCAAATACATTATAACAAATAGGCAATACTTTAAAATCATGTAATTTATTTATAATATATTTTTCTTATTAATATCAACAAACATGATTAATATTTTAAAAAATGTATCAAATTAAAATTTTAAAAAGATGCATAAAAATATTAAACTAATTATTATCTATTAACATTTTTTAGAACTAAAACAATACAAGTAAATATAATAATTATAAACCTATAGATATTTTCACTTTTTAAATACATAAATAGAAATTAGATAGGATTATAACAATCACAGTTTTATTCTATATTATAAAATCAATGTGATAATTAGTGTTTTTAACTTTTAGGCATTTTAGAGGTTACACATTTATTTAAATTTTATAAATGTACAGCACATATTAATTATCGGAATTCCAAACCGCCACTTGCTTAAAAAAATTACAAACGTATACCAACGTATTTTCATATTATTTTTTATTTAATCAAAAGATTATGATTAATAAAAAAGACATTTATAACTAACGTGAGATAAACAGTACGAGCTAAGTATAAAGTAACAGAAAAAACATCTTAGTTTATGTTATAAAATTAAAGTGGATAGGTTATGCCATATTTTTGTAAGTAATTTCAAATAATAGTTTGATATCATTACGATGTAAACAAACAAAATTTCTCTTAAATAATAATATTCAAACTTAAAATTCAAGATTTAGATGATATTCTCATCCATTAATTATCTTTTGAAACTTCAGAACTATATCTACACAAAATAGTATTTACGAAAACAAGGTTAAAGTTTTACATATCGGCTACATGATTTTGTTCGTACAACAAGATGTCAATAAAGCTAAAGCGGGAAAATCTATTAATTTATGATTGCATTTTTATTGACAGTGCGATAAAATTATCACTATGGTCCGGCAACAAACAACGTAGCTTCCAAGAAATACTTAAGTTTCCCAGCAGCAAAATGTTTGGGACACACGTCGACACCACATAACTTGCAACAGATTTACCACCGGCTGGCTTACCACACGATTTTTGAAATCACTTCATCATAAATAACTCCACTTTTTTGGTTGAGGTTTGCACGTTATTTTGATAGGTAACTCACCTGTTCGTCCGCCATTTTCGCAGCTTTGTATTATCTACAATGAAGGCAGGATCACATGCTTTAAACTCGACTGCCACAACATGTTATGTAGAAGCGACGTTTTCCTACATCGGAAGCATCAACAACGCCACCTTTATTAACAAAAGAAACAAAATTCATACCCGCCTACCTTACAAAGATGGAAGAAAACTTAAGCCAAATCTTCACTATTTTCATTGTAGAAATTACAAATAAATTACCGATTATATTACGTTAGAATATATTTAATTATGTTTCGTAATTCAATCGAAGAAACTACTTTGGTAACTAGTTCTGTCGTTGATCATTATCTTTGTCTAGTATTTATTATAAACAATAAAAATTTGATATTTATAATGTATTTATATTGTATAAAATAATAAAGAATAAAATTTTATAATAGACAGTATAGTATTCTTCGATATAATAAAAAAAAAGTAGGATAAAAAGTCAACAATTTGTAGTTATTTCGCGCGAAATCTAAACAAAATTTTCGATGAAAAACAAAATACAAGCGTATATTTTTTCAAATGAAAGATGCTGTGATAAACAATAATTTTATGGAGCTTTTTAATATGTAGTTATAAAAGATTTCTAGTGTTTTATTTTTTGGATATATGTATCTCATAAATAATTTTTTGAATAATTTTTATAAAACGTTCATTACAAAAATAAAAATTTACAATTTGCAAGAATTATTATAAAATTAAAAATGACAAAACATGAAACATATTAAATGAGACAATGCACTCCTTGAAACTAAATGATTTTTTGAACAACTTTCCAATATTTCAAATAATAGAAAAATATATAATAAAATAGATATCGTTGTTCCTTTTTTAACAAAATTATACATAAATAATTTGATAATTGTGTTATATATTTTTTGTTTTAGTTTGAGTTTTTTGCAATAGTATAATGACATGAAATAAGAAACAATTGGGATTGGATAAAAAGTGACTTAATGATGATTTATGATTGACTATGCATCTAATTTTTGTATACTATGTAGCATTGTGTTATGACGATATATAATGCATAAATAATAAAATGAAAATATAATATTCAGATTGGGGCCTTTTCTTGCCAAAGTAATTTCTAAATGTTCACAAAATTTTGTAAAATTTTATCTCTGTAAAGCGAGTTATTGTAAAGCGATGCGTTATTTCGTGCTGTTACATACAAAATTAATATATTAACTTCAAATATATATGAAATACCTTCTCTCGTAATTTTGTAGGTAAAATCTTGTAATATTATATATATATATATATATATATATATATATATATAATGTATTCAAATCTGGAATAATGTAAGTCATAATAATCTGACAAAATTTATCAGGAACTGTATCGTGAAATACTAGTTAGTTTTAACGGAAAATAATTAAATGCAGGTAACAGATCGACCATAAATATTGAAAATGTTACCTAATTTGTAATGCAAATATTAATTTTATCAGTATATAATAGCTTTGATCATTAATACTAGCATAGTACATATTTTTCCAGTAAACTTTGTACATTTAAATTCAAAAAGATTACAGCTTCACTATGTTTATAAAAAATATGACATTTCAAAATAAATTTTCTATTAATCACAATCTGATTTTGACGAAAGTATGTTAAATTTAAGGGATAGTGATGGATATTGTTTCCATTAAAATTGCATCTTTTTGAATAGGTATTGTATTTCAAGTATAGCTTTTCCACAGCCTTCATATTATTCTTGTGTAATTAATTTCATACATGAAACTTTATGTTAATATTAACAATAAACATCACAATGTTTTCTTAAAGATACTTCTTGTCATAATATTATTTTGAACAAATGTAACATTCATGTTATGATCAAAACTAAATTATGTATAAGACACATTGTCGCTCTTTACGAAACTTTTAGAAATGAAATATCTCAGGGTTTTGTATTTTCTATCTTTAAATAATTATCATAATTACTATGAAATAAACAATTTTTTGTATAAAGAAATTTTACATATTGGATTCACCAAAGTATTTTAAGACCCCAATCTAAATAAAAAATATATATACTTATATTTTTACATTCCAAAGTGGAATCCAAGAAACAGCAATATATAATTAATACTACCTATATATGTACGTATTTAGATAGCTGCAATATAATGAAGTATGTGCTTATAAAGAGATTATCTTAATAACTGTCACAGCTACACTATTTTTCTCTATTGTGCTCTATGTTTTTCATTAAATTTTATGAATTGAGAACATGCTGCATACTACAAAAGTAATGTTTGCACTGGAGTCCCATATATACATACCACAAAGTTATAGAAAATTTTTCATGCCACCATTCTAGCTTAAAAATCACAATTCTTTGTACCCGATTTGACTACATGCAGTTCATAATTTTGCATAATATGTTTTACTTTTAATGTAAAAATTTGTATAATATTAGAATAATGTACAAGTACTACTAAATACACTATCTGTTACTTATGTAATGCAAAAGTCAAGTAACTTGACATATTTTATCTGTAATATTTAATTCTTTTCTTTTTTCTTTTTTTAAGCACATATTCACAATTTAATTCTCATGCAAAATCTATGTTGTATAAAATTTAAAATATATGTATTGAAATCAATATCAAGGATTACATATTTGTAAGCTTGGCTTTGAATTTTTCAATGTGGTCAAAATATCGAATTACTGTCGCAATATTTACTGAAATATATATGTATATATATTTATATATATATTACTATTTCGTGAAAAATTTGAGAAGATATTTTTATTCTATTATTCAATATATCAATAAGTAAACATATTTCTCTTAGTGCTACTACTACCATAGGAATAAAAATAATGTCGTTGATAGCATTTATAAAATCTCGAAAATGACAATTATATTTTAACTCATATAATATTGTTCAGAGCACACTTATAACTTATAATTGAAAATGTGATGTAGCTTAAACAAAAGTTGAAACATATGATCCGAGATCATTAGTCAAAACACAATAATTTCTTCACAGCAGCTAAGATTACCTCAGAGTCACTATATTGCTTTTTTATGAATCAATATTTACATCTCGGTATAATGAAACTTTATATTTTAAATGCAAATGGTATTTTATATCAATGACTGTGCAGAGGTTATTATCTTTCCATTTACTTTTCATTATATAATATAAATTTCATAAAATTAATGTCCATGGAAACTACTATGTCTTCGATTAACGGCTGTACATTTATAATACTAAACATGGGTATAGTAATTCACATTAGCTAGATTTAAAAGGTAATGAAATATGATAGTTATAATTCTTCCACATATCAAGACTTGAATGTCCACATTCACACCAGATAAGTACTCCAATCAAACGGCATTTTACAATCTCCTTACTATAAATTAATTACATTAAAAAAAAAAAAAGAAATTATTAATTTACTATAATACAGCTACCATCTTATTAAGTGTATCCAGCCTAAAAACGTTTTCATTTCCTTTATGTATCGTAAGTCTTTTTTTCATAGTAGTAGGAAAGTGGTCAACTTCTATCATGTCATAGAGCGTAGAAGAATTCCAAATATGGCCAAAGCAAACAATTGTTTACATCCATGGGATGTATTTATGTGATTTTTAATTATACTGTTCGTTACTAAACGCAGTGCGTCAAGCGCATATAAATTAATTCGTAGTTTTATCTGTCACCCCATATATATCCTATTATTGAGAGAATTTCTTTTGCTTTTCACAGCAAATAATAAACCAAAATCAATGACCGTGTTTTGCTGAGATTTTCTTTTTTTTTCTAGGCGCTGTTCACACTGGACACTGATTCTTCATTTCCTGCGTACACTACCGTGAACACATTGAACTCACTCACTAATCACTTGTCTGAAACAAACATACGAATATAACATATCTCTAGAAAGTATAGTAACAAGCAACAAATATTTTATAATTACGAAAAAGAAAGGAACGCAAATTTATAAGCATATATGAGTTTATCTTCTATCTTAAACAGTATATTAAACTTACAATTATATCACAATGAAGGAATATTCATAGGGATGCGTCACTCAAATGCTATAAAAATAATTCATAACGTTAGAAAATATCAAGTACATGGAACAAAGATCTTTCTCATCGTACTTACGAGATGGAGATCTAGTATCAGATTGATTCACACCTGATGCATTTATTGCTGCAGGCCCACAGGATGATACAGATCCATTTGATGGATTAAAATTGAGAAAATCCCATATTAATATTGTATCATCGTGTGACGACGATACTATCTGGAACTCATCGAACTGAAGACGAAATACACGACCTGTGTGTTCCTATATTGCAGATATAACTTATTACTATTAAAGCCTTTTTATAGAACAGAATAAAATAAAGTATGTAAAATATCTCACCACTAATGTACGTATACAAAGCGAGTTAGTTAGAGCACGTGGATCTAGTGCAGCCACCAAATCCCATACTTTAATTTTTCTATAACATAAAGCAATAAACATGTTGTAAACATGTAAACAAACAATACTGTAAAAGACAATATAACATACAATTTAAAAAATTTTTTACTCACCCATCATAAGCTCCACTAACTATATGCTTGCTATCAAATCTAATACATCTGACCAATTCATCATGTCCTTCTAGGACGCGTAAGCACGCACCACATTCAATATCCCATAATCTGATTGTATTATCACTGCTACCACTAACTACTAAGCAGTCCTTATATTGCAAACACGCTATACCCCGTTTATGTCCATTTAATGTTCGCACAAATTCGCAAGTAGATGTTTTCCATACTTTAATAGTCCTATCACCACTAGCAGAAACAATATATTTTTCATCAAAATCAACAACATTTACTGCTGCCCTATGCCCCACTAATACCCTTCTTAATGCAATTTCCGTTTGTGATGTCATATCCCATACAGCAATTGAACGATCCTAAATACAATTAACAAATAGTTATTTTTTACAATTTATGAGATGTAAAAATATATTAATTTAATATAGAAATATGATGTATTAAAATATAAGCTAAATATATAAAAAGTTTATTGACCTTTGAACAAGTGACCATCATGCCATTATTAAATCTGAGATGTAGAACTGCCTCACAATGGTGTATCAATGTATTAACCATTTCTCCAGTATTAGCATCCCAAACTCTTACAGTGCTATCAGAGGAACCAGATATTATTGCTTTGTCATCATACTGTAAACATAAAACAGAACCAGTGTGTCCTGTTAAGACTTTAATGCACTGTAGTGTACTTCTGTCCCAGATTTTAATTGTATTGTCTCTAAGACCAGAGACAATTTTTTGGTCATCATATTGTAAACAGTAAACACCTTTTGAATTTTCACTTCTACAATTTATTCGTTGAAGATTAAATCTTCCCATTCTCCAATTGTTATCTATACTATCAATATCTTTAACTATTTTGGGATAAAGAGATCTATAGAAATTGTGATTTGGGTGGCTTTCCCCCGGCCTTGGCTTGAACAAATACTGAATCCTAAAAACATTAATAAATAAACAGATACCACAGAATGAGATTTCATAGAATGTATTAACTAACCATCCTCTCCTTTCTGCAAGACCTCTCCATATTGAATCAGTCCGAACTTTACATTCAATTAATTTCTTCCAAAGCATTCCTTCACTAATTACTCTGAGCCATTCTTTACATACTAATTCAGCAGCAATTAATGAATCAGCATCTAGATAGGAAAGAATACTTTCTGCCACATGGTCCAATCCTTTTTCTGATAACCGAAATATAAGTTATAAAAGATCTAATTTATATATATATATATATATTCCAACATTTAAATAAAAATATCTCGACAGAAATACTCACTTGGTAGTAGAGAAATAAAATCTCTCTGCAACATTGGTTTCAGATATGCATTGATGTGACCATGCTGATAGTGGCACATTCTTGTCAACAATTGTTCAACAAAGTTAACTTGTTCGGGTTCACTCCACTTCTCAAAGAGTTTCATACAAGTTTCCTTTTCTTGCCTATATTGCGCAGATACCCCAGATGGCAGTTCTTTCTTGCGAGTAGGATCATAAAGTATTGTTATTGGATACTGTAAAAACATTATAAAAATTGTACACATTATAAAGATTTTCCTAATTGAAAAAGTATACTTTTAAAACATTATTTTATTTAAATTTAATTCAGATTTGATAAGAATGCAAAGATATACCTTGATCAATTATACTGTAAATATTATATACTTTAAGGGATGCATATAAAGATACTCAGATATATTTTTTATTGTATATTTAAAAACTGTTTAATACATTATACAATTAAATCATAATAGTTATAAGTATTATATAAAACAGCAGCAAAACTATTAGGTGACACATGTATTTTAAGATAGAGTGTGGTATCAGGTTCTTGACCTCAGATAGACTATACTATACAAAACAATATTAAACGCTCACAGAAATTGACGTTCGAACATGCAATTTGTCCTTTTTGAATTATGGTACTGTCTATAAATATAATTTATTGATGATCATGCTTTAAAATAAAATCGCAAATAAAATATTTAAAAATTATTAACTAAATACACAATCATTTGTAGCAAAATACAAAACAGTAATACTGTTATTTTTTTTTATTTAAAAAATTAATTGCAATATTTGAAATTTGTAATAAAATTTATAATTAAAAGAAACGAGGAGAAAAGAAAATAGCTTGCTACTTAATTCGTATTAGCGAACGATTTGTATAAAGAAAATTGCATCAACGGACCGTGACCTGCACTAATCCAATATTTCGTGTGCGGCCTACTTGTTAGCGCTTGCCATTTACTTCTGGAAGCGAAAACTCATAATAGACGCATATCTTATTAAATATTTCGTAATAGAAGTTAAACATTTATACTTCAAAATTCAAACGATTGAAACACGTTTGCAACATCGTAATGGCAATAGTAAAGTTTAAGCACATAAAATATTGTGCCAAAACGATTTATCAAAATTAAAGCTCCTGATGAAGTTACAGAGATGAATAGGCAAATCCTGTCATGCAAAATAGTTTCACAAAGCAAAAGAAATAAGATAATCAAGGCAATCTTTTGTCTCCCACAAGAAAATATAATTCAAACCAATATGAATCAATAGCTGACTGAAAAAATTAAAAAATTTATCTTTATTATTTTTTATTTTAAATGTTCTTGTTTCCCCCGAAGTGATGGGTAGCCATCGACGTTCTAGCAGAAGAAGAGGTCTCGAATATGACAAATAACCACCATTTTGCAACAGATTTCTTAAAAAAAAATTACAAACTAAAATTAAAGACTGAATTTGTATCATCCACAAAAATCTGAATTTTTCACTTTTTAATTACTTATAAAAAGAATTTGCAATTTTAAGTTATTTTTAGATGCCTCAAGATGATATATTCCCGTAATATCATTCACCAGAAACTCAAGTTTGATTTTTCGCATTTCTTCAATGATAAAAATAAAACATCCATCAATGTGTCTTTTTATGAAGATTAACACACGAAACTCTATAAAATGTATGATTATATATATATATATCAACTAGATATGTATATGATATATATATCATATCATATACATATATATACATGTGTGTATTGTGCATAGTATGATTCTTCGATTTGAGATCTCATGATCACTCGACTGTAAAAGGTAGCATAGCAACATTGAAGAGTCCTGGCGACCGAGGAGTACACCTCGATCATCTGAAAATGTTTCTCAGTACGGTGTTCCAGTATAACGGGATCGCGAACTCGTGTCGAATCTATGCTCTTTGTATCTCTTTGTCTTCGTACCCCTTACGTGTTCTCTCCATTTTAGCAAGTAGTCACGCAAAACGCGAAAACTTCCAAGTAAATGTATAATACAAATATTATAATAAATTTAAAATTTTCATAAAGAAATTAATACTAATATCACCTACATGTACTGGAATGCTGATAAAGCATTCTTTATTGGTTTTTACAGATTAATACGGTCGTATGTAGGATAAAAAAATAATATTCTGATATCGATAACAGCAAATCATATTGGTCGGTAGTTCTTCGAAATACTATCTAACTTATTATCACTGGCATTCGCATATGCGCCAGATTATAAATAAAAGACAATCAAGAACGAATTGTGGGAAAAGATGTTCGTATACCTTGTGGTTTTTAGTGCTTTGTTTTTTATCGTTTATCAATAATAAATATCATAGGCATGTTGAAATCGATGCATGATACAGATTTACGTGTATGCACATATGATTAGAAAAATATTCTTAAACGTGAAAGTGAGACGCATCTATCAATAGAAACATAAAGTTTATTAGTGGAAAAAACCCATGAAAAATAATGTACATTTCGAAGCATGTAACAATGAACCACGGGAACGTTTCGAAATGTCCTGTCGTCCTTGATTATGAATACTTACGGCATTAAATTTCAGAACACTTTTTTGTCTCCATAAATATAAAACAAAGGAAAGTTCTAAGAACAATAAGTTTCTAGAATAAAATGTATAAAAATTCACGTCTCTTTGAGTTTATAAAATTTTATAAAGATCGCAAATTGATAATCGCGATGCATCACTTTCTCGTTATTCTTAAGTAGTTATTACCTTTTATTTTTTTATACACATTTGGATATAAATAAAACGATAAAGAAAATTAAAAATGCGCATGGTAATGTAGTAACGACTGAAACCGGAATGATGAGTCACTAGCACTAAATAGAAGAGCAATACTTTTTTTCGGCAAGTCACGTACTTATAACTTGACAACACAATATAAAGTTCATTTACATTGGCCAACGGCAGACATACTTTAATAAGATATTGATAGATATAACTCTAATTATAATACAAATATAGTCACATATGTTTTTTTCTATCAATATAAACTCTATTAAAGATTATGTAAATGTGAAATATGTAGGAAAAAATTATATATTTTTGTATATATATACATTTGTATACAGCCTTATATTTGTATCTATATACAGAATAAAAGATATATTGATAAAAACGATACTACATAAATTCACAAGATCTGACGCAAGGATTGTAATCGATTCCTCTTTCTCTCTGGCGGTCTCCTCGAAATACACGTGTATAGTTTAAGTTAAACACAATACACGGATAGATCGTTAAATCTTTGTATTGTCTACAGACTAATCATTCTATATTTTATCTTGAAGATAATTAATCATTATTGTAACAAATAACGCGTATCAAACAGAATTTCTATATGATCCCTATACAAATTCTAAAGCAACAAATTTTTTTTAAATTACTCCAGCAGTTGAAAATAAAAAAGTGCAAATTATTCATTCCTGGACAGTTTTGGCTCATATCCAATTGTACGTATAAATCAATATCACTGTAACATTAAACGACAAAAATGGACAATAAAGATTAATCATTAATTTTTATAACGATTGTAAACTCGTATAAAGAAATAAATTTAAGGGAATTAAACTATAGATTCTACTCAATTATTTACAATACTGTTACGATAAGTGTAATGCAACTTAGCACAAAATTTAAAAAGGGGAGCTAAAAAAAGTAAAGATTGTAAAAGAGGAGAAACAAAAGAGAAAAGGTAAAAAGGGAGTTAAAACATTGATCATGTAGTAAATTGTTTCCACTCTGCAAAGCTTGGATTATGTTTAAACGATCTATCCTTTGTTCTGACAACGAAGACAATCGTGTCCGGTCAAGTTTATGCTAGTTCAATAGTAACTAACTAATAATTTTTCGATCAAATATATGTAGCAACTGTACAATAACGTAACAAATTAAAAAATAAATTAGTAAATAACAAGTTAATATTACGATTTTCTAGCAATCTGAAAATAAAATCATTACATTTTATACTGTAAATATTCTTACTTTATGTTAAAAATTGACAAAAATAAAAAATTTAAGAAAAGGTATGTTCAAAAAAAAGTAGTAATATGAATCGAATATACGAATAAATATTGAAATATTTATAGTAAAAATTTAATAATAATTATGCGATGGCATAGTAAGTATAATTTATACTTTGTTATGATTCTTGTAAGAATATATAAATATTTCGAGTCATATTGTTTAAGATATACCTGTGATTCTAATCAAATCTAAATATTTGTAATATTCTGCATATAACATAATATATACTAGTATTGATTTGATCAAATAAAAGAAATTAAAAGTGATGCAATCTTAATTTCCGTCAAGATAATAAGGTAACTGTCATTAGATGTACATAAATATCTTGATATAAAAGAGTTTAGAGAAATGACCACGATCATATATGACAGCACACAATTGTATTCTATAACCTCTCGTATACATAAGATATTTCTACAATTAATAATTTTCTTTGGGAAGTGCATATTAACAGATATAAGCTTTGCAGAAAATAACGGTCGATCATAAAATATTAGTGAATTTCTCCATCATAAGGAAACATAAGATGGCGGTAGGTTTCAGGTCAAAAATACTACTATGTGTTGCGTACCTGAAGATTCGTGTTTGTGTCTTCGATAATCTCATCCGTTTCCATGTTCATCATTTTCACACACAACTGGCACAATATAATTGATTCAGATGATACAACCGGATCAATTTGGCTGGAAAAAGTTCTTGTAAAAAGGATAAAACACCTTTTGAACACTAGCGTTTGACTATTCAACACGACTGACGACGCTCATGAGTCTTCGCCATGTACAGGAAGTTGAAACAACATTTCACCAACACAACAGCTCGTAAATAACTATGTCACTTCACAAATCCAAGAAACCTGATATAACGATTAATTTATATGGAAAATGTGTATTAAAATCCTATGCGTGAACAATATGAGAAATTTAATGTTAATCTTCTTCAGAAACGTACGAAATATCCAAATGAATTCCAAAATTCATCAAGATATATGCACGGCCAACCATCAAGATAAGAAGCTCGCGAGAAGCACTAACACCATTTTACACCACCGACTTCATCACTGCTTCTGTTTAACTTAAAATCAACTTGATGGCGCACCATACGCAAAATTTCCAAAATGGCGTATATGAACAATATATCCATCCCTGTTGTACCCGCGCATATTTCAAAAACAATATTTCGAACTGTTTTAAATAAACCTCATTTCCATTAGAACAAGTCCTTTTTTATTGATTAAATTGAAATTTTTAAATAATACAAGGTGTATATTTACAATATAAATGTATATATTTATATTACTTATCGTATTTATAAATAACTCATAAAAGAGAAAAATCAACAAGTAAAAAATTAAATCATGGAATTATTATGTGATTTAAATTATTGTAATAATGTTAATACTTTGGATTCTCTTATGTATTAAATCCATTTGATTTGTTCATTTTTGTTTCTTACATTTTCCAACTGAATTTGATGAGTAAGGGCAGCATATGGTTTATGGCATACCTGTGAATCTAATGGTGGATAATAGTGTCTATAACACATATATGCCAAAATGTATCCTATTATTGAGCCTGCAACCACGTCTAATATTTTTGAAATTAAAATATTTATTTATTGATGCAATAAATAAATATGCTTACCTTGCCAGTGATGATGATAATCACAAGTTCTACTCAATGCAATTAAGAGAGCAATACAAATTGGTAATACAAATGCACATAATTTCCATGATTGTCCTTTACCCATTAAACTAAATGTATGTAATTTACCAGCTATATACAGCGCAATGAAACCAAAACTTGCAAATGCAACTGAAAGATAAATAGATTTTTCAATAAAATTTAAGGTTTTCTATATAATTTATATAACTTGATAGTTTATACTTTATCTTTTAACATACATGAGGAATGACCACTTGGAAATGATTTCTTTCCATCTTTTATAAGAACTGGATTTCCATTACATTTAAAATCTGGATTTGTTTGTCCATCAGGAAAGCATCTCCAAAAGAAATCTGGTCTGGGGCGACCTAGCAAAAGGTATTATCTATAAGAATAATGATACTTCCAAAACAGAATCAACATTTCACAATTCTTACCAACAACAAGTTTTATAATATCTGTAATGACACCATTAAATCCTAATGCTAAAGTTACAGATAATACTGCTTGATAAATGTCAGTTTTATCCTTGTAAACCAAAAAGACAAATAAGATTACTATAGCAGGCATTATAAAAACCAGAGGCTAAAAATAAATATATAAATTAATTTATATAAAATATAACTGTAATTTCAAAATATGTATAATAATGTTGTTTCATATGGAATATATTACCCATAATATGGTGGTTGGAACATATGATTCAGTCCTTGGATTTTTATACAACCATAATTCATCTTCATGAATTTTCCTAGTAAATGGTTCTGCATTTTCTAATTCACTGTTCATATAAAAAAGTAGTACATTTATATGTATATCCGCTATATTGCTATGGTAGACTAAATTTAACTTACATAAATAATCCCACTAAGACAATTCGCAATAATATGTCAAACCAATATTCTGTTAAGAAATCTTTACCACGTGTTATGGCCATTATGAATTCAAAGTGAATGCAGTATAAATATTGTACAAATATATACAAACAAATAGTACATTACACAAATTCAGATGACTCATTATACAAGTATGCAAATGTGTATGTATACAGTTGTATATTTGAATAGAATAAATTATTAATTGTTATTATATACCCATTGGTTTTAAAATTATCTAAAAAAGTGTATGTTTTTAATTATTACAGAAATTCCACTGGAAATATATGAGCAATTCAGTTTCATCGCCAACCTCCTTCAACATTGGATTGAAGCTGAGACACTTCTTTCTAAAAAGTAAATATTAATCGATCGTTTACAGATAATTTAAAACATTAATTAATTTTTTTAAATTATATGTTAACGCTGTATAACATTTCAATCCCAATATATAAAACATTAAACTTTAACTACACTATTTCGATTTGAATACTAACATTCAATTTGATATCACTGTAGTACTGTGTAGTACATGTACTATGTATATTATGGTATATTCATTTATTTTGTAATGATAGTAACGTAGCTATAAATTGAAAGTTTCTTGAAAATTGGACTTTATTGTAAAATATATTATACTATACATTGAATGCTTGAATTTTTCAAAATATTTTCCATGTAAACTATGTTATTTTCCTATAGGCTGTTTGTAAAATTATTTTTGTAATTATCGAAGAAATTTTAAGAAAACGTAAAAATTTAGCTTAACCTTACAATTGTAGATTGATTGGTTAGCGCATCATAGATGTTACTGGACATTCATTGTTTTGAATATTATGTATTACATAAACTGGAATTCTATGTATTTACCTATCTACATTTAATCTTAAAATTTTATTTCTTTTATTTCTTGCATTTTGTTACATTACATATCATGGAAATCAATACATAATAACATATTGTATCGATAAAATAATTATTCTAAAATTGATGTAATATACATCTGTATGTATCTATCTATATATTTACAATGTCCTTGCTCCACATGTGTTCTTCCATTAGCTTGCATTAAATCGCAATACATCGCTTTTTGTTGTTTGGAGTAGAGCTGTATGTCATTGCAAGATAATTACTATTGTGATATTACAACCTGGAATAGTTTAAAGGCTAGTTTCATCATAGAAATAATTTATGTAATAGGAACAATTATTTATACATATATGTATAAATTTTACATTCAGAAGTTTAATTTTTATATATATCATTTAGCAATTTTTTCATATTGTTATAAATTAGCTCTTTGCGTTCGAGGACTTTTTTAATCGGGCGAAGTAGCAACTCCAGATTATTTAGCGTATATGTGATGCGCGTCTTACAGGTAGCGTAAAATGATTTTATATACAAATTAACATACAAAAACATTATATTCTAATAATTAATCTATACTTACATCTTTTAAAATATGATTTTGTAATATTAATTTCCGTATTTTTTTGTTTAATAATTTATAAAGCATTTACCAAGATGCATTCTTAAATACAATTCTTTTTTTATTTAGTTGTTTACATTCACAATTTGTCCAATTTGGACATAGAGTAGAATTTTTTGGCTGTTTGATTATCATGTGGGTGGCTACCCCCAGCGGGGTACCATCTTCGTGTTTGTTAGGTTATATCCTTTATGAGATCTTTTGGGTGTTTCCTTTTTAGTCTTCTTTCTATGCTTGATGTGTTGATCGTTTCCGCTGCCAGTCGGTTCGGGTGCGTTGCTATTCTTTCCCTGTACCTTCTTGCACATCTGCTAATCTCCTCTTTGACCGTTGGTATTCCTAGGTCTTTCTGAATGTCCTCGTTTTTAACATACCATAGGGCGTTTACTATTGTTCTGAGAATTTTAGCTTGCATTGTCTCCATTTTGCTTATATGGCTCTTGAATACAATTGATCTTATTATTCAACAGTTCAAAATCAAGTTCATCTTCATTTGAGCTAATTTCACTTACAAAAGCCATTTTTTTGGGGCTTCTAAACTATAATACTTTTGCCATGATTGTCAAATCCAAACTAACATCAGAGACGTCAGAACCATAGTTACAGAGGGATTTGGGATTAAATATTTTATTTCCATTTTAAAGTGTAACACTTTACACCTTCTAACAAAGACCATAAAGAACTAAGGAACCTATTTACAAACCAATACTGCTGCTTCATCAATTGGAGATGTTAAAATCTAGCATAAGTGGGGACTGTTGTCTCTCACTTGCCAATGGAGTTGCCACACAAAACACCGTGGCGACTGAGAATAGCCTCTCGAGCGCAAAGGGTTAGAAATAGTTTTGTGAAATGTTAAGTAGTTTCGACTCTTATAAATAATTCATATTTGTTAATTATATAATAATCTTATTAATTTCTGTGATACAGATTCAAGATATGTGAGGAAAACTGTAAATGATTACAGTGTTATTTGTTGAAAGAATTATTTATAATTATAAATATATTGAGTATAAGTAATGTTAACTACAACATTAACAATGCCATCCACATCGATAAACTCTTCTAGAATTCCAAGTCCCATCAGTGATACATTTGATGATAATCCTAGTAGATTAACTACATATTTACATCAACTTGCTGGGTGCTATGAAACTGAAATTAATGTGCTTGCAAAAGATCATTGTTATGCACGTCCATGGAATTGGAAACCAGAGAATGTTTATGTAAAGCCAATAAAAAAGTTGTTTTTCTCAAAGAAAAATTTATTAACGTAAGTAATAAAAATAAATTATATATGTAAATAAATGTAAATTATAAATGTAATTATTAAACATAAAACAATTACAATTACATTGCAACTTTTCATATATTAGGGAAAAAGTCACTCAGGATGAAGAAATTAATATAGAAGAAATTAATAATGAGCCATTAGTACCACCAATAGATTTTACTAGAGTTCGACATCAAATGGATGAATTACAAAGGTTAGCAAATTTTGCTAGACCTGATGAAAATGAAGATTGGGAAGAAAAGCTTGATAAAATTTTATGGACACCAGTTCAAAATCGAATATTCACCAAAGTTCTTAAAATATTAAATTCAGAGAGACTTACAAGATTAGCTAAAGTAAGCAGTTCAATAGAACCAATTTATCGAAGAACATCAGTTGACACAGCAGCAAGGAGGTTTCGAGAAACATTAGCTTCAGTTGGGTGGGATTGGAGACTTGCACAATGGTTACATAATTTATTGTTTGACCATCTTCCTCAAGAGTATCTTGGGATTTATCTTGATATATTACAATCTTTAAGACTGAAAATTCCTCAACTTATTGATAAAATGATTGCTATACAACCAAATATTAATGCAAAAACAGGTTCTATAACATGGGAAACACTTGGATCACTCCTTAAACGTACATGGGATCCAATTACTCCTAGTTTAAATAGTAATAGACTTGTAAGCATATTTTATTGCATATTTTATTATAATATATTTTACATATATATATTTATTTATAGATAATTATTGTTATTACAGAAAAAATTACCAGGAAATCCAATCTTAATAATAGTTCCTTCTGGAGTGGGATCTAGTATGTCTACAAGGCAACATAAATGGATTTCACAATTAGGAGCTTTAGGAATGGTTGTTACAGTTCACACACACTTAGGTTTAGCAGCTAATAGAATGACCATGATGGTATGCATTGATCAATTACTTCAAGCCACTAGAACTAAGATACAAGATATTAGAAGTGATTGTCCTGGTAGACCAATTATTCTTGTTGGATTTAATACTGGTGCTGCTCTTGCATGTCAGGTATAGCATTTATATGTACATATATACACATAATGTGTAACGCATCAGTATAATTTGAAGTAGTTAGAAAACTTTAATGTGATTTGAGATATTCACACATTATCTTTTGATATTTATAGGTAGCACAAATGGAGCATGTAACTGCAGTTATTTGTCTTGGGTTTTCATTTCTTACAGTTGAAGGAAAAAGGGGTACACCTGATGATACATTAATGGATATTCGATGCCCAGTTATGTTTGTTATTGGACAAAATGCTACACTTGTAAGACCTGATGATATAGAGGATCTCAGAGAAAGGATGATGGTTGAAACAAGTTTGGTAGTGGTTGGAACTGCTGATGACCATTTAAGAATTTCTACTGCTAAAAAGATATCAGAGGGTATTACACAAAACATGGTAGATAGATGTATCTTGGATGAAATTGGAGATTTTGTGGGAACTATTCTTTTGCAACCACATCCACTACCATTGAGATCAACATCATTGTCAAATTATGAAAATAAAAATAACAGAAAAGAATCACGGAAGCGAAGAAATTCAACAAGTAGTTCTGTTGAAAGTGAACCAAATTCTCCTACAATAAAAAAGTCTCGACCAAATACACCAATCTCTTCAGTAATATCTATTGGACAAAATACACAATCAGCTACGATTTCCCGAGTAGGAACATTTAGTACTCAACAGAATATAATTGCAGTGAGTGGAATACATACAAATCATGTGCAGAGTGTGAAACGGAAACCTCGAGTTGTTAGTAACCAGAAAAGTCATTTTGTGGAACACTTGATAACATCTAGACTTTCCGGACAAGTAAGTTACAACCTTAATTTTTATTAAAGAGGAAGCATCTAATAATATATGCATTTTTTAGCCAAACTCGGGTTCAGATAATGGTGGTATAACATTAAACATTGGCTCATTGGCAAGTTTAGCACCAATTGGACCAATACGTTTAGCTCCAGCATCATCAGGTCAAAGTGTATCTACAACAATAAAAAATATTCCTAAATCTTCGATTGCGTCAACTAAAGTGCCTAAAATTGTATCAACGAATGTACAGTTACAGAACATGCCAAAAATGAAAGCCATTGTATCATCAGGTAAAGGCTTTTCTAAAGTAATATCAAACAATTATAGGCATCTCAATATTCCTGACAAGAATGGAGATACAAAACTTGTTAACGTTTTAACATCATCAGGAAATCAGATTAGAGTGAATACTTCAACTGCAGCAGGTACATTTTACATGAAAAATTACTTTTTATTTCTTTTTATTCTCACATATTTTGTATAATATACATTTTCCCTTGTTTTATAGCAATGCACAATAAACCTACGATTGGTACACCAAATGGAACTTTATCAAATATTTTACAAAATGGTAAAACTTCTCTTACACTCACTACTAGCTCATCGTCTGCGCGTATATCGGCAGCTTCCAGCATTTTACTAACACCAAATAATTCTGTGGCAACTAATACAGCATCAACCACATCGATAATACCAAAAGGTAGAATATTATTATCTAATCAGCTATTAAATAATTTACCTACACCATAATCATTTTCTACTTCTTGATCGAATGTATATGATTTTTACGAATGAAAGGTACATCATCAATAAAAAGGAAATTATTAAGTTGATCCAAATTATTATTATTTCGGGAAGTTATTCTGAATAGTAGAAATCTCGTATTTTGTAAAATAACTTTTTAAACTTAGAACAAGCCTTAATTCTACTTTCCAAATTTTGTAACACAATTTGTATATAATATATTTGTATATAAATATGTATATAAAAATTATACAGCTGTTGAAATTGAAATATATTTAATATATTCATACATAAAAATGTGAAAAGTGGAAACAATATTGGATTGTTAAAATCTCAAGATAAACACGATCGAAAAAGATTAGGATATTACACATAAATACAATAACAAAGCATAACATGCTAAGTAACAAAATAAATTTCTTAGTATTTAGCATATTTTTTGATTTCAAAATATACATGCATCTTGGTATGGAACCATGTGGATCATATTCATACATGCAAAAACAAAATGTATTGTGCATGAATATCATTAATATGATAAAATAAGTTTCTTATAGAAAATATATCCACTAAGTAAAAAATTCATTTTATTTATATTTTTGAGATTGTGTAGATCAATAATAATGGATTTTAAACTTAATTTTAATTATGTTTTTTATTGTAGAATAATTAAAATAGTCTAATAAACTTAATAAATTTTATGTTTTCTAGCCATAAAACTTTTTTCTTATTTCTAGCTTGTTTGTATTCTCTTTTGCAATTGTATATATATAAAATATTCTTTATATATTATTTTTGTTATATATAAAAGTCATTAGACTAAGTCACCAGTAAATGTATGTATTTGTTTAGCATGTGATGTAACATGTGTCCAAATGTAGCATGTATTTATATTATTTTACAATTAATATAAGTTTATATTTAGAAGCATCTAAAATAATATGTTGTAAATATATCACTACTATCTTTTATTTTGTGTTAAATAAATATTTTTCCATGTGATTTGAATTTATTTGTTTCCTTGCCCCAATCCTGTTTGATATTAACTGTGTCCAAGCAATTTGGAATTAAATTAAAGATATTATAACTTTTGTTTCTTACATTTATCATCTAATGTTTTTTTATCACATCTTTTACGTTGTCAAACAAAATATTATTTAAATATTATTAATATAGTCTGAAAATCTTTTTGGTTTAAAGTACATAAATTATTATAATTTTTATTATGTAATTACTTAATAAATTACCTATGTTATTTTTAACAACATAGATAAAGTGAAATTTAAAAACCAAATTTTTTTATCACATATAATAGATTTATGCATGGTTTTTGTTATAATTATAACCAGTTTTAAAGATATATTTACATAACTCATGTAGAAAAAAAGATGCTTATTTTTACATGATGTTCATGTTCATAACAATGCAATGAATATTATTTGAATTTATTTATATCTCAGAAAATTGTTCAAACATGTATATGTGTTTTATAGTGATGGACGACATGGCAACAACCAGTAGCTCTTCACATTTGATGCTCAGTTCTACTCATTCCTTGGACACATTCAAGATGTCACAAATACCTCGACAAGTAACAACTTGTAATAACAACGATATCTCTCATAATGCAGTATGTGGGAATATAATCATGGTTGAAAGTTCCCTTAGTACTAAACCCAGTTGTTCATCCGTAATAGTACCATTAAACAATCATAATTCAGGAACTATTTTACCACTGTCTAATAAACTAAAAGTTACTCAAAAATCGACCAAATCTATGCCAAAGATAACAGTCAACGCATCTAATTTACAAAGAATTCATAAGTCGCAAACGGTACAGAAGAATTCTTTTGTAAACGAGATTGACGATGAATTGGGAAATATATTAGATATACCAATAATTTTTGCAAAAGATGATGATAATTTAAACTCTATTGAGAAAAGTTCATCTTTATCTCAGACAATGGCTGTAGATATTCATGAAAAGACTATACCTAAATTGAACAGTAATACCAAAGTTGTTCTCATAAGTAACAAGCAAGATAAGTTACAGCAAAGTAATAAATTTGTAACACCTTGTACTCAAGCTGTTCTATGTCCTAATGTAGCTGTACAAAATTTAAATCATGTGATACTACAGACAAACCCTCAAACTTCCACTTTGTCTAAAACTAAAACTACAATTCCAATACAAACTCGTTCAAATCAACCCACTGTTAAATACACCAAGATAATTCTTGCAAAGAGAAATTCTCAATCAGTACATCAAAATGATAAAAATGAACAAGTCATTGTAACAAAGACAGTTGACAAAATTAATGCATCTAAGTTGCTAAATTTCGATAAAAATGAGCATCGATATGCACAAATCGCGATAAAGCAAACGGCAAATAATGAAGATAATATAGTAGATGAGGCATTAGAAATAGAAGATGCTATAAAAATGAATATTATAGAACGTAAACATGTACCTTTGCAAAGAGTTGACTTATCATTACAGACAAGTGACAAGGCAAAAGAAAGTTTGACTGAAGCTAAATTAAATGTAACAAAAGAAGATAATTCAGAATGTACTGCAATCGATGATGTAATAAATTTACAAATATAAAATGTTTCATCTCAACAGAAGATGTATACCTGTACTAAAAAACAATCTTTCTGGCATTGTAAATGCAAAACAAATGATAAATATTGTAGATACAGATATCCATTTTCTGGTTAAAAATCGTAATTACCCTAACATTTCGTTTTCTAATCATCTCATTTGAGAATAATAGCTGTTTAATAGTTAAGATACTTGGCGTTGCAAATCTAATATGTTATTTAAAATAACAAAATGGTTATAAGAAATAATTGTTACTATTTAGAAAATACGTACAGTGTTTAATGTTTTATATTAAATTTCCTTTTTTTCTTACAATCCATTCTATAGTTCGTGCTACATACAGTATTAACTATTACAAGCTTTATAAAAATCTATGTATCCATCTGCAAATAATTCAGTATTATATATAGTATTAATATATTCTTTGAATTCACTATTTATAAGATGATGAGTTGTTGTTATTCTCTTAGTATTTGTATTTTTTGGAACTGGTACTGCTGGTTTAAATACGACACCAGTAGGATCAAATTCAGTATAAAGTTCTTCTGGAGAACTGGAACAAATAAAGAAATATATTCTAGCATAGCTCATTTATTGCTTGCGAGCAATGAAAAAATGTGCATTGCAAGATATTCTACAATGAAGCTCATCGGATAGCAGTAAATCACCAATATAGAAGTATGATTGTATTAAATATTACAAAAATTGAAACCTACAGCTTAGCAATTTCTGGAGATAAACTGCCTTCACCTATTGGTGGTACATTCCAAGCTACGTTTTTTGCCATCTTTTGTACAGTACTGTGATAATGTCGCTAGTAACGAAAGATAAAAGTATGTTTAATAATAATTATGTATATTAAGATCATATAACTTAATATGTGAATATGTACCTGTAAAGCTGTAAGTTCCCATAATGCTGAACAGTGTGCATTGCAATACTCAGGTTCCTCTAGCTCTGCTTGATAGAAACCATCTCCAGTCGTACTATCAGTATCCAACAAAATATCTAGCATTTTTCCAAGTTGCATACTTTGCTTTATAATACCGAGAATGCCAAGTACTGAATTATGTTGCAATTGCAAGGCTAGAATAGCTATTCTTTTGATAAATGCTACAAAACGCCTTTGTGTAATTCTTTTTCTTCGATGAATTAGAGCTTGAACTAAAATCTTTATAAGAACTTCCATTTCTATATGAGTTTTACCGCAATGAATATTTAGTAAATTTTTGTATAAATGTGCATAAAACCTGTATAAATATAACATGTGATTATAAATTTAATTTTAGTTTTTTTATTTACGATATTTATTCTTTTTCAATACAAACCTGTAAGGATCAAGATTCAATGCTGAACCTTGTCCTGATAATATTGTAAATACACACTGAATACAATGTAATTGATCTTTCAAATTTAAATTACCCTCTTCCATTAGTTTATCTATGGCAGTTACTAAATCTTGATAAAAATCTAAGTTTATGCATTGTGCAAATCTGTAATTGGATGTTATCAGATATCATATAATTTTATATATAATTAAATTTAGTAAAAATCTGTCATACTTTGCTAATCCTTCCAAGCAAATAGATAAAATCTTACTATTTGGAGCTTGTTTTAAAATTCTAAAATAAATTGTAAATACTACACTTGTTATTTCAGTGAGCAATTTTTGTTTAGTTTGCTTATTCTCTTCTGCTTTAGTTTCAAGTAATTCTTTCTCTACTTCTTCAAGCTTCTTATTTTTCTTCCTTTCACGCTTACTTAAGGCAAGAATTCTTTGTTTATGAGACATAAGCTTTCTTTGTTTAGTCTCTTCTTCTTTTTCTTTATCTAAATTTATATCTTTTATACGAAGTGATAAAAGTACTGATAGAACCTCAGAATGAACGGAATGAGCTTTTAATTTTATGTATTGGTTTAATTTGCGTACTATCTGAAATATTTATTAATAAACATTATATTCCTAGAATACAGGTTAAATGAAATACAATCACTTAAATCTCTTACTTTTAAAGATAATTCAGCACGTTTGTCTTCCTTAAATACTTGGGAAATGCATTTTAAGACTTCCTGCCTTATAAGTTCATGTTTATTATCTAACAATGGTATAAGAAAATTTGCTATATTAATAGAATAGTTAAAGTAGGGATGAGTTGTTAGAAGATCACACATGCATGTTAATGCAACTTTTCCTAGTTCAATTTCTTGTTCTTTTATTTGTCGTGTATCTCCCTTTTTTCTTCTTAATATATTAGTCATTTTTTCTAACTTTTGTAAATAATGCTTATAATACCTTAATAATGTAGCTTCATAATTTTGTAATGCAAGTGTTTCTTTCTTTACTAAAAAGAAAGTAAAAAGCCTATAATTTCTACAATAATCATGATATTTACATATTATTATAGGTACATACATCTTACACCTTCTTGTTGAATTTGAAGAATTTGATAAGATGGCAACAAATCTTTGAAAATTTCTAACAAAGAAATAGTTGCCAATTTTCTCACGGTAATATATACTTCTGGATTGGTTTCTTCCATTAATTCTAATAGTATTTTAAAATTATCACATTTAGTTTCTGGTGTTTCCAGAAGACTGCTAGATAATAATCCAATTTTTAAACGTTTAGATCTTAATACTTCTTCACGAAATGCTAAAAGTTCTATCATAGACACAGGTTTCTTATCTTTATCTTCATTCTAAAAAATCAATTAATACATGAAAAAAAGGTTTTTTACGATAGTGTTTCATAAATTTCAATGAAATCTTACATGAAAATTGAATTTTATTTCCATGTTACTTTTCTCTATATTATGTTCTTCATGAGACATGTTTTCATTATCTTCTGCATGAGTTTCTTGAATTATCCTTTTCTCTATAATTCCATTTTGAGTTTTTATAGGAAGTAACATACGAACCTTTTTCGTACCCTCTATCCCAACTATTTTTGACATACTATTTTCATATCTATCCTCTAATGTTCTTTTCTTTTCCTTCTTACTATTTTTTATTTTATCATCACCTGTTCTAAAAAGTATGAATATCATTTAAATTATTTTGAATTAAAATATATTCATTACCTATTACAATATTCATACTCATTTAGATGTATTTGTTTCAACAAATTATATGATTTGTTAGAAATGGCTTCTCCTAAAAAGTTTAAATCATCTTCTTCGACCATGTCCATGAGGTCTTCACCCTGATCACTTTCTTCTTCTTCCACAGTTTCTGCATGTGGAATTACTTTTTTTTTAATATGTTCATTCCTTGGTTTATGCCTCTTTGTTTTAAGTTTTCCTTGCCGTGTAAGTTTCGTTCTTTTTTGATTACTTCTTTTAACTGCACTGATCTTTAGTTTTTTCTATTTGATTAAGAATTTAAAAAATACATATATTGATAATTAAAAGTAATAGAAGAATTACATAATTAAAGAAATATTTTTTATTGTATTTAAAACAGATGATACTATATGACATATACATGTTCATAATTTAACAATTTTATTAGTTCCAGATTAATTAAAACTATATTTACTTACCACCATTTCGCTGTAGTTTTGATTACTTTAGGCTACTTCAAATGAAAGTATTTATCAAACTAATTAAACAATTATTGTTTCCTTACAACCAAAAAATCATTCCTGTAAGATATTCTAAGATAACCTCTTAAGTTACACGTGTTGTATTATACACATTACGCACGCACACGCACCATATTCCTTTTAACACAATTGCATGTATATATATATATATTTATATTTCTAATGCGAAACGATATATATATATATATATATCGTTTTGCATTAGAAATAATAATCTTTTCTATATGATAGATATTAAATTAATTTTAAATAAATGACTTTGTCTTTATGTAACTTTTACGATCTATTTTATTACGATACATTTATGATCTTCAACATCAAATATACATGTGGTTACAAAGCATGTCAGGAACATGGAGCGTTCATAATTCAAATATTTTATTAAAGAAATTTTAATACAAATTAATAATGCAAATTACGTTTTTATTATAGTAGTGAACCTTTAAATATCTAACATTATATTTTTATATACAATGATTTTATCACATACGTATAGTTCAAAAAATAGGTTAATATGTATACAAATGTGTCATAGCGTAATGGCGTTCGATATCGTGCATATTGTATTTTAGTATATTAAGTAATTACTGTAATATTCTGTGTTAATATAAAAACTTTCTTTATATATCGATACCGGGTAAGTTATGATTGTTATAGTTATCAATTAAACTCAACGTATTTAACAAATTAAGCTTATGTTTTGTAAATTCTATTAAGGTCGTTGTAAAGATTAGGTGAAGTAGACTACCGAATGAACTCTGAATTTTTTAATAATTTATTGTAATTATTATTATAATCGTAAAATAAAGTTAACAATTTTTCGCTCCATCTATAAATCATATATGGTTATACCAGGTTATACATTCATATATGTATGTATGTTAGCCTTCATACAACTTTATACATATATAAAAAAAGATTTACAACAAGTAATATTTAGCAATATATTACATAATTATTATTATATATTAAATTACATAATTATATATAAACACATACATGTAAGCGCGCGTGCGCACATGTACGCATACTTAACAATATGTTATTAAATAGTTAAAAATACCTTAACTATAACCATAATACACAATAAAAGAAAAAAAAAAGAACACGAAAAAGCACAAAAATAATACATAGGAAAAGAGACAATGCTTATAATTAAATGTTGATAAAAACTGTCATTCCTTTCATGTGCTATTTCCATCTTGTGAAAGTAGCGCGCATTACAAAAAAGAAAGTGTGTAACAATAAGTCACGCATGAAATCATTCTTTCGTAAGGACTTGAACTACCAATGAAACTCCCTGAATATACAGACAGAGAATCTTAATGCACTCTTACAAATTGATGTACAATAAAATCCAACACTAAACGTTAATGGCTTTCAATAGGATTAATTTATGAGTTGCATGGAACTAACCGGGCCTCAGGTCACACCGATTTTGCAGCTCAAGATGCTGTTTGTCATATAGTGCATCGTGTAAACGTACCGAATACATATAAAACAATATCAGATGTCTTTTTTTTATAAATTACATCAGCATTTAAAACATGTAATTGTTAAATTTCCAAAATTTTTCACCGAATTAATATGTGATTATAATAAATCAGTGTGCATGGAGTCATCCCAAGTGATTATGGTATATGTTTTATTTACGTAATAAAGAAAGCTCGAGTGACGGGTTTGTAAACGACATTTTAATAATGTCGTAATTTGAATAGTAAAATTACCGCGAAGATGCTATTGGCTGCTGTAGAGTAACGCCACAGATGCCCTGGCTATCGTATACTATGTCTGCAATTTTATGAAGGATTATAATAGGCGTTATGTAATATTTTCAAACTTTAATCTTATCATTTCTAAATTAACATTAATCAACAACCATGTTTTATGGCAAAAAGAAAATCGGTACTGTCAAACTGATTATTCTGTGTTTGTTCTGTATATGTATGTAATTATGTTTTGACCTTTGCAGTAACTATGTTGATAATCCAGTGATTAAACTGGAAGTGGATATATATTTTCATTGTTTTCTTTGTAATATTTTTCTGTACATGAACATTTATCTGATTTCATAAGAGATAATTAATACGATCTTCGTCATTACGTTTTTTCACAACAAGTGGAATTATACTCCTCTTCGTAAAATTCGAATTGTTTCGATTAAAATTGACGAAGTCAACGTCATTGGAATTAAGGTATCTCTTCCTACACGCATTAACGAGTTAATTTTCCACTTTTAACTCGAATCTTAATTACAAAAAGAAAAAATATACACGAAGATGTCGAGGTTGATTACATCTCATAAAATACGACATATGTCCTTATAAGTGTCTGTTCATTTGCAGTGGCTCAGAAAAGTATTTGGATACTTGTCATAGGAAATTTTTACGTATATTTTATGTATTATATAAAATATTTTCAAATCTCAGATCATCATGATTATACCAAAGTAAAAGTAAAACTGAAATAGAAATTACAAGATATTTGTTATGAACAAGTATGTATTTAGCAAAAAATTAATATACATATGTACGTAATGGCATGAATAGTCGATCTAAGCGCATAATTAGTGTCGAAGATGTTCCATATCTCTAAATATTGAAGCTTATTGACGTAGTGGATGGTCAGTTGTACAGAATATCTTGTAGCTTTTGTGTACATTTTCAACGTTGTTTCAAATTTGCTAATATAATCACGATAGTATGTCTCGCTACGGCGTTAATGAAATTTTAAAATGTTTCGTATGGCATGTATAACATATTCATAAAAGTTTTCTGTATGTATCTAAATATTTTCGCAGCTCATTGTATTATTCTTTGCCGTTCTCATAAATTCGTGGAAACAGATATTATAGATTGTAATCGATGTTAAAATTTCATTGCGTGATGTTCGTTTCAGGTATTATCATTTCTCTTTCGCTCACCGGTCAGTTTAATTATCCTAATATAGTTCTGGAACATCAGGAATCTTAAGCAGGCAGTTAGAAGCTACTGTTACTTCAGTGGATCGCGATCGCAAGCGAAAAATTCGAAAGAAAACTATTAAATTATTATTTTAGTACAATATAGAATTTGCATTTTCAAGTACGAAAGAAAAAAGAAAAAAGAAAAAAGAAAAGAAAATCAAATGAATGATTGCCATGTTGCCTTCAAACACGTATACCGTTTGAAGTCGTTTGCAAAAAAGGTAAACGCTCCGGATAATCTAGAAGTTTATGCAATACTGGATGTTTAAATTTGGTCTTAAAAACATATTCCTGTTGTTATAACACACTGAACATCCCGACGTACTACATCATTAACTAAGCGAGTCATTGAACCGTCGTCAGCGTCGTATATTGCCCGTGGTTACTTAACGTGTTGCAGTAGAAAATCGGCGTTTGCCGCGGCAAGAGTGCAGCTTTTCCATATACATCGCTTTTTATTATAATAAGGTTTGACAAAAATTCTAATCGACAAATTGTGACAAAGCGCAACAAGCACAAACGGCGCCAAAATAATAATCATCGAATTAATCGAATTTATGGATCTCGATGAAGTGATCTGTGAATTTTCTCTCACAGTAATTGACGTGTTGGATCAAAGTTTGCACGACATTAACATTCGTGATCAAGCGAAGTAGATAAATGGTGATTAAAAGCATGAAAACGAGCAGTTGATCATTTACGCTTTTAGGAACAATCTAAACGAGAATTCTAGCATTGTTTTGAAGTCTTCGTTCGGTGAGAAAAAGAGCCACGCGGTCTCCCTTCACACGGAAAATGGGTGGTCTTATTGAAATTTTCCTTTTCTTCGGAGTCCTCTTCTATTTCTTCAACTTTGGGTAACGTATATTTTCTTCGTTACTGACATGCACGCTACGGAACTGTTTCATCCTGCAAATTATTTTCTTCCGTGTTTGTTCTTGCAAACCTATGTTATGTTATCCATACGTATGTAAGTTTAACGATATAAAAAAAATAGATCTATCGACTAAATAAAATCGACTAAATCTAATAAATATAATAATCTACTAAATCTAATTAATTTTATCGTTAATCTTGAAACTATGATTGACATCTTAGTAGAAATATTTTTAGAATTATTTTATCATAGAATGGTCATTGAATAAATTGTAGAATTCGGCATATTAACAATAATATAGTGAACCATGATGGATGTGCAAAGTTGTTTAAAATTTCATTACGAAGAAAGAGTAACAAAAGTAAATTATCGTTACAGTAGTACGCGTTGTATAATTCAATCAATCATGTGCTTGTATTTCTCAGTAATATAATTAAAAAGATAAGATTTTAATGTCTATTGAAAATCATAAAAAGTATTTAAGTGTTTTATATATTTTTGTATATTACTTACATCCATTTCTTCACTTTCAAATTTTCTATAAATGCATAAAAATGTATAATCTAATAACGACATGTAATATATGTAATCTAATTACTTAATCAAATTTTCGCGATCATATTAAAACAGTATGGATAATGTAAAAGTCGTACAATTCCGCAATACGTATTTTTGTGAAGATACTCTGAGTTATTTTTTAGATTTTTAGTGTGATTTATCTCCCATCTTTTCCTCCTAATATTTTTAATTCAAAAGCACAGTTGCGAAATACGTATATATGCTGTTTATTTGAAATTTCATTAGTAAATTACACGAGGCAAATTAAAAAGTACAGAAAAGATAAAATGTGTAATCATTTGTGCGTAGTTCGTGATGAATTAATGATTTATTAATCTGTATGTTTCCGAATCTTCTGTCTTATCATCATGGACTTTGACAATTATAGTAAAAAGAAATTGAAATAACCTAACCGAATTATTATTACTGGATCTTCTTATATACATCTATCGATATAATATTTACAATATAATGCGAAACTCGCTGACCAATGTGCGACATTACCGGGGAAAAGTGGCCAAAACTGTGCCATTGTTGAATTACTATTCGATAATATAGTCCATTATCAACATAGAATTAATTATTTATTCTGAAAACCTATGCACTATTGTAATAGTGCTCGTAATATTCAAAATAAATTGCTTATATTAAACGTGAAACATAACGTTCAATATTTATTTATATAACTGACATATGATACGTTCATGTGTGGCTATAGGTGCAGTTTAGATCATATGGCAAGTATCTCTTTTCTCGAGTGGTATAGATTTGATTGTTTCGTAAGCTTATAATACTCAACCTTCTGGACAATAAGTTCTGCGTTGCGTTGCACGTTATGATTTATTTAGCTTTGTTACTTTAGATTTGTTTTATTCAAGACCATTTTTATACAGAGTGGACTAGCTAAATGGACTTGAATATCTGCTGTATGAAAAATCTTCTCAGGACAAGGTTATATTATCTCAGGCGATACATATAACTGTGAAAATTGCAAATACAATCAGTGTAAAAAGTGTTTGTACAATAATTAATTTAAACGAAAATATTATAGATCGTTTACTAACAAAATTTAAACAAGAAAATAAGAAATATGTTCTTATAAATTCACAAAATAATTTTCATAAAAAAAAAGATGGGATATCTATATCCTTTGGGAAAATATTAACAAATACCTAGAGGATGCGATGAAATGATGGATATCTAAAAATATATGTGTAATAAGTATTCGTACAGTCACGGTTTAATAGGAAAAACTAATAAGACAACCAATATCCTGGAGAGGAAATCACTAGGTTTAATTATATTAATACCTAATGGAGCTTTCTTTCGATTTTATTATGGTTTGAAACCGTTGTGGAATCGAATTTATCAAATTGATGAGTTGTCTACTTGAAAAATTTTTCCATTCTTCTAAAAGAGTTCCCTTTCAATAATTTCTTGATGAAATACGACGATTCCGATTCTTTTCTGTCAGGTGGTCCCATACATTTTCTATAATATTTGTATTTGGAGACTGTGAAGCTACTTTTAACAGTTTCCGAACATTATATAAGATTCACGCTCGCGTATTAGTAACATTATGCTTTGGATCGTTATCTTACATCATGATGAAATTGTTGTTCAGAGCCATTTTTTCTGCGCTTTAATGCAGATTATTTTTTAAAACATCTACGATGTATATTTTATCCTATGAAACGATAACTGTACGGATACTTATTGCGCTTACAGAGTCAGACCGAATAACATGTAAAAACGAGCACAATGTGTGTTTCAGCTTAGTTTTTGAGAAAATTAAGTTTGAAGATTTATCAAGTATTCTTGAACATGGCTTATTCCGGACTGGACAAGACTAAATAATCGACAGCAGCTCGTTCCACGTGTGAAAATAACTCGAAAATGTAGAATAAAATGTATCAATTTGCGTATGATAAATTTCCAAATCATTTTTTCTCGGAGACAAAGCTCCTTATGAAAGAATTTTACATATTATTCGGTCGGATTGTATAGTTTTGCCATTTGTTAGATATTTATTCATACTTTCAGAACAGAAACGAGTATCGCAATTTTTTTCCTTTTCTGAAAATTATTCTACAGACTTGTAAGAACAGGTATACAGGGCGTTCCGTTTAAGTAAGAACAGTGGAATATCTCATAAGGGATTGGTTATTAAAAAAATGTTTTGACAAAAGTTGCTTGATTCGAAAGATGACATCTTCTGGTTGAAATTATTTCTTACAGATTAGAGTAGTGCAGGGATTTTAAGGTCAACTTTATTTTGTTAAATGGAATCATATATTTTGTAATACATTAGCCATACATCTTGGAATTCTCTATAAAAAGGTATTAATCTATTTATGTCGAAAAACTATTAGTCTGCAGATATTTTGGTTTTAATTTGTCGTATGAAGAATGTTGTCTTTGTCTTTCATACGTTAAAACGTAAAGATAAGGGTATTTCTTCGCATCTTTCCTTGCCTTTCGTACGACATTACAGACATGTTAGAATTAAAGTATCTGCTAGACTAATAAATTATCGATGTAATTAGGTTAATACTTTTGTATAAGGAATGCTGAGGTGGATGGATGATGTATTAGAAAATATATGATATACTGCAATCTTGCTCGATTGTTGCTATCTATGTATGTAGTATCAACATGATGACTATTCAGCACATTATTGGATATGTATAAGGACAGTGATTATACAGAAGATTGTGAGACCGTTGGCTGTTTGACCTCTTTTCGTTAAATTTTTATCTATAGAATAAACTAAAATATACAGCGTATCATAGCAAACCAACAACGCCGGAGAATATCAAGCAGAGAATTGTAGCTGCATGTACATCCATAAAATCGCAGGAAATAGAAAATGTGCATGAAGAATTGATTAAAACAAAAAACAGGGCAACGAATACCGTTGGGTTAAAATGAACCTGCATCCGTTAGCCGAGGTTCAAAGATTCCAACTATGTATTGTAAGGGCCATCATTTTGAGCATCTGCAGCCTTAGGAATTGTCAATGAATTGTATGAGAAACGTATCTTCTGCTATCGTATCTATTTTAAATAACAGCCAATGCTTATCTTTGGATAACAATATGTCAATATTGGTGCCCGGGTGTCCTGTGGATCTTTAATTATTCTCAGAAACAAATATTTTAAGATTAAGTGATCTGAATAATATGATTGTTAAAGTCGTTGAATTTGTTTTTTTCGCGTTCTACAAGGATATCGAAGACGAATATAAATAAAAATACTAATGGGTCTGAAATCTCGTATAACAAATAATAACCATGAAAAATATTACCCTTACACATGTGTCTTGAGATGAAATGAAATTTCGTCTTGAGAAAATTTTTCCTATTGCAACAAATAAGCCAAATATGTAGGTGATACAATTTAGATGGCTTACCCTTTATATGTAATTATGAAGAGCGTCTTTGAATTTTTTCCGATTGAATGTAAGTTCTTGATGATGAAATGGTAAGATCGTAAATTATCATATCAAGAGGCGATAACCGATGTGACATCAGCATTGTGATGCTGTTCCCTTATCTGCGTCAAAATTTCTTAATCCATTAAAGACCGCTCAATAGTTTATCATAATGTTATAAATAGTTTCGTTTCTTTAAATTTCATAAAATTGTAGAATCCAAATGAAAGGAAATATTAAGCGAATCCTTGGAATTCCTTTTTTTAGTTACGATTTTAATAAACATAATTCGACAATGTAAAAAGAAAATTGCAAGTAAAATTTTGCGCCAACCTAACGTTGGTTCGTGATTGATTAAGTCACATATTTCTAAATATATAAATTTATAATTTGTAACTGGACTGGTTTTATCATCAGTTTGTTTCACTTCCAGTTACTGTACAAATTAAAGCTTAAAACATTTTTTTAAAGAATGTATGTTCATATACATATGGATGTATTTTTTTATTTCTTGTAAACGTATTTAAAGAAATAAAACCATTATACCAAAAATTATGAATGAATAATACATTAATAAGCTGAATGGTGATTATAATAAGCTGAAAGATGAATAAACGGCTGTAATTTCTTAACTTCACTTAGCTGCTTTGGTCGTCGTTTTTGTTTTGTTATTTTTTACGTATTATTGAGAAACTTTGTTAGTATTAATTATTGTTAATCTAATTATTACTGACGTTTGTAATTATCTGTTTTGTGATAAGCTGAGAAATTCTTTTATTATCAATATATTTTTATTTATCTATCTCTGAATCATGTATGAATGTACTGAACTTAACTTTATTGAACTTAAGGCGACACGTTTGTAAAAAAGGAAATCTCATCCGTTAGTTGCAATTTCACTCGACTGCATCGACCCGTTAAAAGCGTCGGAGATGGAGCGTAAATAGTGAATGATTGCATTAAAAACCAACAACCCTGAAATTATGTTCGTGATTACCAACATTATGAATTACATTTCTATTATGATTTCATTCAGTAATATTTACACAAGTTTACATTGAATTATTTTGATTGAAACCATAATGTTGACTGATGTTTGATCAATCTCTTTTCCAAAGCTTCGAGCTATGTTCTACGTTATACTATTTTCCATAGAATTTACTTGTTTTAATATAGATTCTACAAAAAATTGTACTGCGACCTTTAATTACCATGCAGTAAAATGTAATAAATTCTATGGAAGAAAATTTCTTTGCACTTCATAAAGATAATATTTTTAAATAGTATCTGTACTAACAGGGCTTCCAGTATGATCGATATAGTTTCAACACGTTTGCAAGAAGTGTATGCAAAATGGAATCGCAGAACGGAAATAAAGCGAAACCCAGAATTGAATACAGTTCGATTTTCGATAAAGGGTAAGACTTTCATTCAATGCATAAAGGATGTAAAATACATGAATTTTTATCAAAGGTAGAAAACTGATTAAGAAAGAATTTTAATCGAATATTCACATGGTTTAGAACTTCGGCGAACTGGTCAACAAATGCATAAAAAAAAGTTACAAGATAAGGAACAAGCAAGAAAAGTTCGGGAAAGTTCTTTATTTCAAATCAAAGAGACTGAACCATTAATCCCTACTGTCACAGAAAGCTCTTTATTTCTACACTATTGCTGCAACAGTTGCACTCCATCATCTAGAGTAGGTTCTGCATATATTACATATTCTTTAACGTTGATGTAAATGAAAAATAAAATGATTTTGTTGTTCGTTCTTTAACAAAGATATTCGACGTACCGCTTATATCTAGTGTATCTTTAATGTGCTATAACTTTGTCATAAGATGGTCGCGTAACCATCTTTTTATTTAGTATAGATTTTAGATCATTATCTAGAACCATTTGTAGTAAGTATTTTTCAGTGGTAATAATAGCTTGATTTATATATAGTGTTGTTCAGAAAATTCGTAATATTTTTGATAATCAATATATTTCACCCTGAATTTGATAGTACTAAAAGAAGAGTATTATCTGTGGCTACAAAAAATATCTATATCTTTATGTGATCTTGAATAAAATCTTCTAGTAGTATATTTTAAATATTAAATATTGTGCAAACAGACGCGAAACTATAAAACTAATTACTTACATAACTAATGTAGTTATATAACAAGTTTATTGATATTGATATATTATCCACCATGCAAAAGTTTCGATGCGTAATTTAGTTATTGCATATTGTTGCACATACCACATGATTTTTGCATACCGTTTAATATAATTATGAAAATATTGCACGTAGCGGTACTGGTTTCTCTCTTTCTCTTTATCTCTACTGGTTTCTGGTTTCTCTTTAATATAATTAGATAAAAGAAGTCATATAAAGTGAATTGCGATATTATACGATACATTTATCGAATAATGGTTGTTATTAATGAAGGCCACATATGTATCTCTGATGATAAAAATTGATCTTCCTCACAGTTAAATTAATCATTTTATTATTTTGATATCTATGTACTAAACATCAACGAAGTTCAAATGTAATCGCTAATATATAAATGATTATCACTGTTAAATAAATTTCACAAATGCGTAATAATTAAAAACAATGTTTATTAAATTATTAATTAAGCAACTATTATTGTGGTGGCAACATGAATATTGAAGAAATGTAATATATAAAATGCATACAATTAAAGCATATCCGTAAATAATTAGAGTATAAGCTTTTACTAAATATATTTTTTTCATTTAATTTTATTTCTTACAGAATTCATTAGTAAATATTGCTAGTAAGCAATATGCGCCTTTTGGTACAAATGTCCTATTAATGGAGTCACATCAATCGCTATTCCATAGAATATTACCTCGTGCGATACGCGTTTGTTCTTTTAAAGAACACGATTATTCAAGGGAATCAGTAAGATATAAATCTTAAAATAATTACATTTATTGAAGTAAAAATTTAATTCTTTGTCGATTTTGTACATAACTTTTCTCTTTTATAGATCCTAGAAAGTGATAATTTAAAAGAAGCAACAAAGTTGGTTGCTTCTGAAATAATGAAGGATGAGGGTTGTAGTGAAACAGTTGCCCTGGAAAAAGCAAAAGAGAGAGCCAAGACCATACTAGCACAAATGGAAAGCAAACCAAACAATCTTTTCATTAGAATTACATCATGGATTACTTATGTACTGTTACCATGTTTTATGCAGTCTGTTATAATATTACCATCTCAAATAGAAATGTTAAAAAAAGCAAATGAGACTGGTCTTCCTGTGATATTACTTCCTTTACATCGTAGTCATATGGATTATTCTATAATTACCTTCCTTCATGTAATGTATGGTATTAAATGTCCATTAATTGCAGCTGGGGATAATCTAAAAATGCCATTTTTTGGGTATGTTATAAATATATATAGAGTATCTTATTACAATACCATGTTATTATTATCGAAATTTTATGTGTCAAACAGGAAGCTTTTGCAAGGTTTGGGCGCATTCTTTATAAAACGTCGAATTGATCCTGTCATAGGCCGCAAAGATATTCTTTATCGTGCCATTCTTCAAACATACATACTGCAAAAATTAAAAGAGGGTCATATTATAGAATTCTTTTTAGAAGGTACACGTACAAGAACTGGTAAACCATGCATGCCAAAAGGTGGCATTTTGAGTGTCATTCTTGATGCATACATGGAGGGAATTATTGAAGATGCAATGATAGTACCTGTTGTACCAAATTATGAACGTCTTATTGATGGAAATTTTGTTCAAGAGCATCTAGGTCAACCAAAGAAGAAAGAAACATTTATATCTACAATGAAAGCCATGTTTTCTACTTTATTAACAAATTATGGAATTATGAAAATTGATATTTGTCAACCCTTTTCACTCAAGGTAAGTTATTTAAATTCTTTTTAATGTCATGGATGACATTTATCACTAAATTTCATAATTTTATTGCTTTCTGAAAAGGAAATGTTAAAGTCTTTCCAAAATCAATCAAAATTGAATGGAGTAAAAATATCTCCTGCTGAAAAGCCTTTAAGGTCGACAGTATCTAGCTCATCGCTGTATGGTACAGATGTAGTTGCAGAAGAATACCGTCAACTAGTTGACAGTCTTGCACGGCACGTTGTATATAGTAAGGACAAAACACCTCTAAAAGCATTAATTTGTTTCTTTGTTCAATGTTAATGTACAATATTTTTTAGATTGTAGTAATGCAATGCCAATAATGTCGACTAACGTTGTTGCGTTCATCCTTCTATATATATTTCGAGATGGTTGTACCTTGGATGAATTAGTTGAAGCATTTGATTTCATAAGACACCAGTTAAAAAGTCGTACTAAAAACATTGCATTTTGTGGAGAAAATATTGATATCATAAAACATGCTGTTAGTAAGATAATTATGTTATAAATATTTTATTATGATAAAAGAATATATGTTGACTCATTCTTTTAGTTAGACATCTTAGGTCCAGATTTAGTAAAACTAAAAAATCACGAGATTATAGAAACAGCTGATAGTCAGTTAACTCAATCAAATTTCGTTACCGTAATCCGTCCTATGTCGTTTCTACCAAATGTAATCGAACTATCTTATTATAGTAATACAGTGGTAACATGTTTTGCTATGGATAGCATAGTGGGTAAGAGAACATATTGTTTCGTAAATTATATTAATTTATTCAATTTAATAATTTGTTTACTACATTTGCAGTAACAGCTTTGTATGCTGAATTACAGTCACAAATCAATGATCCTATAGGTTTTGATCAAAACAATATTATAGTGTCTCAAGATCTTTTGGTAGAAAAATCACTTAAACTTTGTGATATTTTTAAATACGAATTTATTTTCTGCAAGCCATGTGAGGAATTAGAACGCGTCATTATAGACACTGTGGTAAATCTCTCACATAAAGAGATTATTATTTTACAAGAGGTAGTGTATACTTAACATAAAGTTATTCTAATAGGTTTATTATTATTAATCATTATTACTAATAGGTTACTCATATAAATTATTTGATAGGAATCTTATTTAGAAGAGGAACTATGGAGTAAAAGATTCGCAAAAAATTTTGATGATAGTTCAGATGAAGAATATCATAATAAGAATAGATCTAAAAGTATTCGGTACAAAGTAAGTTATTCTTTAATTTAGACATATTTTCTAATAACGGAATTGTGATCTAATTTAATCGTTTCTTCTAGTTAAACTTACTATCGGAATATGCAAAACGTGTGGAATATCTTCACATAATGTTACAACCTTTAGTAGATGTTTATACTTTTACCATTTTGTCTCTTAAAGATTTAGTAGGTCAATCGCTAAGCGAGAAAGATTTAATTCAAAAAATTTTAAATGACATAAAGACAAATATAGATCATGACATAATAAAATACAGTAAGTAATGGCAAATAACTATATTTTTATAATATATAAATATATGTACATATATTGCATTATAAAGTAATGTATCATTAATTTTATTTTGATATAGGTGAATGTTTATCTATTGATTCAATAAAGAATGCCCTAAAATTATTTGAAAAATGGAATATCTTAGAATGTTATCCACAAGAGAATGTTAAAATTTTCTACCTGAAAGATCAATATGATACAGACTCAGCTGTAATGAAAATCTATGATAAAATAGCAGCTTTCAGATGGACTAAAAATATAAATGAAAAAAAAAAAGATGATTTTGAATGAATTTCTATAATGTACTACTTGTTTACATCAACGAATAACTTGATATGAAAAACTTTGTAAATAGTGGTTTACAGATAAGAAGTATCACCTAACACGTTTGTTACTATAGTGCATTAGAACAAAACATCCATCACTGGTCAATAATTGCGATTTTTTTCATCCAAGCATGCTAAATATGATATATCTATTAGGTTGTCCGAAAAGTTTCTTTCGTTTCATAAGGTGATAATAGATGAGTAACAATTTCTGTTTTATATTATTTTATTGAATTAGGTATGATCCATTTCGTTCTATTTCTATTATGTTTGTGAATAATTCAATAAACTAATATAAAACAGAAAACATTGTGCGTCTATTATTTCTTTATAAAACGAAAGAAACTTTTCGGACAAGCTAATATTTATCTCACACATTAAGATTATATCTAAATTAACACATACATATATGATACTGACAGCAAACGTGTTAATCTCTTTATACATTAAAATATGTAGATTAAATATTTATTGCTCTGCATGAATAGTTCTAAAATTCATAGCAGAAATACAGAAAGTTTAGATTTGGGTCATTAACTGTATGTAAGAATACAATAGCAGAATGGCTAATGTGATATTACAATATATTAAACATATTAGATTTATTTCGTTAATAAAGTAATCTTACGTACTATTAAATTCAGTGCTAATAACTTTTTTGTTATTGTTAAAAACAGAGACATACTTAAAAGAGTAAAAAGCTATTTTTATTACACTTTTACAAAACAGTCGAACGATAAAATAAGTTTTTTATGTATGATATTATAAAAAAGAATAAACAGAACAAATAAATGACATCGTTTTTAATATATTTACAGTTAGAAACGTGTTGCATATATGATTCAAAACTTTATAACTGATGCAATCGGATAACTTCTTCGCATGCCCATACACTTTTCCCTATCAATAAATAATGAATCAACTTTGGATTTTAAATCACTTTCTAAATTAGACCTAGTGCGTAAAAGTTGTTGATGTTGTGCTTCAAATCTTTGTAATTTTAAATTCATATCATGTATCATTGTATTTATTGTTTCTACTTCCTCAATCATCCTACGTAAGTGAAAATTTGTTTGAAAATTTAAAGATGTTTACGATTACTATCATTAAATTTTACATAAATTTCTTGACTATACCTAAGTTGAGCATGATCTTTACATAATTCTGCAGCTGGTCGATGTATTCTGCTTTCTAATCGAGTGTGTGCGACTTTAAGAGCAGAACTTTTATCTGTGATGGCTTTTTGCATTAATTGTAGATTTTTTTCAATTGCAAAAATTTCTTGTTGGATCTGTAGTTACATACATCAATTATACAACAAAAGTTTAAAGATCAAGATATTTTTAATTACTTTATGTAAATGTATTTGTAATTTTTCTTTTGCTTCAAGCATTTCTGCAGCTCTCCTGGCTAATGCATTATTTGTATTTCCCCATGCTTCCCACATCTCATGACCAACTGCATCTATCGCGACTTCTATATCGCTTCGTAATTGATTAGATTTCTCCCGTTCTTTTTGTGATTTTTTTACTACATTATTGGAAGCTTCAGCCCATGATTCGGCTTCTGTAACACTTAAGATATACGACATAAATTGCGATCGTAAATCACAGTTTAATATGAACTTACCTTGGATCATATTTTTCAATACCACCGTAATATTTTAATCCACGACTGAAATTATTCATTTGGTGACAAGTAACATCAATTCCAAGTGCAGTTTCTTTATTTTTTATATCAATTTCTAACTGATTTTGTACTGCTCTACTGTTTGTAAGCTGAGTATAAAGCAAGAGATTGCAATAATTAGTATGAAATTATGATTTTGTACTTACCTGATTAACACATTTGTCCGTAAAGTGTTCTAACTTATTTTGACAATTTCTGACTACTTCAACCTCTTTTAAAAGAACGTGCTCAGCTTGGTCATGTACCAAATCAGAACCTGTATTTTAAAGGACATAAGGATATATTTTATGAACATTGGTGAGATTTATTAATTTATGGAGATAAATATTATAAACCTGTCCTAGCTTCACGATAATATAAACATTCCTGCGCTATGTGCAGTTGACCCTCTAAACTTTGTATCGTTGTTTGTAAGTTTCGACGGCACTCTTGCATTCTTGTATTTTCTATTATTAATCTTTCCAGTTCTGAAGCCACTTCATTCCTCCAAAAAGTAGTATCCGTAATTCTTTCTCCCAATTTACGACCGCTTTCAGTTTGGCCGTTCTGTACTTTCTCATCGGCCTCTCTAAAATTAGATTAATTATTATTTGTAATGTATTGTAACAAAAATATATATATAACAAAATATCATAATCACTTTACCGCATCATTCGAACAGTATCCGCTCTTAAATTTTCAGAGAAATTTCTGTTGCTATCAGATTCATTATAAAGTTTTAGCTGATTCTCCACCCATTCGTATGGACCATATCTTGTAAAAAGTGCAGCTCGTGCGGCGTGTGCAGGATTTCTATCGAAACCAGTTACCAGATTAGGAAATCGTAACGGTTCCGTAGTCATTCCTTTTGGCATATAACAGGTATTAGCAAGTAAATTTGTCATAGGTTGTGCAGGTCTGAAATAATCACAAAAAGATAAATAATTTTTTAAGATAAACTAACAATAAGATACAAGCGATTGAATGGATTTTAATAAGAATGTTACAGCGGAGATGTTTCTATGATTTCATATCCTAAAGTAGGACGCCATGGATGTGGTTTTGGAGTTTTATGAAATTCTCCAACTCTAACCGGAATCGGTGGACCAATAATTTGTTCCATACATGGTAGAACACCCACCGTAGTCCATGGTTGAAGTTGCTAATATTAAAATAGTAAATTAGTAGCATAATTTGTTATTTAAATTCACATGAGTACAAACCGAGTACATAACAGTTTCTTGTTGTCCCTCAATTTTGGTACTCTCCATTGTTCAAATTTATATTAAAAGGAACTAATACTGACAAAAATGTTATCTCTACGAAATAATTTTTCACATTTCACTTAGCTTGATGAATAACTTCTTAAAATGAAATGGCTTAATTTGGAATGAAGGTTTATTTGAAAACCGGAAACAAAGCTATCACGTGACGTCTGTCATATGATTCTAGCCTAGTCAGGTGCTCTGTTACCTTACATTCTGCTCGATCGCAGTCGATCAGTACTTATCTGACTCGCCCAGTTGTGTTTGACTAAAACTATCATGACACAATTTTGTAATGTTTTCTGTTTCGTTTTTATCTTAAACGTTGCATTTCAAATTTTACCTTCACGCGCCGATAATGCAGTACCTGTATTGCTATGGGGTGAGTCAGTTAATTCTGATTTAACAAATGCAGTGAACCCCTTTTTAAAGACTACCAGCGAGGAATTTGGTCTTTACCTGCGTAAAAAATTAGAAAATTCACCTCCAGTTCTTCTTTATATAAAAGATAATCTGTGTATTGAAGATTTAGTGAAATACAAACAGGTTATTGTAATATACTTTATAATGTTATATAGTTGAACTCATTTACTTGTTGACTTGAATATTAATATAATTTGTACAATCTCTTAGCATCTTCAGGAAGTTATTAGTGGTGATTCTTTACGTTATTTTCCTGCTGTTGAGAAAGCAGTGAATACTGTTGAAGACTTACCTTTGTACAACCAAACTTATAATGATTATGTGGATTCTGTATCTGATGGACAATTACTGATTGTGCCAATTAGTAATTTGGATGTTATCCCAGATACATACAAGACGATAAAGGATTCTAGCCCTAATTTGATAGCTATGCTCACAGGGAAAGCCTGTAGTTATAGACGTTCTGAACGAGTAAAAAGGGACATTGATGCAGACAATACTACTACATCTTTTGTCATTTCAGGAGCAAGAGTGTTATTATATGCTAATCGACCATTATCATTGCAGGTAATTTTAATTATTAGTATTTTACCTAATGATCTTTATGACCATAATTAATCCATCTTTGTGAGTAATAATTCTTTTATTTGATAGCCTGAAAAAGACAAAGCTATAATAAATCTTCCACTTAAGCCTACAATTACTGAAGAATCGGATCCAAAAACATCTGCATATAATTTAACTATGACATTTACAGGATCTGGTGCTATCATCAAAAATGAACTTGTTTTTATATTTAAAGTTAGAACTGCAGGATATTATACACTCAAAACAATTAATTACTCACATTATATTAATGCAAATTCTACTGGTAATCCACAAATTTTAACAACAGATACAGATATTGTTTTTCCATTTAATTTCTCTTATCATTGTTCACAAATTATTACATTCAAAAATGGCGATACAGCCTTAAATATAACAGGTTTACAAGTGCAACTTGATCCACAACCAGACAAAAAGACTAATGGCACAAAAATATTTGCATTTAATGATGCATATGACTGTGTCGGTTTTACTACAATTCCAATTTGGACAGGAATATTTGTTACCGCTATATTAGCTTTAATTATGATTTGGGCTCTTACTATGATTATAGATATTCGTACAATGGATAGATTTGATGACCCCAAAGGAAAAACAATTACTATTTCAGCTCAGGAATAATATAATAATATTAAATAATTAAAGATATTGTGTACATACATACCATAGTATCTCGTAATCTAATCAATTGTCAAATAAATTTTCAATGTCATGTTGGTAATTTGTACATGTAGAATGTATGTGCATTAAAATTTATTAATGCTGTTAATGCTATCAATTTTTCATTTAACAATTATAACATTGATGCAATAACATTTTGCTATTAGATAATAGTGAATTTAATCATTCCATTTATCTAATATTATACTACTTTCAGTATTTATATATTTTTTGTGTATTATAGTATTTCTTTCTGTAGTATTTGCAATATATAATTTCTAAGAAAATTTTGTTTTATAATTATCAAAGGACACAATACCATGTATTAGTGAATAAATAAGTAACTACTTTAAATATGTATCTTTCAACAATAGAACAGTGTTGTGATATATTGATAGTTGATTGAAACATGCATAAGGTTTATAAAAAAATCTTATATATCATGCTTTGTATTATAATAATATTATGCATTAATCGTAATAAGATGCATATATTGAATAATATAGTTGTTTGCATATATATAATACGCACACGCGAGCTCACACAAATCCATAAATGCGTATATATAAGATATAGTAATATCTTATAAAAAATTATTTAATTGTTTAATTCTTTTATTAATTTTTCTTTATTCTAGTTAGTGATGATTGTAAAAATGTTTTATGAGATTCTATAATATAAATTTTTAATGTATAGAACACGTATACATAATATATGATATAATTTAATTGAAATTGTTGCATATTATCTATGTATAACATGCTGGAACCTTTGCATTATGTATTATAATAAATATCATGGAATAGGGTGGTAAAGTAATTTGTTCTGTAGATTCTAATACTATAGGTCGGAATGGTGGTAAATTTCCATTAGATTCCAATTTCAATAATTCTCCATTTATTTTTATAGTCCTAAAAAAATTTGAAATAAAATGTTACATAATCTATTTTCATGTAAAATAATTATTACATACCTTGATTGTAGTTTGTCAGAAGTAAGTGCATATAAATAAACTTTAGCATTTCTGTGAAATACAGGAATTCCTTGAATAGTAATACGAATAGGGAAGTTAGCTAGATTAATTCCATATATTGTAATTGCTGGAACTCTGCCAGTCCATGCTTTTTTTGGAGTGCAATGTGCATACAATCGTAAATACTCAAGAGGTATTGGTGATAACTTTAAAACTTTTTCTGAAACAAATTTCTTATACACTACACTAACCCACCAGTCAGGATTTGGTATAAGATCAGATCCAATCATAGCATAGTTTCCACCAAATAATGATTGCCTAGTAACAACATTTACTCCTGTACTGGCACTGTATCCCAATTTGTCGAGCCATAAAAATCCAGCTACAAATCTATCTGATAGGTTTGGTGCACCTCCACCATAAGCTGTACTTGTTTCTGCTACAAAAAGATTCTTTTCCATCACTTAAATTTGAAATTTTATTTCAAAGAATCTAATATGATTACATACATAACCACATAGGAATAAGTCCTCCTGATGATATAATTGCTTTTTGCATGGATTTAATTTGCTTTGGCAAATAATTAAAAGTTGAAATATTTATAAAATCAGTTAGTTGAGCTTCTCTTCCATTAAGGTAATATTGATGCCAAGTAACATAGTTTACACTATTTTTATCATTTTCTAAAAATGTTTTCGCATATTGCTCTCCCATATGAACTGTATCTTCTACATGATTTACTTCTGGTCCCACAAGAAGACTTTTATTATATCCCATTTCATCTAATAATTCCCTCAAGTGACAATAATCATGTGCAAGTTGAGTTGCATTAACATTTCTATTAAATACATGATGAAAAGAATTTGGTTCTGAAATTTTATTATTATTACGTATCAAATCTATTTAAAAGATAAGCAGATTGAATAATAAAATATGATATTAAAAAAAAATAGTAAATAAAACATTTACCATTTCCTAATTGCCAGTCTAGAGTCATGCCCTTATTTTTGGCAAATGAGATTATATTTTTAGCATTAACATCATTCCAAGAGTCATTAACATTTCTAATTAATACATTTAAATCGAATATCATTCGCAATTTTGATTCTGTCGCAAAATTGTATAAATTCTCAAAGTCTGTCTCATTAATAGTAAAATTACTTATATCTTGGCCGTCTACCGGATTAATTACTTTTTCGGAAACTATTTTTGTCTATACAATATAATTCATATAAATTATTATCTAAGTGTTTTTAAATAAATATGTATATATATATATATATATATATATATATATATACACACTATATATATATATATATTATATATATGATAATTTCATAAATGATAAAATAATATACCAACTTGATTAAAGTATAGACAATCTGCAGACGTACCGCCTACCCGAACATAGGCTGGCCCAAGAAGTCGAGCTAAATTTATAAATTTGCTATCCTTTATTGGAAGACTTTTCATATCACGAAGTAATGATGTATCAAGACCGAATGACAAAAATTTGTCTGACACTGTGTGTAAAAGTGATTGTCTCGAATATAAGTGAAGGATGTGATTATCAATATCCTGGTTTATCATATTATTGAAATTCCATGCTAATAATATTAAAACTAACATACAAAAACCCAGAAGGGTTAAACTAAAAGCGGGATGTATTGTTGATTCTGAAATTTAAAGAAGAATATGAACGTGTAGATATTATAATTGTATAAGTAATCCATTGGGCGTATTTGAAGTTCAAATTTTAAATATACCATGCGTAATAGAACATGCAATATGGCGATAATATTGTATATATACTATATATATGCATGTGTATTTTAACAATATTAATTGCGTATAGAAATAATTTATGCAAGGAGTATTTATTAATACGAATATTTATTAAAAATAAATTCTATTAATTTCAATGAAAGAACTTACGGAGTCGAAGTTTGCCAAACTTCCTATACTCATTTTTTTCTTGCTCGTTGGTTATAAAGTAGCTCATAATTTGTTCAGGTTCTTAATTATCTATATATGTATTCCAAAATAATTTTATACATAGAATTCTTATTAGTTTGTGATAGGAAGCAAACAGATTTATCAGAATTATGATATGCTGTAATTTAAACAATATAAACGATGATAAACAATTTACTAGTGAAACATTTTATCTATTAAAAATGAGTGATGTTTCTGCATTTATTTTCGATTGGAAGTTTTACATTTTGTATAAATAATTTTATCGTTATTTAAAAAAGGAGCTCCTCTTTTACGTGCATATTTTTTCTTTCTATTATTGTAGCTGTGTAGTTCTATACTGAATTGGCTTGTAAATTGTTCCTGCTTGAGAACTATGATAATTATGTTAAAATTACAAAGAACCTACGATTCTTGTGTTTCTTGTATAATATTTATATTAATAAGTACCTCCAGATGAAATTTGTTCAGATAGCGAATCTAAACTAGAACTTGATGATTGAAAAAGTAAAGACCGGCTTCTGTGTATCGCAACACGATTACGATAAGACAAACTACGCCTACGTTTCTGTTTTTCGTTTAACTGCTGCTTTGATTCTGAACTACTTAATTCATCTTCGGCCCAAAACGGTCGATCAGTGTCATCGGATATTGGTGGAGTTGTTGATGCCGGTGACTTAAAAATAAAGATATTTCTCTTTAAATAAAGGCATATTTTTGATAATAGTAACTTACAATATCTTGAGAAATTCTAAATGTAAAATATTGTTTGTCATTAACATTTAATTGATTTAATACCCCAACAGATATTGTGGTACAAGATGATTGATTTTCATAACCTTCATCCTCGGAATTTTGTATCGTTTTACGAGTATCACCGCTAGCATAATAGCCCATTATGAATTTTGTTTAAATTTTGATAAGTTATACAATTATAAAATTTAAATTTTCTACATATGTTTGATTACACTGATGATTTTTTGTACTTTGTGTTTAAAATTTTAATGTTTAGAAGAGCCATTGAAAATAAATAGCAGGCTTTTTTTATTATGGTAGAACAAGTTGCATTATAAGCTATAATTTGGAATATTTATTTAATACATTTTTTGGTTTTTTAATATTAAGAGAAAGTTATGCTTTATAAAATGTCTTTATTATATCTTCCTTAAAATAAAAATGTTACATTTTCTTTAAAATAATATATATGTCGGAGATAGGTTGGCATTTTGGGGCGTTCGATGAACCTTTACTTACTTTACCGTCGCGGATGTAGCCAATATTTATCAGTACGAATGTGGACACTACAAGAGGCTATGAGTAATGGTAATAGGATGGTCGAGATGATGGTGACAACGAATTCAGGTTCGATACGAATCCACGATCCACGGGAGGACAAGTATCAACGTACTACTCGATTCGGATCACTCAATCGGCAATTCGTCCAACGACTCTAACACTCTAACTCTCGTAATCCAAAAGAGGCTGCCCTTATATACTCCTGTCTCCGCTTCTCGGGTTAATCTTTGTTTTTAAGGAGAGCCATATAATCATTTCATACCTCTGTCAGGTACATGTCCCTCCCGTGACCGTGGCTACGTCCGGTGACCTACCATGTCACTTCGAGCCCAAACCCATCGTCATAAAGTCAGATTAGGAACATTAAGACTATTTCTTATTTTTATTACTTAAGGGCAGCTATAGTAAAAATCTGGACTAGTGTGTTGGGGTTTTTCCCAACATTCCGGATGGGAAATGCCGCTGTCTTTCCATCTCCGACATATATATTGCAAATAATTATTTTTGTTATTCATTATACTATAGTACATAGTTGTAATAAAGTCTTAAAAGATAAATTGAATGAACCTTGTAATTATTAATACAAAATCTATTTTTGTATTTTTTATTATAATTTAAAAATAATTCTAACAGATAGAATTTCAAATCACTGTATTTCTTTTCATACATCTCAAACATCTTAAATGTCCAGTATCATTCTTTAATGCTGATAGGATAAATTTATCATTTCTTTCATCCTTCCCAGTAAAGTTCTTTAGAACTTTAATGCGTATCACATTATACATATGTATATACATAAATATAAAAATGTCCTTAATCATTCTCTGATTTTCTACGCTTTTTTGAACGTGGACTGTCTGTATCATGAGGACTTGGAGTGATGTGACTTCTTTTTCTTTTTATACTACTTTCACTAGCCTCACTACTACTACTTGCTGCAGTTCTTGTTTCTCTCCTGAGTGTTCCCTCCCCTGTAACTTGTACTAATATCTAAACAAAATTAAACGATGTTAGATTTCTTGAAAATAGTAATTATGCATAGAAAATAATATTACATTTATATATTTACCTGCATATGCTGTAGACATTCTTCCTGCATTGAAACTGCCATTTTGTAAATAAATGTATCATGTTTATTATACATAATGGCATTTTGAAACATTAACATGACATCACGTTGAAAATGCATCGTAGATCTAATTGTTCCATTGTCTATATTTTTTTTAATAGTGGATAAGTCCATAGGTCTAAAGATAACTGAATGATATCCAGGTGCTTGATCTTCTGTAATAGGTCTCAAAAATACAGATGCATACTTATGTGTAGCAAGTCGATTATAAACCAACATGACTGCCTTCTTCCATGCCCTATAATCTGCACCTTCTCCAGTACCTTCATTTTCAGGTTCACTATCGATACAAACATTTTGTTTTTTTGAATAAGTTTTCATAGCACGTCCTCCACTTAACTTGCTTAATGATGATTCTTCTTCATCTAATTCAGCAGTATCTTCTCCAGCACTTATTATAGATTCTAGCTCTTTTTTTACATTTTGTTCAGTATCTATACCTTTTTTCTCTTCTTTCTCTTCTTTTATTTGAACTTCTTTTTGAACTTCTGATATTACAGCATTTTCCAATTGAATTTTTGTCTCCTCTTCGACTTTTGAGTCTTCATATGTATTTTCTTCTTTCTTTACAATGGAAATGTCGAACTCAGATTTAATAGGATCTGCGGGTTCTGTTTTTGAAGTTTCTATATCTTCTGAAGATACCAGTTGATCTTCCTTGACCTTGATTGACCAATCTTCCACAATTGCTGTTTCCTCTATTTCCTCTTCTTTTATTTCTATATCTTGCAGAATAGAGCTTGTTGTATCTTCAGAAGAATCTTTTGTATCTTCTTTTTTAAATTCATCTGTATAAATTTCTAAAGTTTCTTCTGTTTGTTCCTCTTGAGATTTTTCTGGAGATTCTTCACTTACTTCTATAATAGTCTTTTCTTTGACTACAATTATAGGGTCTTCTTTGAATGATAGATCAATAGATTCTGTGCTCTCAATTGTATTTTCTATTATTTGTTCTTCTGTTATCTTCTTTTTATCATCAGAGCTACTTTCATCATCTTCTAAAATTAAACTAATATCTTGTGATTTTTCTGTATCCTCGGTACTAGGAAGATCATTTGTTACTTCAGATGAAACACTAACAACTTCTGCTGATGGAACATCTTGCTGTTCACCTGTAATTTTAGCAAGATGCATTTCTAATTGATCCAATTCCATATTGCCTTTATTTTCTAACTCTTCAGAGGATACTCTTTGTAGTTTACTAGTAGGTGACTCTTTAATTTCTGGTACAATTACTTCAGTTTCTTCTTCTTCTTCAACTTCATCTTCTGCTATTTCTTCTATTAACTCTTTTGTAGGTATTTTTGAATCATTTTCTTCAGTTTCTACATTTGAAGTAGAATCCATAGTATCAAATTCCTCAATGATTTGTTTCTCTTCTATTGGAATATCTTTGCTATTTTCACCATCCTGAGTGTCTAATTCAGGACAATTCAGCTCTTCATTCAGTGTTACTCTTTCATAACATGTACTTTCTTCAGATTTTATTTCTTCTGATGCACTTGGTATGGTTTCAGATACTTCCGCAACAATAACTTTATGTTCTTGTGGTTCAATAGCAACTGTCCCTATAATTTCTGCAATATTTGATGTACTGGAATCAATTTCTTCAATAGCCATTTCACTTTCTGGTGAATTAGAAAGTGATACAACTTCATCTACATCTCTGGGTTCTGGCCGTTCTGTTACCACTGGTACTTCTTGAATTTGAGGTACAGTAAGGGTATTAATTGTTGATGTAGTTGTATCTATAGTTTGTGGACTACCAGTAATTTCTTCTTTTATCAACTCTTCTATATCTCCAATAATTTCATTGATTTCATCTTTGTCTATTACATCTGCCATTATATCTTTACGTATTACATCATCTATATGATCTATAATCTGTACCATACTTTCTGTAGATGGCATATTTGGAGTGCTAATTGTAAGAGGCTGAGCAGATACAGATGTTTCATTTTGTATTGTAACTTGATGCATAGATTGCGGTTGAAGACTGTGAACTTCAGTAGGAACATTTTGTTGAGATACCATACCTGGAGTTGATTGTAAATTAGGTAGAGGACCCCTGTGTGCATTAGCAGGCATTTCTAATAACATAGATAAGGTTGGTGCACCAACTGATGGTCTTTCTGATGATATATTTGAAATTGCAGAAGTAACTAACTGGTGCAATTGTGGAGATACATTTTGTGTCAATTGAGAATTTGGTACTTTAGGACTAGAACTAAGTAGGCTTGTGATCGTAGGAGAGCTTACTTGTGCTGTAGTAGTTGTGGTTTGGGTTTGTGTTGTTGGACTTGGTGATTTTAATAGACTTGTTAACAATGGTGACCTTCCCCCCCTGGCTTTCTTTTCATCTTCATCTGTATTTTCTATTGTTTCTTGAATTTCTATTGTAGTTTCAGTAGATTTACGTTGAATTATAGTAGTTCCTGTTTGTGATGAATTTAATTCTTGCTTTTGTTGTCGTTTTGCTAACCATGCAGAATGTGCTCTTGCTTTTTGTTCTTGTTCCCGTTCTTCTTGCTCCATTGCAAGCCACATTTTTTGTAACTTGTCCTCTGATATTGATCCAGATTTTAACATATTTATTTCAGCTTTAAGCTGTTGGTATTCATCCTTTTGGAAAGCTAATATTTGCCTTAGTTCAACTAATCTTTCTTGCGTTAACCTTCTAACTATTGATTCACCAGTAGTTTCTCCACTTTCCCTTTTCTTCCTCTTGGGGGTATCTGCATTTTCCAATAAATATGCATATTGACTGGCACAAGATTTTTGAGAAAACCAATCAGGTGGTCTCAATGTTTCTTTTTCAACAAATGCTTTTAATGATCGTGATACACTCATCCAATTTTGATCTCCTGACTTCAATACACTAGAAGCTAAACATAGTTGTTCACGAGTACTCCAAGTATCATATGATCTTCTTAATTTTAATCCTGCAAATATTATAATATTTAATAAATATAAATTATTTAATAAATTAAATTTTATATAATTGGCACTTTCAATACTATTGTAAGCATATAATATTTATGTTTTCAGGTATTAATTGGTTGTTTACATTATATAGGTTAAGAAACAACGATTTATTTTTTATGTAATCATATAAAAATGAATAGTAATATACTACATCATTTATCATTATGATAAAATATTTATAATGTGATACTACGGTAATCTATTATTAATTAAATATAAAAGAATGTAATAATATAGTCCTGTTAACCTCTAAATTATGAACTATAGTACACAACACAAACTTACTGTCTTGCACTGATGTCATCCTTTTAAAGCGAGTATCTTATATTTTCGAATATGTATAGTATAAATATCAAAAAATTCTAAACAAATCAAACATTAGAAATTTTGTCTCGTTTAGAATTTTTTACGTTTGACAGTTTATACGTGATCTATACAAAAATGAATTCTGTCTATTCTGCATGTAGATTACTGAAACGTGGAATGCGCGGACAGCTGATTTCAAACTTGAATGCGAGGAATACGAGAAACAGAAGTGTAATGGCGGATGCAAAGTAAGCTGTCAAAGTATGGTGCATTATATTTTTCCTTTTCATGAACGATTAAATATAGTTCATCGAAGATTAAGTAAGAAGGTAGCAAATATGCGTTGAATAAGTGAAATTATGAAATAAGTAATGCAATCTATGTAATTTGTATATATAACTAAAAGTGAGAATTTCTTGTATATACCAATTAATAACTCTTAAAACAATTTCTACTTTACCATGATGAATAATCGGCGGCGAACAAATAACTTCACTTATGTTAGTTCTTGTGTGAAGTATATGATATTTATGCTCAATTTTGTTTTTTGGGTTAGTAAATGTTTTATATTTCTCATCCTATTAATTATCTTATCATTATTATCACTAATAAATAAAATATAAGCAGACAGTAAGCAGAAAATTATGTATTACATGTATTTGTTATTTATAGATAAATCTTATGAAAAAATCTTATTATATGTAGAGAAATCTTATGAGAATGAAATTTTAAATGTTTTATTTTGTTGTACAGTTATTTGGAGGCCTTTTAATTGGAGTAGGTTTATATGCATTTGTGGATAAATGGCAAGCAACTGGTTCCGTTAGAGTAGAAAATGTATATGATGTGATCCTTAATATTTCACTTGTGATGGTTATCGCTGGAGGAGTAGTCTTTGTTGTTAGTTTTGCAGGATGTGTTGGAGCATTACGCGAAAATACTTGTCTTCTTAAATTTGTTAGTATTATCAGACATATCGTTATATTAAGCAGTTTATTAACACACAAGTAATACTTATTTATTGCAGTATTCACTATGTCTATTGGTATTCTTCTTGCTTGAGATGGGTATTGCAATTGTTGGTTTTGTATTCCCACATACATTGCAATCATTATTGGAGGAGTCATTTACAGATAAAATCATACAAACATATAGGGAAGATCCTGATCTACAAAATTTTATTGATTTTGGGCAACAAAAAGTAAAGACTCTTATAAACAAACATTTATTAAGGTATATTATTATAATTAATAATATTTAAAAAATCTATATTTTCATGAACAGTTTAGATGTTGTGGTTTAAGTCAAGAAGGATACTTGGATTGGGGAAAGAATGAATATTTTAATTGCTCCAGTCCTAGTGTTGAACGTTGTGGTGCACCATTTTCATGTTGCATTAATGCTACAGACATATCAGTAAGTACAAATTTTTACATTTTGTTAATGAGATCATATTGGAATTTAAAACATTATTGAAATGTTTAGAGTGGTCTTGTGAATATAATGTGTGGCTATAAAGTGCAAATGTTACCAGTATCTGAAGCAGGCAAGAAAGTATGGACTAGCGGTTGCATTGAAATTGTACGAAGTTGGGCAGAACGCAATTTGTACACAATAGCTGGTATTGCTTTAGGTATAGCTCTTAGTCAACTTTTTGTCATATATCTTGCCAAGACATTGGAAGGTCAAATTGAATTGCAAAAGTCTCGTTGGCATTCCTGAGCTTGACTTCAGGCCACCTACCGCTATCAGATTCATTCTCCTCCCAGCAGGCAGGTGGCCAGTGGCCGAATAAGAGGCCAAGACAATGAAACAAATGTAAATGTCCGGATGACTTTACTTGTTCTTTTTGCAATCTCTGTATACATACTTTGTATTCTTTCTTTGATCAGACTTGTACTTTACTTCAGAAATTATTTTCATGTATATTTAAGCAAAGGCTAGCTTTTATTTTCTTTTATATATTATTCTATTTTTATAACTATTTCCTTTTATCTCCATTACTAACTTATCTTATATCTTTATCGAATCTATATCGATAAATTGTTAAGTGATAATTATATATTTTCTTTCTCGAAATTTTATATAACTCGCATAATCATAGGCTGATTACTTTTAAAGTACAGTAATTCAACCTAAAGTAGGATATCTGAAAGTGAATATTATTCAATCTACACATTTAGTTACATATAAAATTTGTTGCAAAACTTATTCACATATGAAGAATTTTTAATTGACATAAGATTAATTAAATTAATGCTATTAATCATGTATAAGACGGAATTGATTTTATAAAAATATTAATTCTTTCGTTATACATAATTTATTATATATATGTATTTATAATACAAAGTTCATATGTTGGTAATTTTTGCATCAAAACTTTAAACCATTATTCGCACATTATATGTAATAATATTATAAGTATTAAAACATTAAGCCTTTAAATATCCTACGAAAGACTTACATTAAATAGTTTAAGAAGTAGATTCAATTCATAAGAGATACATGATTTTTATATTAATATTTTTTTTATATATTCACATAATTATTTGTGAAAAATTTCACCGTGTGTGTCACTACGTGAAACTTTTATAATTTCATAACGTATCAATTACTCAATTCGCCAAAATGTAATAAAATAATGATACGGTTAAAACACGCACATGGTTAAAAATATTATTCAATATCTCTCTTGCTATCTATATTTATCTTTTTTAACATTTATATAAGCACATTACAAGATATTAGTAAGTATATAGTTGTTTCTAAATCGATATTGTTGATTCTTTTATTATGCTATATTAGTGTAATTGAAGTAAGTCAAAAAAGGAAAGAACGTCCAGTGCCAAAGTCAAAGTATCATCATTGTTTTATTTGAAGCAAACTTGACAATAATCTGGTGTAAATGATTTGTTTATTAAGTACATACATAGTACATCTGCGTGTCTTTTTATCAAGAGTAAATGTAAAACTGATATATATAAAACCATCTAGTTTGTAATAAACAAATATTATTCTAAAACTGTGTTCTTACCACTATCAATAAATTGTTGTATACTTATAAATCATATTTTAAGAATGTATAGATCAAAAGGAAAGAAATTGTTATTACTTCTTGTAAATATTTATTTATATAAAGTAGTATCTACAAACATACTATCTGAATATTCTAAAATAACACTTTGTCCATCTATAAGTTCCGAATTTTCAAGCAATTTTATTAATGGTGTATCCATTTCATTACATATTAGTGCACCAGTTATATGATGAAATAATTGCAGTTTAGATGCTCCTGCTACATTATTATTGTTGGATACTTTTAATATATCAGCTATTGAGTCTATGGCTTTCCCAATTGTCCAGTTCATATTCACATAAATACCTTTAGATGGTCCTATATGTTTGTTAGATATTGTAGTTGGGGGATATACAAGAAAATAACATCTTTCATTTACTGGTACATTTTTTGAACCAACAGCAGAACCCTTTACACGCATAAGTCTTACCTAATTAAATAATAATTAAATATACAAATATGTAACATTTTTTGTTAACTATTTAAATGATATAACATACTTTATTGGCCATTGTAGTATTTTTGGATTTCTTCAAAGTATCTGAAATTTCTTGATCTACTATAGCTTTTGCTTCAGCAAATTGTTTTTTTGGAATTTGCCATTTTTTCAACTTTGTTGTTTTTTCTTCATTAGTATATTCCAGGCAGCCATGATATCTATGTTGTAGACAAAAGTGTTTCTTACATTTGATGCATTGCATTTCAATGGGTGAAGTTTCTTTGCACAATTCATCTGAACATGTATAATTTGGTGCTCTTATTTTGGTATATGTGATCTTATCTTTCAAACCTAGACACTTATGAGAACCTATATGAAAATGTTCCTTGCAAAATAAGTCATGGCAATGATTGCATTCAAATGGTAAAAAATTTAATTGTTTGCAATCTTTGATTGAACATCTCTCCCCAACATTTGGAAACTCCATTTTTAAATCTATAATATAAGATACGTACAATACGTACACTATAGTAGAAACATAATTTAAATAAATTATTAATGTGTCACTTGTGTCCAGTCGTTATATGTATATAATAAGTTATTACCTATATTTAATTATGAGACGGCGTTGGTGAATGTAAATGGTTCTCACTGAGAGTTCCTAAAGCTAGGTTATTCCACTTTTGTTCTAATTCCTTTAGTGTCATATGAGAATCACCGTTGTCACTTTCGGGATCAGGTAATTCTTGATTTGGCACTACAATATCGTCAATAGGCAAACGCTCTTTATGCCAGATCTCGTCAATTAAATCTAATAATCTACCATCTCTGCACACTTGACTGTCCATACCTCAAAATATAATATTTTTTCAATATTTTCTTCTATTTATATAAAAACAAACTAACAAAATAATATATTCGATTATCAATTATAATAAATTTAATAACATTGAAAAATCTTTGTCACTGTCATAGCGTAATAAAGATAACCAACTCTATGTCTAAGATCGTACACTAAATGTTGCTATCGTCTGCTACCGTCGATTAAGAAGATTTCACGATCAAGAAATAAGTAGTATTATCAGAGAGGATATTCCTCTCTGGTATTATGTATCAAAATTTACTAAAATGCATACATATTTTATTTTTATTCAACATTCTTACATTAAAGTACTTAAAACAATTTCAGTTGTACTAATAATACTATTATTTAAATTGTTTAAAATTATTTTTTTTATGATTACACTTATTAAAGAAATTTCAAATTATCAATAAGTTTTAATTAGAAAAATAATTTAGTCCTTTGGTACATAATTTAATTATACAATTTATGACAATCTACGAGTCGGGTTTTCCCACGATTTGGTTGTTTGTTATCACCATTCACTATAGTCAACTCTTTGCAGTCATTCTTCATAATAAACGATTACATATTTCCTTTTAGTTTTGTATTAGCCATCTTGTTTCTTATTTTCATTGGATAATCGATTTGGATCACGTTTTCCGCTTAATTTGTTGCAAACACCTTCTTTGATATCGCATGATAGTCCGTCGGCGCAAGGACAAAGGATGTAATAGACATCCTTTAATGTCAATACAGAACCATCTGGATATCCAAGGGTCACGTTAAGCGTTGAAACGTTACCTGGTCTACAAACTTCTCCCTCTTTTTGCATAGCTTTACATTGTGGTATACTATACCGCATTGCCCCTAGAATTACACGTTGACGACATTTCTTTTTCTTAAACTAATAATTACCTTTGATTAATTTATTAACATCTTATTGAAAAACAATAAATACCTATGGTACAACAATAGCCTGGTTGACATTCTGTGTTGCTCTGACAACGTATATAATCCGATTGATCAGCTTGCGCGTTGCAGGGACATGTCAATGCGAATAAAAAAACAGAAATCACAAAAATTGGCGTCATCATTGTTATTTTTGCTCGCTGACTCCTGCAACGAAAATGCATCTCCTTTTTTTTTTATTATTCACAATAATTTCAACATTATATACAAGCCACATATGATTTAATAAAAATAATTATCTGTAGGATCGACTGTACCTATTATTTTAACGCGATATCTTTTTTCATTCTTCATGCACGATTTAATTTTACAATTATAGATATTGTCTTAAATGATATATCTTAGGAGGTATATAAATAACGTTACATAGGATCGTCTTATATGGAGCTATCTTTGTCAGAATTTCACGATTAGTCACGATAGTCACGCGTTGATCGTAAAGTTAAAATATAGATAGAGGATGCAGTATTCAAAACTGTATTTAATACTTGTCTTAATTTCGATGTTCCAGAGATATCGCATTATACTATTTGATTACCGCGACCTTCAACTTTCTTTCATTCGTGATAATATGTCACTATAAATTACACAATTTCCGTGAATAGTGTAATAAACTAAATTGTTTTGAGGAGATAGTCCATAGCTATCGTGATGTGTCAAGACTCGAATCATGCAGTTGTGAATGATTTGAAATTAGAAATCAGAATAATAATGGAATTGGAATTCGTTAAATTGCATTCGAGACAATTAAAATATCATATAAAAATATCGACAATATCGTACAAATTTCATATAGAGTAAACATTTACTACAAATACTACTGTACAAAAATTGTATATAATTATAATAGAAAATTTTAATAAGAAAATTAATTTAGTTAAATGGTTGTGTTTAAAATTTCAGTGGACCACAGTGTTTTTACAAAAGTAGTGAACAAAGCAGCAATGGACAAAGTATTTTTTACAAACTTCAAAGATAGCAAGTCTATAGTGTTACGTTTATAAATACAATCATTCGTAATCACGTTTAATTAATCTGAAATACTTTTTAATCGCAAACACCAGTTTTTCCTGTTCGCTTTTTCGTTTAAAAAAAGAATTGAAAACATAAAACTGTATGTACGTACATATGCGCGAACACTTACGAATCTTATACACAGTCTGCAGTCGGCAAACACTTGTTCACATTTGATCGCACAAATCGATGGCCTCTCTTTATATCGGCAGCTTCTCCGCTTCTTTTATTCCTCCAAACAAACGGTTCGCGCGTATTTTTGATCAAAATAAGACTTCCGTTTGACGCGCCTCTGTATCTGTCAAATTAATTGCATTATACTGTGAAAATGTATTTTTAAAAGTAATTGAGTGATACAGAGTATTTTATTTTAATATAAAGAAACGGTAACTTATCGATCAAAGTAATTTATACTTGACATCATAAAAAAATACGCAATACGTAATTAATTTCTGCGATCTTCTTTTAATAAATTTAATGCGATGTGAATCATATATTCGACGTATGTAAATGATAAATTCAACAAAAGATCGTCTATTTATAATTATGTTATTACGTAATCAATTGAATGGAAATTCCAAGATGTGAGATCGCATCAGATTCTGAAAACATACGTAGATCGATAATTGATGTTATTGTTTCGCATTAATACGATGATGTCGATCAGCAGAAGTGCATAAATATTGACAATATAACAATCTAATTTACATTTGCTAAAAAAAAAATCAAGTTTCGTAAAAAAATACACAAAATTAGTCATTCAATTAGCGTTTAATTTGATGTTTTTTTAGTTAAATAGAGATACGTGAAACATGTCAGGTACTTGCACATAAAATTGTTATTTGTACATTGGTATTGATATATAAAACTGCTATTAAGTATTTCCTCATTTTTGATTACTCATTTTCTAGTTTATGTTATCATGGGACCAGCATTTCCTCCAAACAATTTACATAATTTGTATTCACCTGCGGGTATTAGTAATTGCACAAGTTCGATTCGGTTCTGACCGATTTGGTAACGTTAATATATTTCGGTGCTTCTCCGCTAGATGTTCTTACTACTGTCGAACACAGACCAAAACTGTCTCTTTCTATAGATAGAATAGGTGAAGCTGGAAATAACCTCATATCATATGCAAGGGATTATGATGTTTTCGGTTTTTTGGGGTTACAACTATTTATAAAATGAGCTATTCCATTATGTGCCATTTAAAATGGTCGAATACACATTAACGCCGTTAAACACAAGATAATTCATTGCTGTGTCTTTCAGCATTAATTAACAATTTACCAAGAAATTACTAATTCCGTGATGGAACAAATACTTTTGTGAGATCGGTGATTCCACCTTTATTTTCAATTTTCATCTATTCAATCATGGTAATTTATATGTAATTATACAACATTTAAGAAATATGTAAAGATTTTATATTCAAAATAATTAAATGTTTTAGGCTCTCTTAGGTGCTCAATTAGTTATAACACTGATTATGGTCAGTGTTATCCAAAAAGTAACTCCTCATTTTTCTTTGGCAAGATGGATTTTATGTTCTACTGGGTAATTCTTTAAATAATGAGAATATTGACTATATATGATATCTAGAATTAACAAAAGATATTATAACTAATAGGTTGACACGTTACTTGTATCCAACTGATCAACAGCTTAGAACTCTTGCTGGTGTGCCTAAAGAGAAACCCAAGAAAGGTAAACATACTGAAAATGGGAAGGTTGGAGATGTTTTTCATGTTCCTAGAAATTTGGATATCACGCTTGAGAGTGCTAAGATAACTACGTTAGATGTAGTGCATTTAAAATATTATACAGAGTGTCAGTGGTTATTGGACTTTTCTATCTATGCTACTGCAGTTTATATCATGACAGAGGTTGGTAATTATACCTTCTTTTCCTTCATATCTGTATTTCCATTGATACTTTGTAGTTGTATTTATTTGCCATTTCACAGATATATAATTATTTATATCCAATCAAAGATGAAATTAATCTAAGTATGCTTTGGTGCTCACTAGTTCTGGGTTTTGCATTGTATCCTTTTTATAGTTGATTTATATTATTATAATAGCACATAGATCTCTTCAAAAAGTATGTTCCTTATTTAATATTTAGTAAAGTGTTACTTTCTCTTTGGGTGCAATACTTTAAGGGAGAGGAGAGTATAGGTGAAAGGTCTACATGTATTGTAACTGGATTTGCTTATCTTCTCATAGCTATGATGGTTCTTATTGTTGATGAAAACAACCTTGAAATTGGATTGGATAAAGCTTATGCAAGTTTCAATCATAGTGCATCTCTTTTTCTAGATAATCAAGGTCTTTCTTCTACGTAAGTTTATAAAATTCATGCAAGAATGTTTGTAAATTATCGCATTTTTATTTTATTCAAATAAAGTCATGAAATAACTTTTCTTTCATAGAGGGCCAGCATCAAAAATTGTAGTAAAGTTCTTCCTTGCTTTATGGTGTGGTTTACTTGGTTCTTTGTTTACTTTCCCAGGATTAAGAGTGTCAAGAATGCATTGGGATGCATTGAGGTATTAAAATTAAATAAATCTTTAAATTATGCAATTTAAAAAAAATTATATATTTCAGATATTATAAAGATCAAAAGTTGTTATTGTTAATAGCAAACATCAGTTATGCCTCTCCACTTTTATTAGTAAGTTTATGGATTAAGCCTGTAAGCAGAGATTACCTTACAGTCAGAATATTTAGTGGTATGAATGGACCATTGTAAGTTAAGAAATAATGATTACTACAATACACTTATCCATACAAGTTTCTCTTTCTAGATGTATTTTTGCAGGATGACAACTTCGGCTTTTGAGAGTATGAGATTAATTGCAATTATAGTTGCAGTTCTGTTAAAATTTGTATTAATGCCAATGTACTTGCAATCGTATCTCAATCTAGCTATGCAACGTTTAGAGAATCAAAAGAAAGAAGCTGGTAGAATTACAAATGTTGATTTGCAGAAAAAGGTATCAAAATTAAGTGATATATAATATTAACACTTAGCCAACCGCGCACGCCACAGTGAAGTATACATTTTCCACCCTGTTCGAACAAGCCAACCTATATGCTGTCCACCTCGCATTTTTCCAAGTATCGAGGACTAATATTCACTACTTAAAAAACAAAGAAGTCTAAAAATTACTTAAATGGTCAATTATATTTTGCGGTAATGATTTTATTTAACGACTTCACATATTGTTTATACAAAACATCAAATTAAGAGTATATATTAAAAGTATAAAAAAATATAGGTAAAATTAAAAACATTAAAGGTGACTAAAGATAAATAACACGACTTGAACGTGAAATTAAAAATTTATAATGCATTTTAATATTTTTTTACAATGTGGTGTCGTTTGATTATAACTCTATTTAGTTATAACTGATAGTGTAACTTTTTAATTAATTTTAACACCACTAAATCGGTGTATTTTATTATATACTGTACTTTATAAAAGCAGAAAAAGTGGCGCAATTAATTGGGAACAATTCCAGGTAAATAATAACTGATAATAACAAAATAAAAAAGAAAGGAAAACGCGTTACAAAAGTCAAAAAGGGAGATCTCTCCGTTCGGTCACGCAGCGATGTACTTTACAGGGGGGAGATCTACTTATTCGGTTGGCTAAGTATTAAGTAAGAGAAAATATAATTAATTACTCGATACGAAATACCTTTCTTATATTTAATTTCAGATTGCGGCGGTATTCTACTATTTGTGCGTTGTGGCTTTGCAGTTTATTGTGCCGATGATCATATGTTTATTTTTTACATTCATGTATAAAACTCTAGGTAATACAGATATCACTAGAATATTATATTAATTACAATTATGATTTTCTAATTACTTTTATATATCAGGTGGTTATACATGGGAAGGGATATTAAAAGGACCGTCACTTGAAGAATGTCCAGCTGATGAGCCACCAAAGTCTTTATCAAACATAATAAATGCCCATGATAATGAAAAAACTGTTGCGCAAACGGCGCAAGATTTTCAACTTGCTCTGAGTTCCTTAAAGCAGGTAACAGTTGCACTGTAGTTCTTGTGTTAATAATGTTAATATATACTTAACGTTAATAATAACGTTAATAATGTTAATATATATACTAAGAATATTTCTTGTACAACAGATATTCACTGTGGACGTATATAGAGGGTTATTAGGTTTAGCAACATGGTGGAGTTGTTTTGCATTGTTTGCAACTACCGCTATGGGTATGTTTTACCAATCATACTTCTCTAATATGTAAAACAAAGCTATGGTAGGCAGCATTTGTTGTCACTTCGCACAAATTTGTGTCGTTAGTTGGTTTATCAATGCTAAGACCATTGGATTATTTAATAAATGTATCTTAAAAATGGCTTATTTTGAAAATTGTACCTACATTAAGGTACGCACAATACTGGCTGTCTAATGGAAATGTTAATGCTAATTTGAAAAATTTTATAATATGCATAGCAATAAAAATCTTACAATTATAATATGTATAAATGCTATATCGAAATTATAAAATTTAAGATAACTACGTCTTTGCATTGCGATCTTTTTATTGGATACTGTATATAATATATAATACTTATATAAAAATTTAGAACATTTTATCATACTAAGTATTATAAATTAAAAGAAATGAAAAGGAATTTAAAAGTGTTTTACAATTAAAAATAAGTGAGGCTTCTGAATGAGTACGAGACATAAATGAATCGAATCACTGCCAGTAAAATAATCTATTTAATATTCGACGAACGATTAACTGATTACAATTAATAAATCGTTTGCGTATCAGTTCGACGTTAGGGTAGATGAAAGTAACTTTCATCAATAATGTTACGATCATAAGCGGATCAAACAGAGATATTTCACTGCCTTGTACGTATTCGCTTTAATAGTATTTAATTAAAATCTTGTATATATTTCTGTACAAAGTGCTCATTAAAATTTTATGTACAAGAATTGATAATTTTATCGTCGATGTTTTGTGATCTCTAATGACCATTGCGTAAATTTGAACGAAGTTTTTCTCCCTGTCTCTTTTGTTCTTTACAAACCTAATTATTGTATAGTGCATAAAATCACGATGTTCTATAAAAGGGAAAACTATATCGAGTAATTGTTATTCATGGACTGTGCCATCTCGGTATTTTGGAGAAAGTGTGATTCAACGTATTCGAAATGTGCCGATGCTATGCTACTCACGTATCAACCAGGTTGCTTCCGCGATATATAACTCCCCACAGAGTATCTTAGCGTCAGAATAGCTGCTTGATTTTCGTCGGTGATAATACTATCGTTTATTCTAGTGAAAAACTTTGAAAGTTCTTATAAAACTGCAAAATGTTGGTAAGTACCGCTATGTTACTATTTTCATTGCATGTTTTAATGAAAGTTATTATTTTCAGAAATACATAGTACTTTTTTGTATTATGCTTCTTTCGGTATATGCCGAACCACCCATTCAAGGTGTAAAACCAACAAATGTACTTGGCACTTCTGATCAGCATGCATCTTTCAGCTTTATCAGACCGGGTTTAACACAAACAGCCTTCGCTTTTAGTGGCCCTAGCTCTCATCAATCGTTTAGTTCCAGTATTGGAAATCCTCATTTAGCACAAAAGGTTCTTCCAAATGTTGCTAATGCACTTGCTTACAAAAATCCTGGCTTAGGTTTGTAGTACATTCAAAATATTAGATACTTTTAGGAACTAGTTGTAACTGGCATACATTTATCATATCAGGTATATTTCCGGTTGGTCCTGTCACACATGGTTATGCAACTGCACCAGTTGCACCCACTTTTGTTTCTCCTGCACCTGCACCGCTACCCTATCAAACCTCAATTGATCCAACTTCTGCACTAGCTTATTATCAACAGTTACAGCAATATCAGCAAGCCCAGTTACATGGATATTCTGCATCTAATGCGTATCAAGCACAATTAGCGCAATTACTTGCATTACGGCAAGCTCAAGCTCAAGCTCAAGCTCAAGCTCAAGTTCAAGTTCAAGAACATGTGCAAGCACAAGCACAACAAGTAAGAATGATATACTAAAGCTACATCGAGTCCTGCATTGTATAAAATTTAAATATGATTTTTGTTTAATAGTAATCATCTACAGGTACCTGAACAGATTCAGTTACAGCAAGAACAACAACACCAAGCTCAGAATTTATTAGGAATTTCTTATTCCGCAGCACCTTCGGTAGCGCGGGTAAAAGTTGCCGGAAATGGTTATAAATTCGATTTCTAAGATATATAAAATCATTTCATATTAGTCAAATTACGTGAAGTGAAGCAACTTGAAACATTTCTTTAAGTTTCTATAGTCTTCCTTATTAGTTACTTGATTTCAAGTTGCTTAATTCATATAACTTGATTAATCTGAATAAAGCTTAAGTGCATTGTATGATAAAAGTTCCATATTTTATATCTTCATATTTTATTTATTTATTTACAGTGCAAATATGAATATTTTTGTACGTTACAGCAACTAAATAAATTGATCTGCAAATATTCAAATCATTTTTACTCCCTGTTCTTTATCTTATTAACTTTATATAGGTCTTGTGTATTTTATAGAATTATAATAACTTCAGTGAATCGCAAAAGAAAAATTAGTAGACTTGCAAAGGCCCCGGGGGGATTCGAACCCCCGATCTCCTGTTTACTAGACAGGCGCTTTAACCAGCTAAGCCACGGCGCCACGCTTGATGGAATTTCTATCATAAACACTGATCTCGTTTCTTTTTTAATATAATGAAATATATTTCTATATTGTTTTCTACGAATTATATTTTCCGCTTAAGTGTAGGAATATAATAAAATTATAATATAAATAGAATAAAAGGCATAACAAAATAATATCATGTTACGTTCAAATATAAAATTTACATAGAAAAAGCTTATTTTTATTATTTGTTACTATTATATTTCATTTCATGTAAAAGCAAAAGAGTATTTACTCTTTCTCTCTTTTGAGACAACATAACCGCAGTCGGTAGGACTCGAACCTACGCTCCCAGAGGGAATCTGATTTCTAGTCAGACGCCTTAACCACTCGGCCACGACTGCCTCGGTTTAAACTTATTATAGAAGTCAATATTCAGGATTCAAAATTTTTTTTTTTTTTTTTTATTTATTTGTTGAAATTACAATCAATTCTCGCGTTGAGAATTTTCAGTAATTTTTCTGGCGTGGCGCAGTGACATGGCTGTTTATTTACAATAAGTTAATACTTATTATAGATAGGTATAATTTATAAGTATTATAAGTAAGTGCATATGCTTAATTTGGATAATTAAATGAATCTGACGTTTAGGTCTAGCGGGTAGTGCCTCTTCGGATTCAAAATTAAATTTCAAATTTTACATTTAAAGAGTAAGAGATATGCGCTTTACGAAGTACTATATTTAGTACGTATAATTACAACTACGCTTCCTGATGCTATTTTAAGACGCTCAGCTAATCTTTGGCTATAATACGATATAATCCATTCTCCACCATGAGAAAGAATGACTTTGTTACAAAAATGTTTTGGGTCTCGCAAATTCCTTCGACTTTCTTTATCTGTTATTCTATGTCTTTCTCTTCTAGGATGCTTTAGCGTAGCGAATACTTATCAGATATCTTCGGAAAAGCATAAATATGCGGAATAGCATGGACAGTCAGATTGGTCTTAGTTCAGATCCAACGACAGTTTTATAACGAGTCTCATAACAATAACCAAATTCCGGATATTTGAAAGCATTGGTTGAGATTTGGAAAATGAAACAACGCGACGCATGGTTCTCTTTTGGGACATTGCCTTCAGCTGTGTGCTGACTTTGAGGGGCCGAAGACTACCGTCGATGAAGAATATTGTAAAATTAATTCTATATAAAAGCTATATGTTCTATATATCGCATTTTTCTTACAACACCGAAATTTGTTTAAATATTGTTAATAATATAAATTATTATATTACAATTGCTAAAAAATGAAAAAAATTTTTGACCCCGACGTGATTTGAACACGCAACCTTCTGATCTGGAGTCAGACGCGCTACCGTTGCGCCACGGAGTCGTTGGTGTCATCGATTGCTTTAATATATAATATAATGGATTATCTTTTATGATATATATACAGAACATTGAATTTTCATATAAAATTGATATTGAAATATAAATGAAATTGAATACGTCATTTTTTGAACAATTAATATTGCATATGACATAATAATTTATTTATTTATACGTATCATGCTTTTTTTTTTTAAGATGTTTATTAAACCCAAGATACAATTTTAAATACATTTTGGTATTCACAATAAACGGTGAATTTATGTAATGATATCTTAGACAAAGGTACCGATACGCAACGGTACGACGTAGCCATGCTATAATATGTGTCGGCGCTTTACATTTTTCGTGTTTAATATAATTTTTTGGTTTAAGCCGCTGGAGGAGCGGAGCTTCTATGTGATTTTGTTTTTATTTGTTTTTACTGTCCTGAAAACTGGGTCGCAAAACAGGACGCTTGGATAGTATATTATACGTATCATGCATCAAATAGAATATGATCTAGTATGCACGCTTTGTACAGAACAGATTTGAAGATTATCATTAATTAAGACATGAATGAAAACATGAAAACGAAACATGGGAACGAAATATAGTTTTTCTTATGTATTTATGAAGATGTATTTATGTCTTTAGTGCAAAGAAAAAAATTCTATTAAAAATATCTTCAAACAACTCAACCGTTTCTGATGTTGTCTTCTTAATATGCACGTATTAATTCTTAATAAGCACGTGATTTGTGCTCACATCCCGCATGCAAGCCTCGAATTACCCGAGAAACATATCTACCAGGAAGCTACCATTCTCCCTACGTTGAAAAGAGTTTCGCGCGGGTTGTCTCACAAAGCCCCTCCTAGCATCAGGATATCATGCAGTGATTGCAACGTTACCGGCGCATATGCTGTTACGATATTCCGTCATACCTTGACTTTCGCCCGTGAGGAATTTTTTCAACAGGAACGCATGCAGCCAACAGTAATTTCATGACGCCACCGATAGAAGCGCTAGTGTAAGCATTGAATTGTATATGTGTATACGCAGGTTCCTATATACATACTGAAAGCTTTAACTATGTATGTAGAGGCAAATCCCCCACCAGTGTTCCGAATCACATGTTAATTTTAGGGGAAAGCGTAATAAGATTTGATCCATTCGCGAATACCTGCTGGAAGAGTATTGCTACGTATTACTCTTATGAAATATAACGAAGAAATGATTAAGATTTACAGAAGAATTTTGTCTGTACGTACACGCACACGTAAGAAACACATTATTAATTCCAATTTTGGGGAAAAACGGTGTCACTGTCCCGTGATTGCACTTTATATCGTTCAGGTAAGGTTAGGACATTGGCACAATGCATTATCAAGCAAAATTCTAAAGCGGTAAGATGCGTATCGATATTGGAGACATATTGGAACCACAAATTTGCCAAAATTTCTAACCATACAGGGTTAACGAATCAATAAACAATGAAAAGAAGCTGTGTGACCCAATGAAGTACTGCTACGTCACAGAGGTGCTTAAGGCCCGCTCGGCTCTTTCTCAAAATTGTGTCTTTCCAATCCGCGGCTAATATAACACGCATAGAGGTATCATCCACTGCGTTTGACATCTACCGAAGATCATGCGTTCCTGTTCATGAATCGGTTAAATTGTTGATTATGTCCATTCTACCTACTAACTACAGATTTACTGGAGGATTATAAGTATGAATGTAAATAATTTAACATTCATACAACTCTACATACATGTGTAACTAATGTTCGATACGATAAGTACTTGCGTGACAAATGAACTCGAGGTGGCCTCATGGAGCGATCGCCACTGCATATAATCATGGAGGAGTAAACTATTGCTATCAATAGCAAAAATAATTTATCAACTTTTACACAATTAGTTTGTACAACAATAAATGTAGTAACGTATAAAAATAGTTATTGATTATTATTTTGGAAACCCAAAAATCAAACTCGAGGACGGAATGCAGTATGTAATATATTGAAAGAGGAAACGGGTTAGTCTCACTAAAGTAGCTTCCTTGACTAACATGTTAGCCTAATCTTAGGAGGGGCTAAATGAGACAGCCCGCGCGAATGTCGCTCAACTGTACGAGAGAGGAGAAAGGTGATTCATTCATGTTATCCTAATATTTCACGTCTTGTGTGCGGGATGTGAGTACGCACCGCATTTTGATGTAAAGAAAATGCGTAAATACTTACATATACGTTATGGAATTCATATAAATAGTAGTACACGTATATATTTCTAATTTAATAGAGCAAAATTGTCTAAAGAACATAAAAAGGGAGTATGAATAGAAATTTTTAAGGGACTTTATTGTAACCAAAAATTTCATTTTATTTCTACGAATAGTTGTTTTATAAGGATTTTAATATATTGACATAACCGTGCGCCTACTTTTTAAATATTTCAAGAAAATTGTTGGGAAGATAAAGGTAGATAAATTTATATTTAAATTCAAAAAAGGAAAAGATAAACGATTTATTGACCCCGACGTGATTTGAACACGCAACCTTCTGATCTGGAGTCAGACGCGCTACCGTTGCGCCACGGAGTCTTTATTTTGCCTCACTTTTATTTACTAAACTAAGAAGTAAAATATGTATATAACAAAGATCAACATTTTTTTGTATTATATCAAAATTTTTCATGCTGCTAGGCATAAAATTTTTCATATATAAACGATTTTACGAAGATCTTTACTATTCAAGTAAACAGAGGATTCGGGAGAGATATAGTTTCAAATCTTAAACATTTAACTTATTTGATATTTTCAAAGTAAATATACAAGATTGTGATATTAATGGTTATTCTGTTTGTTAAAAATTTTTTTAGGCAAACTCATCCTCACTTACACTTTCACAGATCACATGTAATACATATGCATCTGTAATAAAAGTGTTCTACAGCTGAATAGCGCCAGGCTAAACTGATCTCGATGACTTAAAATTAAATGTTGATCGAGTAATCTTTAATTAACTTCAGCATAAATAATTAAATTATGTTATAAAATTTGGTAAATCCCTGTTTATCTAATCACGCAGAAAAAATCTTTTGTGCATTTTTATTGATTATACTTGGCATTAATATATTGTTCGGAATTTTGAGTGGCTCCGTTTATGGCTCGTACGGCCCTTATCCCTTCTTTAGAAAATTCCGAATTATATGTCCTTCCCGAGCTGTAAACTTAATGACTCCGAGGTCAGATAACAAACTCCTGGGAAAACCCCAGCCGGGAATGCATGATGGACAGACGAAACCCAACGGCTGGTAGGAAGAATCACCAACGTATATTAACATTGACCTAGTAAGTGTTTTATAGGGAAATTTTACTTATTTATGTAAATTTTTGAATAACATAGTCTTTTATATACAATTACTGTGAGAATCATTAGAATATTAGTTCTTAATAAATGATGTCTTGATTAATAAATATTTCAGTAAGAAACAGCCTTACAAAATGTTAAACAATATATAATGCAATAATTAAATATAATAAATATAGATGAGGGCTGCCATTTTTAGGAAAAGTATAGAGGGTTTATGTATATAGCTTCTGTTAAATTATATTCTACACGCATAAATACAACGAATGGTATTGAATCTTTTGTATCTATTCATTGGGTGTGGCTTGTGGTGGCATCTTCAGAATGAAACATCTATTAGGCTAACATATTATTCAGAAGCATTGTCACATTCTAGTTACATCGGTAAAATGGACTCCGTATGACATAAAAGATAAGCGGCCATCTTTCCATCCAGAATAAGAAAGTACATGAGAGAAAGCATAGGTGTCGCTAACTGTGATGAAGAGGAGATAACTTCCTTCTAATACATAGTTTCCTAATAGGTGTGAACCACGGCGCCGCGTGCCGACGCAACCCATTGGACCTTCAAGGGAGTTGCTACCACCGTCTTCTTCATTAATTACGTGTCGTTGATTTATGAAGGTTGGTCGAAATACAATTCATAAACTTATTACATGTTAAAGTATTACAAAAGAAGGCAAAAAGAAATGGCAGCGGTGGGATTCGAACCCACGCCTCCGAAGAGACTGGTGCCTTAAACCAGCGCCTTAGACCGCTCGGCCACGCTACCAGTGATAACTATTTTTCACGTGGATATCATAAACATCCTTAATAACCTTCTCAAAACAAAGTCATGTTTTACATACAATATCATGTTATTGTCATGTTTCCGTGGCTAGTCTTCATTCGGCACTCTAAATTTGTTAATTTTTGTTATAACACATGACAGTCTTTAACAAGAAGAATTCATAAATACTAATTCTAAGGAGACCATTATTTCAAAGGTTATACGTGCCTTACTTTTTACTTTTAAATTACTTTTAAAGTTGGTGTATATTATACAATTATCTTAGACATACATGTTTTATGATTTATATGCATCGCCAGGAGTTCGATTAGCAGAATGGATTTTGGTTTAGGTTAGGTTTAATTTATATTATGATATATTGTAGTATCCAAATACACTATGCGTAAACTTTATATGCGTCTAAAATAATGATCTTCGTGTTTTAAAACTGGAATTTTTCCACTCTATTTGTCAAAAACTATCATATGAGAAAGAAATAGGTTACAAATTCGATGTGTCACAAATCAAACTTCAACCCTTCTCATTATTTGTTTAATGATCAATTATCATTGTCTTACAAAGATGTATGAAAAGTATCTCCAAAGGGAAGTATTTCTATGGAGAATTAGAAAAGCCTGTTGAATTGCTTTCAGTTAGTAGAAACATCGTGTTCACGTGATTCTTTTAAGAACGCTTTCCAAAAGATACCGGCGGAGGTGCTCGCGGGTAAACTAGGGTGGGTGGTGAGTAAGTGGTCCATATATAGAAGCGCCCCCACATTTACCAACACGAGCGCACACCTGTCACGCATATATACGCAGCACGAGGGCCGAGGCGCACACTTTTTGAGCTTGAGTTGCTTAAGCTCTGCCGGCTTCACGTTTCTACGTTTTGGGTATTGCAAAATAACAGTCACAATCAGCGTTCATCATGCCTGGACGTCCGCTTTGGCAGGTAAATTGCGTTTGAAAAATTTTCATTTTTACCTACTGACGTTGTCGCGCATTTAACATACTTATATAGATTCGCGCCATTCAAGTATGGACGTTATGGAGCTGCTCGCACCAGTTGGTATAATCTGTAAATTGTAATCCACATTAGGCTATTGATTTTTAATGATCAAGTGATTTTATATCTTATGTTATAAAAAAAGTTTTCAAAGTAATCTTCTTTTAACTGCATATTCTCCATATTAACCTGCATTTCGAAATCATTGTATATGCTGCGCCATGCGATAATGCGATTCATAGTATTTGTTCAATATCATATATTTGTTTACACCATGAATTATAATTGTAAGACATTATAGATCAATAGGTAACAAAAAAATAATTTTTTTTCGAAAAATGGAATATTCTTGATAGACGATGATCTTTACAGACGTAGGAGAAATGTTGACTGCTTTATATACTGAAAATCCATCTATTTCAAACGTCTGACTCAGGATACATTTTTGCAATACTTTTTCCAAATTTTCGTTGAAGTGCTTCTAATTCTGTACAGGTTATAAACTATGAATCATTCGATGCACCGTCATCTACACTAATTTAATTTACATTTGACTCATATCTCTTTCATGTAAACGAGATTACATTTCCACGTTATATCATTCGTGTTAAATAAAACAAATTTTGGATATCTAGAAAACTTTTCATAGGATTTTTTAGTAATTAGACGATATAGAATATTTCGTATGATATCTTAACGTGAAGTATAAATGTTTTGGTATGTTAATGCAATATCATAACACGAGTCCAGTATTGGCTGTCTGCTGGTATACCACGGACTTCCAAAAATAACGCAAAGGCTTGCCAAGCTAAGCGAAAGTTTCAATCGAATACTACGGTATGGTCATATTAAAAGGAGGAAAAAATAAAAGAAAGAAATTTGTGTCATGACGACGACATCAAGTATGGTGCAAACTTTATTTACAAACAAGTCGTGAATATTCTAGCATCTGATCTGAAATTAATTTCATGTTTAAGTTCTTTAAAACCAAACGGATTCAGATGATTTTCACCAAAAGATTTCTGGAAAGTCGAATGATTTTCCAAATTAAATAACAGTTTCAGCAGTCAGAATAAATTATCTGTTTTTAAAAATTAAGAACAAGAATAATCAACATTTATCCTTAGGGACTATTACAGATGAAAGTTCACTGCAACATATTTTTTCTAAATTAAAATATTAATACAGTTAACAAAGTGGAGACATATACGTTTTGTTACTGCCTAATACTAAATGAGAAATAAAAAAAATTATTGTTTGCACAGGTTACAAATAATAATATTCGATAACATTGTTAGAGGACGATAATACTAAAACAAATTTCGATTAGGATGAAATGATAAAAATCCATGACAGGTAAATACAGAATGCACATAATATACACATACATATGTACACAAATATATAAAAGATAAATACCTACTAATAGGAAAATTTTATCAGAATGAAATTTGAAACTGCTACCAGTAATAATAGTAATACTACTACCCATAATATTTAGTAAGTGAAATAAATTTTTATTTAGGACTTATTTCTTTAGTTGCATAAACATTCGCAATCGACTTTACCATCATATGTCATATTTCAGAGACACACTCACTATTGTTTTATTATTTGTGCTAACGTTTGCCAAGAACTTGACATCACTAGAATTTTCAAATTACCTCGACCATTCTGCTTTTAACATTTTAGAGAAAATAGTAACAATTGATGGTCAAAAGGTCCCATTCTTGTAATCAATTTAAGGTACATGTTTCTTAATAATTCTGACTACAGATGTCAGCAATGTACAATAATACAGATAATAGAAAATAGCAGCGTTGCCTTTTTATTTTGTACATTTGTTATTTATACATTATTAATTTGTACATTATGTTAGTAAATTGTGCGAGGACAATTACAAATCTTAGAAAAGGCATTAGACTATTCGTTCGAATTGATAAAATAATCTTTGATGTAGAGATTCGGATAAAATCTTACATTTACATGTTAAAATAACTAGGAAGTCCTGCTTGTAATATATATAAATCTTTCCCGTGTTACGCGATATGATATAATTGATGAGCTTTTGTCGGCATTCTATATCATGTTCTCTGTTTTCTTTACTAAATTCTCGTGAAAGATAGATTAATATTCGATATGTTAAGAAACGTATTTTTGACATTTTATTTATATAGGTAGGTATATGTTTGTCGTGTCATGTATAGTGTAGGTGTACGTGTCATTATCTTACAAAATTGTTTAGTGTTTTCGTGTGTATGCTAGGTGTGTAGGTAAACAGTGAATGTAACGTGTGTACGTAATACGTTATGTGTGATTATAACGTAGCGTGTAGTGTATTTAAGTGTTTGTTTTTGACTAATAGTTATGGTTTATCGATAGGATTTCGCATTTACGTATACAAGAGTACAACGACGTTTCAGTATCATATCCTAGGGGAAAAAAGGTCACTACATTATCGCAGTGTATCTAGGATACATTTTCGCAGACATTCGATGAGAAAGCAATTTTATAGCTTGGTCGAATTCAGCGTCATAGACTCGTGATTAGAATACCTCGAATTGGTCGATAGTTGCGTTTTTTGAGTACTTCGAAATCGACAATTTGGTAGCAGATCTTTAGTATATTATTATGTAGATCTATATAAAGTTTCGATGTCACGTGTTTTACGTGTCGTAGGATGTTTACATGTGTCGAGTGTTGCCGAATCCACCGTGACCAGCTTGACTGGCACCTTTGTTGTAACCCATCTGTAAATTGAGCTGACCCTCGCTGGCTCGAAGCTGGTCTTCCGTGAATATTCTCTTATTTTCTTCAGCCATTTTTGGTCCTAGACGCGGTCCATTATATTCCGGATGCTTCTGCGTCTGTGTAGAAGAAAAGAGATACATACGACAAGTCTGTTAATTCTTTCTTTAAACTTCAAAATCTCTGCTTGATTTTAAGATACGTACAATTCTTCCAAGGGCATAGAGACATAATGTAACTTGTGGGATATTGCGTCTTTCGAAGAGGTCAGCTGTCTGAAAGATTTCTTCTTGTGGGACACCGTATTCTTTAATGGCTGCTTGAAATCTGTCCGGAAAAGAATCCACAATAGTATCCACTGATTACAAATTTATATATATATATAAATATATTTATATATATATAAGTATATTCCTTTTTGGAAAAAAAATATATAGGGACAGCCATAGGATAAAACGATGAGTAAATTTCATGAGTAAATTCCGAAGATCTGTCGCAATTCTAGTTTCTTAGAATTAGCTACGTTTTAATTGATAATTATAATATCTCTTGAAGAAACTTTGTTTCTTTTTTATATTTATAAAATACCTTTGAACGTTTTCCATAAGCTGGAAGTTGGTTCCCTTGGCCTGAATCTTCTTCACCGAGCCAGGCGCCAATTTATTGATAAGCTTGCACAGGATGACCCCATCTTTGAGAATATCCTCGTAATTTCCAGGTGGAAGTTTTTCTCCTAAAACAGCCTCGATCCAGACCATAACTTCAGTCTCTTGTTCCTTGTTTCGGGCCTAGAAACCGGAAGTCTCTTCGTCAATTGCATAGTGCGGAATTAGAATCGTAGGATGGTGGATGCTACGACACTCGATGTCGTCTCGAGAGTCAGGGATGGTCCAGCAAAGTGTTGCCGGGGAATTTAAAAATGCCGGGAACGAAAATAGACCGCGACGGTGTTATGTTACCGCGGGCGTAAAACGGACGTCGAAAATAAAATACGACGACCAATCTGTTGGCTTTTATTAAAACTGGCAAGAAGCAGCAACGTTTCGGCCACCTGTTTCCGTGCCGTGTGAATCCCGAATTTTACTGATTTCTAGTAAAATCGTCAATAAGACGAAATTATGCTTCTGGCATGCTGACAATTCTTTCACCTCCGTGAGTCCCTTCTCGCGGCGTCTGTATCGACGAAACACGTCTTTTGTCTTTTAGGGTAGGGCTTCCCAAACTTTTATGAACCGAGAGACCCATTTTCGCGACCTAGTCGAAGGTTATACGAGACGTAACTGCCGTCGACAATTGATCGATAAACAATTCATAGATTTTAGTCGAGAGAAACAGGGCGACTAGAAAATAGTAGTTCTGTGACCTTTAACTGTGATCTTTAACCGAGTCAACTTGGAATTATTCGTCCGATGATTTTCGACGAGTAAAATTCTCCCAATGAACATGTAAACTATTCTCATATTTTAATTTTTATCGCGACTGGATCGTTGAACAGTTACTTTTCATCGCAAAGGTAATTCTATTTCATTCGACATCTTTCTCCTTTGAATCGACTTACAAATGGGCGAATGCCGACAATCAACACGTAACATATTTCGAACGTGTTGCCTCGTAGTAAATATAAGTAATTTATAAAATCCTTTTAGAATAATTTACAATGCCAACGAACGATTGACGTAGATGAAATCTGGCACTATGTTCTCGATAAATTAGTATTTATAGTAACAAAAAGCTTTCTTTATCAAGTTGTTATTTTACGGTTGCCGATTTATATACAGTTTTGCCTCAAATATTTCAACGAGTGCATTATACGACTTACAAGTGGACGAATATTGAGCATCAACACGTAACATGTTTCGAACATGTTGCCTCGTAATAAGTATAAGTAATTTATAAAATCCTTTTACGATGATTTAAAATGCCAACGAACAATTGACGTAAATGAAATCTGACTCTATGTTCGTAAACAAATTTCAAAGCTTCGTTAAATTCTTACTTCACGATTTATATACAGTTTTGCCTCAGATATTTCAACGAGTGCATTATCTTATGTCTGGTTGAGAAACGTTCGTGAAGGATCAATGATAGTGCCGAAGAGAAATTTTCAACATATCTGCGAAATGTCAAGCCTTTTGAAGCAATGTGTTCCTCCTCGAATACTCTCGAGATGTATTTTAAGCTACCTATTCTCAAGGGACGTGGCGTTTTCGTTCAGATCAGATCCAACTTTCGAGGACGTTTCGTGAACGTGACACCTGGTGCAACGATTCACCAAGTTAAAAGTTAAATTGATCGAATCCTCTCGAATCTTTCCTCCAGTGATTCGGCCACTCGATCGTCGAACGCCTACGCTGAAGATTTTGCTTTTGGAAATTCATAAATGACATAATCTTTTCGCTAATACATTTGATATTCAGTCGTGTCGAAGGTTTGAAATGGAATTGACGAGCAAACAATGTTATGCGAATATAATAGATGACGATGATTGGGAAATTAGCAGAGTGTTGTAATAAAGTCGACAGTTCAATCTTTTCGAAAGAAGATCCAATAGCACAACATTAATCTTGTCGCAGAAATCGATCTATTAATTTTTCGAATTGGCATTTCCTCTCGAAAATATCGTCAAGATATATTACGTAAGGATATTTATCTTAGGGTATAAATACTCCGACACCGGATGAGACGGGGGAGGAGATGCGCGTCAAAGCCGATCAGCGGTACAAATTGCCATTTCGTAGTTACCAGTTCCATCGTGTCAATAATCCGGCCGACATTCGTTAAATAAAACTAAGAACGAATATGCTACGTGTCTTACAAAATCCTTCTTCTTCTTCTTATTTCCAATATTTGTTTTTTCTTTTGCAACTTCGAACGTTACTGCTACGTGTCAAGATTAATCCAGCAATCTGGGAAAATCGCCAAAACGAAATAGCCCAAGGTCTATCGTAATTAGGATTCTACGAATAACCACGGTTTTCGCCCGCTAACGTAGCAATAAGAAATTATTCGTATATCAGATTTATAATCAGTATAGCTTCGCTTATCGTTAATTGGCATGGTATGATCAATGTATACGCGATTAAGCGTCCTTTAATCGTTATTTTCAACGAACACTTGATTTCCCACGGAATAATGAACACGTACCGGCATCTTTCTTCTTCTTTTCTTCCCTTCGACACTGTAGACGTTGCCACGGAGACTGAGTTTTACCGTAGTTTAGGGTAGCGACTTTTGAACGATGACGCTGACTAGAGACTAAGTCGGACGCCGTGCGTCGCGACGCTATATGCCGGTCTCCCCTCCGCCGTATCATTTCCCGACATTCACGAACGAATATTTTTTGGCTGAGTGCCCAGTGGGTATTCCCACACCCCCGCCCGTAACCAGATCTTGACACTGCAGCCCTATTTACAAGAAGAAACAAGGAATGTGCTTGTAACGTTCTTAGTAAATGAGCAAAATTTCTTCTATGCTATCGTGAATGTTTTTTGGGATCGCAGATTTAGCGTGTTTCGCGATCTTTTGGCTTAAATAGAATATTTATAAGATTGTAAGTTATAATTTGTTTATAAAGTACGATCAACAGGTTTAATATGTAGATTCATCGCCGATCCGATTTTCATGATCGTGTTTAAGTAAATCTAGTTCAAGTAAAGAGAAATAGGTTTAATATCAGAGTAATATCTTGTTAATTCGTCATCAGAATTAATAATAGCTTGCGATCTTCTTGCCATTGATAAAATTAAAGATTTTCTCATTTCTGATGTAATTGCGTTTCAAAACTATCGACGGTTAAATGTTTACGCTACTTTAATTCTCTCTGGAAACACGTTAGTGTAACAATATTTAGTAGACGAAAGAAATTTTCGTCGAGGTTCTCTGTCTTTTTAGTCGTGTTTAGAAAAATTGGAATTTCCGTAAATATTCGCGATCCAGCTATAATAATTCGTCTAATGGCCTCTACCTCAGGTTCGAAGACCGTTTCGCCATACATGATAACTGCTTCTCAATTTTGCTCGTGCATAAGAGCAGACTGCTTATTTTTGCACCTTCTTCTTCCTCTTCCTTCACCTCCTGACTTTCTTACAAACAGTCCCTCTTTGAAGCTTCACAATCCTTCGTAGCCACGAGCAACATTACGTACATCCCCAAGGCAATTAATTACAGAATTCCGAAAATACGTGACTAAGCATCGAAAATAGCATGTGCAATTTTGTGAATACGAGAGGGGATCGTCTGGAACTCGAATTAAAGCTCCGATGTCTCTAGGGAGAGGTATCTTTCAGCTGTTTCGTTTTGCTTTTGACGAAAGATGTCAAAAATAGGTCACGGATCAGTTACGTTAGAAGCGGATGTACGTATCGTTGGCCGCAGCTATGTGTCTTTTATTGTTGAATGCTGACGTTGCAAATAAACGGGGGAAATCCGTAGACGAAGTGGAAAAGTTCGAACAAGTGGGTGTGTTTCCCAACGAACGATGGTTAGCCGGTCTGTGGACGGGCGCCAGATGAAAGAAACCGATAAGCAAGACGCTCGTAATTTCTGGATGCTGGCCACTTCGAAGGGTGAGGCCACCGCCGAGTTTAGATTCCGTCAATTGACGCTGTTTCCAAGTTTATCGTAACCGTAACACTACGGAATTGCGTAGACGGCTGGAGCGAATACGTATTCGCATCTGATACATCGAGATCGAATTACGTAACAAAAATTAGATTAATCGCGTTAACGACGAGGTTGTCTCTTTACGCAATCGTTAGTCGATGATCGATCGATGAAGCGATCTTTTATCAGGTTGTGTATCTCATTTTCATTTGAAACGTAATTATTTTTGGCGACCCAAATATCGTCGATTCTGAAATTTTAGAAATTAGCTAATCGATGTTTAAATCCCTTCGTTCGCAGGGCTTGAGAACGACAAGTAGATAGAAAAAGTATTTACATACTTGTCTGCAGAGGAGGACTGACTGGAGTAAGACTTCATTACGTGGTGTTCTTCCACGTGTACTTAACGTATCATCTCTTATTTTTCTGTTTTCCTGCGATAATGCATTTCCAGCAAATACTTAATGCATCTCTATTTGCATTCAATTGAAAATGTTGTTCACACGTAGGTGGTATCTAAAAGAAAACTGAATTCCCAGAAAGCATCGCTTTCTAGGCGATTCGTAGATTTATCTGACGGATATTTGCAATAGTAGTATATTATAAAAAGCACTTTTATTAATTTCTTAACGTTTAACACATTTTTATTTATTTTATATGATTTTAATACGTTTATTTAACTATATTTCACTTTTAAGATAGTTTACTTTATTTTGTACCTACCTACGCGCACTGGATGCGTTAGTGCGTCGACTCGCCACTAGGTGGTGTCGAAGAAGGAAGGATTCTCACTGTCGAAAGATGACGCGAGTGTTATTAGTAGGGCTGCGGAACATAGTATCGTTAGCTTTGCGCAGTGGCGATATCGTAACCAATGAGGTTCTACCGAGGTGCGATTATTGCTAGTTGAAAACTTTTACCAATACCCCGCCATGACGATGTGAAATACCATCGGCTACGGCAATTTTTGAAAGTTTCTGCGGAAACTGATAAGTTTTCTCGAAAACAAAGAATTTTTTAGTAATACGCTTCAGATGTTCTGTTTGGGACAGAATTAAGCTTTTCACTAGGGGCATCGTTAGACGGTAGAGAGCTTTTATTATGTGTAACGAAAAGTAGTTTTGAGACTTTCAACTTCATTTTTAAACTTTAGCGAGAAAGTATGACGTTATAAGCACGATCGGGCTTGATATATGAACTGAACTTTATGAGTGCTTCAAGTGTAGTGATTATGACTTGAGCTTTCAAGATAGAATTTAATGAATACGGAGCACATGTGTAATAGCTATTTCCAGACCTCATCTTCCACAAAAAATATTGATCGACATTAATCACTTTCAGCAGCTATTAGCGCGCCATATGTGAAGTTTGCTGATAACATAAAAAACACGTATTAAAATAGTTCTTTGATCGTAGGTTGCTGGGAAACGAGAACCAAGTCAGGAAGCCGAGGCTCAGCAATGGATCGAGCAAGTGGTCGGAGAGAGATTTCCTTCAGGTATGATCATGAAGCTCGCAATATCTAACTTTGACTTTCATTGATTTACGTATTATAAATGTGTAATTTGGCTGTGACAGCCATAAGTACAATTGATTAAAGTTTATCAATGATACTACTACTCCTTTGATACACGTGCTCTCGTATATGAACTCCTGTTCTACGGAGGTGGTGCAGTTCGAAAAGCGTGTCAATATCACCACCCCCGTTCAGGACCAGTGCAACGCGTCCAAAAGCTAGCTGCGATCCTATAATTCCCGGGTACGAATGTCAGGCCGCGTGATGTCGCAAAGGTTAAGCTTGTTGACTAGGTCAGTTATTGGAATGTCTAATGAGAGGCGAGAAGTCGACGAGTAAAAGGAAAGGATAATTGGAAATTTGAGGAAAATTTAATAGAGCGAAGAAGACGGACAACTAGATATATTGTCGCTTATAATAAAAATGATACGTTTAATATTTGATGACTTAATTAATAAATTTACTGGTTATACCTAATATCTATAAATCTAAATGTTAGTGAAAGGTCATTGGTTGTGAGAAACTGATACTGAAGCACGTAAGATCCTGAGTAGAGTGCGGAGGGTGAATGGTTGCAGGTGCTTGTTAGGGGTAGCTATATCCTCTTGCTGCCGATGTTCTCCTAATAAAACGCGCGCTTTGTTGCGTCATTCGAGTCACCCTATTGAACGAAAAGTGGGTAGCGACCCCTACGTCCAACGTGTACCCCTGATTGGTGAAATACGCCAGGCGTCGACGCAATCGCTGTGCTGAACGAACGATCGTATAACGACACAGAACAGTGCTCGAATTAAGACAAACTAATATTTTTAAAAGATCCATCACGCTACTCTAGCACCCTATTAAAACACTATCAAAGTTAAAAAATTATATTCTCTCGGTCGAAATTTTTATTGAGCGATTTTGATGTCTATGATAGATTTTCATGTTAGAATAAGTGGAGGGTGTTTAAACTTCGAGCATCATATAGTTAGACTTTATGTCATATAACAGACTATCCCTTGAGCGTTACACAGTGTTAGTTCCACCCACAGCAAGCAGCAGCTCTACACGATGATGCGATCCGGGTATACGAAGCTTTTGATGTTATTGACTCATTTAAAATTGAACTTGAGCTACCGCCTCGTTCGATCGCTACCGCCCACTTTCCTATTTTTCCGATTCGCCCTTAACGTCGCTCACCTTCACGATGACGCGCAATTGGAATTCGATGCGTTTCAGGATCCTCGAATCTTTCCATTCTAGATGTTAGCCTGTTCCTGGAAGCTCGCGTGGCATGCTGGACACGGACCTTTGTATACCAGTTTGCATACTACCAAATATTTCTTAAACAAGGGTAGGAAATTGTATTTTATTTAAATATTCGCATTCACATACAATTTCTAGAAACGTTCATGACTGTTTGAGTAAAAGATACTGAATATTTAAGTGACAAATTTTTTTAGAGAAACTTGATTAGTTTGTTATTTGATAAAAAAAAAAAATTGGGAATTAATTAGTGAAAGATGAGATTGTAAAATATTAAAATGATGACAAAAGTAGTTTCTTTATAAGATTAGAAATATTTACATGAGTGAAAATGAAGTGTTCTGTTGTTGATACCGTTGGAAGGGAAAAACTCCGCTGAGAAAATCGTCAAACGGTCTTTAGCAATCTTTTGCCGACGACACGTATTGATTTAGCGTCATCTGTTCATCATGTTACGTCGTAAGGACGCCAACGTATCAGGGCCGCATACGAGAGCCTGGATAGTCAAGTGAAATATCGCATTATGTCATTTCTTGTTTCATCTTTCTTGCACACCTTCCGGTTTCCTTCTCATGAAATGAATTACATTAAGAAGTCATCCAACTAAGTTTTTCTTGTTTCGACTGATTTATTACAACAAAATGTTGAATATCATACTTATCAATTTATACAAAGTTGTACATATCTAACACCGTGTTATTCATTCTCCGTACGTACTTTAATTACAATTTTTATAATATTCATATTTTTTATATTTTTTTAAACAATTTATTCTACACATAAATGATCTTCGCTAGAATTTATTAAACAAATCATAGCGCAATTAATTTTCTGCTTTAATTGCAGAAATTTTATGATATCGCCGTATGCTATTGTGAACGCTCCTTAAAGCTCGTCAGGAAGAAGGGTTATGAGTTACGAGGGAGGCAAGTGTCAGTCATCTGTTCGTCACGGTGGCACAACTAGCTTGCTTGCACCAGGGTACTAGCAGACGTTTGAGGGATTTATGGCTTGCCCGCCACGTTGACGTCAACGTCGACGTATCGATCCTTGTACACTTTGAACCCTAAGCTTTTCACAGTTCGCAGTCTTCTTCTCTCCTTCCCGAGGAGTAGCCTTCAGGTGATAGAATGTCGATATGTCGAACTGCTCGTCACGAAACGTTGCGTGACGTCACGAAAGCTCGCAGTTACTAGGGTAGCAAAGAGGGGCAGTAGATGAATTTATGGCTTTCTTGCCGACGAAGGGCAGCACCTATTATTCGCGTAGACTTCGATGTGTTCGTTTGAAGAATAAGGGCATTTCCTTCGGAAGAAATCGCGTATTGGATATTCGTACGATCGAAAGGTTCTGGAGATATGTCAACGGGTGCCAGTTGTCCATCAAAAGATCGTCAATGACGTCATTCTGAGAAGAGCTTATCAGGATTACAGCCCGAGGGTAGATTTACGACCGAAAGCAACAAGTTGTTGCCTCGGGTCGTGTTTCATTTCGGATGCCCATAAAGGGTGTGTTCTTTGTTTCTATTAATCCCGTAATTTCATGTAAGTTCCTTGTTGCTTAAAATAGAACAGATTTACAGGGACACACAAAATTATAATATATTTACACATTTAAAAATGAAATTTTATTTTAAATATCAATTCTATCGCGTATTTGTTAATTTCTATTTTTCATTGGTGTTGTTTAAATTCTAGGAGTTTAATTATGGAACAGAGTGTTGGTTCATTAACAAACAAGTGCATTGTATGAAAAGAAATTGTTGATGTAGTCTTAGTTTGATAAAAGTGGAGGGAAATTGGATTCTCTTTGCATGTGAGAGGACTCGTTCCCGCGGGACCTGTTGCTTGCCACTGGTCGTAAATTCAAGCCGAGGATGTTGTCCTGATGAAAACCGTGTGTTTGACGTCTTTATGACATGAAACTGACGTGAAATCGATACTAAGCACGCAAGCGTGTTTGTCGAAGCTAGGGTGAACCATTCCGTCTCAAGATTTCTTTTCTTCTTATCGTTGTACTATATAATGTTATATACTTTCCCACTCTAAAAAATTATTTGTTTAATCTTTAATTTCTTCTGTACATGCTAATCAAGATATTTATTTTAAAAAATTACACACTAAGATATGCGTTCTTTGCACTTTATTATTTAAATATTACTGTTTCAATCGCATGGGTTATATCCACCTGTCTGATAAATGTTATAATATATTCTTTCACAGAATTACGGATAAAAGACAGGTCTGAAGGAATTTATCGATTTCACATCAAATTGTCGAGACATGACGGCTATGACGTGTCACCGTAACAGGATAGTATCGAGGGTAGTAATAGTTTCCAATTCACCAATACATATTATTGCAACTCAATATTTTTTTGACGCATAGTATCGAGTATGAAGGAAGAGAGCAGTAAGACACGCAACGTCTGAAAAATATCAGGTCAGCATCACGTTACTATGTTTATTCGAGCATGAAATAAAGCAGCGAAGAATCGTAAGGAGCAAGACGGTTTAGATCTGGAAGGCGTTCTATTGATTTTCTGTCATCTTCTTGCGTTTACGACATCTCATTGTGTTTCGATGCTACCAGGAATGTATACCATGTCATGCTTGTTTACTCCATATGCCCGCGTTGATCCAGAGGTGGATGCTGGAACCTGTGGCCTCCGGCCTGTTGCCTGGATATTGTGGAAAAGCAACTGGTTCGCTCGATTCGTTTGACATGCGTAGCTGAGTCACGTATACCAGTATCGTTCTCTGTCATATAATTATTTCTGTAAAAAACAAGTTTCTTCTATATTTTTCAAAACAGAAATATTACTTTCATTTCCTCCAAGGAAAGTATTTAATAAGTTAATTAGTTCTTTAGTGACTTTGTTAATAATCAAGGCCACAGAAAATTATATCTTTTCTTAAATAAATTAGGTCAAGTTTTTAAATGCTGAATGCAAACTATTTATTAGAAATGTCTTTTTGCTTGATTGTAATTTCGTAACATTTATGATTGTTCTAAATAGTACTTATTCTCTTAATCATATAATTGATAGTTGTCGTTTTTGCTTGAAAGTTAGGAATCAATAAAGAATTACTTGAAGAATATATTAGTTGCTGTTGATCGGCTGTCGAATACTCGTCAATCGAAAATTCAAGCAGACGACCAGTTTTGTATTAGGCGAGCAGATTTTGGGGTAAGCATGTAATAGTATTCCCTCTATTGCAAAACCACGTGACATATCGTCCTTGCAGGATCAGGATAGTAGTCCTTTGAACGGTTAGTCCGTGTCTCTTCATCTAAAAATGTTTCAAAATAACTAGTAGCTTTTATAACAAATATGTAACAAATTATAAATAGATGTATAGTTACAAACAGTACGCATTTATATTGTAATGTTTACTACAAAACGAGAGTTAGAAAATAAGTTCATTATCATTATTCATAATTTTTTGTAATGGCCTATTTCAGCCTGGTACGTAGAGTTTCACAAATTATATAGTTCCATATAAAAGACACAACTGGAGAACTACTTGAAGCTTAGTATGTTTTCTTAGTAACTCTGTAACTTTCATATTCATAGATGCTGCATATATTATCCATTGGTACAACCACGCGTAACCGTAACATATCCTATAGAATGATATATTAATCGTTGAGTTGTACTTGGCTGAGAAACCCTTGATAAATCACTTATCTATTTAAACATCCATTGCTGGCATTCCTACTTCTATCTTCTTTCAAGATACCTTTTATCCAATATATAAATCATTTTGATAATTTGATGCTTTGAAAATATCTATATGTATATGATTAAATATGTAAGTAATATACGCATATAGGAAGAGCGCCAGTTGTTGCGCACATCACCGTACGTCGACCGCAGCGCTTCCGCTCATGGCTCACGTATCGATACAATTTATAAAGTCGCTCACCAGAGTGCGTGGCATGTCAATACGTTCAATATATCGAAACGTTAACCGGGAGAGGAACTTGACAATAAACGATACATGCTCGACATCAATGTTGAACTCCTGTCGGTTGCTGGCCTCCTGACAATTTGAGATGCAGCGTGTCTTTCGAATGGCGACGGGATTGCTTCTACGCCGCGAGTCACGACGACTGCAAGACAATGATGGCGCTGATCGAGAAACACCAGAGTTGAAGAGTAGAAAAAAAAGCGAGCAACGGAAGACGGAGGCGGTCTTTTCTGATCCTTCGACCGACTGACAAAAAATGCCATGCCCCCTTGGCGCGCCTCTTGGCATAATGGGGCGCCATAAACGAGTGCTGGTGCACGCAGCCTCTGTTATTATTTCGCGGCAATCTCGTCCGCAGCGATGAACAGGGAGGAGGAGGATAAAACAAGAGAAACGACAGCTGCCATTCATTTGAACCGATAATAGTCCACCTGACAATGAAAATCAATGGCCGACATGGAGTGCGCATGTCGTTCGACCGCGGAACTTTCAAAGCAACGCTTTATCCCGAGGGAAGCCAGATTTATTTTTCTGCTATCCTGATGCCACTGTGGTACTTGGCATTCTTTTCATTGCTCGCTCACTAGCTCTCCTTTTTGTCAGAAATTTTTTGGGATATTTAGGTCTTAGGTGAATGATTAGTTGGGTTCGATGGATTAAGGAATTGCATAATAATTAACTTTTTAATGCCTCGTGTAACACCTACACAAATGTATTTTTTATATCAAAAGATTTATAATCAAAATAAATATTATATTTATTACAGGTTCCCATTTTTGTTACGCTTATTAACACAAGGGAAATGATATGTCTTTAGGTGTGAGTTATGAAGATGCTTTGCGGGATGGTGTATTGCTTTGTAAACTTATGAACAAACTGCAGCCGGGACTCATCACCAAAATTAATACGTCTGGTGGTGATTATAAGATGATGGACAATCTTAATCAGTATGTATCGCAAGAAATGCTTTTATATCGCATGAATACATAATTAGTGTGTAAGTTGTAAATAACAACATTATGCGTGAATTGCGTGTAAACTGTATTATTTCATTGACTAAATATCATTATATCATTTATTGCATATGCAATAATAATATTTAGTAAATACACCCCATATTATGATATCCGCGTATAAAACAAGAATGGAACAAAACGTAAATGCTTGTAGAGAAGGCAAACTCGCTAATTTTTGTTACCTACTATCAAGCTTTCTTTCACCTCATGCTTTCCTGTTATTCAGTCAAGTTTACGCAATCGACAGTGTTTTACTACGGAACGACTCTCGACTCGAATCTATCGAAGTCGAAGAGTCACGGAGTCGTTGAGATCGAGAGATCAAACGATACGCGATTATTGACTTGGAATCGCCGGCGCAACTGCCGCCAAATTTCGATTGCGTCACTGTTCCTCGTGTTACCTGAAAGCCTGATAAATAAGTATCAAGAAAGTCCCAAGTCGGGATCGTCACAATTATTTCATAACAATAAAAAGAAGAACCTTATCTTTTACCTAAACTCAACATCTTACAAAAAATCTTTGACGACATAACGATATATAGTTTATACTAATGATAAACGCGATTAATCAAATACACTCTGATAAGAATACCTTGTGTTTATCATGTGTACTTATATTATATGTATATGTTATATTTCGTAGATAATAGAACAAATTTTGCGTCTATCATGTGTACTTATATGTATATGTTATATTTCGTAGATAATAGAACAAATTATAAAAATTGAACATTATTATCATTGGAAATTATTGTTTGAGCCGAACGAGATTATGTCCAAACAAAATGTCATTCGAGACGAAATGTATAAAGAAGATATTTAGTAAGAGGCTTTCTGCAAAGTACAGTAACCATGTATGACATTTGCGGCATCTGACAATCTGACCGCGATATCGCGTGCGCATGTCGACAATTGGCGCGTTTTCAATGTTTAAGAGCGCTTTCCTCAGTAGTGGGGTGAACGATGCGCAGCGCGGCCACTCCGCATTACTCCCTTTTTATGCGGAAAACAGGAGTAACGTAGAGGTTAATAATATTTATCGTATGTGCTTCTTTCGTTCTTACATTCCTAATACCCAGAGAGTTCATTAATACTGGCCTGCCTCACGTTTCTTGCGTTACGTGGCACGTTGCATCACAGCCAACGAAATGGCGGCTCTTGAACATATGTTTATTGTTTGCCATAGGGCTAAATTCATGCTTGAAATTTATGATATTTAATCAAATAAAAATATGGTTATTTTGTTTTGCATTATTAACTTCAGCATTCTAATTGTTTAACTGTAAATTTCATTGAAAACTGTTACCTATTATTGCTTGATGTACCACGGTTATTTACCGATTAACGAGATTTCAATGATCATCGTGCATGTCTAGACCAATTATTCAAAAGTCGATCAAGCTATCCTGCTGTCCTGTTAATCAAAGACACGAGACGTGTTATTTCCTAGGTATTCTGAGAAAATAGACATATACATACTTTATTCAAGCAATGTTATTATAATGTATCGTCATTTCAGATTCCAAAAGGCCTGCGTGAAATACGGAGTACCTGATGTAGACTTGTTCCAAGCAGTTGATCTTATGGAAAGAAAAAATATCGCGCAAGTGACCAACACCATTTTTGCCATTGGCCGCACTGTAATAATTTTGATCAAATACGCTTATTTTCCATTATCATTAAATGTATATAATTGCAGGAAAAATAATAAAACGATATGAATTTGCAGACTTATAGACATCCAGAATGGCGCGGACCATGGCTAGGACCAAGACCGGCGGAAGAGAATAAGCGGAATTTCACGGAGGAGCAACTAAGAGCTGGCGAAGGTTATATTGGTCTTCAAGCTGGTACCAATAAGGGCGCGACTCAAGCTGGTCAAAACTTTGGAGCAACAAGAAAGATTCTCCTCGGAAAATAATATTTCTACATAGTATTTCCTAATACTCTTAAGATTTCTTCAGAAATAGTTCAAAATTAATTTTAAACAGAATATTCATCGATGTCTTAGAACAGATGTCAAATTATAATTAATCGTATTAACAAAGAATTACGTTGGACTCCTTAATTTGTCGTGTACTGTAATCGATTATAGCGCATAAATGGCGGAGATTAATTATTTGATACGAATAATTGTTATTAATAAGATTCATGGATGTAATATAAAATAACAACAATTTTTCATTGTAACAAGCTAATTCAATAAATTCATCTGAGTGTGTTAATACTCTGAAGCTACATATCCGACATCTTTTTTCACAGTTTTGCACGAATTTGTATACGCAAGTAAGTACTTACATATATTGGTACAAGACATCAATGTAGTTATGTCCGAGAACGAATACATTTTTAAGATCGACACGTAAAGTCGCATACAGTGTACTTGTACTTACTGGCGTACGTATGCAGGTAGAGAGGCACATACATGACGATGAGCCTTGTACGTGACAGCGACGATAAGTGGACGTGACGTGTATGTACACGCATTACACGCATTCTTCGAGCGGTTTCTACACCGCGAGGCTCCCCAATGATCAGGCAAGTATCTCGAGTTAGGATATCTATGGACCATTACCTATCCTTCTTTGTTTCATTCGCATGCGGCTCCGTTGGTTATTGAAGAGAACTTGCTGATAGAAAACTTGGATATCAATACACATAAACGTTTTATATATCTATACTGTTCAATTAGTACTACATAAAATTAGGTACTATATACTATATAAAATTTATACATTTATATGTACTTGTATATATAGCTTGTAATAGGTATACTCATACACATTAGGTTATTATTATTAAATGTTATAAGATAGTTCATTTTCTTAATCTATAATCATGAATATATATATTTATACGTCATAATTATAATAATATTGAATAAGAACATTTGTTATTCTTTCTGTATTTCTATTTCTGAGAATTCCTGTGTAGTAAAGAGCAATTAAAATGGAACGAAGAGAGAAAATCTCAGCGCTTCTTGATCGCGAGAAATGACGTATTTGTCTTGTCGGTCGATCGCGATCGTGGGGCAGGCCAGTTCTTGGGGTCCCCCTGTGATAGAATAACATAAGTTACAAAGAAGTATAATAATACTGTTATACATATACTGTCTACTGTCATCGTGCGGCCTTCTTGCATTCTACGCTGCTAGTTACAAAATACGGTTTATTACGCGGATTGAATAAAAAGAAGGGGTATGTATACTTCTAAGTTAAGATGACAATAGCTTCTTGCTTCTGCTGTGTTCCTAATGAAAGGGGAGCGCTGCGGAGTGGCCGCTCCGCGCATCACTGCACCCCACTATTCTTCACGCACTCGTAAACCGCGTACATACGAATCATGATCACCTTTTGGACCCTTTCTGCTGTTATTGTAGTTACTCTTGGTTTTCAATACGGATCACGTAATCGACTATTCAGCGGTAGGATCACGTAGTTTCTACAACTTTGCTGTTTATCGGGGGATATTGATTTCCTGTCAATCAAGTAAGTTGATATTGATTATACACTGAGAAACTTACGATGTGACAGTAATAATTACTTACTTTTTAAATTTCTAGATATTAATTTTATTTCATTTATTATATAACATTTTTTTACTAAGTAACAAAGTTAGACGAAGTTTATTTATAAATTTTGTCAGAAATAAATTAAGACAGAATATAACAATATACATATAGAGCAAATAAAGAATGCATTTACGCATTTACTATTTGCATTGCGATCATATTTGTGGCCTATCCAATTGCATAATATTCTATGTGATTAAGTAAAGAATAAAACAGTTTGTATTTAACAAGTAGAAGTAGACTTTACATATTAACCCAGATATTAAATCTGATGGGCAAAGTTGCTCTGATGAATAAAGGAGCGAAATTGAGATCTCTTATTCTATTTAACAGCAGTTAACAGTCATAAGCACGCGAGTAGAAAAGTCGTGGCTTCCGACAATCTACGTAACTATGATCGCTCTTCCTGTTCCTAACATCCTGCTCGTGTGGAGTTCATTGGTACGTTTCCACGATGCTCTGTACTGTAACATTCAGTCCAATCGAATCCGAATGACCTACAAACTCATTATTCGCATTTACGTGTTGCCGAACCTCTTCAGCTAGTATGTTCTCCGAATAAATGGTCGATTCTAGTCGATCGACAAAAGTGTTTTGCGGTAGTAGCATTCGGGCTATCTTGTGTCGGATGTTTTAACTCTACAGAGTATAAATCTCGTGAACAATACCACGCTTTATTATCGAAGATATGCATTTGAAGATTAATTTATTTAATATCACGTTGGAAACCATGCTGGAAGATGTTTTATAGTTGACATACAAATTAATTAAATTCTTTTTTTTGTACACATTTTTTTATAAATATCATGTATTCCACGAATTAAATCATCTTTCTAATAACTTAAAGTCAATCTAATTATTGTGTGCTTCTATTATTTATTTCCACTATTGCGCTCGAGGATTATTAAATGATTTGCGTGGTTGTGATTTTTACTTCTACGATTCTAATCGCAATTATCATTTCATTCTTATTATAATGCGTTCTATCTTAAGAGCTTCTATTTTTATACCGGCAGAGCGACTGATCTTTCTGCCATCTGTGAACTAACAAGAAACTTCTTTATGTGAGTTGTACAGCGCGAGCACGACCTCGACTCCGGATTTGTGTGTTCTAGAAGAAATGGAAGATTGTATCTATAATGTGCAGTGTAAAAGGTATTTCGCGTATCCTGGTCCAATTAAACAATAATTCCCCTACGAGAATCCCATGGTAGCGTTCGTGAAGCGACGTGCATTATTTTCACTATGCATTAGTTTTTTGCGAGCCAATGTTACAAGCGAAATTTTGTTCAAGATTTTATTACGTTTTGTTGTTTCGTTGTAGTTCAAAGTCTTCTGTAGAATAGTAATGTTTCTTTACGACAATTGTTTAAAACATTCTTTGAAAGTTGTATGAATTGTACAACTTTCTTAAAACTTCATATGTTTTAGTTTTTACATATAATTCGTAATGTTCTGAAAAGTTATAAATTTATATTTTATGGTAATTAAAATATGTTTAATGGTATAATAATACAAATTTATAATTTATTACTATGCTATGTATTTTATTTTTTCAAACAGGTGAATTTACAAGTCTTTTGTTCGTTGATACTTCCAAACACTTATTAAGTAAGAATTAAGAATACCATTTCCATTCAACAATTATACAACATGCCATCGATTTGTGGCGATGCAGTTGACATGACTGGTAATTTCTTGTTATATTCAATTCATTGAGGAAGTATTTGGTATTGTTAATCATTAATAACATTTTACAGTGGCTGCACAATCAACTATCGCAGAAGGTATTTCTAGTACTGATAGCATTGGTACATATAGTGATATTTCCGGGCACACCACCATTTCAGGAAGACCCAGAATGGATGTAGCTTGTGTTTTAGACTTACAACAACCAGAACATTTGGCTCAGAGAAGGAGAGCCTTAGAGGAAGTTAGACAAGCCTGCAATCTAGTTAATGCCAACATGCATCATATTCAGGTATAAATATTTTTTATTGCTAAAAGTTACAATCTCTAAATATTTTTGATTATTATTTTTCTAGTTTGAAAAGTTGGATTTCGGCGAAACAAATGTACTTGACACATTCTATAATGCAGATGTAGCTGTTGTAGATTTAAGTATTCAACTACAACAGTCTGCCTTGTTTTATCACCTTGGTGTCAGAGAAAGTTTCGGCATGAAAGAAAATATTCTATTACATAATGACGTAGATACAGAAACAACAATCAGAATTAAGGTACATTTATATTGTTTTAACATATTATATTTAAAAATTATCTTTTAACATATAATTTCACAATGTGCAGTTATCATGTGGTAACTATACATTTGTATCCTACCGTGTGGTGGAATGTGGTTCATGTGTGGCAACTAATCCAGCTACTACCAGGATCACTGGAGAAGAAGTCATAGACCCAAAGCAACATCTTACATTGAAGCTCAAAAAGTTATTTCAAGATGTCGAAGTACAATCTAAGTATGTTTTGAGTTTTCACTACATTGTTATCATATGTTATTTTTATAGATAAGAAAGCAAAGTACATCATTCTTTTACCCAAATTATGTCATAGTAACAAAGTGAATATTTTCTTATCTTATCATTTTGTACATAAAATTGAGTTATAGCATTCGAGCATATTTATAATTTGAGAATCTTGCTAACAGTTTGTAACGAACTTGAATTTATTGCAATAGTGTGACAATAATGTCATTTTCATTATCGATTTTCACAATAAATTATACAATTTTTAGAGCACATATGAAAGAAAAGTTCCTCGCGGATTTGCGGAAAGCTCGTGAAACATACTCTGGAGAAGAACTATCGAAAGCTTTGAACAATATGCGTAAACGCTTAGATGACCCAAACGTTTTATCTGGAGAGGTTGTTTTAAACGTTCTGATTTCCTTCCGTGAAATACAGGTAATGCAGCAATGATTTTTGTTTCGAAAAATATTCCTTTACTAATTAAAGTTACGTATGTGTAGGATTACGATGCAATGGTACAATTAGTTGATGATTTAAGAACGATACCGACTCATAAGAATTACATCAACACGCCAGCTATTCGGTATCTATACGCATTTGCGTTAAATCGACGAAATAAAGAAGGTGATAGAGAGAGAGCATTAAAAGTTATAGAAAAAGCACTAGAGAAGAAAGAAAACCATGTTCCTGATATGTTATGTTTGTGTGGAAGAATATATAAAGATAAATTCGTAGAAAGTAGACACACTGACGAAGAAAGTTTAAAAAATGCTATTCATTGGTATAGAAAAGGTTTCGAGGTATGTTATTTTCTTCATTTTGTAGTATAATAAACACTTGAACCACACAACTTCTTCTAAGTACAACTTCTATATTCAGGTGCAACCAAATGAATATGCCGGTATCAATCTTGCTACGTTACTCGTTATAGCAGGGAACGAATTTTCCAAAAGTGAAGAATTACAACACATAGGCATGGTATTGAATAATCTCATTGGCAAGAAAGGTAGCTTATCCAGCCTAAAGGATTATTGGGATGTGGCAACGTTTTTTGAAATCAGTGTACTTGCTGAAGACTATTCGAAAGCTATCCAAGCTGCCGAGTGCATGTTTAAACTGAAGCCGCCAAACTGGTATGCACTTGTTATCATTGAAGCTATATGTATGTTAAAATAGAAAGTGTTAGAATATTAATTGTATTGTTTCTTAATTAGGTACCTGAAATCAACAATAGGGAACATATCGCTGATAGATAGGTTTCGTAAAAAGAATGAGGAAGCCGAGGTTTCGCCAGAGGAGCAAATATTTAGTTTTTGGATGGACTACTTTGTTGAAGCTACAAAATCGGAAGTTGGAGATAGTATACGGTTTCCAGTAAGTTGATAAATGGAATCGTTCTACAAAGGATCCAGTTTCCAATTCGGGAGACTATGGCTTATAATATTGTGTTACCAATCCAGCTTACTTCTGTACATTTTGGGTCAAAGTAAGAACAATATAAAACTGCTCTTAGTGCAGGTTCTTAGACTGACTTTAATGAATCAAGATTCTATTACGATTTTCTGCAGTGAAAAGAGGGATTAGTCACTAACCTTTCTATTTTAGCTCTTAGTGTTGGAGCCAACGAAGATCTTGATGCCGAGCTATGTAAACGTAAACCTTGGGGCAGAAGAGAAATCAGTGCAAATTTGGAATCTTTGCTTGGACAATATGAAGAATAGTTGTAAACAAGTTCACGATTGGTTATTTACCGCGAACATGATACGCAGTGTAAGCTTGTACAAAAGAGACGAACGCTGTCTTTTTTTATATGTCCACCAAAACTCTGATGATTTCCAAATGTATTTCCCGTCTGTTCAATGCAGACAAAGATTTTATGATTTAATCTTGGAAATGACCAGGGATCAGGAGGGTATGGTTACAGATTTGGATGCATATATGACTGATGATAGGATGAAGGTTTGTAAATTATTGTTAGTTAATATCAGTTTTTAAATAAATTTATTTCATTAACATTTATTTCTTCACAGTTTGAATATGAATTGGATGATCAAAACAAACGAATAATGCTGGGTAAAGGTACATACGGGATTGTCTATGCTGCTCGAGATTTAAATACGCAAGTTAGAATTGCCGTCAAAGAAATTCGAGAACGGAATTTGGGAGATGTGCAACCCTTACACGAGGAAATTAAATTACATAGCCAATTGAGGCATAGAAATATTGTGCAATACTTAGGTTCTGTAAGTGAAGAAGGATACTTTAAAATTTTCATGGAGCAAGTCCCTGGAGGTAAATAAATGGAATGAAAGGGTATAAAGAGGAATAGTATATATTTACTATATTTATTTTTATTCTTTTTTTTAATTCTTTTAGGTAGTTTATCAGCCTTACTAAGGTCAAAATGGGGTCCTCTGAAAGAAAATGAATCTACAATTGCTTATTACACTAAACAAATCTTAGAAGGTCTCAAATATCTACATGATCAAAAAATCGTCCACAGAGATATTAAGGGTAAAGTATAATGTACGAAATATTTTATTTATGAAGTCTTCAGTATTTTTATTTAGTTATTGCTTTTAGGCGATAATGTTTTAGTCAATACATATAGTGGCGTAGTAAAGATTTCAGACTTCGGTATGTCGAAACGATTAGCTGGTTTATGTCCAAGTACAGAAACATTTACTGGAACTTTGCAATATATGGCACCGGAAGTTATTGATAAGGGACAGCGTGGATATGGTGCTCCTGTAAGTTATACATATTCTTTATTTACGAAAGGAAAATTATTATATTATGATATGTGATGTAGGCAGATATTTGGTCCTTGGGTTGCACAATAGTTGAAATGGCGACTGGTAAACCACCGTTCATTGAATTAGGTTCCCCTCAAGCTGCAGTATTTAAGGTAAAATATTAGTTAATTTCTACTAAAGATAATCTTATATATATTTAAAAAATTCATTCTAACAGGTTGGGTATTACAAAATACATCCTGAAATTCCATCAGAATTATCTGAAAGGGCAAAGAATTTTATATTACGCTGTTTTGAACCCAATCCTGACATAAGAGCAACTGCAGCTGAATTATTAGAGGATCCATTTTTAAATGAGTACGTGATATATACATATTTACACATACACACACGCACGTACATACAAACTCCATATTACATAAGTAAATAGATACAATAATATTGTTTTTTATGTGCGTAGAAAAAAGAAAACCAATCGATTGGCCGCAGTACCTGATTTTAGTAGAAGCATTTCAGTACCTGCTGACAGATTAGAACGCTTAGGGAAATCTGATAAAACCAATAATAATCATATTGTTTCCGCTTCTTCTATTCAAACTTCACAATCAGATGATAGGTAACGTAAATATGTCATTTATATTAATGTAATTATATGCAAATATTCATGTTCTAATTTATTTATGAATCGTCCGGTTTTTGTTGTTTTGCTGCTGAAAGCAATTTTTATATAGAGATACATTTTCTGTTTCAAAGAAATATATAGCAGTTAGTAAATAGGTTTTTTCGGGTAATAAATCTGAATACATTGCACGCAATGTATTTGAATACGTGGTTAGCGGTTTAACTTTTTTTCTTCTTTATTTTCTATTTGTCATTAAATCCCATTTTCTTGTGATGAAATATAATCGAAAAGTGTCACATACAGTGGAGGGCTAACAAAGTCAAGCCCACTGAGGGAGCGCAGTCCAGCACACCTTCTGTCCCCCATTAGAATGCCCACTGCAACCCTTTCTTTTAACAGGTATGGTACTAACGCTATAGATGGTTATAGCTGTTTGTCAAAAATATAACAAATAATAGTGATACATGTTATTGACAAAAAACAGAAAAATCTATCTTCATACAAGCAAGGAATTAATTATGATTAATAGTAGTTAGGCCATATAATTTATTAATATTTGTGTTGCTTTATGTTGCTAAACGTTCATGTGTTGTGGGCAATGGAGCTTCCTGTTTAATTGTAATATGTGTAATTCGGTATATTTTTCTATGTAGTAAGGAGGAAGACTAAGACCCCTATGTCATTTTAATCTTCCTTGTACTAGTCTTAAGCTAATGATACTGTGAACTAAAGTTTGATGTCCTAAACAAGTTCAATGGAAATTTATTACAAACTTGATTTATGTAACACTATTCATATGCTTTTCAACTTTAAGTTCTTAAGATTATTTTTGAGATAGTGCTTGTAGAATATACTCATGGCTTCAGTGATTGCCCTATGTATTCAGGTTTATTTTCAATCAAAATATCTTCCAGGAAATATTCTTGCCCTTGTGACACGTGTATAATGCAAACTTTAAATTCAAAGCACAATGATGCAAATGTAAATTTAGATATTTAACATTTTTTAGAGATTTAACATTTAGATATAACATCGATTTAACGTATTTTCAGTACAATAGGAAATACACCTTCTATAGAGACAAGTGAAAGTGACACAGCAGGAGCCTCCATGACTAGGAGAAGTTCTTCTGGTGGTTTATTATCACCAGAAGTTGAATTAGGAGGTGAATAATTATAATTAATTTTGTGATGTGTTTGAGAATCATTTAACTTTAACGTGTTCTTATATTACTAATAGGTCAACCCGGTCAGAAGACTGGCGAAGAACAAGAGGGTTTCTATCTGCTGAAAAAAGATAGTCAAAGAAGAATGACATTAACTAGAGTTCTTAATCAAGATGAGGCAAAAATTTGTGAAGTATGGATGAGAGGTATATGTCAGGCGGAGGGTCAAACTGTTCTTCAAATGGTAATTATTTCTAAATTTCCATGAATGTGAACTGCGTATTTTAATTAATACCGAGTTTTTATGTTTTCAGAATCATCTAATATTATTAATGCGAGCTTTGAGAGATTACATCGTGGAACAAAATCAAGGAGTGATTGTGACAGCCATTAGAACATTGAAAGAAGAATTGGATTTTGATTCTATCGCCATTAATCATCTCAACTTAGCAATTTATCTATTTCAAACGGCGGTGAACGAGGTTCTACGAATGCATAGTATAAAGCCTCATTGGATGTTTGCACTGGATAATTTAGTGAGAAATGCTGTACAAGCTGCCATCACTGTACTTTCCCCTGGTAATATTATGGTCATTTTTTGTGTAAAGTAATATTTCTAACACCATTTTATACACTAATATATTATTTACAGAAATTCTTAATACATTATTTACAGAACTCGGCGCCAATTTACTTGGTCAAGAACGCGTACAATCCGGTGATCAAGGTCCAGAAGAAGGATCTACATCCGGTGTATCGACTGTAAATTCTGTAAAATCGCAGAAAACCGGTGACTCTTTGGATAACAAGTACTGGAAAGAATATCGAGATCAAATGGGGGCTTTAAAAATGGAGAATTTGAGATTGCTGCAAGAACTGATCGAAAGTCAGAAATCGTATCAAGCTTTATTGCAACAGGTTCTTGAGGAACAAAGAACTCAGGTTAATGCTTTAACACGACTTTGCGAAGGTATAAATAGACGAACTATGAGACAAGAATCAGGGTAAGATTTAATTGTGCTCGTAATTTTAATTTGGAATGCATAATACGATATGTTGCAATTAACTTGCGTCCCTGTTATAGATATAATTCATCAATATCTGGAAACATAGTGCAACAACCAATTTCATTGGTTATTAGCGATGCACCTTCTAGTACAACTTCATGCAGTGATCAAGCTCTTATCGAGTGGTTACAAAGTCTTCAAGTGGATGAAATGTCGATCGAAAGGGTGAATATTACAATTTATATTGATATTTGTCTCCTAGCGAATAAAGGATTGTACTAATTGATATCACCTTTTACAGTTCCTATACGAGCAGTACACACTGGATGATGTCTTAAATCACGTTACACGTGAGGACATTCGCAGACTTAATCTCAGGTAGATAAGAAGGTTTCTTTAGACTACATATAGAGAGTATTTAATAAATATTATAACTTTTCAGAGGAGGAATTGAATTGAGGATATGGCAAGCTATATTAAAATATCGACAAAGCAATAATGAAATGGAAAAGAACGAGTAGTTAAATTGTGTACCACATTGAAATTGGTTTGCTTGCGAATGGTTAACTTCATGCAGGGTAAAGGACTGGTTAAACTGCTAGTACATATAGCAGCGACCAAGGAGAGCGGAATAATTAATTCTTAATGTCGAATGAAATACCTGTGTCGTTTGTTACAATATTATCCGTAAAATGAATTTACACGGAAGGTTTTAAATGCACAATGATATTATTAGTTCTGTAGTTCCTAAATGTAGAGTATTTACTAGTTATATATAAGAGATAGGTGTGTATATATAACAAATTTTGCATATATTGACTTGTTTCAAGATGAATTCGTTACATGCGGAACTTTACAACCTCTTGGAAGTACATTTAACAACTATATTGTACAGAAATCAGTATTGCTATGTCGAGTAACTATATGTACTATGATAATATGCAAAATTTGTATATTCGGAAATCATCAATTTCACTCGACTTGTTAATCTATAATATTAATCTTGCCAAGTTTACGAAAATGATATTCCGATTGTTACTTAAACTAAAAGTTTGTAGATTCGAGAATTCAAAGTAATATTTATGTTCTCACAAATTTGACATTACTGCCACAGTAAAACTGATATTACTGAAAAGAAATATGTACATGTAGGAAGTTGTTTTGTGCTTTCGTGTTCTGCGAAGTGTTGACTGGTTTCTTCTTTGTTCTGTATAATTAAGCATTGAAAGAAGAGTCTTAGACGATAACGAACAGAGAAACAAACGATCGTAGTGCCTTACAAACCAGTGTAGTAGTACAAGAGAAAATATTTATTATTCGCAAATGAGAAAACGTTTTTGTTGTTGCTAATTCTATATTTCTCGAGCAATGATTGTCTTCCTAGGTATATACGAAAACATTTATTTTATGCGAAGAGTTCTTGCGTAGTTTCATAAAGTGCTTCTTATAGTTTATAACGGATATCCACTATTAATCAAGCGCCTTGAATTTACTAGACTTTTGTAGATACAAATTTTTATATAATCGCAAATTTCACGCTTTGTATGTGACTTTTTTCTTTGAAAATTTATGCTTCCTTTATACACATTGTATAGAATACGAATGAATCGCGTTTTCTGATACTTCCATTTTGACTTCCATTGCAATAATGCAGCATAATTATGCCAGTCAATTGAAATAAGTGCCTAATCGCATCAGGGATACACGTGATGTTTCGTTTCATATTTATCGTTACAATTAGGGTCAAAATAATTGGGGGATTATAGCTATTACGAATTAATGGATACACATATATTGGAAGAATATAAAATTTTGCTCCACATATTACATGTTGCATATTCTTTTATTTAAAATAATTATTACTATTTTAAATAGAATAGAATTTTAACTTTTTGTAGTTGATACCTGAAATTTAATCCTCTAATTATTTTGAGGAATATTCTACAAATTGTTGAGCAACTATTACATAGCATAATTAATAGGAGAATACTATTCACCGAATATTGTCACCGAAATGTTCGAACGATCGTGAATAATAAAAGATATCGTCTCGAACGAGATACATCAGCTTAATTGTTAAGACGGTTTCACATGACTGTTTTCATTCGCTGTATTTGATAAGACTAATTATTCTTGTTATTCTAGCAAGCTGAAATTTGTAATAAAGATTCCGGCAAGAAGAAGGCACGTTGTTCTTCATTTTTCAACCCTGCCTCTAGTCAGAGAACGACGAGGAGCTTTTGGATAGTAAAAAAATAGCGACGTTTAATTGAAATCGAAAGTAAACGAAGAGTCAGAACGATTCCCAAAGGCGAAAGGGTCGAAACCCGGGGGAGACGAGTATACGTGATCGGTTCGAGGGGTCGGCGTTCCTTTTTCATCGTCTATCCAACTTCTCTGCATTGATATGGATGAGGCGTTCTTTCTTTATCTGGATGCGATACTCCGTTTAAAAGATAAGCCAAATAGATTCGCAACTCATCGATGTAGAAGCAGCCTTCGTGTCTTCCCGCTGTCTTATCCGCCTCCGTTGGGATTATCCTTGGCGATACGATCTGGCTTTTCCAGAGGGAACAAAACGTAGCGTAGCGAGCGTCATCGAGCTTTCATCGCGCGCGATCTGCTTTCAAGATCCTTTTCGTCCCGTTCGTTTCGTAATTGGAAGAGAAAAAAAGCAGAGTACCTCGCACACATATGTAGGAGCAGCAGAGAGGGAGTTTAAATTTTTCAGGAAAATAAATGCACCGAGCAGCCGCCGCGTAAAATTGCAAAAGTTTCGGACACTCGGCTCCCTACGACGAACGAGGGTCGGACCTATTCATTTGCACTACAAAAAAGCCCGTGGCTTATAAACGCAACCCCTTGAACCAGCCGCTTATTTTCAACGTCGGAGCCCTACTATTCCTTTTTGGCCATTCTCTTTTCTCTCGTCGACTCTCGTTCCGATGCATTTGCACGCGCCTGCGATCCAACCGATTCTCGCATGTAATATTTAAAGAGCCGATCACGACACGGAATACTCTCGTTCTTCTTCATTTTTCTTACAGGAGATTCCTATTATTTATTTATTTATATTTTGGTTTGTCATTTTCTTTTTTGTATTGTTCATTTTATAATCTACATTCTCGTCTATTAATCCATATGAAATACGTAAAAAATTTGTCATGTCTGCAAAGTTTTCATTCCCTCAGAGTTTATCATCGTTAGCGTCTCGACACGAGATAATTTAATTTCAGACTGCTTTTCGTTGGACAAGCTTTTTGCCGAAGCCATTACCGACCATGTAACCGAGCGTAGCCGCGAAAATACCGAATGGAATTCGATTACAGTCCTCCAAATCGCTACGTTACTATACTCTCATACCTGTTTTTATTCCCTCACGAAAAAGTTCGCATTCCAAGCGTCGAATATTTTGCTCGCGCTGTTTGGGCAATAGAGCGACTCGTGTTGTTACACCCATGAAATAAACGTTTTTCAGCCCTTCCACGGTGCTTATCATTAGCAATTCCATAACGGAAGTCGTAGCGGTATCGGGGACTCGCGATCGGCCGCGTCTTCGCAAATATAAATGTTAATGTGCCTTTGTCAGGCTTCCGCATATATTACTGGGAGGCACAGTTGGCGGATTCTTCGTAAAATTTGTTGAGTTTTAGGGAGGGTGAAATACATAGTTAAGCGGCTCGACTGTAGCATTTGAAAGGGTGCCCTCCTCGAAGGGTTGCCTCGCGATAGCTCGTCATATTCCTCGCGAATTCTATCGATTCCTCTCCTGTAAAATTATTAATATTTTTTTTGATCGTACAATGATACTGCATTGTTGAGTAAAATGGGAAAAAATAAAATGAAGTTCGGCCAACGTTAAAGAAGGATATGTTTTTGAGCTCGTTGGAAAGGTCACTTTGTTGAGAATCTGTTTAAGAAGAGTCATTCGACGAATCGATTTGATTTTCATTTTCATCGCAGTGAGAGAGAGGGAACGGTTTCATATTTTAGCATTTCTCGAAGAACGAAAATTTACTTTTCGATACATAATTTCGAAAATAATCACGACCTCGTATTTCCTCGTAGATATATTAACATTTTATTCTGTACCATTTTTAATTTTATTATTATCATATTACATGTATACGCGTTAAACTGCAAAATATGAGAAGCACGTTGTACACCTCAATTTCTTATAACCGCAGTAAAAAAGCCTGAAAATGTTGATTGAAATTAATGCGACGTAACCAGTGGCAAAGAGCGCAGGCAAGAGCGTGCGAAAAAAATATTAAGCTGGAAATTCGTCAAAACTGACGTTCCCCCTTTTTCTCGTCGACCTCTCGTATATACAAAAATTCGTTTAAAAACACGTATATTAACGTACGAGGGCGATACATTAATCTCTGCGCGTATGTCGCCCTTTAAATTAGATGCCATCGGCTTTAAAGAGAAAGGCGGTGGTAATAACTGCGCAGGATAGACGAGCACATTTCGAATTAACTTCGGACACGTCGAAATCGCAAATAAACCGGTGCAAACACTCGCCGTCCCGATGCAATGGCAGCGGTTCGAAGCAGAAAGGGTCGTACGCCGCGATCGGGATACAAATTCCAAGCTGTCTGACCAGCCTTTTACCTCTTCGTTCCTCTTCTCTCTATCGTTGCCGGTTTTCTCCTTCTCCTCCCTCTCTCTCTCTTTACCTTTTAATTAACTAACTGCGTCGACGGAGTAACTAAAGAGGATCCGCGATTTTCGAACGGGAGGCTTTCATCGCCGGCCGAAATAATCCATTTGGCCGAGTAGAAAGGCTAAATAAGATTATCGCGTCAAGTTCCGCCGCTCTACAAGAGAGAACAATAGAGAGGGAAAGATCGTATCCGGTGATTCAATTTCCAGTTTCACGGTAATCGATCGTGATCCTTCCACGCGTAACCGATCGCACGATTCTCCAGAATCCTCTTGTTCTCCGCGATTCTTATCTCTTTTGCGTCGAGTCGGCGGAGGAAAGTAAATTCGTCTGTGCTACTCGAGCGTCTAATTGCTCGTTCAAGATATCGACGAATCTTCAAAAGCTTCGATACTATCGACCGGTCGGTATTTTTTCGTTAATCGTGTAACGATCAAAGTCTTAAATACTAAAGTCGGTACGGTACGCGTTATTTACGTCTGTTAAGACCAATGCAACGCGGGAGCCACTGTAACTAAGAAGGTTAATAAGAAGTCGTTTTCGAGCCAACGTGCCGAGATACGTCCACTTTGTTCAGGAAGCAGACGAGAAAAAGGGGAAAAAAGAGGAGACGGTCGATAGGGCGATTAATCTGGCCGGAAAGCGAAATCATCCTTTCCAGCCGTTTTCTTCACCGAGGACTAAGAGAAGAAGGAACTTATGAACGTCCTCCCCGGGGATTATGGCGAGAACAATGAAGGCTGACTCGCCGTCTCCTCGTTTTCACGGAGTGACACCTTGTTCGCCGGGACTAATTACTTTCGGCTTAAAATCCTTAATTTGTTGCCGAAAGGCCGGCGACGAAGCCTTCTATCCCCGCTTCGATAAAATCTTTCCGCGATGTGCCTTCCGTCCTTGTCGAAAGACGTTTAAAAAGATAATTTTTCGGAGGGGAAAAGTCGATGGACGTGGCCTGTTCGATCCGACGAATCTTAAAAATAGTCAACCAGGAGTCAAATTTTACTTTCTGTTTCGTTAAATTTGCTTTATCACTTGGTAGCTCGAACACGAGTAGAATCGTTGAAACGTGCGAAAACAAATTGACAACGATTATAGCCGCTGACGCGCATCTGCATAAACTCGATTTGCATATCAGCAAGACAAAATTGCCCTCGTTTTCACCCTCCAAGTATGAAACATAAAAGACAAAGTACGAACCCCATGCACCCTTTGCGCTTACCCCACCGTGATTATTTATCGAAATCACTTAATTAAATACTATATATCGTCCCTTCGATCGCAGGATTCAAACGTCGATCGAAGCGTTGGTCGTGGGACATGGCTGTTCATGCAGGTTGGACGAGTCGGAGATAAAACGGCGCTGGTAGGAAATTAGTCCCGCGTTGGCAACTTCTGGCGAAGATGCCGGACCGATATTGAATCGCGTCTGCACCCTTTCTCGTCTCATAACGGCGAAAGGTCTACGAGGCAACAGATGTACCTGATACATATTCATATCAGACCGCTCCACGATTTCGTGTTATTGTTACTGTTATTATTGTCAGGGTCGGAGCCAGTTCGTCGTAATAGCTCGAAAAAGAACGTACGAGCTAGGGATGGAAGACTTTGACCGTGCTTAATTTCATGCCCTTCGCCGATTATGGTTATCTCGGTAGACTGCATCACCGTTTCGCCTTCTTATTTTCTCAGACTTTAGCGCTATCAGAGCTTCTTTCACAGCGTTAGTAGCAACTTTGTAAATTAAACGGACACTTGGAAATTTCTCGCGTAAACTCGATACAGCTCGCAATACCGTCAAATTACAAAATCTACGATCTCTAGGGATCCTCGGCGTTCATGTCCCAGTTTCTCTAACTGTATTTCACAAATCCAGAGAATTCTCAAATCTAATTTGAGTTTAGAAAATTTGGAGGTCGCGCGATTGTCTAACGTAAATTTCCAGCTGCAAAACTCGAGAAGCACGTTTCGGCAAAGTCGGTCGAAGGGCAAGCGCGACGTAGCCTCTCGACAGACCCCGGAGTATCTGGAACCGACCCAATCTAAACGTCGGCTACGAAAGGGCGTGCAAGGGGTTGGAGAAGTCTGAATTTTCAGTGGGCGGGTTCGTCGAAACTTCTCCATAACGCGGCCGAATTAATGGCAATTAATGGCATCCGTGTTTACCGGCCGGCTGTACACAAAGGCCTATTTGAGTAGCCAGTTCGCGACCAGGAGCACGTGTAAATTTCCACTCTCGTTTTCGGCCGAGACGGAGCGAGAGAGAAAGAGGTTTGATCGAGGGTTCTTGAACCACGCCGCGCAAACAGACCCCTAATGAATTGCTTGCTATTCGAAAGCGGGAAAAAATCCAATTACCGCGAGGCTCGTCGTCACTCCATCCTTCGGATTCCTTTTGTAATCGACGTCCCTGACTTTCTGACTTCGCCAGCTATATCGTGGAATCAGGATCGGTAACCGCGCATTTGTCTACGTCCGGCATGAATCTCTGGAGCGGTTCTTCAAGATGACGAAGCATTCTTCGGATTCTGCACCTCTGCGATGCTTTTTCGTTGTTCCTTTCTTCTGCCTCTTCAGCTGGTCCTGCAATTTCATTGGAAAAATGGACAATTACGTGGTAGCGGTGTGTAACAAGGATGGTAAAATCGTTTTTCGAAGTTTCTTGAAATTTTTCCAATTGTAAACGCGATACACCTAATCGCTGAGACGGGAATCATTTTCTGCGAGTCCTCGCCGTCTGGAAACTAATTTCGATACGGCGTCTTTTTAGAAACCTTCAGTTCTTTCATTTCTTTCATTCTCGTAATTTGAAAATTCTTCGCCATTTAAGTTGTACCGTAGGTAATTTGGAGAGTACGGCGGATATGCTAAAGTTCCCCTGTCAAGTTCTCCGATTCTTTTACTTTTTCTTTGCAACTGCACGATGTTTTTGCCCAGCTGCACCACCCAAGCCGCGTCAGTTGTTGACGATAAACGACATCATCGACGGTATTTTCGGGCTTTGACGTTTGAAAGTTCAAAACGAATAACTCCTTGCAAATTCGATCATACACACGACAGCGTTTTATTTCCATGAACAATATCCTATTTTCGAGTTGCTCTCGGTGTTTCATTTGAGGGTAATCACCGTGGTTTGGTTGGATTGTCGTACATAATTCATTTTTCGTCGTCCGTAACGCAGCATCGATTCAACGTCAGACTGCGTCGACGATATTTTCCGATAACCCTAATACGATATTCTATATATTTTCTTCTTTTTATAGGTATATTATATCAAAGAGATACAGCGAGATAGTATCGCTTGTTATTTATTCAATTTCGGTCTCATCTGCCTGGAAATGGATTTGGCTTGCAATTCCTTTCATTCGTTCTTCCATACTTATCATACCTATCGTTCCTTGATCGACTAATCGCTTATTTATCTAACCTACCTTACCCTATTTTTACTTTGTTACTATTTAAACTTGTCCTTAGTGGGGTAGTTTTTTTATATCCATTTGTTTTCGTTTAAACTCTGCTTGGACCGAATTCTTTCTTACGGTAAAGGCGTAGCATGACAGAGTTAACTCATTTGAACCCTCGACGACCTCCTCGGTATCTCGGACACTCGCGTTTCTTATGTATCAGCCGCATCAGTATGCGATAAAGGACCATGTACACGGTTGTTTCTGCAAGTTTTCGCCACAGCGAACGTATCAGATATCGTCACGCGTTTAACGACGTATCAGCATAACACGATATACGTAACGATGGACAGACAGCCGAAACGTTTGAGACAAGAACAAGTAGAAAATGATTAGAAGTGGATGATCGAGGCAGAATGACGATAAGAGCTGCGAGAACCTTGCTGCTGCCGTCTTTAGCGAATCTAACGACGGCGACGATAACGAGGCGGCCAGCGATTTTCATCAAGGACACAGAGAAATACTTGGTGAAAATTCTCGGCTGAAAAGACGAGTTACTCGCCTCGAAGCATAATTTTGCGCAAAAGCAGCATTTGCGATACGCGTTCGGTTAATTCAGCTTCGGTAGAATTCTGCATCCTTACACCGCAGTCTTGAAACTGTTCTACTTTATCAATTATTTCACCGCATGGTCGTCCTCGATGGTTTAGGGAATATCGAAGGTTCAAACAACCGTTCGACCAAACTCGGAATTAATTTAAAGCAAATCTTTGTTCTCTGGCAATCGGTAAAACCATACTCGATTAATCCCGACGCGTTGAAGATAAACAAAAGATAAATACCGAGTGGCACCACGCACGTAACATCACTTTAATCCTTTAATCTGTGCGATCTATTGCCCCGTGCATGGAACACCAACTGAGAATTAGCGTTCCCTCGTTGCTGGCTCACGGCTGCGGCTGAATTATTGTCTCTGTATCAGAAACCAGCCCTCGTAATGCGATTCCACCGAGAAATTACGCAGCGTGACGACGGGAATCGTTCCACCAAGACACCCCTCTACGGAAACTCTTCGCGGAAAGGGAACGGAGAAAGAATGGAAGATGACAGGAAGAGAGACGTCCGCGTTATCTCGAGCATGTCGCGCGGAAACCATGGCGAAAAACTCGACGGAAAGCGAACAGCATCCTCGCGATGGCTATGAATTATGCATGGGGCTCGACTGGCGAAACTTTACGACGTATATATACTACGACCTCGTGGAAATCCCTGAGATTCCATTAGACAGATTTTAATTAGGCGGTATTTTATCGACTCGCCACTGTACTCTTTTCCTCCTCGCCGAAGGATACGGTTTTATATGCTTTTCATCGAAAATGCTGCGTGAATTTGTGAAACGTACCACTCTTCGTTTAATCTATTTGTAAATTATGATAACCGACGGTTGGAAACGGTTGTGATATCGATTTCAGCTCTTAAAAAGTGTAAATTCGTTGTTCTCGATGATTGTTATACGAAATCGAAGTTTTTATCTCGTTTGTAGTTTCCACGTCGCTCTTATATCGTTTCTAAATTATAATTTTAGCTTTGAGTCGGTTTCTAAGTGGCTCTACACTCGATTTTATGTATCGCTTTTATTATCCATAATTCTAATCTGAATAATTAACCTATTATTATTTAAATCAATCATTGTAAAAATTAATAAAAATATAATTATTACGTTACGTACTTCGTTAAATTTCGTGCTCCCATTATCGGCTGAATCACAGTGGCTTTTAGTTTGAAACAATCGAAACTGTTTCGTAACGTAATAAAAAAGCCTACGATATTATGGAGATTCGTATTTCAAGATAATCGTAGCTAATTTCATCGGGGCGCAAACGTTGGCGTAGTACCGCGTAACATTTTTTACCTTCTGTTTGGAAAAGGGGTTGGCAAGTGGCGCCACGAGGGACATTCGCTGTTTTGTCAGTGTTTCGCGGAGCAGGTGTCCAGCGCAGCTACTATCCGCAAACAGAAAAACACAGCAACATACCGGGGGTGAGTTTTTACGAAACGACCAAAGTTGGAAAAACTCGGGTAAAAATTGAACGAGCAGTCTTCTCGTGAATTCGACGAACGAGCTTCCTCGTGGTTTATGGAACGTAAACAACACGGGGAGAAACGACAGTCAGACACTGGAACGAGGGATAAAGTGGCACAAGATCGGCCGTTTTCCGCTTCCAGTTTGTATTTATTACCCGGAGCTCGATACGAGTACAGCGATTCTTATTTTTCTTTCTCGATGGACGAGACCCTCGCGGACAAGGGTTGGAAAATGTTTATGCCATCGCGAGGCAACACCTGGTTGCTAGGGATTGTTTATCAAGACGACGTACGTATTCTCGATGGTTCGTCGATTGGCGGCTGAAAACCACAATAATTAATTCTAAGGGTAGAGGGATACCAGAATTTTTGAAGACTCCATTCTGACGAAGATTTCGTACTTGTTTGATTTTTCGAAATCGCGATGTTCTCGCGAGTAAACTGATAAAAGAATCGCATTTGGAAAACAGGTTTGAAGTTTCATATGCACACTTCGAGCAATTTAAACAAACCGATATTCCAAATATGCCGCAATTTCTCTATCAGAAAACAGAGCTACGTAAAAACAAATTGTTCATCGGTATCAGATATAGAAATTATGCAGTGTGTTTCGACGTTTCTCCGACATGGTGCGATGATAGTAAATAGCCGAAGCTTTGCGAAAGAGTGATAAGGCGCCGAGTTAAGGCAGTCTCCGTAAAAAGATAAATTGTTGCTTCGAAAGAAATACACGGTAACACGGAAGAAAGTACCTAGCTACGCGAACTTTCGCTTTTCGATCCTCCCACGCGTGTCTCCCTCTGTTTCTTGCCTTAAACTCAAGCGAACTGCAAACTTCCATCAGGCAGGGATCTTCGATCCCGTCGATGTGCCTCGGCTTGTTTCTCGAACGTTCTCGCATGACGAGAAGTCGTCGTGACACGCGATAAGAGGACGTCGTAGGCAAAGTGTTTCTCGAGTCGAAGGGGCTGCAGACACGAGAGGGAAGCTCGCGGAGGTCGAAGAAAAGCGAAGAAAACGAAAACGAAAGAGAGAGAGAGAGAGATTCGACGTCAGCAGATCGAAGGTTCCGTTCTCCTGCGACGGCTGCGGGTATTAGAAAAGGCCGAGAGGAAAAAGAACGGGGAACGAACGATTCGGCTGCATACAAGCCTCGAATAATATTCGAATATTGAAGGCGGAACGCGAACACCGGCGCGCTCGTAAACCCACGTGGATATGAATGCGGATGGCTCAATTTTCCGTGGCTGCCGCGCTAACATCCAAGACGTGACGGCTTTGTCGACCAACTTTTTCCTCCTCTGTTTTTCTACAGTTCGTTCCCTGAGAACGCGGTGTCTTGGAAAACGAGCTGAAAATTATTACGCCAAGCAACGTAGGGCACGAGGTAGTTGATACGCTTTTACGAGAACACGGTCTACGGATGATTAGATGGTTTCGCGGTAACATAGTCGGGGACGGAATTACTATAATCCGCGTCGTTTGTCTTACTATTGATAGATTTTGCGAATTTAGACGGCAGAATGGGCGTGGTTGGTATAAAAAATTCCTTTCTCCTTCGCGATTCCGGTAAATTTTTGTACGTGTCATCTAGTCAGACAAACTTAAGTCGTTTGGTCCAATTTTAAAAAAAGTTATTTTCTTTTGAAGGGCGTTCGGATACGTCCGCGAGTCGCTGTATACAGAAACAAGCCGAGTCATTCTATACCTTGACATATAAGAAGATGTCTTTCCATTTCTCTTAACAAACTCCGTGAAACATTATTACCGGAATCTTCACGAAAGACCTTCTAGAACGACGAATCACAGTGGCGGAATATTCCATATACCCTCTCATCGATCCCTGCACCCTAAAAGAGAAAAGTATCCGCAAGAGAAGCTTCTCTCCTCTCGATTCTCTTTCGGAGTAGTTGGTGCGTGTCGCATTGTACCGGTGGATATTTTCCAGGGGTCTGCCGTGTCCTGAGACTTCCATCAACTGTCCCAGCGACCCGGGGAGGATGTTGGATTCGGAGGGTAGCGCGGAGAGCGTCCGCGGTTCGGAGAATTCGACGGCGCGCGAGGAAACGATCGTCACGCTGCCGAATCGGCAGAATGCGGACGGTGACAAGCTCGAGGAATTCGAGAAGCTGCTTCAAACGATTTTACCTTCTCGCACACCGTCGCAGGAGGAGGAGGAAACGGAAGAGAACGAGATCGAGAAGAAGATAGGTTCGTCCTTGTTCGCTACGGTGTCTGCAACGTGTGCCGATTTTGGTACACGCCGAAACTTATTTACAGGCCAAGCGATATTCTAATACTCGCACAATACGTATAATAGGCGTAGAAACGTGAAAGAACGAACGAAGTTTCAGTACAAATTGCTCCGAGTCAGGTAATCTGACTAATCTAAACGAAGCTTAACTGTCTCAGAGAAAAAGAAAAGATTACGAAATAAAGTCAACGAATGGAATATCCGGATATAAACTTAAATGTAATTTGCGTATTTTGCAGGATGTTTGGTAAAAATTCGTTGCCGGTGCGTAGAACAAGATACGTTTAATTTGGCGTTTTTGCTCGAAAGAGACTGAAAAAGGCTGAGAAAGGGCATCGTAATGCACAGAGGACTCTGCCGAGGGCTAACTCTGACCCCTTAATGCCGACAGGGGCTAAAACAAAGCCGTCCCGCTCCAATTATCGTTTCATTTTTTTTTCCTCGAGAAAGCTTCCGAGTAAGCCACAAAACGCCAAGTTCGTTCTGAAAAAAGTCTTTCTGCGCGAGCATCCAACCCTTCTTACTTCCCACCCTTTAGCGTAAAACCTACCAGAATTTACGATTACAAAAAGTACAGCGGTTTGTAACTAAAAGGCAAAAGTTTCGAGACTTGTGCACGTATTTGCGCTTCTTAGGATTCGCTAAAGCGATAAGATTCAGGATTAAAGCAACGTAGCGCTAAAAAAGAGCCTCCTCTTATCGTATCACTTTCCAGCAAGCATCCTGACCATTTTTCCTGCACCTGGAATACTGCTTAGAATAGAAATCCAAGAGGGATATTTAGGTTGTGCATAGGTAGGGGTTAGGTTGGGCTTAGGTTCGTTATATAGCCGGAGATGGGCTGACGTTATGACGACGACTCTTGACGTAGTCGGGTTTTAGAAGATACGCGAAGAGAAAGAAGGGAGGTTCGTCTATGCTGGATCCCCCTTGTTCCGAGGAACACTGGCTCGTTCTTTTAAAAGGTAGAACGATGAGAAGGGACGAAGAAAAAGGGCGAGGGCCAAGGGATGCAGTTTCGCAGTGGAAACTCAGGTAACCTGTTGAGAGGGCCTGGAGTAGGCGAAAATGGAGAGCTTGATGCAGCTTAACTTGGAGAATTTCCCAGACGCTCGCCAAGGGCATTTGCAGGGAAAGTGGCTGGCTGGCTGGTTGGTTGGCAGTCGGGGCGCTTTCCGACAGCGAAGAAATTTCTCCGGCCCCGGGGATTAAGTTCCGCCTCGCGGCTGAAACGTCTCACCAGCTTTCGTCTTTTATCTCCCCAGCCCACGGTTTCTATTCTTATTCGGCCGCTTTCACGGCGAGCACGCGGCAACTGGATGGTAACGCGAACTTTAATGATCTTTTTCGTGGCCGGACAGAGCCGCCGGAAATTAGCGACCGGTAGAACTCGCTCGCCGGGAGCTCTTCGCTTTTGTATTCTTTTCTCGTCGTAATCGTTGTCGACGTCGTCGTGAACTCCAACGACTCGGAGGAAAATGGACAGAAAGATATTTTTCCCAACTCTTACTCGTCCGCGTTCGCGTTCCAATATCACCGGAGAAAGACACAAGAATATTAGACGACGATCTTTGTCAGTTTTTCCACTTTAACGTACCATCAGCTACGTTATAAATTTGTTTGTAGCGTGCATGATACCGAATAACGATAAATACGATAGTAATATTATTATCAAAACTGATGTAAACGATAACGAAACGATACGACAGATACAGTCGAGAAAAGTATAGATTTTATTATATCAAATTGACGAGATTCTTATTGTAATAATCTCTTCGGTTTTATTCGAGAGGCTCTTAAGGGAGTGGAATTACTTGGCAATGTTTTTCTCTAACGTTCCGTGGATTCTTGGTAGATAGTTCGAACGAGAATCCGTTGTTTTTCTTTCCTGTTAATCTTGCTCGCCGAATCGTCGATTTGGGGAAAGCACGATGGTCTCTGGAGATCGCTCGAAGCGGCCGGACGAAACATTAACTCCATCAGGGGTAGAAAAATTATTCCACGGAAGAAAGCCGCGGGCAGTCTGGCCGTGGCGTACGCGAGCAGAATTAACGATCGCCGCGGAAATCGAAATATTAACTGGACGTGACAGCGGTCGCCCTCCGGTGCCGCAGTAGAATGGGACGCGCTTGATCAGACATCGTTCAGTTTCGAATATTTCGCGCGTCATTCTTTCTCTTTCTCTAAACTCCATGTATCGATATACTTTTACTAACAGGAGAGTCTCTTTATTCTTTACAAAACGAAGCTGATAACAAACGACTCTATATAATATTTAATATAATAAATATATAAGAATCTTTATATTTTTGTTTTTGTATCTGTATCTGAGTGATTCTACACAAGTGGGAATTTTTGTGGCTCCCGCTTTTTAACACACTAGCGATACCAGCATGTTCTTGTTATACCAAGAAGCTCGTTAGGATTCGTACGTTAAACGAAAAAGCGTATGGGCAAGATCATTGTCGCTTATGCAGAGTGGTTCGTCTCTGCAACACGTACACATGCATAGTGGCTAGAAAATGTATTCGCACACTATTGTACTTGTCATAATATTCGTATACTTGGTAATGAAGTCGTAATGGTAATGCGAGAGCTTTCTTCGAACAACGTCACGACGATGTGCAAGGCTAACGATAACCTGTTTAATTACGATACACCGAGTAGATTTAACAGGAGGAAGGTAACGGTGCGATGCGAATGTTTTCCGAGGGAACCGCAGCTGTTGCCAAATTCGAGTCGTCGCGGCGAGTTCTTGGCCTCTCGATGGCCCAGTCCTAAATTTCCTGCTGAATTTCCGTGGAAACCGAAACGCCGTTGTCCCGCGTGGTGTTCCAAATTAAACTCATAAAACGTCCGGGTCCGACACGAACGTTCGGAACCCGGTCCCGGAATTATACGACGCGATATCAACGTAAATCTTGGAAACATGATTCCGTGGCTACCTTGGAACACGCAGACACTGTATTTAATCATGGTTTAGTTACTTACGAGCGATTCTTTCCTACTTGAAAAACTTGTTCTCAAGTTTCGTTTAATTTGCCTGGTTAATTTGTTTGGTTTAAATATCGCTCGATATTAACCGAAAGTAACATCAAGGTCGTAGAATAACGTGACAAAACGATAAAAGAAACTAAAGTAACCATACCTTTGCTATTGCTAGGCAATTATACGAAATCTATAATTTTATTTCAAACAATTATGTTTGTGCAATTATGTTACACGAAACTACAATATAATTCCATTCTGATCGTAGTATAATCGCGTATTATTATAGTTTTAACGAAATTTCAAAATGTTTTATATATAATATAGTAAAAGCGATATGAACACAAAAGTTTTGTACGACAAGCGTCGCAACACTTTTGTATTTTGGCTTTCGATCAGGGATAGTTGAGAACTTCTTAAAGCTTGGAATCTGGTTTAGACAGCGCCCCCGTTTAGTTAGAACCCCGTAGCCACAGCATCGATTAATACAAACTTTAATTAAACGTCCCCCGCGGAAACGTTCCGGCGCGCCTTCGAACGTGCATTCCGTGCAATTTCCGGCGCGATGGTGTCAGACTCGCGCGCATGATTAAAATAATAAATTGCCAGCTCGCGTTTTCGCTGGAAATTAGCGGCACATCGGCCGGAAGGCCGCGACACTGGCCGTTTCTCGGCCCGCAAACGACGATACTTTGAATTATAAATGGCAACGAGGGCGTTGCCATTCGCTTCGATGTAAGGAAATTCTTGTGCGAGTACGGAGGATGAGAGATTTTAACGGAGCCTATGCTCTGCGTCGTCTCTGGCTACCAGCCAATTCGATCTCACGGTCTGCCTCGTTTTCGGAATTGCGCTATTAGATTTACGAAAAGCGTTCCCGCGACGCTTGGATTTCCAGAAGAGAGTCGCCGAATGGCCTTCTGATCGAAACCAGTTTTCCTGGCTCCGTCCTAACTGTCTTGGATCGGAAAATGCAATAAAAGCATCTTTACGAATAATACAAGATACGTTTAAATTTGGGATTCGAATCACACGTATTCTGAGAAATGAAAATGGACCGTACGTTCGAAAGCTTCTCGTATTGAAAATAATCTAACAAATTGAAATTTCTCGGAAACGAGGGAGGTTACCGAAGAACGTAAACTTCAGCGGAGATGGATATCAAATCGTTTTCAGTATGTGGATCGTTTATCTCGATGTACAGCGAGCCTCGGATAAGAATGACGAACGATCGGAGCGTCGTGGAACCGACAGGATTATCAATTTTTCCGAGTCAAAAGTTCATCGGATCCCCTAAGAAACTCGGGCTCTCTCCACCTTCGAAATCGTTTCCGTTACCTTCGACTTCTGCTCACCTTTTTCTATACAGGGTGTTATGAAAAGTTGGAATTAAACTTCAGTGGCATACTCTGTACACTCGTGGAAAGAGCAGAAAGCACTTTGCCACATTTCTTCGTAGAATCGTTATTTAAACAATGTTAAAAGTAAAACTCAGTGGAATAACTCTATACGTACACGAATGCTGTAACGATAAAGCGGCAAGATACTTGAAAGTCGAATGGTGCCACTATGGCGACGTTAAATATTTATTGTTTCGACTAGCTGGCAGTGTCAGCAGAAAAATACGCCGGCTGCAAAAACTTGACGATTATTGCGCACCCTTAAAGCTTAACCCCAACTTCTTGAAGCATTCTATATAAAAATATTATGAAACGTTGCGCCATTCGAAGAAGAAAGAACGTCGGTGTGACTTTGGACGCCAGACGCGTATATCGTGAAACGAGGCATGCGTGAAAAATGACACGGGCTTGAAAAGCTCCCTAAATAAGAAATCGTGGCCGCGTCCGCTGGAACCCTTCGAAGTGAGAGCGAAAATAGCCGCGGGACTCGCGGCCGATCATCAATTTTCAGCGTGTCAGCGCGCAGCAAAAAGGGCGTCTCGAGAGTCCGGAATCCTCGACTTCCGGCTCGCAGTTGCTCGCTCGCGATTCTCCGCGTTTTGCACCGCGATAAAAGAAGCCGTGCAGTGGATGACGAATGGCGAGCAACCAGGACAAATTTCGCCCTGGGGTAGATAACGTCCGAAATCATTACCGACACCCCGTGCAAATTGTTTGGCCGACGCAGCTCGAAGGCAGTCTCTTTTTTTTCCGCCTACGCCCTACCGTTTCAATTTGGGGACGGATGTTCGAAGGAAAAGTGATTGATGATCGACCGAATACCACGCTATGCAAGGGGTAGTCTTCTAGAGAGTATGAATTGATTAAGAGAATGCTGTTGATTCTCCGAAACGCGGCTGTGGATTGATCGTTCGAACGAAGGGTGACACGGTTTGATTATGTATTAAGGAGCAAGCGATTCTTGGATCACCTGTTGAGGGATTACGAGTCTGGTGAACGAATTAGGCATGATAAACGTTTCGAATGAGTTTTAACGAGTCGACATTTCTGGTGCCACTGAACTTTCGTATCCGTATCGCTATCCATACGATAGAACGATATATCGTCAAATCGTAATCCAGGTAACTAAGTGCTCGAATACTTTTTCGAGAAATTTTTTTAAACACGTACTTTCAGATTGGTTTCAGACTTGTTGATTAACGTAATCGCGATAGTCGAGTCTCGCAAGGACGATGAAATCTCGAAATGTTTCGTACAACGCACGCGATATATTCGTAAAAGGTGTCTACAAGCGTACGAATACTGTGACGAGCGTGTGTATACGAGAGAATTTATTTAACTTCGTTAACTTGCATGTAACTTCGACGTTCCGAACGTCGACTAATCAGCTCTTATTGAAGAAACTGAGAGATCGAAGAAACTCCGCCCCTCTCGCGTCACATCTAATTTACACCCTATAATAGAGTATTCAACGAAGATGAAATTCGTACAGCTACGAAAATTTTCATCTCTTCTCTCCGCTCATTCGAACGAAGGGTGAGCGTTCACGAAATGAAAGGCACACCCTCCTCTTTGCGAGCAGCGTGCATGGGTCAAATTTTTCAAGTTATACGCGCGGTTCGTTGGTGCATGTGGAAGCCGTTCCGGAGATGCTCGAGCAGCGGAAAATCTGCTGGCTTTCGGGAAACGGCAGACGGCTAATCCGTCGAGAGAAATTAGTTCTGACGTTTGATCGGGGATACTCGAGACTCTTGTCGAGCCTCTTGTACGTTCGATGGCCAGATGTTCTCGCAAGCTGCTCCATTTTTTCCATTTTTCTATAGCTTTTTGGCAGTTTTCGATCGTATTGTGCAGGGTGCAACTGAACAATGGCAGCAATACGTATACGTATATTACGTGTACTTGATCGATAAGCCGATTAGAGGACGAAACGAACGTCCCTTTTCCAAGAACTCGCGTTATCAACGTTGCGTTCTAAATCCCCCTGCCAGCAAATGGCACCGCTTTTACTGGCTGAAATCCAAGGACAAACAGCTGCAGTGCCTTTCTGCGCCTTCCTATTTTTACGTCGGCGCAATTTCCTCGTTTTTACGACCGATCGATCGAACTGATCGGGCCAATTTGTCTCTTGCATTGTAAGCGACGCGATCAATCGACGACATCTTTTACTTCATCGAAACTCACCACCGTGATGTAGAAAGCGACATCCTACGCTGCTATTTTCTAATCGTAAGCCTCTCTGGCAATTACAATCTACGATTTCACTCACAATCCGCTTGTTCGATCGAAGAACAGGTTGCACGTAGATTCGTCTTCCAATCAATCGCATTCATCACTTTTGTCCATAATTTTACACACGCTCGTCAACCTACCAACGTCGGAAACAAATATAAAACGTTCGATAAAAGAATCGAGTTAACGTACAAAAAACTAGAGGTAATGTCGAAAACTTCGAAGAAACAAAATTCGCAAGAAAAATACTAAATCTTCAAACGATAATTAAATACCACAATCGCTCGAAAAATTTTTCTAAACTGTATTATGTCACACAAGGAAACGTTCGATCGATTCATCCGTGGACGAGGAGCTTCAACATCCCAAATCAGTATCACTGATCGTCGACATACTTAAAAAGCTATTTGTCGTATTTTATCACCTGCATATTCTCCACAGTAAGCCACGTCGAAAGTGAAACGATCTCGCGTCAAAGTGCTCGATCGAAAGTTTACAACGAACGTAATCCGTGGACGCGAAACTCTGACTAACGTCCCCAGCGAGTACGAAAGAGTAAAATGGTACCTGCCAGTACGCGAAAGGCGGTATCGCGTGCTATGTCAGTCGTTCTCGAGAATATTCCGTGCGTCCCGTGACAATAGGCAGGCAACGAAGGCATAGGGTCGCCTAAAAGACACGAGCCTCCAATGCCAGAATGTAGTTCCGTTCGGTTCAGTCGGTGCCTGGTCTCTTGACCTGCTTGCACGACGGCCACCAAACGATTGGCATTTTTACCCCGCGTCCACCACTCCCCCTTTCGTGGTCACGTCAGCCTTTTACATATTTTCCATCCTTTGAGATACGCCAGCATTGTGTTACGCTTGCTTGGTCGCGTCACGAGAGTCCTAGCGTAGTTCTTTGAAGAGGAAATCCTGGTTGCCTGTTGTTGGAAGTTAAGCCAACGTTTTTTTCAAATTCTCACGTTTCGTACGATTTAATGTCTTTCGTAAATTAATTTCTCGATGATGAAGACGCGAACTAGCGAATAAAAGAGTAATATCTTACGTCAAGATTTCAAATCTACAGCTGAATTCCAATCGGATTAAAAATTTTTGACCTAAGTATATCAATTGAGAAAATAGTAAATGCAATAAATATAAAAATAACATCTTACGTTGAGATCTAAAATCTCGAATCTAAACGTATAAACTGAGAATCTAAATAACTTATGCGAAATTTGTATAAGCAGAAATGGCTACTCCCGATGGACCGGCGGATTTTCGTTTGGATTACATCGGTGGTTTCGTGCAGAAGTCGCTGAAACTGAAGCCGGAGAAGTGGGCCAGATTACTCCTCACGGAGGAATACAGAAACGCTGTGCTGGATTTTGTTGATAATCCTCTGCCAGCTGCTCTTTTTGTAGCTTTGACACCGAACGCGCAATTGGTGGCTTCAACCTCGTTCCCTATACCATATCAGAGAACCAAAGGTGAGTACGATAATGAAAACTTTCCAAAATATCCGCCTAAGGCAAAATTTTGAAAATTGTATTCACGTTATATTCATATTCATCATGTTATATTTACATTCATATTCAGGTATTTACGCCGTGAAGATAGAACAGGCGCCATTACCCAAGGAGAAAGAAGTTTGTTCATCGATGCTGATATTAGGGGATCTGTCGTCTCGAGTTGTCGATCAATTAGCTACTTTGGTGGACAATTTATTCGCGCCCCTGTTGAGCAAAGCAGAGAATCACAAGGATTTGCCTGACGTCGCGATTCAGGACATCTGTAGACACGTTCATTCTCTTCGTGGTACTCTGTACCAAGTAAACTTTCCTTCTCTTTTGTAAAGATTTATTATAGTTTTCATACGCGTGTTCTCAGTTTATACAGGGTGTCCCCGATTTAAAGATCAGAGATTCGGGAGCGTGCAGAATATCGATAAGATTAATTTATTTCTGTTTCATTTTGGAGAAAATCAGGAAGAAAGAACAAGGGACATGCTGTATATTTAGATTCGAAATGGTAGATTCAACAATGGTGTTGGCAGTACGAAATTGTACGAATGTTTTCCGTCGAAATACAGGTGAAAGGCCAGGTAAACGGCAGAACGGTGCTCCCAATGCCAGCCGGAATGGAGAGGGCAACGGAAGTGGAGAAGCTGGTGAGAACAGAAGGCCCCCAAGCTGTCGATCTGTATTTGAAGAGCGCCATCGAGGGTGTCGTGATAAAGTGGGCCTACTTGGTGAACGACGTTGTCACTCAGGAATCTGGCGCAGCTTTTGAGAATGGTCAAAATCCCACCCCCTATGTCGAGCTTGACTATTGGTCCACGAGACTAGCTAATTTAAGGTAGAGGATACCGAGTATCCATCTATGGCAACGTTTTCGTCGTTCCGGCATTTATTTATTTCTGATAAAAACGTCGAAAATAAGTATTTTTCCTATCAGACACGAAAAATGTAAGAAAGCTGAGCGGTAGGGTAACAATATTCTCCAAGTCTAACAAATTACAGTATCCAAAGGTTAATTATTATAGAAGAAGGATCGTTTTCCAGATATATCTACGATCAATTGCGAGAGGATCGCGTGAAGAAAATGGCGAGCATTTTGGAAACGACAGACAGCGCCTATTTCCCCTGCTTTCGCACCCTTTTCGATAACGTGGTATCCTCGATGGCAGAGGCGAAAGAGATATCTCTGTATCTATCTCCATTGGCCAAGTGTTTCAAAGCGGTCGAAGAGGTCGACTTCTCCGAGGCTAAGCCGCTAATGGCCACGCTGATACACTCGGTCGGATTAGCCTGGTCGAAATCTAGCTACTATCAGAGCTCCACCAAGGTGATCATCATGTTTCGACAGATTTCCAACCTGTTGATACAGGAGGCTCGTCGATTCCTCGACCCAACCTCCATCTTCCAAAGCGACGTTGACGAGGCTTTACAGCGTGTGCAAATATCTCGAGGTTAGAATCGATCAGAAGATCGTTCTCATCATTCGAGCACTATCTTTCTATGGCGATACCATTTCTTCAACTTCTAAGCCTCTTTTAATTTTACTTCTAACGTTGTTCCTAATTAATTTCTCGTCTCTTTCGGAGACTTTGTAGATCAAAAGCATTACACGCTCTTTCTTGCAGGCGTCTTGGAAGAGTTCAAACGACAATTCGAACTTAGGAAAGACATGCCAGCGATGAAACCCGATGCACCACCGTGGACCTTCAATTCCAGCGCCGTTTTCGCTCGCCTGGATACTTTCTTGAAACGACTGAGCGACATCGAGTGGCTATTTAACACCGTGATGGAATTTTCCAAGCTGGAAAAGATAGAAATCGGCGGCATTCTCGGCCGATCCCTCAGCACCAGGATCGTCAACGTGTACAAAGAGTTCCAGCAGCTGTTCGTTTCTTTCACGGTGCGGGCAAACGACGCGCTCGAGCCAGACGACGAATCTTTCACCGTAGACTGTGCCAAGTTCAACGAGTCCATCACCGATCTCGATTGTAAATTGGCGGCCATTCTTTGCCAGGCTTTCGACGATTGCGGCAACCTCGAGAGCGTTTTCAAGGTACCGTATCTGGTAGACTTGGACAACTGTGGTAGGATAAGTGGCGGAAAAACGGGCCATTTTTCAAAAAACTACAATTCTTCTATCGATCTGCTTTCACAGTGTAATAAAACGAAGAATTCGAAATAAACAAATTCCAAAAATAACGATCTTCGAAATTTCCTCAGTTTCTAGATGCGACAGACGCATAACTTCAACATAAACATAAAAACAAATATATTTTATAACAAATAAAAATTAATTTTTGTACGATAATTTTAACAACTAAAATTCTTACAAGTTCTTCGTTTCAGTTGATAAATATCGTTGGAACGGTGCTAGATAGGCCAATGATAAGCAAACAGTTCGCAAATCGCTACACCAGAATTTTGGATCTATTGAACGTCGAGCTGACTGTAGTCGAAGTTCTGTTTAATCGTGGCACTAGAGGCGCTCTAATTAATCTTCCACCTTTAGCCGCGGCTCTGACATTTATCACCATGCTCAGACAACGCATCGATCTTCCCGTTCAATCTTTCAAAGCTATTCAACATCCGTAAGTTGTTTAAATAGAGATTTATATTTGATAGAACAATTTAATTACAAAATAATTATACCGATCATAGAATAGTGAACAGCGAAGAGGGCCAGAATATAGAAAAACGTTATGAAAGGCTTATCCAGATCTTTAAGGATAAGGAGACTGAATTGTTCACGGAATGGGCACGAACCGTACCTGACGCAGTCGATATTGGACTGAATCGCAATATTCTCTATCGCGAGAAGGATTCCACGTTACTGCTCAACTTTGATCCCCAGCTTTTGTGTGTTTTAAAGGAAGTGAACTATCTGAAGCAAATGTCTCGATCAGACATTCCCGAAGAGGCAATAAAGGTATCTATCCACTTGACGTTTTTCCTATGTATCCCTACACGTATAGCACCACAGCAAAATTTAGGCAAAACCTGACTTAACTGCACAATGATATTGTTACAGCCGTTGCGTGTAACGCAGTGTAACGTGGCATAATAAAATTGCTATTTGGAAAAATTAAAGAATTGGCACGTGTAAAAGAGAAACATTTGGGAGCAGTTTTGTCATTCAGCTCTTTTCGCTGTCAATGTATAGATAAGAGAGACTGTTAATTAGTAATTCATTCTTGCGATAATAATTGAAATCGATAAACATTTGGACGAACCGTGCAATTAATTGATAATACTACAAATAAAATTCGCCAATAAGTGTGACAAGTTAAGGTGGTTTAATAGTCTTCGATATGTAGGTGTCGGAAAACGTCGAAACGTTCCGAAAGTTCCGCACGCTGCTAGCAGCCACAGTGTGTTCGTACAACAACGTGTGCAAGACGACCAGGCGAGTGGAGTTGCAGCTGATCGAGAAGGAGATAACTAGGATCGATTCGTTGGTTTCTCGAGGAGAAACAGAATTATGCTGGAAGTCGGACGGCGTTCTGGAGTACATCGTGGAATTGGGTGAACTCGTGGAGGGGCTCTGGAAGCGAATCAAATCGACCCAGACGAACGCCGAGAAGATCAAAGCGGTGTTGGACGCCTGGACGAGGACGCCTCTCATCGAGAGGAAGGATCGTCGTAAGGACGCTTTATTGTCGTTCGACGAGCGGCCAGAAAAAGTATCAAGACGTTACGGCGAGGTCGAGAGGGCTGCCGAACAGATTCATTCGTTGTTGGAAGAGAACAGGCTGCTTTTTCAAGTTTCCGACGAAATGGAGGAACCGTGGCAAAAATACGTAGATTACATCGATAGGATCGTGATGGAGTCCCTTCGAAGGGCTGTAGGGTGTTCGTTAGGTGAATGGGCCTCTCCATATTTTTCGTACAATTATTGTTTCAGGCTTTCGTTGTGGTTTCTTTAAATTCTCAAATTATGAAATCTCTTCAAATTTCCTGTTTTAGTCGATTAATGGCAATCGGCGAATCAATGGTCTGCAATTCTTAGAGCTAAATAAACTTTTACGTACAGATTTTTTTATAATCGTTTCTTCTGTATTGTGATGATTCTATTTAAGTACGTTGCTTCTGATTCTGTTAACCATAAAAGAGATTTCTTTTTCCCTTTTATTCGTACCAGGGTATTTGGTAGACAATATGGATTCCAATGAAGAAACTGAGCCGCTGTTAGAAGCGAAGTTAGAACTCAGGGAACCAGATCTCTATTACGTGCCTTCATTGGAACCCGACGATCCGGATGGATTGGACCAATTAATCTTGGCACTATTGAACGATATCATAGGGATGGCTGCACTGGTGCCACGATTAAAAAGAGATGCCATAGGATACAGCGAGGAACTAGAGGAAGATCCAGATATAAAGGGGATGAAAAATGAAATTATGAATAACGTTTCGACCGCGGTGGAGGAAGCTACCGAATTCTGCAGCAACTTCGAAGGTATAAATACCACGAAATACTAATCTAAATGCATAGAATTCGCGTAATGTGGAAAAAATACATAAGATATAGTAAAATGCAGGCTAATAGTTAATAACGATAATTTACTAATAGCAATACGCGTTGTACATCTTCAAACCTTCCACAAACGTATAAAAATCTACTGCCTACGAATTATAATAGAATCAACGAACATCAGAGGATGTTTCTACGCTTGGTCTACTCTATGATCCACCCTCGTTCTTTGTCGTCTTATTTTATCAGGATACGCCTATCTCTGGTTGGACGATAGAGACATGGTGATGCAACAGTTTCTCGAGTATAGCCGACAATTGACGATGGAGGAAATGGAGATGGTGGCCGTGCAGGATCCCAAGGGGCCGACACGGTCACCGCCGAAAATGGAGCAATTCCGCGAGCAAATCGACCTTTACGAGGGCCTCTATCTCGAGATCGAGGAAATGGAACCATCGAAAGTGTTTTGTGGCTGGTTCAGGGTAAACCTCAGACCCTTCAGACAGTCGGTGCTGAACATGGTCTGCAAATGGTCCAGCATGTTCAAGAGACATCTGGTCGATCGCGTTACCAGCAGCCTCTCGGATTTGGGATCGTTTATAAGGTGTTTTCTCTTACGAGTTACCATTCTTTATACGAGCAAACGAAGAACGATTTCAACTGTTTTGTAGATCGATAGCTATGTTGGCAATCACGATATTCGTTGCACGTTCGATAATCTCGGTCTACTTGCGCACTTGGCTACTTTGATTTGTCTCTATAGATCGTCCTCTTTCCTTCGATCAGACGTAGAAGGAACGTCTGGCTTTCATATTTTTCTGATATTGAAAAATTTCCCGAAAGAGTAAAAATGGTTACCTAGAGAGCCAATATAAGGAAAAAGGAAGGAGCTGCTTTTCGATGGATTCTTCAATGTATATTTTATTCATAGACGAGCAGACGAGGGTTTGCTCCAACCAATACAACCAGGTGACTACGTCGGACTCGTTAGCGTGATGGGTTATCTCTTGCAAGTGAAAGAAAGGCAACCGACTACGGATGAAATGTTCCAGCCGTTGGAAGAGACGATCGAATTGTTGAAATTTTACGATCAGGATATCCCAGAGGAAGTAAACGTTCTGCTTCAAGAACTGCCCGAGCAATGGTCCAATACGAAGAAACTGGCGCTTATGGTTAAACAACAAGTGGCACCCCTGCAAGCAGGTACATACATCTACATTCGTAGATATTAGGACAGCTGCTAATTTTGTACGAAATAAAACAGGTGAAGTGTCCAGAATACGAGGACGAATCTCCGCGTTCGACACGACCATAACTCACTACCGCGAAGCTTTTCGGCGCTACAGCTTCTTCAAACACGATTGTTCGAATCCTTACGAACTGTTAGACGAAGGACACAAGGAGATTCTGATGTTGGAACGTCAAATGAAAGACATCCAAGAGTCTGCATCGTTGTTCGAAGTTATGGTGCCAGAATTCAAAGTGTTGAAGCAATGCAGAAGAGAGTTGAAGATGTTGAAGCAACTATGGGACTACGTGAATATCGTTAGAAGCTGTATAGAAGGATGGAAGACTACGCCTTGGAGAAAAATCGACGTAGAGAACATGGACATCGAGTGCAAGAAATTTTCCAAGGAGATACGAGGTTGGTGACACGATATTAACTCTACCGTGTTCTTTCAGTTGCATTTTTACCACGTTAAAAGATATCTCGTGTTTGTGCAAAATATGGAAAAATTGTTGTCGGCACGCCTGATTTTTTTATTTCTATTTTGCGTTGAACGTTCTCTCGAAATATTAGAAACCCGTGTCGTTTGTTACTAAAACGAGTAAGCTGTCTTCAAACGTGTTTTTAATATACTAATTGCAATTAGCCCTGGACAAGGAAATGAGATCGTGGGACACTTTCGTATCATTGGAGGCAACCGTGAAGAATATGTTGACGTCCTTGAGGGCCGTAGCAGAACTCCAGAATCCAGCTATAAGGGAAAGACATTGGAGGCAATTAATGAATAGCACCAAGGTATCGGCGGAGGTTAAAAAACGAAGAATAGGTTTACGAAAAGGATAGAAAATGATTTAGATACGTTTTATATTACGTTTTACATGATATCCAATTTTTATGAAAGACTTTACATATATATATTTTTTGTAAGAATTTTTTATATCATTGTACATGAAAAAGTTTTTGATGAATTTTATACGAAAAATAGTTATACATAAGGATTCAGTTTAGCATATTTTTACAAAAGTTCACCAAGATGTTTAGAGTTAGTTGCACCGCTGTATATACGCTATCGGTGTTGCAGAAACTGGGCGACATGACTCCAGAAATGACCGTAAGTCCACTGTAAATACTGGCACTTTGTTCTCTAAATAATTATTTCCAAAATTTTTAAGCACGAATATTTAAACCACCGTCACGATTCATCAATAAATGCATTATTAGTTACTCATCAGTGCATGTATCACGTATGTATGTGATCAAATAATTTGTACCATATTTTTATCATCGTTTTTCGTTCGTTCTATGTACCAGTCACTGTATATATTTCATCGAATAAATTGATTTTGCATTCGAAACGTTTAATTCTTCGTACACCTGGCTTTACGTTTATTTCTTCAAATTGTTCGTCAATGCTCACATTGCATAAATTTCAAATACATTCGCTATAATATATAATGTTAAACCATACATGATTCATAATGATACACGATATTCATAATTATAATGCTACGTATTTAGAGACATAGCCGGTAAAGACGAATGCGTTTAGGTACGATTCGTTATGGACGAGTCTACCACGTTGGCCGATCTTCTGGAGCTAAATCTTCACGAGTGCGAGGAAGAAGTGAAGAACATCGTGGACAAAGCCGTGAAAGAAATGTCTATGGAAAAGTACATGAGAGAATTGAACACCACCTGGTCGAAAATGGAATTCGAGAAAGAAATTCACGCTAGAACTGGCGCTACCCTAATAAGAGCCAGCGAGGAATTGATCGAAACGTTGGAAGAGAACCAGGTACTTTCTACACGGATCGCTTGTTACGCACTCGAGCACGAATGTTGCAAGAATCGCAGAAATTTAGTGACTTTTGAACAAATTACAGAACCGATTTTTATCGCACTCGTCAGTTAGATTTGCACAATGTGATTCGTTTTATGTAGATTAAACCAGCAGAAATCGTACTTGGTGAAAATTTAAAGAGACTCAAGCGATTCGACGATGAGAGTTTGGAAAGATATTATAGCGAGTCAAGGCACAGTGCGATCGATTTTGGAGAAAATCGACTCGATTAGGGCCACCTTGTTTGCTTTTCATAGGTCCAGCTACAAAACCTTATCACTTCGAAGTTCATCGCCCACTTCCTAGAAGAAGTCTCCAGCTGGCAACGAAAGCTGAGCATCGCCGATCAAGTTACTACAATCTGGTTCGAGGTGCAACGAACCTGGATGCACCTCGAGAGCATCTTCACCTCCTCGGAAGATATAAGAAGACAATTGCCAGTGGATGCCGAGAGGTTCGATCGAATCGACAAGGAATTCAAGCAAATGACAGAGGAACTAGCGAAGACGCCAAACGTTGTGCAAGCAACGAACAGAGAAGGCCTGGTGTCTTCTCTCGATATCCTCCAAAAGGAATTGGTTCTCTGCGAGAAAGCCTTGGCAGAATATTTGGAAACGAAGCGTCTCGCGTTCCCGAGATTCTACTTCGTTTCGTCCAGCGATCTGTTGGATATTTTGTCGAATGGAAATCAGCCGGAGATCGTGGCCAAGCATCTGACAAAACTATTCGACTCCATGGCTCGATTGAAATTCGATGACGCGGCTGCTGGCTCGCCAAAACGCGTATTGGGTAAGTCGACCTCTGCAAGGAATAAAAGTTTATTTTTCGGAAATTCTTTGTCTGAGAAACGTACTGTAATACAAATTATATTATAAATTGTAAAGAGACTTTAAGTACATATTCATTCAACTCCACGTTCCTTCATAGATCCATATGTTGGGAGATACTATTACCATAGAACGATACCCGTGAAGCTTTTTGCCTCAAGAAATTTCGTCTGTAACTCTAAGCGTACCACTGATCTTCTCTGCACGTATCACGTGCGACTAAATATTTTTATAGTAACAAACCTTTATTAGTTTGTGCTGTGTAAAAGTCTCGTATCTTTCGAACACATGGACTGCCACGCAACTATTATATATTTCATTATATATAATATTATATTATATATTATATTATATATATATTATATATTCGCCCTGGGAGCCGTGACAAATTAAAATATACTACGCCAAAACGTTTAATTTTTCATACATTTTATGCAATGAAATACTCCTGTTTCAAGGTATGTTCGCGAAAGATGGAGAGTACGTGGAATTCGCAAACTGCGAGATGAGCTGCGAGGGCGCAGTGGAGGCATGGTTAAATCGTCTGCAACAAGCGATGAGAGTCACAATAAGATACTATTTCAGCGAGGCTGTGATAACTTACGAGGAGAAGTCCCGAGAACAATGGCTGTTCGACTATCCAGCTCAAGTTTCTCTCTGTGGAACGCAAATTTGGTGGACGACTGAGGTGAACATCGCGTTCGCCAGACTGGAAGAGGGTTACGATAATTCTCTGAAAGACTATCTAAAGAAACAGATCTCTCAATTAAGTACACTAATCACGCTATTGATCGGAGAGCTAACGAAACAGGAGAGACAAAAGGTGATGACGATCTGCACTATCGATGTACATTCTCGAGACGTGGTGGCGAAGCTAGTGCAGTCCAAGGTGGAGACGTCGCAGGCGTTCCAATGGCAGAGTCAACTTCGCCATCGTTGGGACGAAAAGGAGAAGGATTGCTTTGCTAATATTTGCGACGCGCAGTTTAAATACTCTCACGAATACTTGGGAAATACTCCCAGGTCCGATGGTTCTTCGTCTCCTCTCCTTTGCATCTCTGTTAATTTTCGCAGTAGGGATTATGGAATCTAGCAACTGGTTCATTGATACTTGCGTTAAAATATTGCTCGTTACTGTTCTTTATACGCTTCATGTTTTACTCGTCGTTTGAATTTTCAATTCCTTGGATAAAATCGATTTTTCTTTATTCATCTTTAACTGAGTAATCATAGAAGTGTCTCGTCAAAGATCGATTCAGTTAATAGGCTAATATTTTCCCATAAACGCTACGAAAAGTATGATTAAAATGATTAAAAATGAATGAATAAATGATTAAAAAAAAAAAAAAAAAAAAACAACGGTGCCTGAGAAGCTCGACTTGATCGTCTCCACATTTCTTTTTTAATCTTTTAATTAGATACATAAGTGTACGATTAGTATCTATACTTTTCAATTTACGGAGAAGATCGACGTGGCTTCTCAACAGTCCAAATAGTAACCGGACTGTAATAACATGAGAATTAATAGTTATAATTAGACAGGATTCCTTGAAAGTTTCCTAATTCTCACTAAATCATTTCTCTTCTATGCAGATTGGTCATAACACCGTTGACGGATAGATGTTACATAACCCTGACCCAATCTCTTCATTTAATAATGGGTGGTGGACCAGCAGGCCCAGCGGGCACTGGAAAAACCGAAACCACCAAAGATCTAGGCAGAGCTCTCGGCATAATGGTCTACGTGTTCAACTGTTCCGAGCAGATGGACTACAAATCCTGCGGTAACATCTATAAAGGATTAGCTCAAACTGGCGCCTGGGGTTGTTTCGACGAGTTCAACCGAATCACGGTCGAAGTACTCTCCGTAGTAGCTGTCCAAGTGAAATCGATTCAGGACGCCATTCGAGATAAGAAAGAGAAATTCAACTTCATGGGAGAAATAATCGGCCTCGAACCAACGGTTGGTATATTCATCACGATGAATCCAGGTTACGCAGGACGAACAGAATTACCGGAGAATTTAAAAGCCTTGTTTCGACCGTGTGCCATGGTAGTCCCCGATTTTGAACTCATCTGCGAGATTATGTTAGTGGCAGAGGGATTCCAGGTAGGAATCATGGTTTTGTATGTTATATTAAATAAATTCGTGTACGCGTGTATCAAAGCTACGTCTATACTTTGATCTATGCACCTTTTGTATTATTTCACGTGTATTTTGATTCGTGTGATTCCTACAACTACGAACTTTGGTTAAGCTACGAATTTGCGCAAGGAAAATACGATTATGCAACATCTCCATGTTACAGATACAAAAATAAATATTAGTACCGCTCCCATTAACAAAATTTATTCGAATACACGTGTACACGTACATTAACGTGGTCTACTTCAAAAGTTTTAAAAATCTTTGAAAGGTCTCTTAGAAGATATTTCTTACACGAAGGAGAATTTTTAAATGTTTATCTTTCCAAATCTGCATATACTTCCCCTGTCCTTCTACCGTCTCACCTCTCATCCTCTAATCTTTCTATAATATTAAAAACATACGAAATAGGGTTCTCGAAATTACAGGATGCGAGAGTTCTAGCGAGAAAGTTCATTACGCTATATACTCTATGCAAGGAGTTGTTATCAAAGCAGGACCATTATGACTGGGGACTGCGCGCGATAAAGTCGGTCCTCGTGGTCGCCGGAAGTCTGAAGAGGGGAGACCCTGGCAGACCGGAGGAAGAAGTGCTCATGAGAGCTCTTCGAGACTTCAACATTCCCAAAGTGGTTTCCGACGATCTGCCTGTGTTTATGGGTTTGATAGCCGACCTGTTCCCCGCCTTGGACGTTCCCAGAAAACGCGACGTGGAATTCGAGAAGATGGTTAAACAGGCAGCAGCTGATCTGATGCTGCAACCAGAAGACGGCTTCATCCTGAAAGTCGTTCAGTTGGAGGAACTATTAGAAGTACGGCACTCGGTTTTCATCGTGGGAACTGCAGGATCCGGAAAGACTCAAGTTTGGAAGTCGTTGTTTAGAACATATCAGAACATGAAGAGGAAGCCTGTATACAACGATTTGAATCCGAAAGCTGTGACGAATGACGAATTATTTGGAATAATTAATCCAGCGACCAGAGAATGGAAGGATGGCTTGTTCTCGGTTATTATGAGAGAACAGGCTAACTTAGGCGGAGAGAATCCTAAGTGGATAGTTTTAGATGGCGATATCGATCCCATGTGGATCGAGTCATTGAACACTGTCATGGACGATAACAAGGTTCTGACTTTAGCTAGTAACGAGAGAATAGCTTTGACTCCTGTGATGAGGCTGCTCTTTGAGATCTCTAATTTGAGAACTGCTACTCCAGCTACCGTATCCAGAGCGGGGATTTTGTATATCAATCCTCAGGATCTAGGCTGGAATCCTTACGTCACGAGCTGGGTGGAGAAAAGAACGTCGCCAATTGAAAAATCCAATTTGGTTATGTTATTTGACAAGTACATCCCTGCTTGCTTGGAAACGTTAAGAACAAGATTCAAAAAGATAACACCGATCGCAGATATGGCGCACGTACAGATGCTATGTCATCTTCTTCACTGTCTTCTCAAGCCAGAATTAACCTCCGCTGATTTTTTGAAGGAACATTATGAACTCTACTTTGTTTTCGCTGCCGTTTGGGCTTTTGGTTCCTCGATGTTCCAAGATCAAACGATAGATTATCGCGTGGAATTTAGTAAGTGGTGGATAAATGAATTTAAACAGATTAAGTTTCCCTCGCAAGGCACCGTGTTTGATTATTATATAGACTCTGAGACAAAGAACTTCGTTCCGTGGTCTCAGCGTTTGCCAAAGTTCGAATTGGACCCTGAACTGCCTCTGCAAGCTGTTTTGGTATACACTGCGGAGTCTATTCGAATTAGGTACTTCTTAGATTTATTAATGGCCGAGAAACATCCAGTGATGTTAGTTGGAACAGCTGGTTGCGGGAAGACTGTTCTTGTAGCAGAGAAACTTCTACAGTTACCTGAAAATTACACAGTATCCAATGTACCCTTTAATTTTTACACTTCTTCGGAGATGCTGCAGAAGATTCTGGAGAAGTCTCTGGAGAAGAAAGCTGGTAGAAATTACGGCCCACCTGGGAATAAAGCCTTGGTGTATTTCATCGATGATTTGAATATGCCAGAAGTTGACGCTTATGGAACCGTCCAACCGCATACTTTGATCCGTCAGCATTTGGATTACGGTCACTGGTACGATAGAACGAAGCTAACTCTGAAAGATATTCACAACTGTCAATACGTTAGCTGTATGAATCCTACGGCTGGATCTTTCACCGTCAATCCTAGACTGCAGAGACACTTTTCCGTGTTTGCGGTCAGTTTTCCTAACAGCGATTCGTTGACGACTATTTATTCGTCTATCTTGAGGCAGCATTTGTCCAACATCGAACACAGGTAAGCTTCGAAAATAAATTATTGTATGAAGCGAAGCAGTACAACAAAATGAAACACCTAAGTATCTTCGTTGTTCGATCATTGTATGATAATTAATGCATTTCATAGGTTTCCCATTTCTGTCGTCGAAATGTGTAACAGCATTGTTCAAGCGTCGATTCAGCTCCATCATCGTTGCGCTCAAATGTTCCTCCCAACAGCAGTGAAATTCCATTATATCTTCAATCTTCGTGACTTGTCAAACTGCTTTCAAGGATTATTATTCAGTGGGAACGAGTGTCTACAGTCTTCTATAGACTTAATCAGATTATGGCTCCACGAGACGCATCGCGTTTACGGAGATAAGCTTACAGATGAAAAGGACATAGAGAGCTTTTCTAAACTACAATTGGATATTTTGAAGAAGAACGTGGAGGAAATTGACGAGGGTGCCATTTTGGAGAAGCCTAATATCTACTGTCATTTTGCAGGTGCGCAAATGCTTGGAAATATTTCGCTAAAAATCGCGTACCACTTGGATCTCAAACACGCCACGAGAAAGAAAAAGTTGAATAAATTTGTTATATTGCAAGGTGGAGTCGGAGAGCCAAAGTACATGCCGGTGAAGGACTGGGCAACTCTGCATCGATTGCTATCGGAAGCAATGGTCAGCTACAACGATCTGGTAGCTGCTATGAATCTGGTGCTGTTCGAGGACGCCATGATGCACGTGTGCCGGATAAACAGGATCTTGGAGTCGCCTCGAGGCAGCGCTCTCCTCGTCGGTGTGGGAGGTTCTGGCAAACAAAGCTTGTCACGATTGGCTGCTTTCATAAGCTCGCTGGAGGTATTCCAAATTCAGTTGAAGAAGGGTTATGGAATCGTCGATCTGAAATTGGAGCTCGCTGTTCTGTATAACAAGTCGGGTTTGAAGAATCTGGGCATCGTGTTTTTGATGACCGACGCTCAAGTGGCGAACGAACAATTCCTCGTGCTGATCAACGACATGCTTGCTTCTGGCGAGGTTCCAGATCTCTTCGCCGAGGACGAAGTGGAGAACATAATAGCAGGTTGATGAATATTTCAGGTTGTTTGTTTTTTCTTCCGGAACAAGGATCATCAACTTCAAAATCCCTGTGATTCAACTCGTTCCTTTTTTTTCTTTTTTTTTTTCTTTAAACCACTCCAAATTAATTTCTATTCGAAACACGATGCCTAAGTCATTCGTTTACTTTTATCTTTTTACAATAAGGATTATCACGTACATAAAATTCGTACGATTTAATTCGCTAAAGTATTTTTCGACGATCGATATACTCGGTCGCAGGAGTTCGTAACGAGGTGAAGGGCGCTGGTATGTTAGATACCCGCGAGAATTGTTGGAAGTTCTTCATCGACCGGGTGCGCCGCCAGCTTCGGATAGTTCTCTGCTTCTCCCCTGTCGGATCCACTTTAAGGATTCGCTCGAGGAAATTCCCGGCCATAATAAATTGCACGGCGATAAACTGGTTCCACGAATGGCCGCAAGAAGCTTTGATGTCTGTGTCGAAGAGGTTTCTGCAGGAGTTAGACGAACTTCCGGAAAATTACAGGTAGAGCGGAGAATATCGATCGGGACGCCCCTGAAACGCGTGGTACGCGCCTTCAATAGCGGAGAGGATGCTGAGCAATAAATATACGGATGCTTTCGATGCAGGGAGGCTGCGGCGAAATTTATGGCCCACGCTCACACGACCGTCAACGCAGCCAGCAGACATTATTTGGCCAGCGAGCGCCGATACAACTATACCACACCAAAGTCCTTTCTCGAGCAGATCAGTTTGTACACTAGATTGTTGAAAACGAAGGCTTGCGAGCTTCGTGGTCGAGTAGCTAGGCTGGAGAACGGTTTGGAAAAGCTTCGTTCGACTGCGGTACAGGTGGATAAATTGAAAGAGAAACTGGCGATGCAAGAGGTAGAATTGCAACAGAAGAACGACGCAGCCGATGCTCTGATCGCCATTGTTGGTATCGAGACGGACAAAGTACAAAAGGAGAAGGCTATAGGTAAATCCTTTAGGTAAACCAGTACCTTTTGCTCGTATTTCACGTTTTGTGTTTCGTATAGCGGACGAGGAAGAGTCGAAGGTTGCTATAATAGCTGAAGAGGTATCGAAGAAACAGAGGGACTGCGAAGTGGACTTGATGAAGGCAGAACCGGCTCTCTTGGCTGCCCAAGAGGCTCTGAATACACTGAACAAGGCGAATCTGACGGAATTGAAGTCGTTTGGTTCGCCACCAGGTGCTGTAACGAACGTAACTGCCGCTGTGATGGTTCTCTTGGCTCCAGCTGGGAAAATACCCAAGGACAGGAGCTGGAAGGCTGCCAAGGTACTTGGAACAAGGTCATCGCTAGTCCGTGCTCGACCGTACACCTAAGCTGGATAGTTATAAACGCATAGAACGGACTATAGTATCAAGATTTCTCAAAATCTTTTGGCCGGAAATCTTTAGTCCACCATCACCGCTGTCTTTTTCTGTATTATTTTTGCATATTCCTTTGAAAACTTACTTTCCGAGCTAATTTGCCTCGAGAGAAGTTCAGAAATATGTGAGAAGATCACGAAGGAAAAAAATCACTGCGAATTTTAGCGAATTATACCACTCTACGTGAGATTATTTCATCCGCGTTGTTTCTTCAGATCATGATGGCGAAGGTCGACACGTTCTTGGACTCCCTAATCAACTACGACAAAGAAAATATACATCCGGAAGTAATCAAGGCGATCCAACCGTATCTAAAAGACTCCGAATTCGAGCCAGAATTCGTGAGATCGAAATCAGCGGCAGCTGCGGGTCTCTGTGCCTGGGTGATCAACATTATCAAGTTTTACGAGGTGTTCTGCGACGTGGAGCCAAAGAGGAAAGCGTTGGCACAGGCGAACGCAGATTTGGCCGCTGCTCAGGAGAAGTTAAGCGTGATCAAACGCAAAGTTGTTGTACGTAAACTCTGTTAAACGTGATTCCGAACAAGTTTAGTTAGAGTGCTGTTTCTGGAACAGTCGTTGGAAGAGCAATTGGCGAAGCTGACGGCGGACTTCGAGCAGGCAACGTCCGAGAAGCTCAAGTGTCAACAAGAGGCGGACGCGACCAACGCTACGATTGCTCTGGCTAACAGATTGGTCGGTGGGTTGGCCTCGGAAAATATACGATGGGCGGATTCCGTAGCCAAGTATGTGCAAAATTATAGCCATATATGGCTAATTTAACAAATTCTAAAAGTTCCAAGCGCTTGGTAATACCCAAGGCGTATGTCTAATTTTCTGTAGACGTCTTAACACTTACGAACACTATTATACAGATCCTTTAAAGAAAAAATTCTAAAGTTTCATGCAACAAACGTCTACCCTACCCGGTGACGTTCTCCTGGTGACATCGTTCATATCTTACGTGGGATGTTTCACGAAACAATTTCGCCAGGATCTGCTACACAAGCAATGGCTACCGTTTTTACGTAACGTAGAACCGACGGTTCCAATCACGGAGGGGCTGGACCCTCTGTCGTTACTGACGAACGACACACAGATAGCTAAGTGGAACAACGAAGGACTTCCAAACGATAGAATGTCGACGGAAAACGCAACTATTCTGACGAGTTCCGACCGATGGCCCTTAATGATCGACCCTCAGGTATAGGTCTATCTGTCACGAGGTCGCCTAACGTCACTCGGATCTCCATCATTATTTTTCCTTAGCTGCAGGGAATTAAATGGATCAAGCAGAAATACGGGGAGGAACTTCGTGTCATTAGGCTCGGGCAGAAGGGTTACTTGGATGTCATCGAGCAATGTCTAGCAACCGGGTCGACCGTGCTCGTCGAGAACATCGGCGAAACGGTCGATCCGGTGTTGGATCCACTGTTAGGCAGAAACTTGATTAAGAAGGGTCGGGCGATTAAGATCGGCGACAAGGAGGTCGAATACAATCCGCTGTTCAGATTATTATTGCACACGAAGCTGGCTAATCCCCATTACAAGCCCGAGATGCAGGCTCAAACTACTCTAATTAATTTCACGGTAACGAGGGACGGTCTCGAGGATCAATTACTAGCGGAGGTAGTGAAAGCCGAGCGACCGGATCTCGAGGAGCTGAAGGCTGAGCTCACCAGACAGCAGAACGATTTCAAGATTACGCTCAACAGTTTGGAAGATTCCCTTTTATCGAGGTACGTTGCTCGTTCGACCTTTCACAACAATTTCCATTTCCTTTGCTCTCAGCGTCAGTGTTTCCCAACCTTTTCTCAGTCATCACTCCCTTTCGTATTACCCAGATAACCCGAGACCCTCCCTTCTATGTAATTATGTACCAAGATTACCGATAAAAACGCGATAAGTATATTTTTATCGATTACTTTGTTTCACTGTCGTTTTACGATTAAAAAGGAAACATTATCGTCTATTCCCCCCTTCTGATCTTCTTATAGAAAGTGGTACACAGGTTGGGAACTCGAATTCTATAGTTAGCCCCTCTATCCTCTTGTTTTTGTCTTGTTTCTCAGCGAATTTCAAAGGATTTATAGCGATGGAAATACAATTCGATTTGATACGATAAAATAACAATTTCGTGGACAGATTGTCTTCAGCGGGCAGCAACGTTTTAGAGGACACGTCGTTGGTGGAAAATCTGGAGACGACGAAGAGGACCGCGGCAGAAATCGAGTCGAAGGTGACGGAAGCCCGCGGCACAAGCCGTGAGATCGACGCCGCGAGAGAATTGTATCGACCAGCGGCAGCCAGAGCTTCTCTCCTCTACTTCATCCTGAACGATCTGAACACCATCAATCCAATCTATCAATTTTCCTTGAAAGCTTTCAGCGTGGTGTTTCAAAAAGCCATCTCGAAGGCCGATCCCGCCCCAGACGTGTCCGCGAGAGTGAAGAATCTGATCGAGTGCATCACCTATTCCGTGTTCATGTACACTAGCAGAGGGTTGTTCGAGTGCGACAAACTGATCTTCGCGTCGCAGATGGCGTTTCAGATACTACTCGCTAGGAACGAGGTGACTGCAGCAGAGTTGGACTTCCTCTTACGGTTCCCCATCACGCCGCACGTTACATCCCCCGTTGATTTCCTTTCCAATATCAGCTGGGGTGGAATTAGGAGTCTCGCTAGCAGAGAAGAATTTCGGTAATCGAAATTTCACGTACTCTTTTATCTTAAATCGTCCGTAACAGGTTAAAAATCGTAATGATGCAAGTAAAAATTAGGAGAATTTAGACTTCATCGGAAATTCCAACTTTTGAACGAGCAGTGTTAGCGATTTAGTTCCATTTGATTGATGGCGTTATAGCTTTATTTTTATTTTTATTTTGTAATAAAGTAATACGATAGCGTAATAATAAACGAAAGTCAAAATATTGAGAATTTGGAAATATCGTTACTGGTTGCGTACGGTGATGTTTCTTTTGCGCAGCAATTTAGACAGAGACATAGAGACTTCGGCAAAGAGATGGAAAAAATTGGTGGAATGCGAATGTCCGGAACGAGAGAAATTCCCGCAAGAATGGAAGAACAAAACGACTATTCAGCGTCTGTGCATGCTCAGGGCACTGCGACCCGATAGAATGACCTACGCAATCGCAGCATTCATCGAAGAGAAGCTTGGTCCAAGGTATATCGAAGGTAGAACCGTCGAGTTCGCAAAATCTTACGAAGAAACCAGCCCTTCTACGCCCATCTTCTTTATCCTTTCTCCTGGCGTGAATCCTTTGAAGGTAACGGAACATTTCCGGAATGAACAAAAGCATTCACCTTGTCCCACAACTTTCACCTGGCAAACCTATGAATTTTCATTTAATCAGGATGTAGAGGACCTGGGTCGTCGCTTGGGTTACACGTTGGATAATCAAAATTTCCACAACGTGTCGCTGGGTCAGGGACAGGAATCCGTTGCAGAAGAAGCTATGGACGTGGCCGCGAAGAACGGCCATTGGGTGATTTTGCAGAATATTCATTTGGTGAAAAAATGGCTGCCATTGTTGGAAAAGAAATTAGAAATGGCCGCAGAGGGCTCGCACGAGAATTACAGGGTGTTCATGAGCGCGGAACCAGCTAGTACACCAGCAGGACACATCATTCCTCAAGTAACATTTTATGCTTAATATCGTTGTGTCCTCGAGCACGAACATATGGTCGTAGGAGATAAAGTTCGAGAGCGTATAAAAAGTTGCAAGTTCACCGAGTTTTCGGCTCGAGACACAACGATATGGAATTTGATGCTGTAAAACACTAAGAGGTTAATGAAAGATTAATTAGGGGATCCTCGAGTCGTCCATTAAGATTACGAACGAACCACCCACGGGGATGCAGGCGAATCTGCACAAAGCTCTGGACAATTTCACCCAAGAGACGTTGGAGATGTGCAGCAAGGAGGCAGAGTTCAAGGCCATTCTATTTTCCCTCTGTTACTTCCACGCGGTGGTCGCGGAGCGCCGGAAATTCGGCCCACAGGGCTGGAATAAAATCTATCCCTTCAACGTAGGCGATCTTCACATCAGTGTCAGCGTGTTGTACAATTATTTGGAAGCTACGTCGAAGGTGCCTTGGGAGGATTTGAGGTCCGTCTCGATTTCTTTAGTTATTTTTCAGCAGATTGAACAATTCTAACCGGTCGTTTGTCACATTCTTTTCACAACACACTCGTGCACATTCGTAAAGGTATCTTTTCGGCGAAATTATGTACGGCGGACATATAACCGACGACTGGGACAGAAGGCTGTGTGTCTCCTATCTCGAGGAATTAATGCAACCCGAATTGGTCGACGGAGAGTTGCACTTAGCGCCAGGTAACAAGTTTCTCGTTAGAGTTCGAGCATTTTTATCGATGGTTCTTCTCGTAATTGGAGAGCAATTAACGATTTAAATATTACAAAGGATTCCCAGCGCCACCGAATACAGATTTAGCCGGTTACCATGCCTACATCGACGAAGCGATGCCTGCGGAATCACCCTATTTGTACGGTCTACACCCAAATGCTGAAATAGGTTTCTTAACGATGACTGCGGAGAATCTCTTTAAAACCGTCTTTGAGATGCAACCGAGGGACGCGGGTAGCTCTGGAGGACAAACAGTGACCAGGGAAGAAAAGGTAGTCGTTTAATCTGTTCCATATTAACCATCAGACGATAACTTCGCTGTGTTGAAAGGTGAAGCAAATACTGGACGAAATAATGGAGAAACTTCCAGAGGAGTTCAACATGGCCGAAATAATGGGCAAAGTGGAAGAAAGGACTCCGTACGTGATCGTAGCATTCCAAGAGTGCGAACGAATGAATCATCTGACCACGGAAATAAAACGGTCGTTGCGCGAACTGGATTTAGGCCTGAAGGGAGAGCTAACGATCACTTCAGATATGGAGGACTTGGAAAACGCGTTGTTCCTTGACCAAGTGCCACCTGTTTGGGCTCAAAGGGCTTATCCGTCTTTATTAGGACTGGCAGCTTGGTTCGTCGACCTGCTACTACGGATCAGAGAATTGGAAACGTGGTCCACTGACTTTGTCGTAAGATAGGGAAATAAAAGGATAACCGATACGTTAAAGTTACCGTTATTACGAGTGAATTATCGTTTCAGTTGCCACCATCGGTCTGGTTGGCCGGATTCTTCAATCCTCAGTCGTTGCTCACGGCCATCATGCAATCGACAGCCAGGAGACAGGAACTTCCGCTTGATAAAATGTGCTTGCAATGCGACGTGACGAAGAAGAACAAGGAGGAGTTCACGTGCGTGAATTTCATCTTATTTATTTGGAATTTAGAATTACCAATGAATTAAGTTGGTTGATCTGATCGTTTCAAGGCACAAATTTTTAATACATTAAATTATTTAACCGTTCTTCGTAAAAAACGACTGAAGAAAAAAGGAACGGAAATTGAACGAGATCGTTGCACGGGCAATTATGTTTAAAATTGCTTATTTCAAGTTTTTCGTCATTTTACCACCCTTCCGAAGGGTCAACATTGACTGTTGTCTTTTTTATATATCAGGGCAGCTCCCAGAGACGGTGCATATATTCATGGGATATTTATGGAGGGAGCACGATGGGACGTGCAGTCTGGCATTTTAGTCGATTCGAAACCGAAAGAACTGTTTCCTGTGATGCCGGTGATCAACGTAAGAGCGATTACACAAGATAAACAGGACTTGAGGAATATGTACGAGTGCCCTGTTTATAAAACGAGAACTCGAGGACCTACCTACGTGTGGACTTTCAATTTGAAGACCAAAGATAAGGCTGCAAAGTGGACGTTGGCAGGTGTAGCGTTGTTGCTTCAAACCTGAATACTTGTAAGATACCGATGACGAGAGTTTCTACGAATAAATAATTAGAACAGTAGAGAGTGAATAAAATTTACGATGTAGATTTTAGTAGAAGATTTTAATAGAGGCGCGTAAAAAGGGAACCCCAAACAGCGATTCATTCCCATAAATACCAGGCCGGGCAATTGCGGCGAAGAAAGGAGAGAATAATTCGAGCGTGAATCTCGAAGGACCTATCGAACGAAGCAGGATATCACGGGATGGGCTAATCGGCCGAGAGTTAATAAACCGTAAGACGATAGAAAATCGACGCGGTGGATCGTTCGGTTTCCGTTTCGTTCGAGGGACAAAGTATTCCGTGATCCGTGGAAGAGGAAGAAATTATCCGTTATTCGGCGAAACAAAAGGTCCCTCGAAGGTTTGCCCTTCGAAAGGATCGATACTAGCGGCTCCAGAGACAAAACAGGACCGTGTACGAAACGTTGGTCAATTTAATATACGAGGCAGAAAAGAGGGAGCGAAGGGTCGGAGAAAGAAAAAGGAAGGGAAAACGGCATGGAGCGAGCCTTGTAAAGGTGAAAACGCATAGAGGATACAAGGTTTGCCCACCTCGGGGACATAAAAGCTTTCAGATTGCGGCACGGGATCAAAATTGTATCGTGTTAGCGAGAGAAATTAGATTTCCTTTCCGCGGGAACGTCGAACCGCGCGCAAGCAGAAACGATCTCTTTCTTCCGCGAGCGGAGAATGGAATCCTATCAAATATGCAGAGGTTATTAGCTCTCGAAGGAGAACGGAAAAATGTTTACCCTCCAACTTTCCCCAGGTTCCACCGTTTCTGGCTGGATTTTATCCAGCCTTTCGTCAAGTCTCCCTTTAAAACACAGGGACGATAAACTCTTGTTGATCAACTTGTTAACTAATGCAGGCGCGTCGCTTGTCTCCAACCGTTTCTTTCTCCGGGAACTGTGGATTCTTTAATGCGGCAAGTTTCCTTTGAAAGTCTGCTCTTTCGAAGATAACGAGCTACGTTTTAAAGTTCCTGTTTAAAGTACCAAATTTTCATCCGCTTCACAGTCCCGCCTCATAAACTTTTTATAAGGGCTGATCAGAAACTAAGGTTCCCTCGGTAATAGTCCCTCGTATGTTAATTTAGCTTTCTTGTTCGTAGAAATTATTTGTGTCTCAAAGCGTTTAACGAGTACAACTCGAATCGTCGATTATTTATTTCCAGCACTTTCTAACGACGACGTAACTTGAGACACGGTCCCGTATATAGGTTCTTAAGAAACGGTTGAATATCTTTGATCGAATGAAAAGAAATACGTAGTTTCTTCGAACAGGAAATTCTTTCGAAATAAGAGACAGTACGCTCTAATTAAGAAAAGCAAAATTAGTTTACACCGGTTGCACGATATACGTCGTACTATTTCTCGAAAGATATAAATTCAAGTAGTTGTACTCGTGTTTCGATCTATGCTACAATAAATTTTATACGAGTGCACCGAGAATAAATTCTACTTGTAGGACGTATCAACGTTATAAAGGTTTGTTTAACCCGATACAAAAGTAAAGTTGAAGTCCGATGGTGCGTGTCCCGCGCAGAGTCAACTCACGAATCCCATCGAACCAAAGGGAGAGAGGAAAAAAGTGTCGGTCCCTTGCAGAGAGGTCGGTGATTGGCTGCCAAACACCCTCTTCGTGATTCCTGTCGATCGATTGGCCCCACTGCATCGGCTTCAATCACGCTTTTCATTAAGCCTCGCCGGACAACGGCGGCTAAAAGAGAAAGAGAGAAACCGAGATCGAATGTCCGGCGTTCCGTGCGTCAACCGGAGGAAGCTGCTTTCGTGGCGTTTCCACTTTCGACATCGATCACGGGAGAAACTTCGACCGATTAAAGATCAACCACTCGTTGCGATCGATCTTCTCCTATCTAGCATTCGTCCTATCACCTGTACAATTTCCTCGTTCAAAGATAAGCACTTTTAAAATCTTAAAATGGCGAGAAGGAGAAGGAGGAGGGAACAGCGCTCAATTAACTTCCGCATATCGAGTCGAACGATGAGTTCATTCGTTTTTCATTAACGTATACATTTCGGAGAATGTTGTAGAAATTCTCGAAGGAAGGCGAAGATACGCGTACGCGATCTTTTTTCGAGTTAATTCTTCGGTTAATTTCCGCGTGTAATAAAGAAACGGAGGAATAAAACGAAGTCGACAATTTTCGAGGAACGAGAGGAAAATTTTCACCGATTGTTGCTGCTGGATTTTAAAACGGAATATCGTTGGGAAATTGATTAGGCGTGGGATATCGGTCTGGCCGTAAAACCGCGATTAATTTCCGGCTAAAACGTATCCCGACGACAGCTTAACGAGGCAATTTAACATCGAGTCGAACGATTACGCTACACACGAGCATCGGAACGCATTTCGGAGGGTATCTCGCGTATAATGAGCGATCGATATTCGGAGAATATAATAAGGACGCAGAAGTCGAGAAGCCTGCAAGAACCGGGAGTTCCTCTTTGTCAAAGAATTCTTGCCAACCGGTAATCTTCCCCTCGGAATGCTAATTTGGCTGGCGTGGTTGGATCGTCGAGGCTCTCGCCCTCGCGACTTTCGAATTTAATTCGCAGGAAATTCCTGCCTTCGAACGGATTTCGTAGTGTACACGCACGTGGCTGTTTCGTGTATTTCGCATCCGCTTAGAACGCGATCGTTAACGGTGGTTGCTCGTTAACGTGACAAATCGCTTGTCAAGACGACGTGTCGCGCCTCTCTGCCTCCTATGCTTTGGATTAACCTTTGTCCTCGTCTCCGTGATTCTATTGATCGACCTTCGACGATCGGGTTTTAGATACATACATTTTACTACACCCAAGTGAAATCACAATTTGATATGTTGACACGTATTGATGAGTTTAATAAATAGAACATCAGCCTCTAAAAGATTACGGGATACGCCGTCGTTCTTGGCGAACACGTCCTCTATCTATCGTTCCGAAAAATACTATTTCGCGTATAATGTGATTTTACTCGAAAGATAGGAAACACGTGGAACCTTCAACGTATTTGAAGATATCTCAACGTATGTTAGAAAACGAGGATAAACCATAACGTTTCTCGCGCCTAGTGCTTCATGAAAATTAAAGAAAGATTTCATCCTTTCTAAACTACTGTAGTGATGTGCCTCTGAATAAATTAAAAGTAAAATACATTAAGGGACTTCTCAGTGACTATAATTTATGTGGAAAGTACATTTTAAACGCAGGAGTCATAGGCTTAAATAGCGGAAAATGTAGATCGTAATAAAACCATCTTGCTGTGGCACAGGAATCCTAATTTACCATATTTAGAGCGCAACGACGCTGCTTACGTATGTACCCCAGCAGCCTGTCTAAGAAGGGTAATTCTAGCCACGGTTGAAATCATTAAAAATGAGCGGTTAGGAAGAGTTAACGACGCCTTTAGCCATCGTAAAAGCCGAGCTACGTTCATTTTTCATCGAGGACGTCACTATGGGCCTGCGACTCGTTTCTTCAGTCAGGTTAATCATTTTTAAAGAGCCGACCGCAGGTGTCCCTTCTCGTGATCTTATATTAAACAAAGAGAGGGACGGAGAAAAGAAAAGAAAGGAACGACGAAGGGTTCGAATTTCGTAGGCATACGAGCGAGGTGGTTTCCGACTGAGAATTAAATTTTCCGCGAGAGAGGGAAATCCCCTGCGTAGAGACAAGCAGCAGCGAAATAATGAAACGAACGGGCTGGCACAACTTGCTTTGCATACGAGTGACATTTTTCACGTCTGTCAAGAATCTGACGCGACCCGGTGCTCCCCTATCCGAAATTAGAGAAGCGTCTCTCGCGATCCATGCCACCGATTACCGCCCTCCAAACCCGCTTCCACTGTGAAAAACGCCAACAGTGCGCGCTCCTGCATTTTTTCCTTTACTTTATTCAAGGGGGTTAGGCTCCACTTGACAAATCAACGAAATCTTCCCGGTGTCCTGGTTACGCTTCTCGAGGTTCAGAAAGTTCGACACTTACGCGCAAGCGCGAAGGTATACGTAAATCGCGAGACCAATAACTCGGTACCTTTCGTTAAAAATCTCTCTTACCTTTCCCTTCCACGTGAAAAACATAAAAGTACAGTAGGTTTCTTGACTCGACTTCGACCCATCGTACGTTCGATAAACATTTTGTTCTATTCGTTGAAACGCAACAGCGATGTCTCGCTAAAGCGTCAGTAAAATTCCAAAATTTGTTATACAACGCATACAATGTGGACAGTTCTACGCTAAGCGTCCAAATACTGTCGTGAAATTACGTAGGTTAACGTTGCAAACTAAAATATGTAAAAAGATACCAGTACGTATCTAGCCTCGTTATTACATGGACGACGACCGTTAATTCTCTTTATATGCGTTACATTCTGCCTGATGTCTAAACGCCGGTGGATACCTGAAGAATAATAGTCAGGTATCCAGGCATGTCCGCCATAACTCTTATCCTTACTCCCGTGAATTTCCTCGCTAATGTTGTGCCAACAGCGAGAATTTTTTTCCTCTCTCTCTTTCGTCGCGAGCACCCGCCACCGATAAATTCGTCGCCCTTCGTCACCGCCTATCCTACGTTTTCGAGCGCCACCCTCTCCGGTGGCGCATATTAATCGTCGCGGATGCAACGGTTCCACGCGATAGCTTTTTGTCTCGAATTTGCCGCATTGCAGGCCGCGATTCATCGAGCGAGCCACTTCCCTTCCGATTCTCCATGGGAATCGAGTTACAAGAGGGAGAAAAATTGAAAAAGATAGGGGGAGAATCTTTGCAATTAAGCGTAACTTATTTATAGACCAAGCTGTCGAGGTCCGCTTTGCGAAATCAAAGGTGCAAAGCCTTCGCAGACGAAGCGGAATCGGAGGAAAATTAATGAAACATCGAGGAAAGGGTCGCGCGCGCGCGACAGAGAGCGTAAGAGAGAGAGAGGGAGAGAGAGAGAGAGAGAGAGAGAAAGAGAATAAAAGGGATGGGGTAAAGGTGGTTCGTTCTGGGAGTCTCTGGCTAACTAGAGAGGCCTTTGAGCGTCTGAGTTCGGCTCAGCAGATCTGTAAACCAATCAGTGACGCCTCGTCGATACGTAAGGCTAAGTCGGCGTAACCGGATCGCTCGACTAAACTGCTTACTTGATTATGGCGTTAGTTAGCGCCCCGTGGCCGCTCGTCTGTGTCAAGGTGGTACCAACCCCTACATTCCGATCACGTAGATCGGTCCATTGACGATGGATTCGGCGCTGACATTTAGGACACGTTTCTTCGACATTGATTTTTCTCGTTCCAACCTCCCCTAAACGTTGTTCTTTATTTACTTTCCTTTTCAGGAGGATTTTTTTTACCACTTTGACTGCTTAAATTTCGATTTTTTAAGAAAAACAACGCACGTAATATAGTCACCGTAGTCGTTCGCGTTAGGTTAGAAATAAAACGCGTACACGTGGATCGGTGTGGTCCTCGGGAGGTTGGAAGGGGAACACGGTGAAGACAGTATACGTAAGAACGGCGACTAAATTTTTGCTACGATAATCCACACGCGTTGCTCTCTTCTACCACGGAAATAATCTCGGGATGAAGTTCGAGTTATTCGATAGGTTCGAGCGTGACCAAACATCTCCGATTCTGCGTTTTCCCTGTTCTCTCTAAGCCAGAGGATTGCGGGATTTCCAAGGCCTATCTATTGTCGCAATTAGATGGTTCGTTGCGATTATCGACACGGCGTTGTCCGATCTGTCGCGGCCAGGTCGCGTTATCGTTCGAATTGCCATCGAAATACTATCGGTTTCCAACCAACCGTAACGACAAGGAAAACGATGCTTTGACCAAGCGTAATTATTTCTTATTTTGTCGGATGAATTTTGTGAAACTGAAAAAGTACGTTGGTGAGACAAACCGTACGAGTAAAACGATGTAATTTGTAAATATTTAAAAATTCGTCCGCTGCTCCCCCCGAGTCTATTCTAGCGGTCAATGTAGCTTCGCTAGAAGTTTGTCTACTTTTTGTGTACTCTACGTGGAACTTTCCTATAACCCAATACTTCTATGATAATAATAATTCAACAGAAGATTTAATGTCAGCGTCTCCTTGGAAATTATTTACACCGAAACCTAAGTCAAACATCGTAAAATAAGATGACGATTTTCCTTGAAAAACAACGTACTGTTTGATCGTAAAATTCGCTGATTTCGGAGTGGCTTGGAAATAGCCGGTGACGCAACTTTCGCCAGGCAAATCGTTCGCTAATGTGCTACATACCTCTGTCTCTTTCTCTCTTATCGTCGCTCGAGGAAAGAGACAAAGGCCTGTTCCTCGAGGATCGTTCGCAGAGAAGCTGGGAATACCGGCGTAAACGCGAGTTCTTGCTCAGCCGAGTCTAACGTACGAAGGAAAAATATCGTTGGCTAATATTTACCCACCGACAGCACTACGATTGCGAAGGAGCATTCTTACCGCGAATCGTTTATCGTTAATGCGATTAAGCAGACGCGTGATTCACTTCAAAGTAGACGTTAATAACGTTGACAATAACGTTGGCGAACGTGAGCCGAGAATTATCGAATTTTCGAAATACACAGGCAAATCGTTCGTCTTCTTTACCCTCTGTTCTTGATCTTGAGATAACTCGGGAATTATCGTTTTTTAAATATTTGCACGAATAACATTCCACCGAACGGAAATATAATAAAGATTCTCACGTGTTAATTTTTATTCTTCGACGCTGCTTTTATTTTATTTAACGCTATTGCTGTAAATAGCGGAAATAATTTTTGAAAAAGATGATCATCTTCCGATCGGTGTAGCGCATCCGTAAGGTGCACTTGGGATTCCTAGCAGCGTCGAAAGTGTTTCTCGCTCCTTGACTTTTTGACAACAACAAGAACGTACATTTCCCCTACCTGCTGATATTAAAATTCATGTACCACATTATACGTATATGAAATAACATAAAACGTCTTTGGTACGAGTCGTCGATAGTTCGTACAAGTATACAGCAATGTTTTTACGATAAATATACCATACTATGGTCTATGTATGGAAATGAAGAGCGTAGCGATGATCGATCATGAATATACCTGTGCACGCGACGCGACCCGAAATTCGTCGATTTATAGCCAGTGTTTAATACCAAACGAGAGGATGGAGGACTGTAAATTCCATGGATGGAGCGGCGAAAAGCGGTGGCAACCCTTCGGCAGGCCATTCTCTCTGTTTCAGGACGTTATCGCGTCTCCCGCAGGGAACGCGACCGGCCTCCCGAGATTATCCGTATTGGGGAGCGAAGCACGCGGTGTCGAGACAATGCCGGGATTTTCGGCCCGCTCGATGCGCCTCTGTTCCTCTCGATCCCGACTCCCTTCGTAGTTAGCGGCATGCGTGACTCCGCGAATGGATCTCGCGGGGATTTCGAGCGTGCACGAGCGAACAATCCTCTATGGAGGACGGGCAAAGGTCCAAGGCCGATCGATTCTACGGATTTTCCTGAAATTGATGGATAAGGAAGGGCCAACAGGATCTCGACGCTTGAACATAGGATACATCGCTCGAGACTCGATACGATGTTAATGAAAAACAAATCTACCTCGTAACTGGTAAAGTATAGAGACAATGGAAAGCCAGAAATTGTCATTTACGGCCAAGTGTTTCGATTTTGTTATTTGTACGATTGATATTTACAGTTTTAACGATCGGCCAAATAAAGATAAAAAAAAAACGTTGTCAAATCGTTGAAAGTTCGATATCGAGTAAAAGTTCGAATACTGTAGGGGAATCGGCGATTCGAAACGGCAGACTCATCGATTCTAGGATTACGATTTACCAAGCTGCGTTATATCGGAAAAACAAATAGAAGGGAAGATTGCATAAAAAACGAAGCGGGAAAATCGAACGATAATAAGTTACGTACACGCGCGGTAATAATTTACGCAAGTGCGGCCATTAAACAAAGCGCAAACAGTGGCGATAAATCGCGGAAAGTACCTGTCGTAAAATATCGCGGCGTATTTTTTCACGGCAAATATCCATGAGAAACACGAAGTTATTTCACGCGCTTCCTTTTCGTTCGAATTTGTTAGCATCCGTGATATATATCCACTCACAGGCTCTTTCGGTGCTAGCGCTGTTTCCGGAATTCTTCAGCGTTGAATCTCGATGGCGAAAGGGGCCGTGAACCCGTTAAATCTCCGCCAGCGGAGATGGTTTCTTTGACCGACACGGCGAATGTCATTTTTCTCACGGGTTAGTCGATGCCCCGAGCTATCGATATCATTCGCAGACTTCCGCTATACCAGCGCAAACAAACGCCCGCGTCAGCCGATCCTCGCGGACGAGGTCCACTTTACAGAGGGTGAATTCTCTTAACGTTCTCTGCTTCCATCCCCTTTGAATCCTCTTAGCGCTTCGGGGTCGAGCAAAAGTACTTTCCAGTCGATCGATTTCCATCGAAACGGAATCCGTTTCTTCTCGCTCACGTCCAAGGAATCGTTCTTCTTAACCGAGTTCTCTTTGACGGCTTTCGATTCAGGTTAAAAGAGGATTTAGGTCAAGTGTAACCTTCGACCGATATCGCTGGGTTAAGAAATTTAATTTTGAGATATCTAATCTTACTTTTTATTCTTTGTACGTATACGAAGTTTATTTGCGATCGATCTCATAGTTATAGAAGATTACAAACAAACGCGGTGTTGGTAATTTAATTTTATGAGATAGAAATTTTCGATAATAATCTTTGCTGTCGAGCGTATAAAAGAGCGTATAAAATAAAACCATATACGTACGTGTTCTAAAGTTCGAACGATCGCTAAAGTTATCAAACTTGCTGGACAGAAGCGTTCATCTTTTTTACGCCTAAAATTTGCATACGTGCGAATCCATGGAACAAACTTACTTTCGACTCTATTCCTAGAATTTCCAGAGTGTCCTTAGAATTCGAGAGATGGTGGAGAACACGAGGAAAGATCGTTCGTCGAGTTCCTCGAGTTGGGACAGAAATTTTCATTGAGCCCACAAGTGGCTCGTTACTCGGGCCTTCTTTTTTCCTCCCCTTTTTTCCTCCGAACGAACCCCCATCGACTATTTCCCGAAATGGGCGTTCGTTCGTACGAATGATCGGGAAATCGATTGGAAAAATGATTGGGTGGCATGTCGGACAGAATCGTCGGATCCGTCGAGCGAGACGAACGAAATAACGGCCGTGAGCAAGATAAATACGTTCCTCGGCAGAGGGGGAATGATAAAGAAACGACAGAGATTTCTATTAGCCTCGACAAGGATCTCTATGCTCGACAAACTTCTCGGTTTTCATTCTTCGATCAGCGTAACAGGCCAGCTAAGAAATCGAGCAACGATCGATTCCGCTGGTACTTTCGCGTATTCGCCACGATCGAGTCACGAACGATGATGGACATCCAGCGGAATATATCCTCGCTGATCCTGTGTTGGTTACCTGTAAACGCAGCCACTGCTGATCCTTCCGCGTGAATAATCGTGTCATTGTATCTACTGCAGCATGCAGAGCGAGTGAAAAGTCTCGTAATGGACACGCGTGTTGGAAAAATCTACATTTGGAGATAGACGGGAATTTTTAATATATTTTAATATATTTCTTGAAAATACGTGCTACACATACGAAACATATTCGTTAACGCGTTTTTGCGAATATGAAGTATATTCATTAACACGTGTGTACTGAAAGTTACACGAATCGGAATACAAATATATTTAACGCGCCATGTAACCATAAATTTACCTTTTTAGAGGTTCTATAATTACATTTTTATATAATTTAACACGGTCGGTTAACGCGAATAAACAAGCATACTCGTTTCACTCGCATCGAATATTCGTACAAAGTCCGCCGTTTGAAAAAAGTTTTTTTTTCAGGATTATCGTTTCGGCGGATTTTCCTAAAACACGCGTGTTATTCCGAATTCCATCACGAAATTCTAACTCAGGTCGTTCGAGGAAATTCGTAAGTATTACCCTGCGCGAACACGCGAAAGTAAGATCGAAAGGAGAGGAAGAGTCTTGGTTTTCACGGGTCAAAATGGTATTGGATCGAATGGCCTCGCGAGAGTTTGCTTACCTCTGTTTACCCGGCTTTTTTCCCATCTACCCTCCTTTTCATTAATTAGCCCAGGATAAATACGAGCCGATTGAACAGCCTGCTTCTTTCTACACGCGCTAGCCCCTTCTCGTTCAGCCAAGAAGCCACGGCAAAGTCCTTCAGGCAGTATTTTCTAATCCACCGGAACCACCGTCAAGCATTTGCCTAGAAAGTATCCTCGTACGCTTCATAATACCCCTAACATTAGGGGTGAAGCTTTTTTAGGCCGGCTCTACTATATTCCAACTACATCCCCTCGTGTTCCGTGTTAAGCACGTAAAACACACGCTTCGGATTTCTTTACAGTTCGATAAAAAATCGCGTTCCAATTGAAGGGCTCGCGACAAAAACGGTCCTTGTCTATGTTTGTCTTCTCTCGGCAAAGAATATTTTAACTAACGTCTTTAATTTCCGCATTTCCACCGGTAAAAATACCAATGTTTTCTAAAAAAAAACAGGCGAGTACAACTTTCAGCGGATGAATCGAATTAGATTACGTTTCTTTACTCGTGCTTATAAAATTATAAATTTGCCGAATATCCGCGGTCCAGCTGCAAGTTCCCCCGTTACCTGCTGTCTGTTATTTGAACCGTCAATCTACGCGTAACGAAATAGTAGCCTCGAACGAAAAGTCCGTGTTTCAAATCATAGGTTCGTAATTGTACGCATGTCGCACCCAAAAACCGTATATACTTTACAATAGAAGGAACAAAGAGACAGTTCCCCTTGTAGATCTGGTAGGAAATCCCGCAAAGACCGAATTATAGGTGGTGGAATTTCATAGCGGAATGTCGCTTTGATCCAGTGTTCGTTCGAGCAAATGGTGCGTTGGCTAAGAGGCAGGAATAAGCCCGCGATAATAATATACGCAGTGCGTAAAACGCGACCGGAATATGACTCTATATCTCGTCCTCTTTCTGTTTCGTCTCCCTAACAAAGATACGAGAAACTTGGCACGGCGTAGTTGATCCGGCCGCGGCCATGTTGTTCGCTGCGGAAATTTCGCAGTCACCCCCTTGTCGGTCCTCTCCCGATAACAGCTTGCACGACAAGTGAACTAACAAAGGGGAGTAATCTGCGTCCTGGAAATTCGCCTGCGGAATTTCTGCCCACGGTCTTTCGGAAATCTACGTAAGCTCTCTGTTGAAACTTTTTTGCAGCTTTGTGGGACAAGAGCGGTGCTAAACCGCTATACAGTTCTTTCGCCGAAGAACCGACAGATCTTCGCAAAAACATGAAATCGCATAAATTCTCTCAGCGTGATCGTTAGCGAAATTTTATTCATGCATCCTTTGTACTTTTGCATCTCTAAATTTCCTTAATAATTATTAATAATTTCTCCAGAAAAATCTACGCACGACGCATGAAATTTGTAAAATCGCAAAACTCCCCTCGCTCGTTTACCAAGCCTCGTAGATCGCATCAATCTTACGCAAACACGTACGTAATCGACGGAATGCGGTGCAACGCGTCGTCGTTGAGTATGCAACGAGGGAATCAAGGTCACAGGGCGAAAAACGGAGCGCACGTGGCACGCGACGCATTTTCACAACGATGTGATCGTACAGATGGGGCGGTCGAACGTAGGGGTGAGCTCCAGCGGCCATGTCGGTTCCCAATTAAACAAATGCCCGCTGGAAACTCGAGCAACCCCTCGAGCCAGGCTTGCTTCGTCTCTCTCTCTCCCCCTCTCTCTCTCTCTCTCTGTCTCTCTGGCAGACGGTCTGTCGTTCTTCGTTCAACCGCAGAAGGGGAATCGGCGGAGCGCACGTGTCGAGCAGCATGCGAAATTCGAATCGAGGTTGGTTGCTCGCCGGTGTATGCGTTTACATACGCTCTACCTTTCATCTCTCGAGTGCGTTACACGCGCGCGAATCGCTGCGGGTCCCTCGCGAGTGTTGCCACACGCGTGCAATCGCCTGCACGTGCATGGAATTTCTAATTAGCCATCGTTTACAGACTGCCGTCTTATTGGAAAGAAGCTTGCTATTGATACGATATCGTTTCGTTTATCGATGTTTTGTAATCGTTTGGATACAGCTACGGCAAATGCATTTTCCAAATATTTCGAAAGAATCGAATGCAGCAAGTAGAACTTGGTTTATTATCAGAAGAGAACGAGGGTCAAATTAGTTCCGATAGCCAAGCAGTTCCGATAACAGTAGCTTGGTAGGAGGTATTCCCTCTAGCTTTTTTTGGTACGTGCTTCGTATAAGAAAATGTGAAGCTCTGAACCCAATATCGATAACGACACTAACGTTACGAGATAATCGGACATTTTAAAATATATGTTTTTGTGTAAAACGTAGGATTCGATTCACATATGGTAACGTATTTCATCTATCTCATCGTGTGTAAGTCGCGTGATACCTGCTCATAGAACAAAGATGGTTAATGGCAGACGCTCCTAAACGAAGATTTCTCCGCAAACAAAACGCCATGGCGGTATGGTAAATAGATCTCTCGTCGAGTTCGAGAAAGCGAAACGCAAACAGCGGTCTCTGACGCAGATAACCCTTCTACTTGTAATTAGAAGCATTCGAAGACGACAGAGACTCGAACGCTACGATGCGATAAACTTTTATTTCAATTGACATTATCGGTGGACCTTTCTTAGTTTATCGTGATCTCGCGTCCCGTTTTATTGGACACGGAACGAGGAAAAGGAAGGAAAGAGTGGGAGACAGCGGAGGGAAATGTTGCAAGGCCCGAGCGTTTTCAACTTGTGCGTAAATTACATTACGCGTCCAAATATTGGAGCGCCTCTTCGCTTCTCGAGACGGGTCAAACTGTTTGACTTTGCAACTTGTTCTTGCGCACGGAACTCGCTTTCGTACCGTAACGTCTGGCTTGTCAGCAGTCGGACAATGGCTGCTCCCGCTAATCCCGAAAACGGCTCAAAGCAAATGTTTTTGTCAGGTTCCGGACGATGGAACGAGTTGCGACGTTTTACAATCTATAGAGGAAGTTGAGAGTTCCACGGCAGGCAATAATGCACGATAATTTGTATCGTTTTCGGTACCTACGCTCCTGATTAGGGTTTCTGCAACGCAACATTGTTTTCACAAAAGCTGAATCGTTTGAAATGAAATTTCTAGCGTTTGATTTTTCAATCCATTTTTTATTTTAATACAAATAAAATGACAATAATTCGAATATCCGTTAATTGGAAGACAGAACTATTAAAATAATATATGTAAGCAAGAAATTAAGAATTTTTCGTGACGAAAAGAGTTTCGCGAAAGGAGGCAAAATTTGTACTCTAATTCAATACTTTACGTCTATCGCACGATGACGCTTTCTCATTTTTATAACAAATCGAACTTCACACTCGAACAACAAGAAAATATGTAGAGGAAAGTTCAGCACCGTGTTATCTACATTTTTACTAGATAGAAAATCAACGATGATGGTTCCTGTATGTGTCCCTGTAAGTGCCACTATTAAAAGCCAGGATTTTTAGAGTTGTCTCGATCGTAAAATCTGAGCGATCGTCGAACGTTTGCTATTACACTGGCTTATGGGAACACACATGCCACTATCACCGCCATATCTGGCGTATCCTTCTTTGCAATAACAGGCATCGTTACATCTCTAGAAACATAACATCAATGACGTCCATTTTTCTAAACTCATTGAACAAAACTGATTTCTCGATTAATTTCAACTCACGATATTGATAATACGACAACGTTGACCTAAAGTAGCGCAAGTTGTTTGACAGGCCGATCCACAACTATATTCCTCGTTTGGCCTGTTACAGACTAGTCTTGCAGCCGATGTAGCTAACAAAATTTATTTATTAATTATTAAATTAATTATCGTTATTAAATATCAACTATTTAACGATCTAATATTATTCTTAAAATAAAATTCTTAAAAATAATTCTTAAAATTCTCAGCTGATAGATTCGTTCGTTTATTTTTTATTGCAAGCACTGTAGATTGAAAATTTAAAATACTAAACACAGCTACACCTGAGCAAATAAATAGACATCGCAAGACTTACCGGTACAAAGCACCATCAAAGCGATGAACAATACACAAACGAATCGAAACATGTTAGCGAAATATGTACCGTTAGTTTGTTAGTGGTCTTGTCAGAACTGGCGAATACAGGCGACAATGGCAGCTTATATACGTAATATAATACACGTTGTATATATGTTTTTCCCCACATATTGTATTCAATCTACATAAACAGAAAGTAACTACGGCAATATAGTAAGACTTCACGTTTTTGTGTGCGTGATTTTCCTCTTTCCTCCTATTAAATACAGTCGCAATAGTTGATGCACGTATACAGATAAGTAGGCGATAATCAATTAATCATCGAATTGACTGCGCGAATAAATTTCCCTTAAATCCCCTAAATATATTACGAAACCTCGCGTTTCTTTTTTTTGTTGGTATTTCTTTCCTGTTATCATTTCGTCGCTTCTATCTTTCTACTATCGTAACTCTTTCCTTTTTTGGTATTTTGAAGTGGTATTTTACGTTGCTGTCTATTCGCAATCCGTCGTGTTTTAAGAATTAAAAGTGACTCATTTTCTGTTCCAAATGAACGAGATAACACGTCCAAAGTGGTCATGAAAATGGCATTACCTTCCACTGTGAGAAGACGTAAGGATGTAAAAATACCAGAGAATTTTGTTTACCGTTTTCACGAATATTGTTCCGCTTAACTCAACGTCGGGTATTCCTACGTTCGTGCATGCACGCGAATTATTCTTTATCTAAAAAATTCTCTGTCATATTTATCGTGCATGACTATTTAGGGAGACTCGCTTTTTCGTGGCTTGAATCGCGATGTCCTCTATGATACGGCTTTCTATAGATGTAAACGCGTTAAAGTTGATGATTTATATTTGTAAAAAATCGCTAATGTTACGACATAATAATACCACTACCAGAACAATCTCTATTTTACGTATAAATATCTATTATATTATATATAAATTATCAGGATTTACGCGTCATATCATGGAGGACATCACGACTCAATGACAGTTCAAGCCGTAAAAAATGGGAATCTTGTTAAATGATTATGAGCAATCACGGTAGATCCAACATGCAAGTTTGCAGATAAACAGCAATTCGCACGCACCTATGAGCGTACCGATTATGTTTTAATATTTACTTTGAAATTTGTTATTATCATATTTATAAAATGTAACCGGTAAATTGTCGTGCAGAGGAACCAAGAACAATGAAACGGAGAATAAAAAAAAAAAAAACCGAGATGACGTAGAAAATTCATATATTATGCGTATAAATTCAATCTGAGCGAGTCATTAAAATTTTTCTAACGTTATCGCACTAAGTTCAGAGATCATCTCTGCCAAGGCTATTTTCTCAACGAAAATCGTGTACATGTATATGTTGCAGATGTTGATCTATCCAGTGGGAATAGAAACGCCTCGCGTATGAAGTTGTTTAGAAAAACTTGTTTGAATGAATAGAAAACGTTTAGTATTGTTGAAAGCAGAGAGACGCTGATTGGACGCGTTAATACCAGGTCAGTGTGTCAGAGCGGGCGTTTCATGGGGGGCAAAATGGTGGCCCTTGATTTGGTACAAAGGAACTATGCCTGCCTCCTGTGACGTGACATTACAGAGGGGTGCGAAGTGGAGTAAAGAACGAAGGGAGGTCGGCGTGCAAGGAAGAGGGGAAACACTAGCCGAGGAGGGTAACTCGAGCAATTTCAATCAAGTTTTCCGCTGTCAGTGACTACTGGTCCTTGCTGACGAGAAACCAGACTTTCTTTCAGCTTGGAAGCGTCCAATGAAAACGCTAAGTACATGGAACGGATCGATATCGAAAAATGGCAGGGTTTATCGATGGTTCTCTTCGAGCGATTAAAGTTAAACGTTGCAAGGAACTGCGATTAATACGTACATTTGGTGTACCATCGCTTTCTTGCTGAATGAAATACGAAAAAAAAAAAAGAAAGGAATTATCGGTAAGAAAAAGAAAGAAACGAGGTAATAAATTTCATAAAAGGGAGTTCGATTCTAGAGAAACGAATTATTGGACAGGAGGGGTGAGCGTAGAAAGGAAGCGAAATGGAGAAAGTCGGTGCTGAGTGCTCAATAATAAATAGCATTTTGACTGTCGGATATTCGATTGTAAGCGCTGGGTTTCGCTGAATAAAACGCGGGAAAAGAGGAACTCGACCCTCGAGCGCGACAGAGAGGAAACTTCGAATTCCTGGCTCGTTGTCTCGGCCGACAACGTAATGGCATTTAAGGTAAAAGCAAACGTCGATAGGAGAAGCTCGGCTGGATTGATCGCTGCGCTTGACAAAGTGAACTCGCGACTCTAAAATTTGCCAGTCGAATCGAACGAAGCTCGACCCTTTTCACCCGTTCGAATCGTCGCTAATTGCAGAGTTCTCGCAATACCTCGCGATTGACGGATCGATACGGCAACAATCGTCGAGTCGACGCAGCGATTCCCATCGAGATCGAGATTACGCGAAAGAAAACGTTTGTCCTAGCAGCTTTTCCGATAGCTCCTCTTTTGTGCGTATTTATTTAACTTTCCGATTTTATATGGCAGATAATATACGGCCATAAAGTTAAAGTAAATTCATTATAATTGGTAGTTATAATTTGAAATAAATACAGGAAAATTAACAAAAATGTTTTCCCATGTATATAGATGTCAGAAAGTAAAAAACTTTTGGCCTAAAACAAACTGTCAGCTTTTTACACAAGTATGACCATCCGTATGCAATGAATTAGACAATAGAATCACTATAAAACAATAGTAAACGCTAAAGGAGACTGATAGATTCGTCTAACAGAGAAATAAAGTACGCGATCGATTATTAACACTAGCTGTACGGGATCCGTCAATTTCAAACTTCGAAATGAAATATCTCAAAAACCATCAATTTTAACCATTTCGCATCGTAAATTAATCATTTCATCTAAAGAATTTATACTCACAATTATTTTTTCCTAGGCTTTCTAATTTTTGAAATCTGTACGTAGTATACCTACCTCTATGAAATCAAATTGACGAGCTAGCTGATTTCATAAACAAATCGTTTTCCAAAGACAGTGTGCAAAAGTTTCAGTTATTGTAGACATTTTCCATTATTGTCTCCGCTTATTGTATGTATTTACAATAGGATAATTGAATTTGGGCACAGTATTTTCTTTCTTTCACCAATCCCCCCTTTTTTTAGCAATTATGAGTAAATCCAGAAGATATAATAAGATATTGAATAAAATTGTCAACATCAATGAAGATTGTTCTGAGGATACCGCTGAAGAAGATCAATATGAATTAGGCCAAAACGAAGCTGACAATAAAAGTTCTGAATACACTGAAAGTAGAAAGACAGAAGAATCTTCGAATAGTGAAGAGGAAAACTTCTTGAATGTGTGTCGCAACAAGAAAAGGATGCGTATTTTTTCTAGTTCTGACTCCGCGGATAAAAGGACGAGCATTCCAAGCACATCCCAAAATGTAATGGGTAAAATTAAAATTGTAATTGACGGGATACAGTGGATAAAACTGAAAGCAGATGGATCTAGGGGTAAGACGCCCCTTCGTATGATATTCAAGGATATTACAGGACCTACTGGCTATGCTAAAAGAAATACTATGTTGGGTTGTATAACCAGTGCTTTCGAATTGATAATTGACAGACACATAATGGAACACATAAAAGATTGCACTGAAATCGAGGCGCATCGAGTTTTGAAAAAAGACGGATAATCACAGTTGCTGAGTTACGTAGTTTTCTAGGAATTCTATATGCCCGGGGCGCATATGAAGCGAGATCATCGAAAGCCTCCGAAAGATTACAAACAGATAAATTTGCGCTGATATCCGAAATATGGAACAGATTTATAAGTAATAGCCAGGCTTGTTACCAGCCATATGAAAATATCTCGATAGATGAACAATTATTTCCAACGAAAGCCCGATGCAGATTTACGCAATATATGTCGGATAAGCCTCATAAATTTGGCATTAAGTTTTGGTTTGCAGTTGACGTGCAAACAAAATATATTTTGGATGGTTTCCCTTATATGGAGAAAGATGAAACTCGATGCTCAAGGGAAAAAGAACAAGATGACTTTGGTTTCCTCAAATTTATATAAATCAGAAAACTGCACGCTTGCTGTGTATAAAAGTAAACCTAACGTAAAAGTCCTCCTTCTAAGCACTAAACATACAGGTATACAATTAGAAGACAATTATAAAGGTGTTCCAGAAACCATCGCTTTTTATAATAAAACAAAGTTTGGTGTGGACGTCGTTGACCAGATGGCACGCAAATATAGTGTGAAAGCAGGGAGTTTTCGATGGTCCCTTCAAGTTTTTTCTCAATATTTCAGATTTTGCAAAATAAACGCGTGGAAAGGAGTTCATATTTTGCCAAAGATCAGACGCTTCATTTCTGTCACTTTCAACTGTCAAAAATGCGAAACAGTTACCAAGTGAGTTACTGCAAAAAAAAAAAAAAATAGAAGCAATAATTGTCGTATATATTGCAAAAAGATTGTATGCGGAAAATGCACAAACAAAATTCAGTATATTCGTAAAAAAATGTGCTCAATAAATATGATTACCCTATAGCGTTAATATTATTATCATTTCCGTGATAATTAAAAAAAAAAAGACTTTTTACTTATTAATAATTTATTTAAACGTGAAGCCTAATATTATTCAATTCAGACTTAATTTGAATAAATCGACTTTTTAAAGAAAATGAGTATTTTCGTTTACCCATCAATTTGACGAGTCCTCGTAGAGATAGGTACATAAGAAACGCCCGTAAACCTAGTGTTAACAAATATAATCTTCAACCGTAAACTGCGTAGTAAACTGTTTAAAACACGTTGTTGAATAAAAGGGTGCCCCTGATAAAGTCAAAGTTTATGTTAGTGTCCGAATATTCTCGTGACCAACTGTAAATATAAAGATACGAATTTGCATGAACATCCGGAAACGAGCGATTAGTGCAGTTTACGGTTATCGTATTTCGCGAAACTTGGTATTTTACGCAGCGGGATCGGAGATTTTCCACACGTATACTTCGTCTTAGAGATATTTTCCTCGTTCTAATGCATACTTGGTAATTGGATCCGGTTAATATTACGATGGTAATTATTCTTATAGTTGCGTAACTTAATACTAGTTAAGAGCTTAATATCTGACCCGTCGCGACAGTCCTCGTTTCAATAATTTTTACGTAACATTGGGTCGCGGATAATAAAATAAATAAATAAATAAATACTTATCAGGTTAAATCGAATCGAGATACTGTTAAAATAGTTCGCAAAGAGACGACGTCTCTGCATCTGTGGGTCATCTACGAACGTCGTGGAGCAAATGAGCGGACGAAGAATTTTTGCTGGTGTATTAGTTGGCGAAGAAGAGGAAAATGACGTAAAGAGAAACGGAGATGCGAGAGGATGAACAAAGATCATCGACATGATCAGATGAAAGAAACGAGAAGCCGTATCTAGGTTTCGTAACAGTAGTATATAAAGCCAAGTATTTCGATAAGTTTGTCAGTAGTGTCAGTTGTAAGCTGTCTCGTAAAGGAATCGATAATGTCTCGCATCCTCTTTGTCTTCCTCGCCGTTATGGCTATCTTCTCCAGTAAGTAACTTCTCTTAAAGATTAACGCGATATTTCATATAATTTTATGTCATTAAAAACAAAACATAGAATCTATTCAAACTGTAAAGAAAAACTCTTTTTGTTTCGCCTTCCACCGGGTACAGTCACATATTTCTGTATTTTCAATTCACAAAACGTATGAATAGCTAATTCACAATACGAATCCGTTCACTTCTTCACTCAATTATTTATTTCTGTAACAGCATACTTGCTTTATTTGTACGAACTGTACCATTAACAAAAGCACGAGGCGCTGAATCATTGACAGGCGCCCGCTTAGATTTTACTCTTTTAATTGTTTTCATAAAAATACGAATTTATATAAAAATCTAATCGTTAGCAGATCGATTAGAGATACAGCGAAAAATAATACAGTGATATCGTATTGCTACAGCTTCGTTTGGTCAGCAATGTGGACTGAACGAAGAGTTTAAATCCTGTGGATCGTGCGAGCCCACTTGTGCCAAGCCACGTGTCACCGTCTGTACCATGGTTAGTATTAACACGTGAAAAGCACGTTAGAAGGACACGATGAATCGATTTTTCTTAATTCGATAGATTTATAAATGCAAGCTCCTTAAAAGCAAGTAATAAATCTATGGAATTTTGTAAACAATCGAGTAGAGAATCATTCTCGGAATATTCAATAGGATTACGAAAATACATACTTAATAAATTCCAAAGCCAATAAAGTTTCTGTAAGGTAGAATTGATTGTTGAGTTCTAAAACTCAATGTTTACCATGTTTCTTGCTTGTGGTTTTCATTTGTATTTATATAAATTTAATTACGTTACATTTATTTGCTTTCATTTTTATGGTTTTCTCTGTTCGACGTGTATACTAATTTTTGTTCTCTCATTTTTTTAGGAATGTAAGATCGGTTGTCAATGTAAGGACGGATACTTGAGAAATGGCGAAGGAACTTGCGTTCTTCCAGAAAGGTGTTAACTTCTTCGTTTAACTTATTTGAAACCCATTCTTCACTTTCTCGCTGGCGTTTGCAATCTCTTCGCTGCTACTTTTTTCTTTTCTTTCTTTTTTACTTTACCAGTTTTTAATGAAAACTCAAAATGGAAATGTATTACACTATCTGTTCATGGATTAGTATTAGTCATAAGTTTACCTAAATAAAGACTATAACAATACTATCAAACTGGTGTCTTAAATACCTACTTAAACTGCATCGATCGTTCTCAGTAAGCAAATTCAACGTTTAGAAAAAAGAAATTAAGATTTCAGTGTCGTTACCAATGTCGTGTTAGGTGTGAGTACTCGTGACGCAAGGTTAAAGTTACAAACACAGGTTAATATCTTTTGGAAATAAACACACATATAGAGTCACACAATGAATCGCTTTAAATTTGCATAGATTCAAATTTTTATTTCCAGTAATAATTTCAAATTAAATTAAGTTCAATTTTTAGTAAAAAGTTCGATTCTCTATTTATGCGCTCGTCGCTATAATTCTCCATATTAAAGATAGCGAAATTCTAGAAAAAGTGAACGTACTTACCATAAAGATAAGCAACGACGATAAAGAGAAAAATAACAGCGGTACGAGACATGTTTGAACGAAGAAACCTGCGATTATAGTTTGACTGCAATTATAATTGTAATTGTCTGCTTTTATGCTCGATAATTCGTCCTTTTAAAGGCCGCTATCTTTGCTTGTTACGTATTTATCGGTCTAATCTTTCACTTATTTAAATTTAATAGACCTATTTAAAATTATCATCAGCCTACGATTTTGTAAACTATTCAAACTCATGGTCGAATCGATTACAAAAAAAGGTAATTAATTATTCATAAAAGCACGCGATTATTAGATACTGAAACGAGCGGGAATACAGTGAAAAACACGGTGATGAATTTGTATCGTTAAAACTTTTTTCGGTCAACAATGTGAATTTGTCCTATGCTTAGTATTATTATGTTGATACTATTATCACTACTATTAATACTAATATCAGTATAGTCTCATAACGAGTCATTTCGCTAAGTTTCTATTGACATTCGTTGTTTACATTTGAACAGTTGTTTTAATACCACAAATTACACATAATAATAATAATTATGTAGGAGGAAATGAATAAAGAAGAATATATGCATACATCTGTGATACTTTATTATTTCATTTAAAAACTACCATTTTCTAAGAATAGCCTACCCATTCATCCAATCCAATTATTGTCCTTTACATTGGCTAACTGGGACACAGCGTTTAGCTGCGTTTCTCACATGTCCTTTAACACAGTGGCAGCCACGAACGCATTCCTGATGGGAATAAACGAGTAACGCGTTACAATTAAACGGAGAGTAACGGAGACAAGATAATTTTCATGATCGAGAGAAGTGTATATATGTAATACTGACCTCAGGACAATTTACGCGAGGCTTAGCACACGTAGGTTCGCAAGAAGGAGAAGGTCCACACGCCTTGAATTCTTCGTTCGGACCACAAGAAGAGCTGACGCTACTTACTACATGCACATAGAATAATGATACATCTTGAAATAAAACAGCGATCGAATAATGAACAATCAACGATACGTGTAATGACGACGATATAAATAAATAGAAAATGCTTACTCAACTATGTAATCGTATTACTTCTACAAATTTCATTTCTAAATTTCACAAAGTTTTGTTTCTATTTTCAAATCTATTTCAATTTTAAAACTATTTAGAAACGGTGAATTTTGGTTTTCTACTGTTGTTCGATTCGTTTATTCAAATTTTTATTTTCGAGTAATTATTCCAAATCAAGTGTATGTTCAGTTTGGTATAAAATATAATTTTCTGTTTATACACGTGTCGCTATAGTTGTACATATTGAAGACAGTGAAATTATACAGACAATGAATATATTGTACTTACTACAAATATAAGCAACGACAACGAAGAGAAAAATAACAGCGGTACGAGACATATTGGAACGAAATCTTCGATCACAGTTTGACTACAATTGTAAAAATTTTCGTGCGCTTCTGATTAAAATTCGTGAGCAGTCTGTTTTTATACTCGATAATTCGTCCTTCTAAAAATCGCTATCTTCATCTGTTATGTGTTTGTCAGTATATTCACCGTACGCTAATTCGATCGCGTTACTAATTGTAAGTTACGAGGAAATTTACACGTTATGAATATTTTACAAATTATTCGAAGCTCGTATAATTTGTCTTACGTGTCATATCATTAACTATACCAAAAGTCACCATGTTACGTTATTTCGTTATTATAAATATCAAATATTTATAAAATATAATTGCATTATAATTTAAAGTCGTTGAAATCTACTTAAGATACAAATATACATGTGAAGAATAAACTTACAGATAAGCATAAACTCGCTTAAACAACGATTATAAACGTCGCAGATGAATTACGCTCTCTTTGACTAAGCCAAGGTGTTGATATATAAAAGGACTGAGAGACGATCGTTGCACAGTGCACATACACAATGTTTTATTCTACTTAATCTTCGTTTCTAGAAATTTAATCGACAAAATGGACCTAATAACAACAACTTTTGCCACATTAACACTTTATCTCATACGTAAGTACATCTGTTTTGTGAAATCGAGCAGCTTTCTGAAAAAAGTGCCCATAAGAGAAAATGGTGATTTAAGCGAATTAAGTTTTGGTTCTAGGTATTTAATATTAGCTAAGTTTCACCTGATAATTATAACTGCTCTTAAGAAACATTATCTTTTTCATATTTATAAACTAAATAAAAAGTAATTCACCTATTTGACTGGAAAATTCATCGAGCATCTACATATCTACAAATTTGCTCTTTCACTGAAAAATCTTCAACAAGTCGGAATTTCCAGTTCTTTCGTCGTGAAATTTCATTCCAAACCTTCGTTCTAAATCTTTATTCGTCTATCTTCGCTGTCAAATGATAAAACATAATTATTTATTCTCTTTGACTTCCGCGCGCTATCACTCTCTCATTACCATAAAAGGATGATTAAAATATTAGTATGGAAAGATGATTAACTATTCGACGTGAAACACTGGTATTTTCAAAAATTGCAACGAAACCGGAATTAGAGTTATTACTCTTTCAGTCGCCACCAACAGAATTTTCACTGCTGCTGACGAAACCACCGAGTCTGGTAAATGCGTTAAATAATTATTAAACCTTCATATGTATCTTTCGCTTCTCGATTTACAACGTTAACGTTAGTTTTTGTTTAGAAGAACCGACGAAATGTGGCGAAAATGAAGAGTACACGACGTGCAATCTTTGTCCAAAAAATTGCGAAAATCCCTTTCAAGAAATTTGCTCGCCAGGGGTAAGCAAGAAGAATAAAATATAGCAGGATCTTGATTATCGGAACGCCGATTAGAGGAAAAAGACAAAGTTATTGGAAAATCAACGTTTTATTACGCAAGAATTAATTAAAATGAAGATTTGTCGTCTTTGTTTCAGCCTTGCATAAAGGCTTGTAAATGTAAATCGGGATACTACAAGGACAGTGAGGGCGTGTGCGTGTCTATCATAGCTTGCATCGTCGATAATATCAGAAATCGAAGTGAGTAATCATCGAAATACGCAGAATATACAGAAATGTGTCAAATGTCCAAGATACGGTTCTCGTTATATTTGGTAAATGAAAAACAAGATTCCACTTTTGTATTCCTATTTATAAAAATATGGAAAGATATGGATAAAGACAAGGTTCCACAGTTTACTAAGAACGTTTCTAATCGTTAGAAAAAACAAGAAATGAGAAATCTCCTGAAATAATTATTCTTCTCGTAGTTCCACAGGTAACAGAGCGAAGCGATTCTTCTTCGGCAAATACGTCATAGCCAAGGTGCTAAAATTGAACAGGTGTTTATCCATGTTTGGAAGAAGGAAGTTTAAAGAGTACAAGTAGAACGAGAATTACGCGTATTGTGTACGATATTCGGGGAAAAAAATAGATATATTAATCTGCTGTTACTTACTCAATTTTAATAACGTCTGTCGCAGTATATTTCTTGATATTTGTGTATAAATATCAAGAATTATGAAATAAATGTTCCCATATTTACATACTTCAAGCGAAGTGCGGTCAGTCGTATGAATTTCTGCAAATCTTGACGGATGTCAAAGACCACGACCTCTCCAGATTATAATTTTGTTAATTACTCGTCTTGAATGATACCGATATTATCTCACGATACTTACTTTTTCAAAACATATGTTGCATTAAAGAATAATTCGAGGAAAATATTTACTATGGAATCGTAGTACTTAAATTTATCGAGGAAATTGCCAAAACAAGGTGCATCTGCTACCGATTAAAGATTATTGTACAATTATCTAATCATGTGACAATATTCCTAACCAACAGTGTATTTACTTCGAATGGTACTCCAGGTCAAGTACTGTCGATTTATCAATTAACATCTAACGTACGCTTCTAGAAGCATCCTCCGACCGATTGGAGCTGTTTCAAAGACAGATTTTATCTTTCCTACATTTCTATCGTTAGGATATTTCTTAAATTCGAGGAGAATTAAAAAAGATCGTGACTTCGAAATGACGAGACAAAAACTTTTTTAAATATTAAATATTATTTTTCTGCGGCGCAGCTAAGTCTTGACCAAACTGCTGCGACTTCTCTAAATATTCCAGAAGCTTGAAAAATTCAAATGGCTTAGAGAAAACAGCCATCTTTCTCGAATATACTCTGTTCGTTTCTAAGAAGATCTCGGCAAAGATCAAATAGCGTAAAGTCAACCAACTACGGGCTACGGATACGAGGACATTTGCCGAAGATAAGCACTTCCACTGCTATCAAAGGCGCGATCTGTCTCTCTCGATACTATCGCGATCGTTCGAGGACCAAACAACCTACTAAATTCACAGCTTTTTGCCCTGATGCATAAAGATGCATGAAGATGCACAAAAATGGTCAAATTAGCGACCACGATAAGTATTTGTACGCCACTTTCGTATGGCTACAAAAATTTAATACTGCGGAAATGAAATTAGGTGTTTGACAAAGAAACGTTGCATAAAAAATAAGAATGTGTAGCCACGGTGAATGGTGATATTTGTGCTATGAAATGAGCTACGACGATCGCGAAACGTCCCTTGCTTGTTTGACCAAAAAGAATTCTACTAAAAGAGGAGAGAAAAAAAGAACTAGAAAGAATATTAACACCGAAACTCGACGAAATATTGCCTGCTAAATTTCGGTGCGCGCGATTGTCAATCGCTTTTGTTACGCTTAGGCGAAACAAATTCGCGACGAAACTTGCGAAACGACGGGAACCGTGGAAAGACGCGACAGCCACAGGCGACTTCTTGGAAGAAACGAGATTGTACGGTAAACACGAGTCGAAGTAGCCAGAATTGGATGGCAAAGGTCGTTATCCGTAACCTCGTTTTACAGATTTCGAATATGTATTCGGTTTTCCCAATGGTTTCGTTCACCGAAACGACGCCAACTTTCCTTCGAGATCATGACGGAGACGATATGGTGAAAGAGAGGCGTGTTCATATCAATGAGCAACGACTAATGGTACAGGCAAAGATTAGAAACGAATAGGCACTCGACTCTTCGATAAATAAACGATAACATTACGTAGGAAACGACATCGGTTATTTCCTTAAAGTATTGAAATTTTTCCTGGACCTCGCTCAGGTGATCTAATGAAACGTGAAATAACGTGCTAATAAGATACACGAGAACGATAGGTACAGTAACGGACAAAAGTATCTGAATAATTGCAGCGGATCACGAAAGAATATCACACTTGTGGAAATTAGCAAAGTGTGGACAGTCAATTATTCGTTACATTAATAAACTGGAATAATTAATGAGACCATCTTTAGCGCTAATTATATTTTTCGGCTCGCTACCGTATACTAATCTTTTACCAATTATATGTTTGCAATAAATTTCTTGTGTCTTCTATATACATTTTCGAAATGGTTTCAAATTTTAAAGAATAAAAAAAACTTGTTGCATGGAACAAGAATTTAATTGCGAGAGGATTTGATTTTCTTGTCAAACAGCTGATTGCACAGATTCCAATTGTTTGGATTCGGCAATTAAGCGCAAAAAATATCACTGTGAGATTTGCATCACCTCGTTTGTTGTTTGCTACGCGTATATCCCATCGATAGACGAGATATCGGCAGCGATAAACAACAAAAAGATTGCCACGAGCTATCGCTAATCTGGATATGACGAAGTAGTTAAACGATGAATCGAGAGAGTAGGATGAGTCGGTTGCGACAAAAAATTTTGGAAGCACGGTAAGCGAAAAGGGGGAGTGGAGTGTGAAAGTCATGCGTCGGATTGTATAAAAGCGCGAGCGGCAGAAAGTACAACTCAATCGTAACAGACGCAACATAGATTGACAGTAGTCTCAAATCTCAACGTTATTTCGACGACTTTAATCGCCATGACTCGTGTAGCAGTTCTTCTCTTACTCGTCGTGGCTATTGTGTACAGCAGTAAGTAAACAGAAATTATGTTATGTTTTTGTTCAACGCGAGGCTTATTACCTTTCCTTTTACCTTTGTTTCTTAATTTTTTTTATTAAAAATAATATTATATTTTACATGAATATTATGAATAAACTAGTGTCATTAATATAATCTAATAATATAATTAATATAAAATGTAAAGAATAGAAATTGAGAAATAAAGTATCTCAAATATATAAAAAAAGTATAAAAAGAATTTTCTTTAGTTTTTAATTAATATTTCGCTTCACGATTACACCGCGATTATTTATCAAACATTATCGAATAACGAATCTATCCATTCAACGATTAATTACAGGTGCATATCCTCAGGCGTCAGAGGTTAATCAAGAATGTGGTCCAAACGAGGAATTCAATTCTTGTGGATCCGCGTGTGTGGACACCTGTGAGAAACCAGCATCACCTATCTGCCCTATGGTTAGTGTCTCGTGATGTATAAATTTGAATAAAATTTTAATTCTTCGATTTATATCATCGATTGCTTCAAAAAGCGACCAATGTCTTGACGATTCCACGAATTTTCTGTTACAGATGTGCGTGATCGGTTGCCAGTGTAAACAAGGTTTCGTAAGGAACAAGGAGAACAAGTGTGTGCTCACACGCAATTGTTAAATTTTAACGAAATACTTTTCTGTGAAATATTTTTCTGATTGAAAGATCAACATAACGCTCGCAATAATTATGCACGGTAGAATGCTTCCTGCGTAATTTGTTGTATCATTACTTATTGTTAGTGGTAGCCACTGAACGACTACAATTATTGTACTGCTTACTTTTGTTAAGCTTTGTTACATTTTTAGTGAAATACACATAAAGATATTTACTTCTTCTTCTTCTTCTTAATTAATCCCGTATTTTTCTTTTTAACACGAATGGAGTTCCAACGATAAATTTTTATACTCGAAAATATAAGTCAACCAAATAGTGCAAACGACGAATGAAAAGAATTTTCAAGAAGGAATATTGTGTTTATTATATTAGGTAAAATCGTAACTACAAACGTTTGAGTTATATTTAGCTTGAAACAAGCAAATCCATTAATAGTATTTAATTAATTAAAATTTGAGCCTGAACTTTTCATATTACTGAGGACAATTAACACACCATGAACAAATGTATTTTTTTATATTACGTAGATTAGCTGAATTGTTTATGTACGAACCTAATTCTTTGACTATTCTACGTCTCTTAAAAAAATCTGAAATATTTCTGAGATACTTATCAATGTTGTTATTAACGCTTTCTTATGCTCCCTCTGCACGTTATACGGAGAACTCACTGAGAATATGTTAAACGAAAGTCTAATTATTGACTGATTCATGGTCGATCAATGTTTAGCCCTCAAACCTCGGTTAACGTTACTATAAGCTATAAACGGTTAAGAATAGCGAAAAATCACGTAACTTTCGGCCTAAAAACTACATCTCTTACCTAGTCAACGAAATCTATCGTCTGTTTCTGCATCAACGTTATGATAGACATGTTCACGATGTATTGTTTAAATTTTCTTTACAAGCCCAAATGAAAATCGAAAAGTGTCACCTTTGCTTCTTTCTTCGCTGTTTCAAATGCAATTTTTTTTTAATTTTTTCATAAATCATCTAGTGAACTAATGCTCTTGACTTCTCAAAAAAACCCAAGCCGTTTGGCCCAATTTTAAAAAAGTTAATCAATTTCAAAGGGTGTTGCAACAGTGTTGGAAGTCACTGTACTGCAAATAGCTTCTTTAATTTTTAATTTTAATTACAATTAATTTAACCTCTCCTTTAATTTTTCCCAAAAAGCCGTATTTGTAGCATGTAATCGAAGCCGGAATCAAAACAATACCTACAATCTTATAATTAGAGCCGATCGGAACACTGCGCTCCGACTATAGTAAACACTTATAATCACAGACTATAGTCGACGTTGGAAACGAAAGGGTCAAAAATAAAGATTGCCTGACGCAATTCAGTGTCAACAGAAGCATCGAGATGTTAACTGAGAACAAAAACTGCTACATACAAATATTTGATTACACACCTATACATATATCGGATATCAGTCTTATCGTCAATTAATTTTTTTAACGCTCGTAGATAGAGATTTCCACTTATTATTTTATTTCTCTGGATAAAAGTCTTTTACGAAAGGTATCTTTACCAATACTTTGTACAATAACGTGATATCTAAAAAGCAACCGTATCGTATCGATCATTCATAATCACAGACGTTACTGCGACCAAACAGAAAAATGTTTCGCAATTACAAAATTAAAGAATTAAACGTCAATTTTTGAATCGATTGATCAATGCCAAGCTGAAGATGTTTTATATTTTCTACCTTTTCATACTTTCGATATATTTCCACTCCAAAATTAAAGATACAGGGTTGAATCATCGCGATTGAGTCTATACGTCTAATTTGCTTTTAGTCTCTGATACGTACCGAATGACTCATCGATAATGTAGGTTCATTGATAACGCGTCACACACCTTGCGTTTAATCGAGCAAATGTTAGTTCATTCTCAAACAAAGCAGCCGCGAGGTTAGTCGATTTTAGCAGAATGGGTGAGTAAAGTCAAACAGTAGGTTATCGAGAAAGGCGATCGTTTATTTTCTCTCGTGGAAAGTTACACAACTTCTTTTTCGTTGGCCGGCAATAATTTAATAAATCAATAAATTATACGACCTCAACATTCGTCCGGCAAGACGCATTCGTTCAGCGAATTCCTTAAGTATCCGTCTATGCATTGACAATCCGTCACGCATTTCTAAAAGAAACAAACGAATTTTAATTCACGGTTACAGAAAATTTCTCTATAAGGAAATTTCTTTGAAGACACTAACGCTGATACAGTTTGGTTGTTGGGGTATTCCACATCGAGGCTCGCACGCAGTGCCACAAAGTTTGAACACTTGGTTAGGTGGACAGATTATGCCAGCGTTGATCGCTAAGCGATTATAATATGAAATTAAGACATTTCTTTGTAAGGGATCTACTGCTAGAACTAAAGAGAATCGGGAAGAAATCTATTTGATCGTCAAATACTTACAGCTGACATAAACAACGACAATGAATAAGAGAAGAACAATAACACGAGACATGTTTTATGTCTTTCCTCGACGGTAGTTTCAAATGAAAGGTAATCTTTCAAAGAAGCTTATTTATAGCAACACCTTCATCCTTCAAAACTGATAAAACCGCTTACTATTACCTTATCGCTTTTACTTTCGATTCGCCTTCCATAAATAATCACTTAAGATTATACGTATACTCATCTAGAAAAATAATCTTAATCTGACTTAAAATAATTTAAAAAATATTTGTCAAGATCGTAAAACGAGCTTGATAAATCGACGTGTCTATCGTTCGCACGATAACGTAGTAAAAATTCATAAGGATCATGTAAAAAGATGTATAGAGGCAAGCAACGAGAATGAGATAAAAAGCAACACGTTAAAAGGTTCCCTAATTATTTGGAACGGTGTATTCGTATCTCGATCTGCTAATCTCTTATCCACCATCTCCATCTTGAAGCATATTAAATCGTCGATCTTGCACCTTCCAACGAGCAACCCATATTCAAAAGCAATTTATCACATTAATGGACCAAAGAGTAGTCAGAAGATGTTGAGAACCATTCGAGCAAATCGAAAGAACATTAAGTTATCGACAATAAGTCGTCTGCGTGAGAGGTCGAACGGTTAATTGGCTGTTAATATATCGTCTGGAACGGGAAACTACGGGAACGGCTGTATAACAAGCAAGTTCATTCTGATGCAGTCGCGTCTATCAAGGGGGCCGGATGGTAAATTATCGGGGTACAGGGGCGGGCTAATGTTGCGTACAGTGGTCGGTGGCTGTGCAGCAGGCAGCTTGTCTATTCGCCGTGTACACGGGCAAACAGGCCGCGTTTAATCGCAATCGCATTGAATTCCCGCAAACGTGACTTTTCTCGCGTAACTAACGCCTTCGGCAAATAAGCTCTCGAATCGCCTCGATTACCGATTCCCCAGGTATAACCGGCCGCCCGTGAAAACATGCCGGTCCAATTAAAACTTGCTTACCCTTTGGAACAATCGAAAAGTCTTGCTTCGTTCAGCTCGTTACAACTTTTTAACAACTCAGCCGCTCCCTTGGCGTAAAATCGCAATCTCGCGATAAATAACTTTGATTAGTGATTAAGGAAAATCTTCTTGAACGTTTCGAATATCTTGAATATTCTCAAAGCGCGAGACATTGGTTTTAATGGATGAGCAATTTCCATCAACGAGGAAACACTGTTGAATCGCTGAATTCGCGTACACCGATCAGTAGACTCGGCATGTTGATCCAAATTTATATTTTTACGAATACGACTAACAAATAGAACGTACGCAAAGGCTTGTTTCCTAAATATTGTAAAAATAGTTATACTCCAGATATCTCAATTCTTCTTAGATGGTATTTTCTTCGGACTGGCTTCAGAGCAGACTGAACGTTCTTTCAGAAACGAGCCGGGTTTACAAAACGTCGGAACAAAGCGCAACTACTGATAAAACGCGATTGAAATCCGAAGAAGCACAAACACGTCACATGTATGATACAGTTTTAAGCAGTATACTTGGATTTTACTTTTTGCATCTGGATCCAAACGGTTTCATCAGCACGAATTTCTCGAAACGTGTTTCGAGGACCCTCGGGACGAAGCGAAATCGTCAGACGAAGCAGCAGGAGAAGCGGTCGAGGGTGAATCGAAGGCAACCGAAATTCCTGCCATATTTCGCTGAAACCGAGTTTCCTTCCGGCTGGTTGATTCAATATGTTCCATCCGGGTAAAACGGAACTCCAGCCAGGCTATGGACAATACACTTTTCCGAATGAATCCCGTGGTTCCATGAACGCGAATGGAATATCTCGATCGACGATCCCGCGGAATGGAGCGGCCAAGATATAGCCAAATTCTGTTCCGTGTTCGATGAACGAGATTTCGAGATTAAGAAGATAAAGAAAGATGATCGTGTGTTTTCTATTTCTTCGTGTGTTCATGCAGAAGATGTTAAAACGTATTGAAAACGAGGGATACAATAATTTCTATTGGGAAGAATATTAGCGATTTTTCCTAGTATTATCGATCGTTTGAACCTACAAATTCTATTTACCAAACTTCTAGTCTTTTATTTATATTGCAAATCATTTTCTCAAAACTGGAATTTTACCGACTGTGACTCAAGTTAGCAGCGAAGCACGACTGTTCTCTATTTAAACATCTTTGCATGCTCAATTATTAATGATATTGAGCATGTTTATCGGGCAGTCGTTAATACTACCAAGCACGTTGAATCAACGATCGATTAGCCAATGATAAATACAGGAGAAGAGATTAAGATTAGGAGAAAAAGGATATATCGTTGAAAATTTGAAAAATATTCATAGCGCTCCTTCTATTGCGAGATTTAGTCTCGCGATATAAAGAATCCTTGCCTCAAACGGTCCATTTACGGTCGAAAATTTAGTGCACCGGCAGCACATAAAATCTCAACGAACGAGGCTCTGGCGCGATGAGATTTATGGAAATTGAAGATCTCTATAGCGAAGTTGTTACAAATCTTTCACTGGATCATCGTCTATTTCGCGTCCAGACATCTTTCTCGCCAAAAGTGTAACGTTTCTTAAGCACTGAATGGCAAGTATCGAATTTCGTTTTATTTCGTTTTACGCATGAATTTCGTCCATAACGTTAATTAACGAATAAACGATTGACGAATATTATAGTTAATAAATAATCGGTGGAAATTTATGCAATGATCGAATACAGGTGCTCGAGCACAAACAATATAACGAATTAGAAAATAAGCGATTAGATAGGAGAGCATTTTTTGGTTATCAGAAAATGTTGTCTAATTGTCCTATGTAGCGTTTAACTACCACTGTCGGTAAAAGGTATACGCCTTATCGAATACGACGCGGTGTACGACTGTGTTAGGCTGGTTGCCAGTCGCCAGGAACTTTTCCGACGCTTTATTTCTTGTTTAACTTTTACGAATACCATAAGTAATTTTTAGGAAAATATTTTGTAATTTTCTAATATATTACAAACTGTACTATTACATCGTTGCATTCGTCGTTAAAATAGATTTTAAAAGCGAAAGGAACTTTAAGAGGAATCATTTGAAAGAATGTTTCAGAATACCCAATATGAGCAAAAGGGAAGGATGTACAAATACGTGATACCCAACTCGTTATCTACCGAAATAATCGATACGAGCAAATAACACCTAAATGTAAACATCGTGGTCCAGATTACATGACTTGTGTCACGAAGCAATAAATTTTTTTAATAGGCTTGAATAAACGATAAGATAACCTCGCGCATTAACAGTATTAATACATAAATCCGTGCAATATCGACAAGTTAATTCCGTACAAGAAGCAAAAGCCGATAAAGGAAAATAGAAAGAAGCTTAAGGAAAAATTGATACCAATAAAATTTTTAACAATCATTGATTACCACCTGTGACTAATTAGCTATTCTTGAGACTAGAGGGATCAAAGGAGAATTAAACGTAAAATTTAGCGGAGAAAGAGGCGGAGGTCGTTAGGTAGATGGCTACCATTAAATTCCGTAATAAAACTGGACCGTGGTTCGGGTCGCAGAACCGGCGATTTATATCTCAATTAAAACGCGGCCGTAAAATCGCGTTGTCTTTGGATCATCCATTGAAGCTCCTAGCTTTCTCGAACTTTCGCTTCAAACACTGTGAAATGTATTCCAGTTTGCGAATGTCTATTCGCGTTAACGCTCTAATAGGATTATCGTGAACTCTGTGAATCGACCTAACTGTTAGGGGTCCGTTTTATCGTCTGGTCGGTGCGCTTTGATTACCTGCCAGTGTTCTTCGAGCAAACGCGACGATTATCGTCGATGAGACACCGGACTAATTGTACAAAAAAAAGGCCACGATTGGTTTGTACTTCGTAGATTCTATCTGTCTCTAATCCAGTTCAAAAATCTCCATGGTATTACTTCTCAAGAGAATTACTTTAAAAGAGATCGTTCCATCGACGTTTATAAACATAGTCTCCTTACTAGTCCGTGAATGCTTATGCATTTACAGAAAATTAAAACGTCTAAAAACACACACGCAATATGTAAAAATACGAAAAGTATTGAGAATAAAGTATACTCGTCACGATGCTTAGAGGATGAAACAAATATCTGTTACTCGTATTAGTAAAAGTATAAATTTGCATAAACACGTACGGTTTACTCGTTGCTCTTGTATCGCACGGTACGTAAAGAAGAAATTCTCGAACCACATTTAGTTGAACGCCAAAAAGACAACCCTCTACCCAATACTCTAAATGGCCATTTTCCACGACTTTTCGTTCACTCTGCTCTGATCGTCGTTTAATCGTCCCCTATTCGTGATCGATCCCCAATCCCCATTCCGGAGAAGAAGACGGTGTCCATGTCGTCGCGGGACAGATTCCTTTCCATTACGAAGATTGCGCTTGTTCTGCGCGAAAGTAACATAGCAAATGTAGTAAAACCTCGACGAGCACGGTCGATCAAGAAGATTACGTTCCCGACGATACGGAGTATCCTCAAAAGCTTTCGCATGGAGAATACGACCGGCTACATTGCGAATTAATCCGAATCGACGCGACCGTGAAAAATGAGAGACGAGGTGGTTGTATTTCGTGTACGCGAAAGGGTTGCCTCACCTGGCCACCGTATCCGTTAGAATATCACGCACGCCTGTTTACGGTTGCCAGGGAAACACCGGTGCACGCGCCCGCATCGACAAGGGGATTCTCTCGCGTGTCCATCCGTGACGCGCTTTCAGCCGAGCCTTGGACGCGGCGGCTTCGCGTATACTGGCCCATGCGTTTCCTTTGAACGAATTAAAGCATTTGGCAAATTGGATTCCTCGCTGGGGCGGCGCGGGAATGCAGGGTGTAGATTTGCCGATTGCCTTTCGCGTCTCTCTGCTTTCAGCGAATGTCCTCTCGACGCTTCTCACGATGGACTGCGAAGGGGATGCTTTCAACCGTACGGAAAAGCTTTCTAGTTTCTTTCGCAGAGATCCTAGGAAGATCACGAGCAGGCTCTCTTTCACTGCGCGAAGAGCGAAAAGGACAAAGCTGTGACAAAAATCCGCGAGATCGCGAACTTTACCATTAGGCTACGATTACAGTGGATTACTTAGAACTATCGTTCCAAGCAATTAGATATCCAGACTTTCTTGCGGTGTAATTTATCGAGTAACAGCATTAATAAACTGGTTACACGGGTAGTAAGTAACAGACTTCTTTCTTAGTTACATAGAACAATTAGATAACTTGCACGATTTATTTGCAGAAAAAGAAACGATGATAGAACGTGTCAACGATTTTTCTGCTGCGCAATTATTGTTTTCATCTGAACAAAAATGTGATCTCAGCGGGACTGAAAAACCAACAGCCTACCACGTTTGATTGCTCCGTCGTATTCATCGGAACGACGGTTCGTCAGAATACGCACCCGCTGTTATACTCGTTGCTGGTTCAGAATAAACGCTCCACCTGCGACGATGCTGGGCCAAATTTCAAGGCACCTATTTATGGTTGCCAAGGAAACATGTGCACAATTTTACGAGGGGAACGTGAAAACCCCTTTCGCGAGTCCGGCAACCACGATAACTGTCGTCGTATTTTCCTGACGGCACACGAGTCGAGGGACGAGAGAATCGTTGTTGGTAATACGCGTGTACCGAAATTCACGATGCGGACTAAGATCAATTCGGCGAATGTTCATCGAAATCTTTTTCGGTGTACGGTGAACGTTCTAAAAGAGGAAAAAGATTATTATATAATTACGATTCATCTCGTTAAAGATAAGCAACTATCCGGATACTTTGAAGGTACAGGGAGGAAAACTGCAGACGTTCGCCAAGTGCGAAAATTACTGGCTCGGAAGTCCGATCGTTCTTTCCGCTTGGAGGCAGTCGACGTATATTTTCAACGTCGCTTCGCACCGTTAGATCCGGCTAATAACACCAAACAGTTACGCTCTTAACGGGTGCAGTTTCTCCTTCGTTAATTTTGAACGCGTTTCCAGACGTTTGTAAAATGTTGCACGCGCCATTCTCCGACTCGCGACACGCGATTCTACCTGTACACGGCCGATGGAACACGAAGAAGGGAGAGGGACTATTCGCGTACCTCGTGGAACGTTAATTATTCGCTAACAACTGTTCAACTTAACCGCTTCTATATTCAAGTTCTACGGGACGAAGCCCCGAAGCGTGACTTTTGCTAAAATTAAAATTGAGACCACCCATCTCGTTTGCTTTATTATTGCCAATCTCCTCGTTCAATGAGAGATCATAAGCTTGACGAATTCGCCTCGGGTAACAGGTTCAACTCGTCAAGATACGTACTACATCTGCTCGAACGGTTTCTAGCCAATTTGTTTCTGCAAACAGTTCTGTGATTTATGGAAGCGGAGGTCGATTTCCAGACTAGGAGATAATCACCGATAAAAGTGTCTTCCGCAAAGCAAATAACGTATTTAGATCTATAAAGCAAAATCGAAACGTACCTAATTCGCTACCCGAAGCAAACGTAAGCACAAAATATCCGGTACAACGATTTCGTTATATTATCTGGATTTAACTTAAAAAATACGAGTTTGTCCTTTTATACAATGAACATACAGCTTATTGGAATAAGTTAACGCTACAAAGTCGCATTCAGAAAAACGTGGCTTGGTCTGCGTTTGCTCTTAATGTCTGATTTATAAAAAAGACTAAAACACGGATTGGCGGAAAAACTCGCAATTCATTTACACTTCCTCGCGATACGTTGGCCTTTCTCTCTCAGGAGTAGGTTCGGCTTCCCTTGGACGATACACCTAGTTACGAACGTACGTTCGCGTGCGAATTCGCCAGGCGAACCGTCCCACTTGGCATAAAGTATCGGAATAGAAGCGTTCACCGTCGCTTACACTCGCGCAGCTCGATCCTCTCGCGATGCAATCGCGCGAGCGCGTACCAGCACGTATTTCCAGGCGACGAGAACCACGTGCATCCTTGAGCCGCTTCGAGGTTCGTGAACCTGCCTCTCGCGAGCCGATGGACACGCGGATCGACGTCAGATCAGTCGCGAGCCTTTTATGCATCGAAGGAAAATACGGTGTAATACAGTCGACGAATTAGCGGCTGCTCAGAACCTTCGATACGTTTCGAAATGTTCAGAAGAGTGATCAAGGTATATGAAAATACGTACTCATGCAATCAGAAATGTAAAATCGTTTAATCCGCGTAGCGGATTTTAAAATTGTGGCCCCGCCCCCCAAAAGAATCCGAAAAATCTGACTCGTCGTGTCTTTTTTCTGTAGTCTTCGTATCGTAATTGGGAAACTGAAACTGATGTCGTGCTAATTCGATGACCGGGAACGATATATCCTCCAAAGAAGGTTCGTTATTTACGATCTTGACGCTTATATTGGAAAAAGGTAGAGCATATTTGTTTTCGAATGGAAAAAAATGGGGAAAGATAAGGCAATCGCGAGAAGATAGATACAACGTCGTATAAATAATTTACGTACGTAGGTCGACGAAAAAAAATATGTTGACAATTGCAGATTTAGTTTCTCACCGAAAAATCAGATCTCTGTTTCTATATTCGCTTATCGGTGTTCCGTGTTTGTAACAAGGCTAATGGTAAATACGATACGGATCTTTAGCACGGTACTTACACGCGTGTCAAATGCCCGCGTAATCGTTTGATCGATATCTAGTAAACGCAAGGCTTTAAACTGCTTCGAGGATTTATTAAATTCTTCGTAACAAGACTACTACATTGTAATATCGTGTACTGTTACTCGCATTAATATTCTGACGCAGCATTATCTCCGTTCGTTCGTTGCTTTGGATACTTTTGTATCATGTTTACTGCGATCCTACTCTGACCGAGGTAAGCTAAGAATCACGCGATTCTTAAAAATATGATTTCTATGACCTTCTAAGCAAATTGCGAGGAATATTTACACTTAACGCGTAATAATTCGTGAAATACCGAAGACTAAAGGCGCTATATACGGCACATTAAAAGTAAAGGCACCGAAAACGCTAAGACAATTGGGACGCGAGATGCGCAGGATTGGGCCAAAGTTACACAAATCGCGATCGATTTATCTCTAAACAAGGAAGTCGGCGTCGATCGTGTCCACCGACTCGCGATCTGACATTTTCGCAGCCTTTCACCGGGTCGCTGTAGTAGCCAGTAGCAGCAGTAGCTACCGTCCAAGGAGCGCAAACATTTCTATCCAGAATGGAGTCCAAGGACCGCTCGGTTCGTTGTATTTCGCAATAGTGCGCGTGTCTAGCGTCGTATTACCGTACCGGTCAATAATCCATCGCCTCTTCTCCAAGTCGGCGAAGGAGCGAGCGCGAAGCGAAGAGAAGAGGCTCGTGAAAGGAGAACGATCCCTTGAATCGTTTTTTTCGAGGGAACAAGCCACGGGAACACGTTCGAATACCCACGGACGCTGATGTATCCTTGTTTGTAGCTGGCAGACGGACAGATCAGAAGGATGCAAAACGCGATTCAAGAACGAATTTTACAGAATCGCGATCATGAAAGCGCGAAAAAGTGGCGAGACCAATGGATTCTCTACAATTTATAGCAAGACTCTGCGAGTAGTGAAATATATCTATGAATTAACCAGTCTATGAATAAACTGTGAATAAAAATCTATGAATAAACCAACGGCTAAAAGCAATATTCATGAGCTTTTTGTAGAATCAGCGGCTAATAAATTTTAATTACTCGTATAAACATTGACCAACGGTATATTAAAATTCATTACGCATTTCCTTCGATCGATAACCTACTGGTTTGAAATATCTTGCTGGGATAACTGCTCGAATGAATCACGATAACGCGTTAATAAATATGGAGGAACGTTTCTTATTCGATCTGTGTCTTCGAGAACTATGCACACGATATGGAGATAAACAAGATTTCCAAACTTTGCACGATAGTAACGAAGCTGCGCGAATATTTAGAACGCGAATATATCAAAGATGCGCTGTGGGAGTGTTGCAAGGAAGTATAGCGTAGGGAAGAAAAGAAGAACATAATTTTGGCAACGATTCGGCCAACTGGCAATCGGATCCGGAAACCGCAGCAGCTGCGGCGATCCGGTACGCAATATGCGTCCACGAATCCTTCGATTTGGTGGCGACAGCTCGTAGACTCTTGCGAAACAATGGACACGGACGGAATTAGAGAACGAGCACGGCGTGTCGGATTAAAGGTTCCTGGATGAACGATGCGTCACGCGTCTCCCAGGCGCCGCTTTAATGCCGCCTTCGGAGAAAATTAATCGAAGGACAAACTCCAACACAACCGCGGCTTTCTTTGTTCTGCAATTTCTATCTAGAAGCAGAAAAAGTAGGTTGCTTGCCAAATAATCGTCTTTCATATTGTTTATTCGGTTATGACGCGTCTCGCTGACCTAATTTCCCGCTATCTTTGTTACTTTTCGTTTGGTTATTTACATTGCCCATCTGTATACTCGCATTTTCCGATACGTTTGTTTACACTTTCGATTTGTTTACTTTCAAACATGTTGAATCGACGAGCGACTGTAGACCACTCGCATTGCGCAGAAGTATATAAAAACGTAAAAAGCGATCTACTTATTAGCACGGTAATAAGCGAAAATCACTACGGTTCGACACTGTGTAATTAAGCGTTGCTCGATGCTTCAAAGTTCCTGCTCGACGGCCGAAGATCGGCGATACAAGCGCAAAACACAGAGAAACGCGAGAAACTGGAAAACGACGACCATGCTCGTAAATCCAACGATTTAACTTCGGCCGACGCTCGTTCCCTGGAGAACTCCTTCCTTCCTCTTGTCACCCTTACTCTTTTACTCTTTATCCCTCAACTCGTCCGTTCTCTGTCCGATTGTCCCGATGAACCAGTGAATCCGCCAAGAAGAGAGGGAGAATCATCCCCCGTTAATGCCGAAGTAATGACTAGGGTGGCAACGTTGAAGAACCCTCGACGAGTCGCCATTGCCACCGTTGCTAGCACACCCCTTCTCCTCTACTTGCCACCCCAATAGAGCTCTACGTGGGGCTGGACGACACACGCGTGTACCAGGAGGCCCGTGTCAATCATGGCCAGAGGCCAGGGGAACGGCATTGGCTTTCGAGAAATAAAATCACCGCCTCGAAACTCGGCTCCATTTGCATGGAAATTTCCAAGAGACGCTCCGCTTCGGCCTGCGCGAGCTGGATGCACAGTCTTGCATTGATTTTTCTCTCTGTCGACTCTTCGATGATCGTCTCGATTGAAAGTTGAACATTTATATTTCTGAATCTAACAAATTGCTGGACATCGGTAAATTAACGAAAACCTGCTTGTCGCGGTTCTTCTCGCGAGTTCTTCGATTTGTTTCCAACCGAATGCTGACTTTTGCTCGAAAGACTTTCTCGTCAGATCGACGAAAGAGCCTGAAACATGCCGATGTAAAAAAATTCACCGTTGCAACGAACAGCCTGTACAGAGTGTCGTTTAATTTTAATGGCGCGCTTTGTTCGAAGCCGTAATTTGCTACGCCGATACGTTTCAGTATTTTTCTTCGTTTGGAATAAAAGGCGAATAAAGCGGAGAGAAATTAATGGAAGAAAATTGGAGGGGAATCCTTTTCAGGGAAAATTGTCTGAAAGGCTGATATGGAAACAAAAATGGAGGGGCACCGGGCCGCCATTTTCACGTGTCGCCTCCTCTATTAGACTCGTAAATCGTTGGAACGCAATCGGTTGGAGCTATCGCGGTTTCGTCCTAACGGCGTATAATAACCGGCCGAATCGACGATAACGAAATCCATAAAACGGGTTACGCGGCTATTCTAGATTCCAGGAAGCGTTCCACCTGTCTGCCTGCCTCCCCAGTGTCAAGTTAGGGCCTCTGGATCCTATCTGTCTCGACTAGCAGTTACGATCCTAATCGTAAACAACGGTATGGCCGATCGGTCGCCATTAAGTCGGCGCCCGAAGGGAGCGAAAGGGCCGGCCTCTGCCTCGTTTCGCCTCTCCATTTCCTGTTGCTGGAAACTTTCGCCCTTGGGCGACCACGTGATCACCCGAAAAGAAGAACCGTTTACGCAGGTGGCGATTCGAGCGTGCATGTGGAAACGAAGGGAAGAATCCAAAGAAATTACGACCTACTTCGATTCCTGTCCAGTAATTCTCCTAATCGAAATCGCGATGTTGTGTTCTCCCGTACGCATCTACGTACCGGAGAAGATTGCCTGTTGACTCTTTCGCTCGCGCTATATACTTTTTACAGCGTAAATTGTCGAAAGAGAGTAACACGTGTTTTTTATAACGTAAGATAGTAAAACAAAGTAAAATGTGTTAGAATTTTCTAATAAAATATAGGTATAAGAAGTAAATGTCCTGGTAGCAGTGGTCAAGAATATATACTGCAAACAGCAATGCTGTGCATTTAAGGGTAAAAAGCGATACTTAACGCCGACAGCAAAGTTAACACGCAGGGTGAACACGTGGTAAAGAATGCAGAGCCGTTCTTCGCGGCGATGAACTGCGGCGGTTAAACGAGGTCGCTGGAGGAATAGATTGGCCTAAACAACAGGGGTAGATGGACAGGATAGCAAACGACTTGGCAGCTTCGCGAAACGTACGGCATTGAGTCACGAAAATTCACGGACGATCGTTCCACGAGTGAACGCCATCGCCAATATAAATAAAGTCGTGCCACGTGGCGATCCATACGCGTTGTAATAAAAATTTGTCGGCACGCGAAAGCCCTGTAATTACGAGGACCGGCTTCTCGATAATAACGCCCGCGTTCACCGATCGCTACGTAATACAGAAATTAATGGCGCGCTTCCTTGGAAAACGGCCCGCCTAAGAAACCGGGGACAAGAACAATGAGTCACCGGTGGAACCGGGTAGTAGGAAACCATCTGTCCCGGAAATCGATTTCATTCGTACATGTAAGTACACCCACGTTCGGAAGAACGTATATATAAATAATATAAATATACGCAGAACCCAACAACGATAAATAAAAAGGTACTACTGGAAACAGTTACCGAGAGACTAGATACGAATAGAAGAGAGATTTCATTCCTTTACGCATTAAACTCTCAAACCAGCGTAGCAACGTTGAAGAAAGATGGTAGATAACTTTTGCAAGTTTTCATAAATATCCTAATACACGAACTCGTACGTACCTTTTCCCTTTCTTCTTATAACTCGCGCGGAAGCGATTTTCGATAACCCGTGTAGCATCCTCGGCGTCTAACGTGCCATACGCAACGCTCGATCGAAGCTAATGGCGAAATGAATTTAATGGAGGCAACTGCGACGTGTAACCCTCCATTACCGGGCACCATTGTAATTTGTGGTTGTCTTTCTTCCGGCTGCCGTGCCAGCAGCACTTTATGGAATTGCCCGCCGGAGATAAATCGAGGCTCGACGATTCAGAGGATCGTAACGATTTGTCTGCATCATGGTCTAACCGTTGACTAGCTTCGCGCCGATCGAATAGCTCATCCGTTCTTATTCGCTAGCTTCGTTCTTTAGTTTGTTTAAATTTTCTATTCTTCGCTCGAGATCCCTCTGGTCGCGCGATTCCCTTGATCTTCCGTCGGATTCAAAGCCCGGGGCATCAATCTCTCCAGACGTTGACGGCTTCTCTCCTGTCTCTTTGACGAGCGACGACACAGATGACTCCATCTTGAATCTCTTTGCAAGGGGAGAAACCACGTTTATGACGCGTTCCATCCAGTAACTCGCGCGCTGCGCATCCCTTTTCCTTCTTGTTATATGTAACATTCGGATAACGCGTGAAAATGCTCCGATCGCAGTAATGTGACACGGGGATCGCGAAAGCTTCAGCGGCGTTCTCGCTCGAGCAACTTTTAGCTGCCTGTTGTTGCTGCATATTGGAAGCAGCGTAAAGTGTAGCTATTTAAGTCACGTGTTTCTTATTTCTTTCTGATCTCTGTAACGCCCCAAGCGAAAGCACGCAGAAGGCAAGAAATTTCGTTGCTATTTTTGATCGGTGTGCTGCGAAACGCGCAATGCTACTAAAACATGCAATACTTGACTACGCGTTTAGTTACGTATATTTTCGCAGCGTATAGCCATTCAGCGTAAACGCCCTGTCCTTGGTGATTGTTGTTTAGTAGCTAATTTACGTGTGTCGTGAGGCGAGAAAGAGTCAGCAAGCAGCAACCTTCTCAAGAAACACGAGACATCGATAAGAAGTTCCTTATTGTCGCTTCGACGAGGACGCAGCTTTCGGCTCGCGTGAACTTGGAGTATTTCTCTTCGGAAGAAGTGAATATATCAAAGCTGGTCCCGTAAGCGAAGTCGTTTTTTACCGCGCGCCAAATGAACCCGGATACCTTGGCATTCTTCGGTTCAAATCGACCGTTCGAAAAAGTGAAATATGGAGAACCGTAAAGCGACGTCATAACCCGAAACGACGTGCTGCGATCGCGATTCGAACGCGTTGGGAAACAAATTCCCTTTGAATTTTCGCATCACTCACTCGTCTCTCTCCTTTCCTTCTAGTGCCGCTGCGAAATCATTAGAGCGGACACGATTTTCAACGAGATGTACTTACACCGAATACTTGAGCAGCGTACGCTTTCAATTTCTAAGATTGATATCGCAACAGAGGCGTACCGAAGTACCAGCAGCTGGCGTACTCGCAAATGAGATCACGAAATTACGAGTCAAGCCAGCTTGATAAGATCTAATCGTGTCTGACGATTGAACTTCGTTCTAGCACCATAGACTTTTTTGTCAATCGCTATGTTGCCGATTATACGGTAGAACTGCGTTTCCTTGAATTTGTTGTGGACAAACAGTTTACACAATCGAAGTTCGTACAATAGGAGCTTACCGAAGGAGCTCTGAAACAAAGTTTAGCCGCGTTGATTTTTGAAGTATTTAGAAACGACAGATGTTTGTCGCTCTTCCATCGATGAACAGCGATTCGTTGGTTTCCACGATGGGAAAGGAGGCGAAGGAGCGCTCTCGAGTTTCCTGCGGGTTCTTTCTTCACGAGCAAAATCGCGTGCTCGATCATCGAATCGGCAGAGGGTGTACAATGATCGAAAAAGGGATTGCTGGGAGTGGAATCGTGATTGGGGGTGACGTACGTTTTTCTAGGTAGCACGGAACGTCACGCGAAACGTATAATTTTCGGCAATAATTTCTGGACACGGACGATTTGAGGAGAATCGACGCGTGCTTCCGGAACGTGGAATCCCTCAACCAGAAACAGGAACAGTCTTCTATAAAATCGAGCACGTGGAGTAAATCATTGGCGAAATAAGGGATATTGCAATAGTGAAATACTTGCGCCGAAACTAGGTCATCCCGAGAGAATTCGTAATTTTAAAACGTTTATTTCGAAGACACGTACACGACTATTTTACAATTGAACATCCTATTCTCAAATATAAAATCTTCGATATGTACGATATCACAGGAGTACTGATGTTTCTAGCTTTAAATTTAATGTCCGCTTGAACGACGAAAATCAGCTAATTGTTACTTTAAACGAAACAAGTACAAATATACCTAACCATATTTATACAGTACTTGAAACAGTATTAAAGCCAAGTGAAAACGGAAAACCGTAGAAATTTTCAAACTGACGCGATATTACTCGCACGAAGAAACGATCTCCATTTCGACAATAGACTTTCTTCCTCTCCCAGTAGTAGAATAGTTGGTACATGGTATTCTACTGTGAGTCCAGACATAGAAAACAAGTTTCAAAGGGGAAGTGGACGATGACGGGCAGCGGTAGGATAGAAAGAGGTTCCGTTTTGTGTTCCCAGACGACGGAATGGCTTTTCAATCTCGTCGGACTGATTTTTTTTTGTGCTCGGGAATGCCGATGAAAAATCACGGGCGCAACGATGATCGATGCGTTCGCCGATACAGGACCGAGGAGAGAACAGAGAAAAGGGACCCGTATATTCTCGATGCGTTATCGGCTTCGAAACGCAGCGACGGATCTACATCAAGGTAATCACGACGATACGTCATATGGAAAAAGCTTATACACACGTGTGCACGTACACGGATGGAACGAGGGGATTTGGATATACAGATTCATCGGCGAGCCTCTCTATATTCCGCCATCGTTCTCCACGGGACTCGCTTTCTCGTAGGGTGCGAGCAAAAATCACGACTGGTAAATTAGGCATCTGCCCGCGTTATGCGGATCCCGACATTTATCAAGTAGAGCAACCGATCCGGGATTTCTGGCTCGTGAATTTATCAAGAGCGTATCAGGGAGCCGAGGAATACGCGGCGGAAAATGACAGAAATTTTGGAAGCCTATGAAAGTCTACGGAGGAATAATTTATTTCATTTTGGTGTTCGTCGATCGAATAGAATCACGGACGAGAAATTTTGTAAAATTACGAGAATCTTCGATCAGGCGATTTGTTTCTCGGACATTTATATTCGTAAATCGATTATCGCGTCGAACGTAGAATCTTAAAGAAGAAAAAGGAGAAAATTTTGGAAACTACGAACATTTTCAAACGAAGAGTTTATTTCTTGGATCTTGGTATTCGTAAATGGAATATCATGACGGATAGTTGTGCGGATGTTTGCGCATTCGTGGGTCATTTAAATGCGCAAAGATACGTAGAACGGCTCGTATACGACCACTACGTAACAAGATCCATGTTAAATAATAATTCCTGGAACTGGAAGATAATAAGCGAAGGAAGCCTCGTGTCAAGGGAATCGTAAATAGGCATCTGTTTCGAAGAACGTGTTCCGCTTTGGGACCGAGAGTAAAATATTTCAGCGAAATCGTCGCGTGGTTCCCAGCTCTTTTACGATCTTCGTGGACTAAAAAGAGAGAGATCGAACACGTGGTGAAATTCAGCAGAGCGGCGCTTGTTGTCTCTGCTCGGTTCCACCTCTCTTCCACCACCTCTCTTTGGTGGAACCAAAAACGAGGAACGACCAAGGACGCTGGAGAAAGAGAAGGAGGAAGAGAACGAGGATAGCGAAAAAACGAGAAGAACGACCTGTTCTACGCCTTCGATTCCGGCTGCCCAAGAGCAGACTAGTTTCCGCCGCGCGGTTTGACCCACATACGCGCACGTGTGCGAATCCGCGCGGGAAGGTCGAGGCGGAACGCGCGTCTTCCCTTTTTATCCAAGCAGGCACGAATGTAAATTGTTGGTGCAAGCGCGTGTAAGTGTGCGTGTGAGAGAGACTCGATACGTAATAGGGGCCCTTAGCGAGCGAGAGAGACCTTGGGCCCCGCATAACCAACCTAACTGGCTCTGCCTTCCAGCTGCCGTTCGCGCATAACACGCACCGCAACTCTGCCTCTCCCTTGCAAATTATCGCGACCTTGGATCCTCCACGGCCGACCAGGAACTGCACGTGCGGTCTTTTCTGTATGCCAGAACGTGTTCCAACTGCGTGGAATTTTAAATCCCCGCTTTCAGGGTTTAATCCGAAGATCGACTGCGAGTAAAAGCTTGTAAACGTGTTGCACATTAGCTGGATGAACTTTGTAGCTTATTTAACACACACACTGTCACGCGAATTTTATATATTTTCTCCTGATAGCCGCGATAGATTCAAATATACTACGCCATAACGTTTCGTTCCCGCAAATTTTTATTTACGCCGTAACGTTTCGTTTCTCAGCTATATCGTCGTTCGCTGGTAACAAGGCGCGACCTCCCGGAAACAGCAAATAAAAGCGTAGAATCTGAAACGGCAAAGGATAAAAAAAGAATCGCGTGGTTTTTTTTGTCGATGGACATGCTGGATAACCACGGCGCTCCTACGCATCGCGATTCTTTTGCAACGTGTTTCAAATCTTTTCTGAATAAGAAATCGTTGAAAGGTGACAAAAGAAATATCTGAAAGGATCGCTTTAATTTTTGCGAGAGCACGCTTACCTCGTGCTACTAGGGAATTAATTAAAAGGAAAGTACGAAGGGTTGGCGACGTCCCCGCTTGCTAAAGTGTTTTCGATGCGTCTTAGAGGCCCCTCGGGCTAGGCGATGGACGAAGATAGTCCGAGAGATCGAGGGTATACGGGAATTATGGGACGACGAACGGTCCTCGAAAGGACCCCGGGGGCGTTGGATCATTATTTTCACGGGAGGCGGCTGCTCAATGGGCCGCAATCCCTCACGCGGCGATCGACGATATTACGAATCTGCCCTTAATCGGGACAGCTCTTCGGGATACAACGGTTCGCTCGACAAATCGCTGGACACCGGGAAAAAAAGCATGAGTAAGCGAGAATCGCGGCTGGCTCGTAAACCCCCTGCGAGCTACGAATATATGACAGAGTCAAAACCACGATGGCGACCGATCAAATATCGCGGATAACCAGGAACGAGCACGTGCGTATGCCGCACGCATCGATGTCTATTAGCAGCTGTATGGTTCGTTCGATAGTAGACGCTCGAACGAGATACGTGCCGGGAAAATGTAAGATATCGTGATTCTGTTCGATCCGAGAGATATACAACAATTACGTTTGCGTTGGGATGATATCGGTTAACGAAGATTTTGTCGCGGTGAATATTCGTACCGAACGTTGTTTTCCCATACTGAATTCTAATTTTACACGCGAACGTTTTGTTGGAAAAGGTAATTGTGAAGGACGAACACGGTGAGCGATTTCATCGGAATATTTCGAGCATGAAATAGCAACACGAGGACGAGTGGTATGCTAATGTGCTGGTTTCGTACTGTTAGAACCTTAAACAGGATGTTAGCCAAGTCAAACATTTCAGAAAATTATCAATTATCTCTTCTTACAGCAGATAACGTTTCACAATTTGCGATTTATGTTATGTGCGATTATACGCGCTAAATGTTAAACAGCGTATCGCTAAAGAATCTTGTAAGGTAGATAGAATCTCGTTACGTACTTGTATTCGGCATAAAGAGTGCATTCAAAATCACGCGTTATATCTCGTACAACAAGAAACAGCGCATTTAAACGAAATTCCAGACAAGTTGGTACCTTTCCTGTAAACACCACGTAAAAAAGAAGAACTATGCTTCAGCTCCCTTTACTATATACCCACTTTTTCCCTTGATGATTCCGTAAAGCCGCCTACACTTTCTCCCCTTCAGAAGATCCCAACATCTAAGATCATCAGCCGCAAGATGAACCTAAAAATCCTGGAGGATCGCGTGGAAAAAGGTAAAGAAAGAGGGCGTCAAAAGGAGATCTGGCAAGAAAGATGTTTCCCCGTGGAAATTGCCCGATTCCAGGCTTACAGGGGAGGTCGGGATAAATGGAGGTTCGGCAGGGGTAAATTCTTCCGCGAACTAATTCGCGAGCGTCTCGTGCAGTCTGTCGCGGGTCATCCAGAGGATGAGGTCTCTGCATAGACGGCGTAAGGTCGTAGACGCCATATTTGAAATTCAGATGCTCGGATTGTTTCGCTAAATCAAGAGAAATGTGGCCCGGGTGAGTTCCAACGGCGAAATATCGCGCGCAACCCCCGAGAAGCGCGACGTGTCGTGTAACTCAAACCCCTCCTCACCCCTGTAGCCACCCCTAGCTCCGAGTGTCACGTATGTTTATGGCTAAATCACTTTCGTTCTCGTCGGATGTCGTTCTTTCTGACTTTCCAGGCACCTTTCATATTTTCGCTCTTCCGTCTCCACCGTGTATTCTCCAATACTCGCGCCTCGGATGGCAGACGAAGGAAATTTCCGGCACGAGTGAAACGTTCCTGATCAGTTTGCCGATATTCGTTTTAGCTACAGTGGCTTGTCAAAATGTTCCAAAACTCTTACGTATGTATCGTGTGCTTTATATATAAAACAATTTGAAATTTCATTATTATTGTAACGAGGCACGACTGACGTTGCTAAAATGCACATAGCAGTTGCTTAATCCCTTAACCTACGATTTACGTTCGAGAATGCCCGTAATATTTACGTTTGACCCGATCATCGTACTACGGGCTATGCCCGTGGTTGTAGGTTAAAGGTGTTAATGCGTTTACACGTTAATTACGTACGTAATTGCGTGTAACGGTTCATCAAAGTATTCGAATACTTAAAACAAATTGTTATGGATATCTTCCTATCCGTACGTTGTTATCGTAAAGCATTTCTATATACGATATTACATCTTCAAATTTTATCGATACAATTATCATAGTCGTGTCTCGCGACAAAGCTAATGATATCTCAGAATGTTTTGTATAAGATACGTAATATATACATAAAAAAGTATTCGAATAGAGTCGTGAACAAGTGTACGTGTATGCGTGCCATCGTCGTCTCGCTCTGCTAAGGGTCCTGTCTTTCACGACCGATATACTCGCGGAGAAAGTTTTTCTATTACGATAACAATACTCGACTCGCGTAGATGCGCGCGGGAGATAGCATCCGCGGAACAGAAACGAGACTCGAAGGGACCCGGAGTGAAGAATCACCGATTTTAATGGCCCTTTATTACACCCGGCTGGCTCGTGCCAGAGAAAGGAAAATCAATACCCGGCTACGAGAGACGTGCCGTTTAATCCGCCATTCGGTTTATCTACGGGCATTTTATTCTCCACGCGTCTGTTACAGATTCCGAAGCTTCCACTCGAAGATCCGGAAGCTTCCTTTGCGAACAGCGAATCGCTCCGAGAAGAAATCAGACAACTTCCACTACCACGCGTTTTATTTTTAATTTCCTTCTACGCGATTTCGTTTAGTCGTGTGATGGATCAAACAGAAGTTTCCGGAAGAAGATGACCGAAAGACGAGTGTTCTCACAATCGGTTGAAAAACGGCCGCGTTTCGCTGGAGCAATAATTCAGGGCCCGTTTTAAAAGCGATCGGAGATGATTTAACGCGCATTGTGCCACTGTTCACACGTTGGATTTATGACGATTGCGTTCCGCGCCACAACCGGAACACCGGTAGCGGTCCCTGCCAAGCCAAGCTACTGCGCCATTATGCCACAACAATTTTTACGGACGCATCTTTTTACAACTGTCGCGCGGAATAAAAGAAAGAGACGTTTCTTGAAACGGAGGGAGACAACAGCATAGAAATAGGATTCGGGCTACCTGCGCCCCATTGTGCAGAAGTGGAGCAGTTCTCGAGTTCCTCCACTTTATTTCTTCCTCGTTCAATGGAGTACCGCAAAGGTCGTTCTATAACGTTTTGTATGGCCCTCTGACCCCGCTGTCTATTGAGAAATACGCAGTTAAAAATAGCGATAGTGGCGCGGAATTATATCGTTAAACCCTGCCTCACCGTCATCTCCTTTTTCGTCCTTATTTCCACTCTGGGTGGAAATTCGATCGCAAAATTCATCACAGAATTCACGGTGGAGTTCGTGCATGGAAAAGTTTCTCAAACGACGAAGGGACGTGTCTCTTTCCGGCGCGAAGAGAAACACGATTCGTCTCGTGTTCACAAATTTTTCGGGCTCGTAAAAACGAGGGACAGGTGAGTGTCATAAAATCGTGCCAATTCTCGACCAGAAATCCACCGGCTATATAGCGTTCCTTGGGTTCGCCTTTCGGTGACCAGTGGCCAATTGTGCGGACGATAGAACGGACGTTTATCGTATACTTTTTCATGGCACTTCTCGTGCCCCATTTGCGGTCGTCGGGGCTCCAACTCTCCCTGTTCGTCGCTATAAGCGTGTACCATGCTTTTTAACCATAAATATGCTACGCGCACTGCAAGGGGTGGGAGTCTGTTCTTTGTTTGCTTCCGCTGGCAAAGTTCGCGGCCAGAGAAGGGAACACGAAAAGAGGAAACGAGCGGCGAAAATGGAGGACGACACCGGAGATGGAAAAAAGGACGGTCGGATGAAAGTGGGTCGTGACGTAGTGACAGTGAGGGCGAAGAGCGAGGGTGAAGAGCGAGGGCGAAGAGAACGCAGAGAGAGGCAGAAGGGCGACCGACTCTGAACGCAGTCGAAGATTCTTTTTCTAGCGTAACTGCCGGCCAAAATAGGCGGTCCTTGGAATCTAATTATTAGTACGTTCGCTGGAAACTCCGGATTATTTATGTCCGTTCTTTGTTCGGGCGCGGCGCGTTTCTCTTGGCTCGCGTACCTTCCAGCAACTCTGGAAAGAAGGGAATTTCGAGTGAGGGAAGAAAAAAGGAGAAGAGGAAGGCGCCGACGTCGAAACGATGGCGCGCGATCGTAAGTAACGACGGATGAAATTCCCGATCGACGGGACTATAAGTAAGAAGGCTGGCCTCTTGGGACGGCTTTTTTCGTCGCATTCCATCGCGAAGGAGTTTCTTCTCTCCCTTGCTCTCCCGCTTTCTCAAGCTCTTCGACCGACGACGCTTCTGATTCGTTTTGTTATTCTATTAAAGTCGAAATTATGAGCGGCAACGTATTTACTGGAGCGTAACGTTTCGTGAATCGCGAAGAAAACGCCAACGTAACAGGCTATTCGAATAATTTAACAAAGTGGAGGCTTTTAAAATTTAAATTACACGAAACGAGCTTGGAATAGGGGGGACGCGCATCTGTTGATAGGATGTGGGTCAACTTGTACTCGTTGATTTCTCAATCATGCGGCTTGCGCGTCCACCGATCCACTGTGTTTTTGTATGATCGACGTTTTACGGATTAATAGAATTCCGTTAAAGAATATTCCACTTTTAGAGTTAATTTTGTGGATATTAAATGTGTTCCAAATGGCGAAACGAGTTAATACTTGATATAGTCGGATGTATTTAAAATCGTTCTGAGTACAGAATACAGAGTTAGTACAGTACGTCGTATTCGCTGCTTGCTCAATGCTACTCGATATAAGGATACTAGACAATGATTACTGAATGCTGAATACTGATTACCGATTACTGAATACTGAATTCCTAGAGAGCATGGCCGTTTATTTATACTGGTCGGAGTATGGGGAAGTTTGAATTCGACTCCGGCTGATAGTTGCACATAGCGGCGATATTGTTTTGTCCGGAGTTTGTTTACTTTTAAATTTCGTAGATCGTGAGGGTGTCAATACCCCGAGACAGAACAACAACAGAGTCACTCTCGATTCGAATCGTCCTGCGACTCATGTGCCGCTACAATTTCTTCAAATATTTGGATATTTTCTATAGTGAAAAATTTACCTGTGCTGTGCCCAAAATGGGTTAAATAACTTGAAATAAGATGAAATCAGACACTTTCCCCGCTTCTTACCCAGAATATCGTGCATTATCTACGCGGTTGTAGATCTCTACACCCCACTCTCATCGATCGAATGGAAGGAACCTGAGTACACGAAGCTAAGAGTACACAGTTGTAGAGACAAGTATTACCCTCTGTAATCTATAGGACGAGTAGTCGGGGCCACAGATGTACCATCGACCTTGTTGGCCTAAATTTTGTCCCTGAGCTTTGCGAAATCGCGTCGCCCCTTTATAGCTCGAGCCCGAGAAATAAAGATAGACCCGGTGCATCTCCTTCCGCTGAAAGGAGCTTAACCATTCATGGCTATAAAATATAGGTAGTAACTCTGTGCCACATGCTGCACCGGCGCCCAGCCATAACTCTGCCAGGTTCGTGTGCGTATTAATGCGTATGGTGCACGCAGATGCCATTCCCTGGTCGTATTAACTTCGATCGTTTCCATCAGTGCAGGATCTTTTTACGACATCGTTTCTTTCCTGTAGATTATCAGTCGAAGGTAATACCACTCGACAGCGCTATAACAAAAATATCTCGCGGGTTTTTAATTCAAAATTTACCGCATATTCCGTTCTATTCATAAATATTCAGACACCTGGCAAATTTCAGCGTCGACTCGACGAAAAGTTTGAATTTGGCTCGTGGAACAGTTTATAAAATACATGGAACGGAGAAATTAGCAAATACGATGAACAGCAACGGAGAGAAAAAGATATACGTACGAGAAGACAAAATTAAAAATAAAATTTTTTTAATCCTTAATAAATTCCTAATAATATTCTCGATTTATCTTAAGGTTTCCTAATACCGGAGAGCGCAGGTATATAACGCAGGTATCGCGAAGTATTTTCCTTTTCCTTATAAACTTGTCAAAACGTCAGAAACTTTCTAGACACCGAGCCGACTAGTCCAGAACCTAATCTACCGCATCTCGAAGGCAAATTCATCTTAGAATAATTCCATCTAAAAACATTTCAACCCCGTTAGCGAAAAGTGACGGAATTCCACCTGGAGGCACGCGAAACTTTAAATCAAACGATCCAAAGAGGCATCCTGGGAATGGGTTCCTGTTCGTATTCACAGTGCTTGCTCCGGTGCAGCCGGGGGCTGCACTTCGACCTGTCCACATGCTTGCACCGATGCACACGCGTGTATATCTACCTCGTACCAGGTTGCGTACCGGTTTCCCCTGGTTGGACTATGGTTACGGTGATGCGCAATGGGCCCCGATAGTCCCACGAAAGGGCCGCGTGGTACGAGGAACCGGTAGCAGGCAACCAGCTAGTCCACGAACTCGACCAGTGGCGTGCAACGCATAAAGGCCCGCTGAATTTCAATGGGTCTTGCGCGATGCCTTTATACTTGGCCTATTCTTTTCTGGCCATAAAAAGCGCACATTCCGCTCTCCCGTATGCAACCAGCTTAAAACACACGCGTCCCATCGTAAATCACCTCCCTTGCACGCAGTACTCGCCTCTCTATATCGGGCTCGTAGCCTGTCAGTTTCATTAGGAGCAACGTTGGTGTAACGCGTCCCTCTGCTATCTTTCTCCCTTCGTGTATTTTGCTCCGTGTGCACGAATGCACGCGTATATATCGGGTCCGGTTGAAACACGTAGGTAAGCCGAGCGCGTGAAAATCGAAAAATAATAGCGAGAACGAGGATAGTCGGAGGAACCAGCTTCTCGCGACGTTTGCGATTTTTCAACCGGTTAAGCGCAGAGAATACTATTGGGAGTATTCGACAGCTAGAAAATTAGTCAGGCTGCGACGTTAAAGCTGTTTCGCGCGATTTGGAACGTGGCAAGTTAACGATCGCAGCAGAAAGCTAAAAAGACAGCGAATCTCTGTTATTTTTTCTTTTTTCCCTGTTAGCTAGCATATCGATCAAATAGAAGAATACAGTCAGACGTTCCTGAAACCTCGCGCCGTAAACGCGTATTCCGGCTAATTCCTAACGGTGTTTGATTAGCTCTAGCATGGAAATTTTAGAGTACATTAGAGGAACTTATTCACGAGTCGTGAACCGTGTGGGAATCACGGGCGTGCAGTTAATGGGGAAACGGTTTTCGAGGGACGTCGATCGGGACGCTGTCTGAGTTACCGTGGGAGGAACCGGGCAAGTCCCAAGTGGCTGACTAGGGAACGTATAAATAACGATGGCGGAAAGGTCGTGCGCTTGAAATATCGTTGACGGTATAATTTCCCTCAGGGAAGCGACTTAAATCACAATGAGCGGCCCAATGATCTACATTTTATTAAAACAAGCTGACTCGACCCCTGGAAAAGGTTCGATCAAAGGTAGCGTGAAATCGAGCTGACTGCTAGAACGCGATTTCTGTTTTGTGCTGATCGCGAAACGGCTACGAACTACTACCACAGGACCGTGATGGATTCCTGTTCGGTGGCGCCTCCGTGCGATACTTCGTCGAACCTTCGTCGTTGCTCTTATCACGGCGCGCGCGCATTATCACAACTCAAATACTCGCTTCCGCGCCAGCTGCACGTATCGTAGTTGCGCAGTTACGTCCTTATTGCTATATATGTATGTAAATTAGGACGATCCCGAGCTACAGAGACAAACACGTTTTATCATCACCTTTTTTACCCTAACTCCTAAATTACCATACTGTGGAAACGATTAGAATTAAATAATCGTACGAAGGAAACCCTTTGCGAAAACCATTTGCGTGAGTTTTGGAAGTTTTGCGATTTTAGAGAGTGCGGCAAAAAATATTGAAAATCGAGAAATTAAAACCAGCTATTCTATCGCATACTGTTTTATACTCTGTACACGCGCCAGAAAAAGTCGCAGCGTTTCTGACAATCAATATATTTTCCATTATACTTGGTAGAATTGAGCCTTACAACGTCTCCTGTCGGCGATGAGTTAAAAACGCAAGCATCCTGGCTTCGGCATCGCCATAAATGCGACGGAAGATTGAGAAATCGTAACACGACGGCGCAGATAACGTAATTCAAATGAAATAAAATCGATCGGCGAAAACATTGATTCAAAAGAGTGCGTTTTTCCAGCGAAAGGAACGAAGAGGAAGAATAGAGAGGGGCGCGGATCCGAATAGAGCCGAGCAGACTCGAGCAACGAGCTCGAGAGGCGAGAGGGATTGAGGGTGGAGGTGGTAGCACTGCAGAAGGGGTAGCCTCTGCAGTGACGGAGGGTCGAGGGTGGGCAATGACGTCACGCAAGATGCAGCAGGGTGCAGCGATGCAAGGGGATGAAGCGAACTGGGCGGAACTGGGCCAGTGGGTCTCCGGCAGCCATCTGCGATTCGCTCAGCTACCTCGGTATCCGCGACGCCTTGCAATTTTCTGCATTCTCGCGAAAATCGTGTTTCACGCAGTAACCTGTGAAACGAGCCGTTGTGAACAGAATCCATCGCGTTTATCGGAGATTTCGTGATAATCGGCTATCGTCGGTTTGGCTGAAGGAAAAAATACGGTGCTGCAATAAAAAGAGAAAAATACACGGGTGTCCAGTTGGTACAACTATCGACGCGACGCCGTTACCAATACCCACACGTTCGGGATAAAAATTCAGTTGAAAAAAATAGATATGATTAATGTTTGTTATGTAAACTGTGATTTGAACTTCTGTCAGCAACATCAAACAACTGCGCATTAACCCCTCCCTTATTGAGCGTTTCTACAGCTTCGTCGTCATGCTTTTGCGTTTTTCCTAAATCCCTTCCAATCGTCGTTTCACTATGCACGCCCAATTTCTATCCTTCCTTTAACGCATTGCTAAGAGATTCCCGTTCATACCCGAACTTTGATAAAGTTGTCCCATTTCCTCTTAATTTTGCAGCTATGTATACATCCCACCTTACTTTTGTGATACATTTTTTGCCGCCTGTTAAGCTATCCAATCGCAATTCTTTTTTCCATTCTTTAGGTAAAATCTTTTTTATTTGCTTCATAGCCGTAATCTACCAATTACGTCGCGATATCTGCGAGATCTAGCGATTTGCGACTAATGGAACGATCAAAGTGAGTAAGTTCCATGGAACCAGTGATCCTTGGATTATCGGAATTATGGAGCTCATCGTGGAGAAACGAGACATCCGTTCTCAACGTGGCGCAAGATAAGTTTCACGAAGCTTCGAGAATCATCATTCCCCAACCATTTTTCTCTCCGATCGCATCATCGTATCACTGCACCGTGCTAACCTAACATCGATAAACCATCAGAGTTCGTTCGTTCGTTGTTTCGGCGTTTCCCGAACGATCGGACCGTGAAATCCTGATGTTTTCCGCCGGATCTTGCAAACATCGATGCACTTTTAACCTCTTCGTTTCCAATCGAACGTGAATCCCCTGAATTTGCATGTTTCGCGTCTGCCGATCACGCGAGCCGACGTTCTCTATGCTCTGTTCGATTAAACGAAGGGAGAAAAGCGGAAAGAACGGACAGGGACACGTCTGTTGGCCATTGTAACGGCAGTTAATTTACACAAGCCGATGTATACTCTCTGAAACACGCTCGGCTGCACGCGGCCCTGCACTTTTCGGCGGTAGTCGCTAAAATCGGTTATAACGTATAACCAAGATAATTAACACCGCCATGCTACCGAGTGAATGTTAATCAGAGAGACCGGATCCTGGAGCCTCTCCTCCTTTTGTTTCCCGTGCGTGACGTCGAATGGAGACCCTTTTCGTATCTTTCTGGAGAAGGAAACCCAGTCGGCGCGATATCTATTATCTGAGAACGAAAATTTGATTGGTAGATGGTCGTTAATTTTATTTACGCCGCTTTAAACGATTTCCCGCCCGCCATACTTTATGGGGTTACTTGTGTAACTAAAATTTGATCACCTGTGCGATTACTTTCCGATCGACATAGAACGATAGAAAAATAATATACTCGAAAGTTTGACAACAAAATTTCAAATCGACAATGTCAATATTTTTGATCAGTTAATCCAGACACTTTTGAATTTTCTCTTTGTTTCTGGATTGTACTACTTTTCATTCGCATTATAAGTATACCACTTCTAGTCTATAATTACAGTTACAATTAGTTACAACTTAACAGCAAGTTACCGTTCACGTTGCTCACGCGTCGAGCAACTTTTCCGCTCGCGGATCGCCGTTAGATTCACGCGACGTGTAAATCATCCCGTCTATTTCTATGATCGCTGACTCGATTGACCTTTGTTCCCTCGACATCGGTTATTAATGACATGGTCGTGGAACGCGTAACGCGCCATGTTCCAGTCTGGAATTTCTTCGATTCCGCGTAAGCGCTTGCTTACGTACATTTCGAAAGGGGAACACACGGAGGGATACCACACGCGTTACGCGAATTCGTTCTTCTGCGCCACTTTTAGTCAGCTCGTGAATCACGATCACGCAGTGGCTCACGAAAGTATTTAAACTCATCCGTAAGAACTGAAAAATATAAATAAACACGTTGCGCGTGTGCTGATTTGAGATTTCTTCGATATAATCGTGTCGCTCGTTCTGATTATAATTTCAATGAAATTTTGGAATATTTTAAGTATTCAAATATAAACGTATTTTCACGAGACAGTGTACTCTCTGGGGAGAAAAAAGGAACGGAAGACTTAACTATCTCTCTTTCGTTGCTGTTTCACACGGACACACCCATTCCGGATTTAGAGTCATTTTAGTCATTCAGTATGCGAGAGTGATTCACAGGCGCCAGTTTCTTTTCTTCTTCTAAATTCGTTTTCCGAGTATCGTTGCAACATTTGTCACGGTGTTTCGCGATGTTACATAGCTGTATGTAAATGTAGGTTTCAATTTGAGAATCTTACACGATAGTTACCGTGGGGAATATTCTCGAATTGTATATTTATTTGACAGTAGCTTCGAGAATTTCTTACTCTCGGACATAATATTCGTATCTGTATAATTATTCTGCCTTGTTATTCTTCCTAGTGGCTTACTAAAGGATACTAAGATTCGAGTCATAGTAATAAATATAAATACAATAGGAAACTTACTATCGTTCCATGAAAGGAAAATAGCAAATACGACACGTCATTGTTAGTACTATGCGAAACAATCGACGATTCTCGTAACTCATCTGCGAGCACTAATCTAATTTCTCCTTGTATTGCCTACTCGAGTTTATCGTCGATACGTCGAATACTTAAAGTATTTATAAACGAGTACACGAAAAAAATGTACATGAATACGTTGATATCGGCGCAAAGAAAACAAACGTTGTCACCCCTTTGACGATCACCGATCAAAATGACGAATGTTCCAGAAGCTCGTTTATTTTCTTCGCCGCGGCGCCTTCGACTCGTCGTTTTATCAGAACGAATTTGTTTTCTACTCGAAGATAAGCAAATTAGTAACTGGAGGACTTTCTATTTATACGCGAAAAGAATGTTACTAGAGAAACCGTATCACACGTTAGTAACGTAAGAAGAGCAAAAAAAAAGAAAAAGAATTGAAAATTGAGAAATTACGCAAGAGTCGAAAAGATCGTGCGTTTAAGAGTCGAGATCGAAACTACCGGAAAATAATCGAAGAAATTAATCGGACAACGTTGGAATTAAAACGTTGAAGCTGAAAACGATGTAAAACACAGACACGGACATCCACGATGGTCGAACGATTTAATTAAATGCACGAGCCACGGTGGTAAAAAGACTGCTGCGTTTGGTACACCAGGAATTATAGGCTCTCGTAACCATCTTTCAATCGAAGTCTGCATATTAAGGCTGCCTGGTCAAAGCCATTACTCTCCACGGAACGAGTTTGCTCTAGACGCCATTAACGTTGCATACCTCCTCGGAGCGACCTTGAGCAATGCTTCGAGTCACATTTAACTGCACTCACGCGGACGACGTTCGTAGCTTCGAGTGCTCGATAGATTCAAAGCTTCCCTCTTGACGAGCGTTCTTCGCGATTGAGTCGCCCTTTCAACCAAACGTCACGCTGCACGATCGAATTGAATTTCTTCGAACTACGTTCCGTTCCTGACACGTTCGTCGAAGGAACGGTGACGATGATAATCGACGATCGAACGAAGCTCAGATCCGACGTTGTTAACGCTTTCGAACGCGAGACGCTGCTTCTCGAAGCGAGATAACGCGACATCAAAGAAATGTTGGGAGCTGGTCGACGTGTTCACCCTCGTTAGCGCATGCGATGCACCGATGCAATTATTTAATTCGACCGCAGTTGTCGAATTTTACGTCCCAACCTTTTCAACGGACCGAGACTCTTTGACTAAGAAACTTTCAACGACGTATGGATTTTAGAGGCCTACTACGTGGTAAAAATTACTCTGTCTTTTCTTCGACCCGAAGTCGGTTAATAATAGAGAAACGTATTCTACCGAAAAAGACTAAAAGAAAGAAATGCTTTGGAGTTGACGAAGCAATTCTCATTTGGGAACCTGAGTGTTAAAGGGTTTTTGAATCGAATCGACGTAGTTTCGACGTATCGAGAGCAGCGTGGAACGAAGGGCGTCGTGTATCGAGTATCGAGCGGCCTTTATAATCGGCCTTCTACTGTGTGGGTGCGGTCACGGCAGGGAGGACAAAGCGAAGGTCAAACTCGTATATACTGCGTCTCTGGATGATGCAGTCCGCTGCAGTGCAAGCCAGAGGTATGTATATACTAAAAGGGAGAAAAGAGGAGCGAAGCATGGTAGGACGAAAAAAGAAAAGGTAGGGAGGAAAGAAGGAAAGAGAATGACGTGGAGAGAGGCTGGCATAGTCGAAACAAGCTACAGCGCACAATGGAAGGGGACAGGCTGTGCTAGCACGTGGAAGGGATTCAAATAAAAGAGGTGGAGGATGTAAAAAAGAGCATGCGTTCAAGCGAGTTGCGCCCCAGTGGCGTAACTTCCAAGCCAGCTCGTGCCCCTCCGGAAATGAAAATGGCTGTCCTTCTTGGAGCACAACGATCGAGTCTATATACGAGGACTATAAGAGAAGAACACGATAGGTCACATTTCCTATGACCTGAAATAGCGATAGTCCGATGGTGCTGAACGTTAGAAAGCAGAACGAAGAAAAGCTTTAAGTAAACTGCGTTTACTCCTGTTATAAACCCATAACATTTATATAATTGAAATTACTTTAAATTCACTGGAACTCGTAGTACGAATTCCTAACGCAATTGATCAAATACAGACTTTTTCGCGTTTCACGTCCAATTGTTGAAATTACACCGTTTTACACCGATCTTGAAGATTATACGAGGGACAAGTGTTTCACAAACGCAGAACGTCTTTCTAATAAAATGATTTTATCGCGAACTGTAACGTACGAGCCATTTGAAATTGTTTTTCTTAGTACGATGGAAAGCCGACGTTACTTCCCCACCACTCCAATAAAAGGTTACGAGATGTCGGGGTTTCGATGGAACGGGATCTCGAACGTCGTCGACGAAGGTCGATAGCTTCAACAAGGGCTTCCTAATCGTGACTGACAGAATGTTCGAGTCGGTATGACGTCACGTCCGGCATTGCGCGACACGGTGCTACGATAAGAACGTGCTCGGAAGAAATTACAGTGTTTGTCGTGCGTATCGGGGAAAACGTATACGTATACGAATACGCATGTATTTTGTTGGGGAAAAAGGAAAATCGTCCGGGACCGTAGTAGATCATAGCTGACGATTGTGTCCTCTTTCTACGCGATCGATAACGCGAATGCTGCGGGAGGAACACAGAGAAACGTGGTTTATCGCGACTTTGGATTACGCTTCGACGAACAATCGCCGCGGCAAAGAAAATATTTTATATCGGTTCCGCCCCGAACCGCCCTTCGCAACGTAACGCTCTCGAGATAATCGAGGGGAACGTCTACACAGGCTCGCGAAAATCCAACGCTTGTAGACATCTTTTACGAATATACATACCATGCGTGCTATGGGAAACATTTTGAAATTTTATTAGCACCGTTAATCGCGGATATTAACGCAGATTCGTATCTTCGAGGATATACTTGGGAAAACGGAAGCCGACCGAAAAATTAGTTTATCCAACGAGTATAATATTATTGGGAGCACCATAGCTTGGATATTTATATATTTTTTCATATTACGTGCACTCGAAGATGGTATCCCGCTGGGAGTAGCCATCCACGTGTTATTTAGCAATTAAGCTAGAAAAATTTACCGAATGTCCAGCTGGACAAATTGTAAAGTACGAATTAAATAAAAAAAAATATTACGCGCGTTCTGTGCAATCTTGCACTTTTAAACTTCCTGTATACATTTTCGGGTTAGTTTCAAATATTTTATATAATTTTTATGCGATGTCGGAGTACTTTCGTGAGCCAGTGTAGGTGGGTAATCGTATATCTTGTTTAACATAACCGACTGAATTAGATATTTAAAAATCCGCTTTCTCGTCGAGGCTGGCGCTATAAATAACTCGCGCATACAGTACCTCCTTTGTATTTTTGCATCGGGTCGAAAAGCTCGTTCGCGATAATAATCGTAAATCGTAATACCGACTACCATCGGACGTAATAAATGATGCGAAAGCATATAATACGTTGCTCGTTTCTCGTGGCAGGCGAAACGAAAATCATCGTTTCGTGTTGGGTCGTTAATCATTATGTAATTAAGATAATATCGCGGGATTCCAGTAATAACGCATCTGTTTAATGTCTCTTAATTCGCCATAACGATCGTACAGCGTCTAGTGGGATTCAATGAAAATGATTTCGACGGACGAACGCGGACCTGTGCATGACAGGCTGGAATTCGTTTCGTTACAGCATGTGGCGCGAAGATACTCTTCTCACGAAAGCGGATCGCTTTTTTCGAGTATCGCCTGTGCGACGGCCAGGCGCGGAGCTTTTCTTACTGTTGCGACGAGCTTCGTCGCATGTGGCTGATGAAATTCTTAGCGACGGGGAACGATGCCGCTTCTTTTACCTTTTTTACATTTGTATTATAGTTTCCTAGTTTCCTATATCGTAAAATTCTACGTACAAAATTCAGATTCGAGTATATAGCCTTGTTTTAATCGACTATACGTATTTGATGCGAATTATTACAACGTTTTCAGCCCATGATCTTTTTTAATTAATTTTTTACTTCATAACGCGCGCTCCAATTGCTGTCGCATACATACATTGTACATCTATGTATTCCTACGTAAAAGATATACAAGATATTACGAGACATACAAGAGATACGCGATATTAACGAAACAAAGGTATTTGAACAACGAAGTCTGCGGAAATTTAATTTTCCCTCAGAATACGGAGCAGAGTGTCGGTGGACGCTTTCGAAATTCGATTTACGAGCAGCTTCGAAGCGATTCATTTCCTACGTCCGTGCACGAAACGATCCGAAATCCATGTACCTGGAGCTACGGTAATGGCCCCGCCGTTTTATTCCACCGGCGAACTGCCAGAGCGGAGACCATAAAAGAGAGGAGAGAAAAAAAATGCGCGATCGTTCGATATACTCGAAACGGCGTTTTCGTGATCCCCTTCGCTCCCTCTCTGTCTCTTCAGCGACACGTTCGCCGATCCACGTTCGCGCAACACACGAACCCGCTTTCGTTACGTTACGCAATCTTCCGTTCCGTACAAGGAAATGCCGAGATGCGATCGCACAGCCAAGATTCACCGAATTTGGGATGTATGAATGGATCCTGTCCTTTCTTACGCGGGACTGCTCTATTCGATGACCTACACTTCATGTGGATCGTTAGTCACGCCGACATTTCGATCGACCAGCCTTCTTTTCACCCGCTTTCTCCCACGTCCAGTCGCTCTCGATTAAGCCGTCTTTGTTACCCTCATCGATTTACCCAATAATCTATGTACCTCTCGAAAGAAAACGTTGGATCATCGTTTCATTAATTTGAAGACAGAGGAAAAGTAGAATAAGGGGATTAATCTGTATCGGGATTAACCATTGGACGACAGAAGGTAAAATATTCTCACAAACCAAACTGATCAACTCCACTTTATGTTGATCTCTCAGTTTCATTACATAAGTACATTTGCTTTACATAAAAGTACATTCTATTAGCTACGTTACGAGACTCGGTTACCGACGCAATGAACGACATAATAATCGAGTCTCATAACTAATAAAATTTCAAAATGGTTTCAAATGTATAACGCACCTAATATCTAATATCTAATATAAAAGAAAAATAAAATAAAAACTGTCTACGAGTGTTGGAACACTTTCGCCAGTCACTGTAACGAAAATCGAAGAAAACAATTTCGACGCGCACGCGTTAGATCGATTGTCAGACTCGGAGATAAGGCGCGGAGAGTTCTCATCTACATCGGAATACGAAAAAGGCGATAGAAGGAGTGGTTATTCATTAGGATGCAGGTAAGGAAGGCTTTAAAACAGGAGTCACACTCGTTTTGGTCGCAAAGTGGAGAACTGAACATTGCCTAACGGTAGAAGCGGGTCTAACGTTCCGGATTTCTTTTTTCGTTTGGTTGTACCAGAGTAAAACGCGTCGGAGGAACGCATCTGCTGGGATCGAGTTTGAGCGATGAGACTAGATCTTGGCTTCCATTCAACGTCAATGACTGGTTTTCATGGTGCTTGAACTGGATTCTGCGCCCGGCTGGAGCCCGTCTGCGATTAAAACGGCACTAGATCGCGATCTCCGAAACCGGTAGCTCTCGTGTACCAACGAGAATAATCCTACCGATCGATTAAAACCGACTCGTTGTTAATTACCGCGCCGCTGAAATTTTTCTTTCTTATGATTCATTGATGCCGACGACTACCAGTTTCTTTTCGACCGTACGAGTTCTCGATTAATTAGTACCCTTAATTCGAGTTAATTGGTCCGCCAGGATGGTTCTTAACTCTTCGAGACTTACTAATCAGACCCTTAAAATTTCGATCGTAAAAGCCGCAGCTTGACGGCGCTAGTTACTTTACTTGAAACATTCCAGACTTGTGTATTTCGAAATCCGGAAGATTTTCTTAACGGCCGAGTGCTTTGTACGATCGTAATTTGTATTTTAATAAATTGGCCGTTCTGGGCCTCCCGCACGATTCCAGTGATATCATTGACAAAATCCTACAAGTACTAAACCTCAACTTATCGATTATATCAACATCTTTGCATAATAGTAACAAGTTTCTCGCGATAAAGTAAACGAAGTTTTACGAGTAAAGCGCAAGACCCTCTCTGCGCGGGTCAACCACAGGATTTTTGTTCGCTGAAACGATATATTCAGTGACTCAACGTCTGAGTCACTGGTCTCGCATGAGTTAAAAATGACGGTTTTCACCGGCTATCCCCCCGAAACAACAAGGACCAAAATAAAAAGCAAACTAAGGAGAGAATCTCCAGGAACTTGGCTGGTGGACAAAGGCAGTACGCTCGAAGATATCGAACAATGTCTGGAAGAAAAAGCACGTGGTCGAAGGAGGACGCGGATGGGACCAGCGTGCGTTTGTCGCGCGCAGTCGCATCTGTCGCACCCTTTGCCACATTAAAACACAAGAGACGTCGAGAGGGCCTGGTAGGTGGGCCGACCGTTATTTACATTCCACATACGATGACGTCAATACTGAAAAAAGGGACCACGAAGAAGGGCCTGCACGAAAGAAGGCGCGCCAACCGCCAAAGTCCCACTAAGCGTTTCACGTTTGTCTCCGCAACTCGAGGAGACGGCGAGTCTTTTCTCTGGAGCACCCTCCAGAACGTTTTTCAAGGCCGATGACGACGCTGCATACACCGTAGTCGCTAATGCGATTAGCGTGCTTTTACCGTCCCGTCTGAGAGTACACGAGAGCTTGAAACGCTGTCCAGTGGTGTAAAAAGGTACACTCGTCTTCGGGGGACAAAGAAAATACGCGTCGACAAAATCTACGACAACTAGAATAGCCGACTGTTACGAGGTTTCTGGTTTTATGCTTCGAAACTGTCGATCAAATGTCTGCAACGTTTGCAGGAATAGTTTATATAAAGAGAATGTATTTGCCGAAGTCGTAGTGCCGATAGAATCTTTAATATATAGGACTATCAGCAGAGTATCGACTGATTCTGAATTATTTAAAGTTTCAGCCTGAACGTGATAATGATTCTATCTTTCAATGTTCGCCAGATGAAGCTTCGAAGTATGTTTGCGTTACTCGGTTGTGTCGCGTTTCGCACTTTGATCGTGTCTTGTCTATCAACATGCTGTCTATACGATCAGATGTTTACAAAGATATATAAGATCAAACAGTTTGATAAGAGTTCGAAATAATATCTGTGAATCGAAGGAGATACATTTTGGTCACCCATCACCCGTCTTCCTCGTTAACAATTTTTCGAGGTTGTACCAAACACTGTCGTTCAAGTCGGCAGATGTTTCCATATAAAACGATTCGAGACCATGAAACGAGAGTCGTTAGCAGCTTGTCGTGATCGTAAAGTTTCTCAGAAAACGGTCCCAACAGCCGGACGCACTCGTTGGTTGGAGGAGTCAGCTCGATAAAAGAGGCGAACAACAGTGATAGCGAAGTTTCGGTCGATGTAAACGAATATTTCTAGGAACAACTTCCGTGGTGGTATTATTACGGATAAAACTGAATCGTTTATGAGCGGATAAAAAATACCGACGCAACGCGACGATTCGAAAATCGGATTATAAGTACAAGAATGAGGTTATAGGGTAAACGGTACTTTCTTTCTAAGAGTTGTGCTCGCATCGTGAGAACGCGACGTACCTGACGCGACGTCAGGCGATAATTGATCGGGGCCACTGCGATAATTGTTGCCTATCCTGTGTAATTTATGACAGAACGGTGTACCGTGCATGGTCGTCCAAATAGATTTTGTGTATCGATATTTCCTATCCTATTTTATATTTTACTTGCCCACAGGTGACCATATATAATATTCCAATTCCAAACAAAGATATAGTCAGACATCTGGGCATGATTCTGGACAGAAGAATGACACGTAAACGACACATCGTTGATAAATCCAAACAACGCAAATCAAAATTAAAAAAATTCTACTGGTTCATTGGCAGACGTTCCAACTTAAACGTGCAGAGTAAAATAATGCTACATAAGACCATACTAAAACCTGTTTTGACCTATGGGATCCAACTATGGGGAACAGCAAGTAATTCCAACATAAAAATTCTAAGATCCTTAACAGATACACCTTAGTTTGTTACCAACGAAACAATACATCGCGACCTTAAGATACCCACAGTTAAAGAAAAAATATCCAAATTCAGTAATAGATATAACATAAGAGTTAACAACCATCAAAACCCACTAGTTACTCAATTACTTGACACGAGGGATCAGATCCGCAGGCTAAAAAGACATTACCCTCTAGATTTAAACATTAGATTCAACTAGAATCAAACATACGATAAACACTTATTATCCAAGTTATAGTACCATGCCAGAATAATTTACTTATAATTCTCAATGAGAATTGATTGCAAAATTCTTCCAAACAAATAAAAAGAATTTTATATTTTTACCACGTAACGACATAATTATTCTTGATCAACCGTATCGAGCTTCGAATTCATTCAAACGTCGTGAAAGGGAAAAATTAATAAGGAACATCGATAATTTGTAGTTGCAGATCTTAACCATTTTACTGTTTATTGAAACGACGATGTACTGTAACAACTACGCAGCAAAATTGAATATTATGCTTTGTTACAACGAAAAATAATAAAATGTTACGAAACCCAACACTTTATGCTTTTTGGCACGACCGTATCGTTTTTTCGATACTCTAATTCACATTTACAAGTGAAAACAGCCCTCGAACGAAAAGTTTCATTTCAGTAGGGGATGAAAGATTTATTTCACCAAATATTAAACAAGCAAGACCAAGAGCAAAACCTCCGAGGAGATTTCTAACTGCTTACTCGCGTTAAACGTAGCTTTTTCTTTATTTTTACGACACGTTCGCGAGAAACGAACGCATTCTATTTCGCAAGCTGGTTCTGTGATAAGTTGGGTTCCGCGTAATCAAACGAAAGTTGAATGGAGACTTCTGTGTACGTCTTCACGGCACACTGTTTATAAATGTCAGCCTTAAGCGATGTATGTCAATGCGTGTCACGCCTGGAGGTAAATCAGCCTATAGCTGAGATAGCACAGGCCTGATCGCCCCACATTGGGGGGGCCCATAGTCGCCTTTTGTTGGAACAACAAAAACGCAAGACCAGCACCCTCGAATCGGCCAAAATTGTTTCGTTAAATCGGCGACACGCGTTCCGATTCATCGATCGAACCTTTTTGAAACTACATTTCCAACGATATTTAACAATACGGTCCAATGAATGTCGGGTAATTTACATAATCAGACTACCTCCGGCTCTAGTTCTCTTCTCCTACAAACAATGAAATCCTATTACCATTCATAAATAAATTCTACGCTGATTTCTGAATCACTGTTTACATTTAACAGTCGAATCTTTGTTGAAAGTGTAGTCTATCGATAAACTCTCCCGAGGATAAATATTGATCCATCTGGCATTATAATAGCGTCTAGCCCATTCTGCTGTAATCGTATGATTCGGATTATATCATTGGAGATTTTGTTTACGATCTACAACTGATCATCCTATAGTTTTCGATGGTATTGACGTTTCGACGATTATAGAACAATCGGAGACTCGAACATCACGAGGGTTCGAACGATCGCGAAAAACAGCCAGACTGTTCGAGTATATTCTATCAATTTCGATGATCGTTACTTAACCTGGAATAGCATCTGCTTTCTCACAAGTGCACCTGATAATTATTCAAACGTTTTTATACTTAACTTTATTGCCAATACGAAATCGAAATAAGAAATCCTTGCTATTATCGATATATACGATTATTTGTTGCAACAACGTTAACGCAAACAGGTGTAATAGATAAATCACAGCAACGAAATCAATCAAATGCGAGATTGCGTGTGAACACGTTTGCCAGTATTGATGCACAAATTGGTGCCATTGGTAGAGCTATAGATGCTGTGTAGCATAACTAATCGACGCTACAGTAGGTAGCATGTGTTCGCGGTAAGCTAGCCTAAGAAAAGAAATAGAGGGGCCGAGGAAAAGAAGGGGACGAAGGCAGAAAGGATTTGTCGGAGGGCAACGACCCATCGGCCTAGTTTTAAAATCCAAAACAAACCTGGTGGCCGGCGTCAATGGTCTAGTGAGCTCAGTTTCCGTGCGAACCATAGTGCGCGTGCGCACGGGCGAGTAAACGACAAAGTTCCTCAACGAGGGAACCCTACCGCGAGTTCTGTCTTTCTCTCTTTTTCCTTCTCTACATTGGCAATACGAAACGCGCGCGCTTTTTACGAGCTCGTAAATGTTGGCGTTTCCTTTATCTACGCGGCACCGAGAAGTCGTTCGAACGATACGCGTGCGATTGAAAAATCGCCGCGCGATTTAACGAGCGTAGCTGGAACAGCACACGTTGCGCCGATGATCTTTGTTCTCCTTATTTTTTTTCTCGCCTTCCTCTTCCTTTTCATGGAAACGAGAAGAAACACGGTTACGTCGTCTGTCGCTGCCTTCTGTTTCAGAAAATTTATAACGGGCCTTTACGGCGCGCGTAAAAATACACGAGTAACCGTAACGTATTCGTGTAATTTTTGGCAAGAATTTCGAAGGAAGCCGCGTGTGCACGCGTCATTCGACGATTCGCCGTTCACGTCACGATCGTTCGCTTCAACTTCGCAGTTCTCGAAGTTTCGTGTCTCAATCCCGCTCTTGTCTCAACGAACACAAGCGCTTCTAACTCTTGAATAATATTTACGATTTAATTAAACATAATTCGCCCATGACGCAATGAGAGGCAGCAATTGTGTATACGCTATAAATAAATGTTATGTTAAAAAAATTGAAACGTACTGAGCAGAGATAGAAGGCACTCGACTGTTCCTTCATTTTATTGGAAAAAAAGAAGAAAAAAAAGCAAACATAGATTACCGTCTAAACTAACATTTTTATTACGTCTTGACTAATTATTATGTCTGATAGATTGAAAATTCGAACGAAAATATTACGTGATTTGTCTTTCTCATTTAACAAGTTACAAAGTCTGGTCAAACACGGCAGAGTTATCAATAATTTTCCCTTTCTTTTCAATTCCGGGCGTGATTCCTGGGTAGCCGTAATAACTTGGATATCGTCGAAGCAGCCGGTAGCCATAAACCGAAAATAGCGCTATAACTTCGTAAGTTATGACGTCACTGTTTTCATCCGACTCGCAAAGAACGAGCACGTATCCATTCGCGCATCGCGGATTCTTAACGTTGATCACCACTGTGGCCAGTGGTAAGCCGCGTTACTAAATTTTTGTAGCGTGATTGGAATAAGACGAGTTTCACAGAAGAAGCGCGCAAATACGATAGAATATCTCGCAAAAATTAAACGTTGCCGTGTTTCGATAAAATTATATATACATGTATAATATATGAAATTGGCGTGGCAGTGAAGACGTTAAGAAAATTGTAAGAGAATCGGGTCGCGAAGCTTGGAGAACGATAACCCCAAAGAATCATGTACGATACTCGTTTCCAAAAATTACTGGTTCGGTTGAAATCATACTGGCCGTTCCCACGTAATGACGGGACGTATTCGCGTTCCTGGAATAGCAGCACGAAACCATCGGTCAACCTGGAATCGTCTCTGTCTCCGAAGAGTTTCCTTTTCACTAATTCATAGAAGGAAGAAAGCCATAGCGTGACGGCGGCGTGCACAACGTTCACAAGCCACTCGAATTTCACCGGCGCGGCGCCCAAATATAAGGTTTCCATCAATCGATGTCGAAACGAAATTATACTTTCTTATACACCTGCACCCTTTAACGCTAATAATTTATCAATAATATTAGCAAAATGACAACTTACAAGTTATAGATTGTTCTAACTTCTTTTATATAATAAGGACACTCGATGAGGATATAGGATATTCTTTTTTCTACTATAGGTACGATGTACATAGGTATCGATTCGAACGCTGGTGAACGATGCCAGAACGACGGTTGGTTAAGTGTGTCGAGTGAGAAATTGGTCGGAAGGGTTAGAGGCGCATCAATTTTTCTACGAGGGTTCATATCCCCGCGAATGGCGGGGGAAAAAAGAATCGATTCACCGGGCAGCAACATTGATTAGCTTCGGGACGACCCGGGCCTCTCGTTTGCTAACGTAGCACTCATTATTGGCCGAAAGCACGGTTACGTACTTTGCTGCGGCTGGTCATTAACGTAACGACTGTTACGTACGCGTTCTGCCGACACACCGTGTGTACCTGTCTGCTTCGCCTTTCAATCCGTTCCCCGTGAAGCCTGATCGATACTGAATACCGTCTGTTCCGTACACAAACCAGCCTCTTTCTATAGGCCGTAGAGCTTCGTTTACGAGCGGAATTTCTTTACCATATCGAAACCAACGTCTCTAGCATGCGTCGATATCGGGAAAGTATCCCGTAGAAATTTCAATAGACCGACGCGTACAGCTTGCTACGAATCGACCCTAATCGAGAAACTTAAATGGTAAACGACTTTGGCGAAAAGTAAATTCTACGCTGAATACAGCGTTAAGTGCTGTAAAGGGGTAGAAGAGTATTTCATTCTAGCTTCCAGGGCAGTCTCCGTGAAATTGAAATTACCGCTGGACAAGCAACACTCGTTACTCTCGTTAATACGCGTACGAAGAAAATAAACGAAGAAATAAAAAAAGGCTTAAACCAATGTATCTTGTTTGCAAAGAAAATATATAACTTACCGTGGCAAGTATACAAGTGAATTTTATTTAATAAGTCAATTACGAATAGCCGATTATCCTGTTCCACGCACAGTACCACTTTTCATAAAATTTTTAACATTTCCGTTCGCGTAATTAAACGATTACCATGTCAGTTACAAGTTAATCGTAGTTCGCATAATAAAGAAAAGCAAACAGTTGCAAGGAACAAGAGTACCGCGAAGGAGACGAGAAAAAATGGGAAATGTAACTAGTATTAAAGTCATGATTGTAAATTTCACGTTCGCAGCCACGTAGCAGACAGGTATACGTCCGTAATTGCTGTTTGTGCAGCGTGGAAATTATGCTTGGCGCGGGGTAGACCGAACTTGGTATCGATTCTCTGAACGAGAATTCGCGAACGTTCTCTCGCGGGCGACGCAACGTGCCGGTGGTAACGGCCGACGGTCGGTCATTGTTCCGCAATTATTGCCCCTATCTAATCGGTGTTAGTAGCTAGAAATGGTCGTCGGCCGATTCCCGATATCTAATCGCGAAAGCTCGCGGCTCGATACGTGGGAGAGAAAGTGATTGCAGCGATTCCTCGTCGCAGCTCGAATGCCGCGGTTTCTGTTCGCAGAAACTCTCCGCCATCCTGTCTGACGCGTTAATTAGGGCTTAATGGTACCTTCTCGTTCGCTGTGCGAACGATTATCGCGAACGAGGTCTATCAGTCGCGGCGAACACGTGGCTTACGTAAGTCTGGAAACCACTCGAGAAAAGTAATGCCGGTTCACTGTAAGGAATGTTCCTAGAACATCGACCTGGTCGAATCGCCGAGACAACAAGCTCTGTGAAACGTATGATACTCTCTTTTATCCAGAATTCCGTTAGAAGACCAGATATAGACGTGCGATTCTGTGTTTCGCGTGCTATCGCACTGTTAGAAAGCAGCGAATAATACATGTACGTAACAACGGAATAACGCTCATTGTCAGATGTGTGAGAATCCTATAAGTGCAGATAAATGTATATACTGGCTCGTAAAAGTCTCTGTACACCTCATAAAAGAGCGTATTATTCCGAATGTGCTGGTCTACATCGAATCTAATAGAGGAAACTCGAAATTTCAAACTTCTATGGAACTTTTTATGCGACGACACGTTCGTGTCACGCGATACAAAAGACGAGATAACTAACAATAACACCTCGCGAGAAGATCGCAAACTTCGTACCGAGGGTCGAATAGCTCTATCAATAATAAGCGTCGTAAATCGTCGCTGGCCCCACTTCTGACCCCACGGAGAGATCTTAGAAAGCAGTTTGATGGCCGATGTTATCGGTGATCGGCCGACACTTGGCTCTCTCTTTCTCTCTGTCTGTCTGTCTGTCTGTCTCTCGTAACACGAAGAACACGGTGTTCGGACTATCCAGTTATCGGTCGAATTGTGTATACGAGCGTATCGTAAATCATCGGTGCCGCTAGATAAGATGGAAGATCACGTTTTCGAATTTAGCGGAGATCGAGTCAAGGCTTTGGCTTGCGAGTCGAATTGAGTCGATGGCTTCGAGCTACGCTATATCGTACGGTAATTGCAACCCTTTGACGAAGTTTTATCGAGATCACGTACACTATCCAGTGTCGTAAATTGACACTAAACTTATGTGTTTGACGCTGAAATTAACGTGTGCAGATTGATCCTAGAGATCGATAAGATACGTATTCCTCGGGCAAAGTAGGTCTAGCAAATTCTAGAAGATTTTTCTTTCTGTTAGACAAAAATCTACCGTGATTATTTGGAATCTAGCATATCGAAACATCAGAGAAAATTAAACAATTTTTATCAAAGATAAAAAATATATCAGAGAGAATATTTTAACTAAGAAAGGCAGAAACAGAGAAGATTTGAACTTTTCTCTAACCGCGTAAGAGGCTCGTTACCAAAGAAGCGACCGCGCGTTACGGCCGAATATTTTAATTACCCTCGCTCACGGTGTCTGGATATGAACGTAATTAAATTTACCCGGCGAGGCAAGGTGCACGGACGTTAGCATAAATCCGTTCGCTTAGCAATTAAGGCGACCGTTTTCTTCGGACTGGCGAAACAAATGTGTGCCGTGAATCACCGTTGCGCAATTAGCGTGTACACACCGCGGTTATAGCTGCCGGCGTGTACGTGCACGCGAATCTATTCGACAGACAGCTAAAGGATGCGATTTCGTTCAAGAACCGTGCAGAAAAGCACGCGATTCCTTCCATTTGATCGCGAGTAAGATACGGAGCTGTCTGAATTACCAGACTGCGAATGTTTATGCAAATTTACGTTACGAATATGTCCGAGCAAATGGAATTTAGGTAGGAATTTATATCTCACCTTCTAAATGTCGTAACAAGTACGTACTTTCTTTCGCATATTTGTTCTTATTTGTTTCATAAATTTGCGCGTTTGTATATTATGTTAGAATAAGATATACGCTGACTTTGAGTAAAACAGAGATCAGGAGGAAAAAAAATTCAGTGGAAAATTTTTAACGAAGGCACGTGTCTCTTCGAACAGTACGAACCTCAAAAACACACACACACACACCCTTAGAAACGTGTCCGCGAACCAGTCAGAGTGAGTCGTCCCGTTTGAATCGGATTTTATCCGAGGAGATCCCTGAAAAGAGGTTCGCGGTCAGAGATATCCCGGTTCAGCTGACTGAATAGCGGCAGCGCGTGAGCCTGCAGATGCTCACAAAAGGATCCAGATTGGACACGTATCTTTTCGTGCGACCAGTTTTCAAATAAAACACGTGCACACGTACGGAAGATGCAACAGCAGCATCGACAGAAGCGGGTTGACCGTGGCTTTGTCGCGTGATCGTCGCGAGGATCTCTGTCCGCTTATTTCGAAGCCGGGAGCGCATCGCACGTAACCCAGTTTCGATCTTGGCGAGCGTACCGAAGCCATCGAACCGTCGTTGGCTTTGTTGGAAACTTTGCTCGACGCCTGACAGTTTCTACCATTCGCTGCAGGCAAACTTTACAATCCGACTGAACGTTCTGTAATCCTACGACGCGCTGTCAGACGCCAGAATACGAGAATCGCGATCACCAAGAGATACGTTACACACGACATGACCAAGTTAACAAGGATTTTTCTTTTTAATTTAAGTAGCAGAATTTCCTTCCTAGAATTGTCGAAGTAGATGAAATATATAAATCCTAATAAATCCTATAAATATAATATATAATAATATAAATCCTAATAGGAATCATCAACTTTGTACATCTACAAATATCTCTCCCTGGAGATTAAAGAAGACGAATCCCCATAATGAAACATCATCTACGTTTAACGGTGACCATTCCACGTAAAAGTTATATCTTTCTGATATATCATAATCGACAAATACGTCCAAATTATCTGACAGTCTTATTCTTATCGCGTGACCCACATCGAGGCTTTAATCCAACTGCATACGCCCGCCTCAGAATTTTTTATTCCTTACAGACTTACTGTACCTATTCGTTTATCGAAGACAATCCCATATTACTGCAAGCATCGATATCCTTCCTAGGTCATTTACTCGTACCGTTCTCACGTACACGCAGAAACGTACCAGGTTTCCGATGGAAGAACGTGCGAGTCTCTCTGCTCGTCGCGGTCGTTCGGTAACGGCATACGAATGGAACGCTTGTTTCGAAAGTCGATGGACGTTACCGAAAGATAACAGCATGGGTAGATTGCGAATAATACAACGATCTAGGCAGAAATGCACTCATAGATATACGACGGCACAACGACCACGGCGTATCGAGTCGTTGTGTTATCGTTGTGCTGATAGCTGCCACTAGACGCGAGTTACGTAACACTTAGGGTCAACGTATCCACTAGCTTTATGCAATTGCATGTCGGTACGCTATGAATAGCTCTTTGCCTAGCGACGGAAATAAGTCCAGTCTATCATGAACAAATTCTAACCTCAAAAAACTGTATACATTCCATGGCTCTTTTGCGCGATAACTTATCGGCTAATAATGTCAGTAAATCGATAAGTCGCAAATTTTACTTTATACAGACTATTTCGATATTATATTATGTTACTGTTGGAATACAACGATATTAATCTTATACAGACACCTACACAGCCATTCGAACAGGACACTCACACAGGTCATACTTACTACTGTATAGAGAGTGGGGTTCAAAATCTTTTAAGGGACCATGGGTCACTACGTCTGAGAGTAACTGGCCAACTGTCAACGACCCATAAATCCTTCACCTGCACACTTTGTTAATTATACCATATCACTCACTTTTGTATTTTAAATACATTCGGTTCTGTAATTCTGTTTAATAAATATCACCTAATATTATTTCAACATAAACATTGTGTCTTCCACAGATTATTTATCTTAACTTTAAGATTAAATTCTAACAGTTACTTTTGGAACAACTTGATAATTCTTACGTCAAATGGGATAATCGAATTACTCGACATTTGGAAAATTTAGTTTTCATATAAGTTAGTGTGCCGTAACGCGAACGAAGATTATTCAAAGCGAGTAAATACTTTATCTTTGATCGCTGTTGCCGATCCTATAACATTGGCTATCGTCAAGAACAGCTCGTTTATCGAAGCCTCTTAATTGAACCTGTTTCCGCTACATGCTCGAATAATATATCAATTTCCGTTCATTGCACCGAACTCGTTTATAGTTACACGACTGGCCGCGGAATTGAATCCCGCGAAAAAATTACGAAACTGGATATGTCCGTTGTTGTTATATCTCGTTCGCGGAGAACGCGCTCATAAAAAGTACAACCGTTGCCGCGACATTTTAATTCTACAAAAGCGTACGAAGATCCCAGAAGGAAAACACGAAAAGTATACTTTTGTCCATGTCTTGCTCTAAACCCGAATAAGAAGACAATTTTGGTAACGCGAGATTGGTTGACAATGTGTTGAATTTTAAAAGGGCTTTCCTATTTTCCCCCAGAAGATACGAAATACGACTTACAGTGACCTTTCCGCGTAGTCTTCATACGTAAAAGCAAATTCTCGCGATGAAATAAAATAGCGGGATAAATCCTGTGCTAACTTCGTTATCATTCTTCGCTTGTGCGGCTAGTTGTAATCGCAAAAATCAAGAGGCGGTGAGAGAAGCGCGCCGTTGGGACGAGCAAAATTGCGTAATAGCAGCTTACCAGGCTATTGTGAATCGCGTTTAACAGAAATTGAATGTGTCGTGGAAAGGTTTCGTCTTGAAGCGCACCGCACGACAATGGTGTACGGTCCTTGTTCTCTTTGCACGCGGGATTCATAAATCACGAACATCGTATTTCTCTAACGATTCATCGTGTTATACCCGCTAGTACCCATTAGTAGAACGTGAGCGTTTATGCGTGTTAAATATACAAAAAGATATGATATTTGTGCGTAAAAAGTATGCAAACATATGGGCACGAGAAACATAGAGAATATGTGAGCAATATGGTTGATATTAATTTAATATATCTAATACTATCTACGATATTTAATAATAGATATTTAACTGTACTTTTGCAATTATTCTGGCATAATTGGGGCTATAGTAATGGTTATAATAAATTGCAAACGCTTTGTATAAATTTGCAATTGTTATCTGATTTTCAAAGTTCTTCAAATTAGTCGAAATGTACGTTATGTTATTGGCATTAGCATTTTACACAGTCCCGATGAATTATATCAATTAGTTATATAAGTAAATAACGTAATACGTTCCTGTATAGGTTCTTTAACATAAATATGCAAAGCATATGCAAAGATGTAAAATAAAAAAACATGTTTTTATAATCTTCTGTGTCGCGTGACAAATTTTTATCAAGGTTTCATTTCCCTACTAGTGCTGTGTAAAAACATGCATTTGCATGAACATCCGTAGTCTGCCCATTAAGCTACGGTTACAGTGGATGCGTGTTCTGACGAGTTGTTGTTCTTTCATGAATGGAAAAATTGAACGTATGCCTGTTATCTGTTTCACCTATGAAATATTATAACGAGTACTGTATTTTGGATATTTTATACCAATATTTATGTATATTTCCGCGTGTATACGTTATTATTTTTTGCAATTTTCAAGTTTACACGAAACTTCGCAATATACTCATAAGAATTTGTATACTTGGTGAAAACACGACCAATGCAATAATAGTTTTACACGTATTCTGGTAGTCAATGAGATTACGAATTGCAGCGTTCTATCAAGCACAGTGGAAACTCGCGTTGAAAATTGCATCTTCGCGCGAGTAACGAAATTTTCCCGGTAAACTCAGACAACAAGGCATCTCGTGGAACATTTGTAACTGCCTTCTAACGGCAAACTAATTGTCTGCATGGACCAACTTGAATTATGGAATGAAATTAATTATCGCGTAACCCTTGATATTTAGGAGCCCAAGGTCGAGAACCGTCCTCTGGCCACGTTTATTCAGACAGGGCGTGGTTGATCACAAATGGAAGAGAAACGTACGGAAAGCCTTTGTTTCCGATCAAATTATTCTTATTCTAAGTATTGAAAAAATTATGTAAGCCACGTATCGACTACCGCCGTCCATTTTTAGACAAACTGGCGAAAAATAATTTCATTCTCCCAAAGAGAAGTTTCTCGCGGCAGCATCGCGAGCCTGAATTCGCGGAACCTAAAGGGGCGCGTTTACTATTCGAGCTAGCGGCGCAGGAAAGGCACGAAGGGTGCGTAACAAGTTCGAGAAACGGGGTGAACCAGAGGAAATTCGAGAGTGGAGATATCGGCAAGGATGCGTTGGTAGTTCGAACTTATTCGTCCACACTCTATAATTTTCGATTCTGACAAGACAAGGACGGATCCAGACGGAGGCGCCGTGCCGGCTCCATCGAGAACACGTTCATTCCTCGTACAGGAACAACGAGCAGCGGCGCGTGACGTGGTGGTAGTGAATTTTACGTGGCTAGAAACTTTATGAGCGAATACGGACTACGACTGCAGAGGGAGAGAACGAGTATGCAACGAGCATGCGCAGCTTGAAACCGAAAGTGCACGCCCACCCGGGCAATGCCGCCCCTGAACCTAGACCTACACCCCCGCTTTCCAGCACCCCACGGTCAACCTGGTGCCCCCAACCTTCAAAACCCCAGCCACCGCGCGAACAGCCGCCACCACCTCCACCCGTTCACCTAGCGCCGCATGAAACTCTCTGCGTGTGTATGTGTGTGTGCACCCGGGACTTTGAATCTTTGCCTGTGCCAGCGAGTCACCCTTTCGTCACCATCGCGCTCTTCTATACTCGTACCGTTACACGTATTTACAAGGAATGAATAAGTACGCTGACTCGTGCAAGAATTTGAACAGTTACTCATAGAAATATTTTATGTACATATCCTCTATTATAAAACATTTTAGAGGCCCCGTTGCCTTGATTATTCTACTTTGCGCTTAAAGAAACATGACATAGTCGAATAAGCTAATAGATATTTTTAAGTCTAGTAATGTTTTGTAAGAAACAAACGATATCAGTTTAATTTTAACGTTGGCTATAAATTAATTAACGATAATCTAGATATATAATTAATGTTGTTGGTATTTTTTAAATGTTCAAGCGAATGATACGAAGCGCACTGAATTGCAAAACAGAAACCTACAATATCGTTTCTATTTCATTGCTGTTTCTTTGCCAACGAGTAACAGACGTCTATACGGCGACGTTAAGCTAGTTAAGGAAGGCACCGGAGTCGACGAGGAAATTATTAATCTTCGTTACTCCTTTCTCGGAAGAAAGGAAAGGCGACACAATGCCAGGGGGGCCGGTTCGTTTTCGAACAAAAGGAATTTTTCTTCCGTCCAATTGTCTCTGCCTTAGTTCCGTTCCTATCCCCTTCACGCGCGCCGTTCGAATTTTTTAATCGCGCACCCTGGCACTCCTCGAGCGCGCGAACCCAACGGGATAGGCCGTGTTCCTTTCAGTGACATCTGGTTCTCCCTGCATCCGAAAGACCCCCTCAAACGAGTCGTATACCAGCTAAAGCCTCATTCACGGTCACCGTCCTAGAAACCCGAAACGATCAAAACAACTTTTTCATGCGGGGTCCTCTCGAGGATGCTGGATTATCCTTTTTCGGATGCCTCGACCTCGTGTTACCGGGGTGGCACCCCCCTCGGTTATGGTCCCCCGTTTACCCTACGCAGTTTGCGTAAAGCCATGGCGAAATTCAACCACCGACTGACCTGGATTCCCCGTTATTCTATGCCCCTTACCACCGCGCTACAATATTTACACGGTTTCCGTCTAAACAGCGGAAATGCATTGTCACAAACGAACTGAATTCACCTCTCTGGTATCGTGTGAATATTTATGTATGCTCTCGAGATTCACAGAAGAGAAGACGTCGTAATTCTTCCTGCTTTAGAATTACGCTTTATTTAATGCCACGGTTGAGTGTTCGTCATGTGAGAATAGTCGTAAAACATCGGCCTGTCCTCCTCGTCACGCTCATGGAATGTTTCGACAAAAAAGAAAAAAAAAACGAAGTAAAGGAACGAAACGATCTTTTGTATCTGCTGTGTTTACCTCGAAGGTCGTGCTAACAGGCTTCGTAATCGTTTTTATGAGCTATTATATCCGTAACACGTATATCTCTACGCAGATAATTAGTAATTTGTGAAAACAATCGTACTGCATTTTTTGCTAAATTATTGATAAACCTATGACTAATAAAAATTAAATTACGCATCTTCCGAACATTGATTGATACGAGTACGGTAGCGTGGAGCTGCAGTTAAGGATTGCTTGACGTTATTTTGATCAACACGCGTTATTTATGGCTCATGTCGTTAGAGAATTGGGAGTCTCACGTTTCGTAACAGCTTTACGATCGCCGATAAAATTATGCAACGTAATCTAATACGTATCTCGTTTCGCTGGTGTCCCAGGAGCCAGCTCGCTGCCGCGTGCTTTTCGCTCACACGAGCACACGCGAGCTGACAGCCGGGCAAAATCGACTCTTTGTTATTGTGTTCCAGATAGAGTGTGTTCCTCTCTTGACGTGACGTCGACGCCCGTGGGAATGCTCGAAAAATTACGACAAAATTTCCTACATCCCATCGATGGCATCGAGGTCATGATTTGTCAACACTCGATAATATTTATGTGAACGATTGATGTATATATTACCAAATTTATTATTTTGTAATAACATCACGTTTACGTATTAACGTTACGTTTATTTACGCAAAACTTTGTGCTACTTTTATAATTTGGAACTCTAGAAATCGAAGTAAATAATAATTTGTACCGCTAATTTACGAGAATATCGTGGCATATCCTTTCTAACTAATAATGATCCAATCGAGTTTGTATTTAAATTTTATACTCCCTTCAATTGTTACGATTTACCACAATTGGAACGATTTCATGTCACTAAAACTGTTTACATTATCTAAAGAAAAAAAAACAAATTAAGACCTCGGGAAGCTCTGGATTCGAATTTCGCGAATCTAGAAATCACGTTGCCATCCATCTCTAGTTAATATCAATATCAGGAACTTTCGACCGCGGCGGCGATCTTTCCCAGGAGACACGTGTGCGTAGGTGTCGATAATCGCTCGCAATATGCGTGCACACGCAAACACGTGCACATGGGTGATAAAAATTCGCAGCCGTTGGCATTCTCGATAACTGTGCCTCTCCTCTTTCTTTCTTTTCTCTTTATTTCTCGCCTGTGACCAATATACTTTTTTGTAGGAACCGCGACGTCGTCGATAAAAGGGAACCGGGCAGAAAGTTCGGTAACCACGTAGAGAAGCGGGGCAACGATTTACGCCACGGATTTTTCATACGGTTTATTTTTGTACCGATGAATTCTTATTTCGCCCACCAACGACTGAAATCTCTGCCATTAATGACCTTCGTTGTAGATAAGCGGGACGCATACGATAAGAAGCGAGCGCAACACTTTTGCCTGTTATGTATCTGTGCGTTGTTTGTGCAATTCGCTTGTCAAGAATTTCGATAAACACCGTGAGAGTGAGACAGAAAGCAACGGAATAAATCGCGGGCAACGATATAGATACCGGGGGCTGGGATTTATTTATCAATAAACGCATTCACGATATTTTCAGATCGCGGACAGAACGAAGTAAACATAATGCTGTTTTCGTGCTGGTCGAAAGATGGCTTTGATGCGCTCTCGACGTTCGTTACGAACATCCAAGCGATTTCTCTCGTTACACGTAATAATCTTGAATCTTAGAGTGGTTCCAATAAGTATGGAAGTATATATGTATTTACTTACCAGCTGCGGACTACGTATTCACGTCATCGCGTCACAAGTCCAGAATAGCGTTTCGATTCCAAATAAATTTCATCGTGTGACTGCATTCTTTCTCGAACAGTTGGTACGACTGCGACATTGAAAATAACGCTGAAAATAAAACTAAATGTCAGATATGTTACAAAGACGGGACGACCGCGACCTTGGTTAAATTTAAAGATTGTCAAATTAACCTCTAAGCTTGCTTACATACCTATTGCGGGATCGTTGTCCACGAATTTTCATTCTCACGAACAGTACACACGAGTTCACGTCCACGTATATTCGAAAGAGATTCGCGATCGCGGCAGGAACGAACATTACGCTCGATGTGTCATCGAAATTTATAACGAGTACGATATTAAGGCGCGAACAGCGTAAAAAAAACTCGTGTCGCGAAAATACGGCGCGTACAGAAGAGGTTAAGTTCGCGACGCAAAAAGAACCGCGACCGTTCTCTCTAGAATTTCGATGTAATATATCCAAGGGCCAGCGGCGTAAATATTTACACCTCGTGAAACGCATACGGTTGTGTTTCATACCGGTGATCCCTGGAAGCGAGAGTACACACGAGAGAAGTTACATTCGGGAAAAACAGAGTGTAGCGAGCATGTATACACTGTCACCAGAGCAGCGTATTTACTGACCGCAAGAATACGCGACATATAACGCTTCGAAGGGAATTCGTGCTCGGTTTTTAGAATGTTTCGTGTCCTTGTTCGAAATTGTATATAGGACTACAAGTAAATACTTGGACGTACTTCTACGACAACTAGAATACGCGCAAAATATTGTACATCCGCTTATCATTGGCATGCGACCATACGTCTCGAGTTGAGTCATTGCTAATTAGAAATAGAGACGTGGAATCGGGCACGTACACTCACTGTATTACGTATTACGCTGCCAACTACTACGTCAAAGCGATAGAGAGACTCACGAAAATTTTCAACAACGTATCGTGCATATAATCGAACATCGAAAAGGTTTTCCACGTGATACGGGGTACGAGATTGTGATGTTTCCGTGGACATCAGCCAGTACGAAGCATCGAAGCATAAAAAAATAGACAAGAGTTCAGTTTCCTTCGTGCCGATCCACGAACGCCATTTCTGACTGCGTTAATTCAACTCTGTCTCTGGGTGTTTCCTTCCGAGTCGTTCAACCCGCTTTCCCTTCGCAAACGAGATTCGGGATCCGGTAGAAGTGAATTTTCAATTTACAGAGCATTATCTCGTTACGATTTCTGCGTAAGTTCGAGAGATACGTCGACTCGCGATAGTATTCGTGGCGCAAACACGTCCCCTTGCACGTACGCGTACACCCGTATCCAGGATTACATATTCGTAGGCCTCCTCGCCGGCTTCGAAAAGTAAAACGCGCGCTCGTGTTGCAGCGCCGGCTGCGAGTGCGAGAAGGACAGACGTATAAGTAGGAGAAGGACAGAAATATAGAGAGGTAGCGTGCGCCCGTCGGAGGGACGACAACGGCGCGCATCGATTGGCGCGCTAGCCGTGACCCCCACCATGCTTTCGCTTTCACCCAATGGGGCCTCACTTTCGCGCTCGCCCGCGCGCCGAGCCACGGCAGCCGGCACGCTGTCGTCGCCGGCGCTCAGTGACTGGTGCACCCTACGTGCGAGCAAGTGTTTTTCGTCGTGGACTCTCCGTGTGGCACGAGAGAAAAAGAAAAGAGAAGGAAGCGGAGCCTCGGTGTGCCTCGTGTAGGTTTTGTTGGATCCGTTGTGTCGTCGTCGTCGTCGTCGTCGTCGTCTCCTCTTTCGTTTGAGCGAACCGGGGAACGCGTCACGGAACTTCGATCGAAAATTGCGTTCCACGCTGCGCGCGCTCTGCGCCGGTGACCCTGACATTCGACGGACGAGAGCGAACCGACACATTTGCCCGACCGTGCCGGTTAGAGAATCATCTTTCGTACGATATCGTTGGACACCGAGTATCCGAGGCCTTCGTCGACAATATACGCAGTTTCGAGTACGAACAGTCATCGAGAGACTTGGACTTTGTCGAAACTACCGCGACGTGGCGTCGCGGAACCACGCTGACCTTGACTTTGTTGCACGAAACACATTGCGACGCCACGACCGAAAGACAGATTCTTTTCAAAACCGAGTCGCGCTCGTTTCTTACAGTGATATTTCTTGTAATCGTGTTTGGAGTGACCATTACTTCTCTTTTTCACAAATTCTCCGTGTCGAGAGGAAAGAACATCAGCGAATGACACTTAGTTCCAGCGTGTGTTCGTTCTGTCCCTGATCACCGATCGAACCGGCGCGATTTTTCTCGTTGTGGTGCCCGCCTTTTTTTCTTTCAGTACCAGATACATCCGCTGCGTGTCTCTGCAATTTACTGCGCGCCACTTGGCAAACCATCAAGAAGCCACTCATTGAATGGATGTGCGTGTGACGACGCAACCGAGACGCGGGAAATGCGTGAAGATGAAAGAATAGAATAACCGAGGGGTAACGTGAAAGAAACGAAGTTGTATAACGCTTAGCCGTGCAGAAGTTTACCTCTGATTAGCTATTTTGTCTACGACCGGAGTGTCACTTACCTAGTTTCCCTAGAATCGAGAAAACACGATACGAAGCGTCGGTTTGTGGTTCACAACGGTGTACAACCAGTTGGAAGAGACGGGCCGGTTCGTAAGGGCGGGTTTGACATCGATCCGTGAGGAGGAAGTGATGGCACCGCGGCGTCACGCGAACGGCCACGCTGGTGTACTGATGGAGAACGGCGGTGGAGGAGCCGGTGGCGGTGGTATGAACGACACGATGGAGAACAACCTGCTAACACAGAATCAGACGACCCGTTGCTGCACGCCTACCGGCGAGTGCCTCCGGGGTGACGCTTTAATTCGCTTAAACGCTCTACACGACGCGGTCAAGGTGATGTGCAACAACGATAACTGCCCGATCGGTCAGTTCATGCATCGCGAGTGTTTCGACGCCTGGGAGCAAACCGTGCTTACGTATTTGAAGAGTTGCGGACGCGCCCGTAGCTGGTCCGAGCGACAGCGCCATCAGAATCTTTGGACGAAAAAGGGTTACGATCTGGCTTTTAAAGCGTGCGGCTGTCGTTGCGGACGTGGACATCTGAAGAAAGATCTCGATTGGATGCCACCGGGAACCGGGAACGTTACTGGTAACAGGCAAGACGAGAACGAGGCGAAGAAGAAGAAACGACGCAATCGTCAGAATACCAGACCTACTTTAGCCGTTTCGGCTGGACCACCGAGCCACGGCAATCACGTTTCGACGAATGGTCGCGGTCCAACCGAGGCACAGTTGATCGAATCCGGTCGTGGAAGGGCTGGCTCGCTCTCGTCCAGCACTGGTTCCAGTTCACCACCGGCCACCAGCGAACCCAGCGTTAGCCCCCTTCATCAGCCCCAGGTCATTATGAAGAAGAAGAGCAAGGTTGATTTCTTCAGTGATCGAGCTCGGTGAGTTTTTAACCTTTTTCTGCTTTCTTTTTTATTACTTATCTTCTTCTTATCTTTTATTTTTTTGTGCTGTATAAAGTACTAAATCGAACCTACATTGATACAGCTCTCTTTATCGGTTTATTTACAATCTGATTCTTAAAACAGGGTAATTAATATTATCTTGTGCAATTAAGCTGGATATGCATATGATATATGGTCACTCGTAAAACTTGTACATCTTATAAAAAGTTATTGTTACTCAAACGACTTCAATTTGTAAAGTCGATCAACGTGGTTTCCGAAAGACACATCGCACGTGTAATTCGATAACGACGATCGAAACAAGTTGTTTTTTTTTAGGAAAGTCAGAACAATTCGCGTGGGATGAAATTTCATCTACGATAGGATTCAAAGTTTAATTTCCATATTTGTATGCATATCCAAGCTTAATGCCCAAATTTGAAACGCATAACCCACGTATATGCAAATCGTAACGTACAATTTGTTTGTCACGATGAACGTCACTGAAGTAGAAAATTAATATCCTGCTTACGCGATGCGAGATGAAGATAGGCGAAAAGTTTTTTAAGTCGGTGGTGACCCTTTGCAATTACGTGAATTTACGCGGCAGAAATTAACCGAGGTTTTTTGAATTGAAAGTGGAAGGGAGAAAAAGTGGTTGGCTTGTTACAAACAATAATTGGCCCGGCGGTCACGATACTGATGGCTTCCTGTGAGGTCCACAACGTGTAAGAATACAATTATCGCGATCCCTTATCAAAGTGGTCACGTTTCTCTCCCACGCAAGCTCTTCTGGCCCCGCTGGTTTACTTTCAGTGACGTCGATAAGAGGAACGTTTCTTTCGAATCGCAGGCTTAATATGTAGTCACTACTAGTTACTCGTTCTCTCCTTCGCGTCATTTTCATCCCACGCCATTAGTCATTTGGTTAAATTGGCAAGGTAACTTCGATAGAACTATCACGCGGAATATATGTTGATACTAGAGCGAACAGAAAAAAAAATTGAGTGACCTTGACACACTTAATCAGGATATCTCAACCTATATACCGTATTTGATTTATTCCGCTATAAAGAAGTTTCTTTTAATCTTTGCTAAAAGAAATTCATTATTCTCCGATTAATTGCACAGTTTTTAATACGCAAGGATAGTCTTAAGAATATCCGATTGCTCACGCATAATTTAGCATATCTTATCGACAATTATGAAACAGTAAGAACGAATATTTAGAAATAATCTAATCCCGATAAATATTTATCAGTGTACACTAATGGGTCAGTAGTTTGAAAATAAGTTAGGTTCGTACAATGAGAAGCAACTATGCTTTATAAATTGAACGTAAAATACTCAGATGACCAGATAATTTTCTGACCAAACTGTACGAATTATTTACAGTGGACAACCTGATAAATTAAAAAGTAGAAAGAAACGATACGGAAAAATGTTGCAAGCGCGATTTTGAAAAATTCATCTTAGAATTTTGCGACTGTCTATTCCTATTACGAAGAAGAATAAATTTTAACGGTAGGCGAATCTCACAGTGGAAAAATATACAATAATGTTCGCCTATGCGTATATATTTGAATATCGTGGTATAAAGATTAAACCGGAACGTCGTATATGTATCTCTAGTTTCCTCTTATGATTCTCATACCTTGGAAGAAAGACAAAAATGATAAACGCGAGGGTAAGAAGGGCGAAGGATTTCGAAGGATTTTCGATATAGAGCTTTTGTCACGCCCTTGAATGTGTCGTGTTAAAGTTCAGCCTCGCGAGAAGCAGCGCGGGGACGATGGAATCGCGTATTTCAGGGGGTTAAAACGTACGAACGTATTCCGTATGGAAAGCACACGCTTCCGTCGTTCCTCCTTTTATAGCGCGATTTCGAAGCTCGTATAAAAAACGCGGCCGGGAATATTTTCATCTCTTGGGCGTTGGAGTTGTTTCGCGTTTGCGGCGTATATATATACGGCTATAAATAATCGCTGTGGAGAAAGGAGAGATAGAGAAAGAGAGAGAGAAAGAACGGTGTTTCGCGAAATACTTTGGTCGAAGGAGCCAGATGGTGGCCAAATGACGGGAAAAGCGGTCTCTCTTGTGCTTCAGAAACCGATAGAAAGAAGAAAACGCACGGAATCTTTGCGAAGTGAAAGGAAGGGTGTCGGATCGAGAAATATAACGCGTATCGGCGACGTTTTCGGTAGGTTCGTTCGAGCGTACAATACCGGCGGCTCTTCGCAAACGCGCGATATATTCGGCTACGCAGAAGTTCATGGATGAATTGAGCTGGTAATTCGATCCTCGCTCGCATCTTTGAAAGGACCGGCCGATGATCTAAATCGTAGATAGCCTACTATGCCTCCAGGCGTTTCTTCTCAGGCGACGTTACACTGCCTTTGTCGCTGCCGGTCTTTTAAGAAATCGTAAACACAATGTTCAATCGGTCTTTTTATCCGCGATCTTTTGATATTCAAACTTTCAGAGTTATTTATTCGAATTGGAACGTTGGACGAAGCGTTAAAAATCAAACGAGCCGTGTGCACGATCGGGAAAGTCTTTTTATGTTACTGCACATGGACTTGTTATTGACTATTCTACCGACGAAACTGTCGCGTTCTTATTTCCACCGAATATCGTTAGCTTATGAATTTTATAATCTTAGAATTTCTTGAAACTTTTCTTAGACCCTGTCCCTTTAGAGACCTTCAGAACATTAAATCTGACTGTCTTACTGAGAGGTCTGCATTCTCCAATCGTTAGCTTATGAATTTTATAATTCCACCGAATATATTCGTTGCTGTTACGTCTTCGCACGTAAGAGTAGATACGGTAATAGCACAGAGCGAAACTCACGAAGCATATAGCGCTATATATTTCAGTGATAATAGGTTTTTCATAGATTATACGATACCACGACTTTCACGAATTGCTTTACTACATCGACAAAAGCAAATTGAGCCCGTGCAAACCGATGCATTCTTAGGAAACTACTAAACCAGCGCGAAAACAGGGGGGTTGAGAACGAAAGAGAGCAAGAAATCAATCGTCCAAGTCGCATATCGTGGCGAGGAAAGTGTCTCTAGACGCGCGTATCGTAGGATATGAATGAACGCGGAGGCCTGTTTTCTCGGACGCGTAAGTCGTTGGAGTATGGATTCTATGGGCGTACGGTTATAGGTCGTCTTTTAGAGTTCTCCTGGCGAAGAGAGCAAGGAGAGGAAAAGTGGCAAACAGAGACGATTACGAGGATGCCCCACCCATAGTACGCACACTGGGTATATCCTATATTTAGATCCAGTCTTGGAACTTGTCCTATTTCTGTTTATTTTCCATCGGGTTCGATGGGTAGTCCTCACTGAAATCTCTTTTCGCTAAACACATCGTACAATGTATGTATCTATCTCTGTATTCATCGGTTACGCGATTCTTTATTTTGACTGGATCCCGTTGACGACGTTGGATTCGTATCTGAAAACTTTTCTCTTTAATCTTCGTCGTCAACCAGCGAGCATGACGTTTAATAATTCCTCGTACTTTCTCCGTTTTCGACAATGTTATTTCTACGTCGTGCACGAAACCGTGCTTAACGTAAATTGTTGCAACGGTTCACGGTACGGATACTCGGCAATCTGATAAGCCCTTTATCTTGGTGTTTCTCCAAGGTGCAAATTATTTATTTTCCTTGTTATCGACGCGAAATCTCACTTGGTTCCATCAGGGTGTACACAAGGAGCGAGTCCTGAAATTCGTGCATCGTTGGATCCAGGCGTCCCATCACCTTTATCGTGATCGAACCAAGCAACAGGGAGGCGACTATCTCCTTTTTCGTTTCGAACGCGCCGATGCGAATCGCACTGGCAGATATTTCGCAGTTCGTGGTTCACGCGCAGTGAAATGCACCGGTCGACTTGCGGCTCTTCCTCCCCTTTCTCCCTCTCTTTGCTTTCTCACCTATAGATGTACATGTAAGATGGAAATATGCAGAGTGTTTTAAAAAATTGGATCAAACTTCGGGAGCGTTGTAATAGAGGGGTGAGTTGGAGTTTTATTCGTGTCAGAATTTCAAAAAGAAACTGTTATATTAAGCGTAGAATATCTAAATTGTGTCTGCCGGAAGAGAAAGAAAGACCGCTACATATTTCTCAAGTTTGATACGAACTCTTTGGAACACCCTGTATATGTACACGTGTCGAACAAGAGATACGAGCTGGTATTGGTTACCATTGGGGGTAATGCGACGAGGATGGTAAAGCGATGGAGGAAGAGAGGAATGGCATAGGATGGTTGAAGAAAGAAGGAGAGAGGGAAAGAAAGAGAGGAGAGAGAGTGCTCGTAGCCTTGACCGTGGCCACCTCCTCAGGGCCAGCGAGCGAAGAGAGGAGCTTGACGCTCTAACAGCCTCCAAGGCCAACTGCATGGAATCACGCCACCGCGATGTATTTAAACGGGCCGAACGCCGGGAATGTTGTTAAAAAGTCCCCCTTTGTAGCTCTTCGGGTTCTTCCATCCTCGGAAGATGGGCACCGCGAGCTTAATCTTCTGGAACTCTATCCTTCGTCTTGTTATTTTCCATCCTTTTCAACTTTCGTCAATTTCTTTTCCTAGGAATTTAAAAATCTCGCAACTTTATTTCGTTGCATCGTTCCTTTGTACGTAAGGCTAAACATGATTATTCACGTTCGTATCGAAAAGTCTCCGCCCATCGTTTTGCGACTTTTCCGCGTATATTTCAAACGTCAAACGATCGAAGATATCGAGCATCCCCACAAGTATAACGAAAACTGTATTTTGTTAATTTTTGGTGTTGAAATTACGCTCGCAACTAGCCAATCGTCGTAATACTAAAACGACCAATTCCAAATGATTCGCTATCGCAAATTTGTCAATGGTTGCATAGGAAAAAGATCGATTAAAACCATCGATATTATATGATCCGTAATCTCGAATGTATTATCGAATTACGAATTATGCATGGTTTTCTATTTCAAAGAACACTACCGAAGCAAGGAACTCCATCGTGTTGTAATCCTTTATGCTTCGATTAAAAGGACCAACTTCGAGCGATCCATTATCTCGAACACACCATCGAATTGCAAATTGCGAATGGTTCTCCACTGTAAAGAAAACGCACGAGCGGAAGAAGGGGTGTGTTCGGAGCTCTCTCGTTGATATTTCGTCGACATTTTTCCAGGGAGGCGATTCGAATTTATGCCGGTCGTGATTCTTTTTTCATCCAGACTGCTTCGCGATCACCCTCGCGTTATGCCACGCATATAGAGACATTTTGGCGCCGCAACGCGACCTATAAATCCCGCTTTCGCTGAAGTGCGACGAGCCAAGGGGTTTGTTCCTCCCTCGTCGCGTTACTCGCGTTTTAAGCAAAAATAAATAACGACAGTAGAGAGGAGGTGGTTGGTAGTGTTACACAGCCGTCTCCACGATCACTCGTTTCTCTCTTTCATTTGAATTCGTTCTTCCTACGCGATTTTCATCCCCTCTTCGTCTCCTCGTCCCATCCTTTGTATCGAATAATTCGTACGAGGGGTGGAAACTCGTGGATCCTTATTTTGCACGCGTTTTACGATCTCATTAGGCTGTTCGTAAGAGGCGGAATACGATATACATATATATGTATATATATATAATATATATGTAGACGTATCAAAGCATTCGTCGACGAAGAACTTTGATGCTTTACTGCCGCCTACGAATTATCGCTTTGAGGGATCGACCACGGTACCTCGCTTCAAAGGGACTGGCGAACAAGAGTGGATCGCTGGGGGAACTGCCTAACGGTAAATAAGGGATGCACGGAGCTAATGGGAATCAATCTTCAGCTTCGAGATCGCGGCTGTTAGCCTAATGGTAATTAAAAACTAGCAGAGACCGAACACAAGATCCATTCGTCTTTCTACAAATTTCTCGTCGGTTGATCCAATCAGGCTGCTGTTTCAATAAATTTCATGCTTTTGAAGGATGCCAAGGTTCGGATATCCCGATTGTTCGATGTAGATTTACGGTTAGGGCACCCGGAAAGAGAATGGCACTCGGCGGGAAGAATCATTGAATTTTTGGCGATGCGGTAAAATTCCATGCGCGCTTTCTAGTTTAATTCGCAGTTGAGGGGCAATATCGTCCATGGGGGAGGAACCGTTTTCGAGTGGAATTTCTCAAATTCTTTCGAGCATTTCGTTTACTCGACGGGAAAACACGCTCGTTCGTATAATTCGGCGACTTTCTGCCGAGGTCGGAGAGAGGAATTCTGCTTCGCATAAACTCGAGGGGGGCACCTGTGAATTCTTCGTTTCGTTTCGCGATCTAAAGTTGCACGATTCCTCGAGATCGACGCGTGCGTGTAAGCTTACCAGATAGCGATAACGTGTATACTACTACTACCTGGACGGGGAAGCTCGAGTTCGCGGCTGCGTCAGGTAAATGGAAATCGCGAAGACGAAAGGGTTAAAGCGTTTGGAACTACGTACACCGGCTTACGAAAGTACTAGAACACTCATCTGTTTTTATCGTATACGCGGTATAAAATATTTTGAAATTTCACTAACGCTTTAATGGTATGACAAATATTTTCATACCGATTAATTGTTAGGTCTGAGTATATTAAATTTCGTCTCGTTTCCTAATACTTTTACACGACTACAAAAATTTGATAATACGAAGTATAGAATTTTATACAAAAGCACTTCGCTGGAAAAGGACGCCGTGACCAAGTACTCTTTGCATCCACTAAATTATGCATTACAAAGATACGAAAATTCATTCAAATTACGAGTAAGTTTGAAGAGTAGTTTATTACAAACCTGTTAAAACGAAGTGACAAATGTTGGTCAGACTGCAAATGGTCGATCGAGACTATACAATGTTTACGTTTTGTGATACGTAACACGTACGATTCAGGTGAATCTCAGCGCGAAAAGTGAGAACGAGTGAAACATCTCGCCCCGTCGTCTTTAAGATATCCTTGGGGCGGTTCGTCGGCCCGAAGGGTCGGGGTTCAGGGTCAATCCCCGAACTCGTCCTTCCTATCCCGGATCCCTTTTCTTTCGGCTTATTTCCACTATTACTTCGCGATTCCACGTAATGACCGTTTTCCACCGCAGAACCACGCGACAGAAACGCTTCCGCTCGGTGAGCAGCACGCGACGATCCCCTCCGACGATGAATAATTGCTTCTACTCCTAGTACAGACATAAGCAACTACGTTGATGTTCGACTACATGATTACTTGGCACATCTCGTGAGCATCGACATTAATTATTCCTTAAATATTCATAGTTATTTATCTACCACTTAAACACGACAATGTGTACCACTTATCGTAACCAGGAATTGAATTTCGCGGATAGAAAAGCTGTTTTAGATCTTGTTCCCGGTGCTTAAGATACACAACGTGTCTAAAACAATTAAGGATTGGGTACGGATAAGATCAAGGGACATTTTAATACGTAGTAGGTATTAATAGTTAATGATTTTGTCGATCGGTAAGATTATTTTTGCCTTACAGCTTTTACAGCAATGCTTCCAAGTATGTAGCTTAAGCTGATAAAATTCAAAGGTTTGACGGAAGTTAAATAATTGCTTTATTTGCAATTATCTTTTAATATAGCAACCAAAATCAGTGTTTTGCTGGGGCAACGAAAGTGCATCACTCCAGCACTAACGAAGCTTTAAGCCGTCTATGCTTATGTATTATTTTTTGTAATCATGTCCAAAGTATAATTACAAAGTTTGGCTGTAAAATCAGGCCTGGCACACCGTATATAATATATACATACATGCATACACGATGGCAACAACCCTGACATTTCAACTCTATTATTATGCAGTCGCAATCGAATGGGGTCGTATCGGTTACGAGTTATTCATTTCGTAATTGTTCGATTCGATTTACAAAGCGGTGGTACAGAGGAGCGAAAGAAAGAGAGAGAGAGGGGGGCGGGACTGAGGTTAATCGAGTCGTCGATAACTGAAAATAGAATTTTTACGGATCGACTGCTATCGGAAATTTCACCGCTCGTCCACCAAACAACCGACGCTGTTTGTTTTTCCATTTAATATAGTTTTTTATTCCACCGCCTAGCCACCGTGTGCACTCGTTTCAGGAATAAGAACAGTACTTGTATCGAGTATTTCGACATTCCCAAATTATTGCAAATATATAAAATATCTATTTGTTATTTGTAATTCCGTTGCCATGCGAGCCAAGAATGATTTCCTGTTATTCCTTGTAATCCTAGTAGTTAATCTAATTGTATAAAATATACTTCCAAAATAAAACTAGTTAATCTAATTTTGATCTCTGATTTTATCTCGGGCAAGCGTATAGAGTTAGCGACGAGCTTATTTCAATTAAATCGTACGTCGGGAGGTTAGTATTAAGTGGCGTAAATTAAGTGGTCGAAACATGACAAATAATTGAAGAAGATGAAAATTGATTCTGAAAAGACACTCGAGTTAAGAGACTGCAGGCAATGTGTAAAGTTAGCATCTTAAAGCAATTGAAATACGTGTACTCGACGATGTAGTTTATATAGATTTTATGAAGCGTCAGCTATTTGTTACAGATAAATATGTAGTCAGATGTACTCAGATAGAAATGCAGTCTCAATTTCGGTTAAACAGAACATTTGATCTCAGTTATGGCAAAAGGGCACGGCACTAACGATAGAAAAACGTAAAATTTATATGTAATATATAATAAAAATATCAGCCTTTTCGCACAATTCCATTAGATGGCTAAATACTTATGGAAGGTGGTAATGTACAGTCTACCCTTGCTACGAAGCGAAACGTATGCGTTTCGAAAGGGGCGCCGACATTAATACGTAGCTTCGCTTCTCGTTGGCAATTATCGTACGATTAAATACGATCATGCGAGTATAATTCGAAAGCCAGCGGCTACAATTTACCTCGTTACGCGTTTGCATTCTGCTCTCGAACGGTCTCGTGCAATTAAAGAATAATACCGAGCCTATACTTCGGGGGACGATAAAAGAGCCGAAAACGAAGCTAACCGAAAGAATGAAAATCTCGTAAACGTTGGTTTTGTTGCTTCTTAATTGTAATCGTGACATTTACTGGCCATAAGAGCACGATTTACGTGTTCCTTCTTATGGAACAGAATACGAATTCGAAATAATTGTTCCATAAATATTTGTTCTCGTTTAGTGATTTCTTTTGGGTAAATCGGAGTGAAATGCCATCAAGGTTCGTACGATCGATACCTTCTAATTGTACAACAGGACATTTTTTCAAACGTACCGTTAGTGTAACTTTATTGAAATAAATTGCCCCTTTCTGCGTGTATTTAATTTTCGTCGTTCGCTTTGTTTCTCTTTCTCTTCCTTCTTTGGTCGTTGTAAAATATTTCAAGTAAAATGAACGAGATGCTTCGTATCGAATTCCAAAGCCAAACATCTATATATTGTTATATGTATATTATTCCCAATATATTAATATCTACCGAGATAATTTTTATTTCGAGTTGTATAAACTTAATAAAAACAGCAGGGTTAAGGAAAACTCTCCCTATATTCTCTGGTTTCTCTACGCTCCATTATGCCTCTATTCTTCTACGCTGATGCGTAATTTCAACGCGTCTAGTTAAGGCTGACGGTTTTTCTCGAACGAAACGCGCGGTTATATCGTCGCGGTGAGCGGGAAAGTTTATAAAGGGATTAAACTTTATTATATCAGGCTGCTCAGCAGGGTTACCGTGAACTTCAAATTTTCACCCCCGAGTTCACCTCTGATTCCCTGGTGTTGCTCTTCGTTCATGGTATATCGCGGTTAATAATAACAGGGCGACTTTATTATCGGCGCATTTTTAACCAGTCAATTTAGCCAAGTTCTTTTTCCCCTCTCCTTTTCTCGTAACAGAAAAAGGAGGGAAGTATACAGGTTCGCGAATATATTCAAACACAGGTAGGTACCTTTTATGAATACATTCTATGTGTTATACGAAACATTTTCACGCATCGTTAGCGTTGTAATGGGACAGATTTATCATGATCGTATCGGTAAATTTTGAAAGAAATTTGAAAGTGCATTCTGTGAGACCATCTTTAGTAGCAATTATAATATACGTATGATAACTATTCACGCGGTATACTAGTTTTTCATTAAACGTTGCAATAAATGTCTTGTAATTTTTATATATGATTTTGCAATGGTTTAATAAATTTTGTCAACATAATGACGGTAGACGTGCGTTATTAGGATGCTAATGAAACTACAAAATCTTTTTGTATAACACCGTACAGATTAGGACGTAAAAGATTTTCATGGCAAGTGTTCACATACTTTCACGAAGCAGGGTATGTACACGAAGATTACGAGTTTAACGGCGAAACACTCGCATGATTCATCGAGTAATCAGCGCGTGGTACGGTTAGGTGTTTAAAAATAAATGGATTGCAGCCGATGTCGAGCGTGTTAAAATTAACCGTGCGAAATCCAAGTTCGGTACTGGGAACGCGAATTGTTTCTCTTGACAATTAACGCGAGCGTGGTAATAAAGAAACTTAATTCAGAACTTTCATTACCAAAGGGACCAAGAAAAACGAGGTTCGTAACCAGTGGCCTGTTTCGTTCCGCTCTTTTCGAAGGAACTCACGCAACGCGAATGCGATCGAGTGCAGACGCATTCGTAACGAGGTGTTTGTCAAATTTATGCAAATGAGATTCGAATCTCATAAAGCCGGTATAAAACAACGTGCCTCCCCGAACGTTATTAACATTCATGAACGCCGAAACTCGCTCTTTCTTCTCGCGTCTTTCTTCCTTTTTCCCCCTTTCCTCGTTGCCCATTTCCATCGAACGAACGAAATATCGTTTCATCGTGTTTTTCCGCTCTTTTCTTTTACATATTTTTTCTTCCTGTCGGGATCGAACTGAAATTTCAACGACGACAAATTACGACAGATCGACTCTGTCGAGGCAACGCGATAAATACGGGTCGAACCCACGGCTGTTTCGACGTTCACGATACGCAACCGAGTGTTTTATTGCAAAAATGTTTATCTGGCCGACACGAAATGTTACGAGGGAACCGGTTCGACCGGTTCCATTGCCGACCACTTTCGGGAATCGGAAACAAATGTCGACCGATATAGAAATCTGGCCGATAATAAGTTTCGCCCGGTCCGAGAACCGGCTGTGTAGCCCATGGGAAACGGTTTACCTAGTCGGATTTGCGATTCACGTGAATGATTATAAAACCACCGAAACGAGTCTCGTTTGACGTTTAATATCTGATCCATCGGAATTTCTAATGCTCACGATAAAGCGAAATACCAAGCGACTTAATGGCTTATCGCGGTTACGTAGTATGTTCTTATCGTTCCTTTTAATATATTCGCTGCTTCTTAAATTACGACTATTCCATTCTGGAGTTGCGTTTCTTCCCTATAAATGACTTCATTATAAATAGTAACGACGCATTCACGAAAGAGTAGGAAGGTGAACGTAATTATCAAAATCCATAAAAACGAAGATAATAAGTAGTAAAAGAAATAGTAACGAGAATACGACGCGTTTATAAAAATATAAATGTCAAAGTATGATGTCGCGTAAATGGTCGTACTCTACAAATAATAATAGAAGTAATAAAAAAAAAATCAGTGGAAAAGGAATTTAATTATACGTAATTAACGAGATTATTGTAATGCCAAGTATCTGATTTCTTTACAAAGTAAGATTGCAAATGAGATAATAATTTTCAAGCGTTTGAACGATTTTTTAATCGTTAACCGTTTCACATAAGTGGCCTTATACTTACGAGGAGGAATGTACTGACGTATATATTCGTCAAGAATAGGTCGTCGGAGAATCTGTCGGAGGATTTGGTAAATTGACGTGTGATCCCGAGGGGGCTTGTCGGGGTCGCGAAGCGTTTTTCCTTTAAATTCTACCGCTCGGCGAGTCCATCTCTTTCTGAACGTATTCATACGTGCAGACGGAGATCCAACTATTGCATTAGTGTTCATAGAGACGAAGAGACGAGTCTAGGAATATTCTAACAGCGTCAGAAGCGAACAATGTCAAGCGTATAAATGTATAATGCGGCCGTCTACCATGGATAACAAGAGCTGCTGGGTAGCCGTGACAGTGAGCAGCGAGATTTAATTTGAAAAGCCCGTCAAAGATTTCGCGAATAATTCTCTCCCGATTCCCCTTATCCGCTGCTATGTTAATTAAACCTCCATTAACTTTTTGCGGCATATTAAGGGTCGTATTAAAAATCCGTTCGGACGTGAACGTGATTTTTCCATTGTAAGAAAGAAAGGACCGTTCTCCCGTAGGGGACCACTTTTCAGTGACGCACAGTCTTGACAGAATCTCGATGTGTACTCTCGTCCATAAATATAGTAACGTAGGATTATTCGAGTCACCTAAACTTGGCTATTTTAAAATTCAATCTTGAACTTGGAAGCGAGGGAGACTGGAAGAAGTTTGCTCGGAACCTGAAATTGTTTATAGCGTGCATAGAATAATAAAATGTCAACGTTGAATATAGAAAGTGAAAGTAGCAGTGGGAAGACACGACGGATATAGACAAGAAGAGAATTCTATTATATGAAATTGATGACATAGTTGTTACGATCATCGTATTACATATGCGAATATTTCAAACGGGACAATAATTCTGAAGGGTTTATTTCAATTTTCTTAAGCGTTTCGATACTTACGAATGGAGGAGTAGATTTCTTCTATTCTTTGGACGTCGACTCGCTGCTACATTTCTCTTTCTCTACGAATTACCAACTTTTTCCTCGACCAAACGACCGAGGAAAGGGAAGGCACAAGAGATAGGGAAGGAAACGGATAAAAGGAAAAAAGGAATAGCATTTGCAGCTACTTCCGCAGGAACAAAGACCGTTCACTCGTGCTTTATGTATACCTTGGAGGTGCACTGTGAATCCATATTTACGGGAACCCGCTATCTTTCGTTTCCTACGTTGCTCGCCTTTCTACGCTTTTCCGAGCTTCCTCGCGTCTTTTTCTCTCTTGTACGTTCGCTAAGGTTAGAAGCTGGCTCAGCGAAAGAAAACAAAAAGAATCGAGAAGATGGAGAGAAATTTTTTCGCTCTCCTTCGCTTATTTCTTTAACAGCATCGTGTGCTGTATATCGCGCGTAGTCAAGTGTAAATTATTACGGGCCTGAGGGTGGTTTACTGCTAATTGGTTTGTTAACGTCGTGTTTACCTCTCTCGAGACGCCGATTTTTCTTCCTTTCCTCGTCCTGTTCCTTCCTTCGAGTTAAGAGGAGAATTGGCCTCTATTGCGAGTGAATAGCTACCCGAGCTTCTTTTTCGTGCTCATTTCTCGAAACATCAAACGACTAAAAGATGGTCGATTTACTGGAAAACAGCTCAGCCGGCTATTTTTCTCGATTCTAATTTACCGGTTATTATTATTTTCCACATACTTTGATTCCTTCTTCGAGAACAGGAAAATAAAAGATACGCGATCTCAATTAACGTGGATTTTTCTCTTGACAAATTTCAAATCGCTTTATTTGCTTCGTCTTACCATAGAAACATAAGAACAATATACGATACATATACATATGCATAGCGTACAAAATAGAATTTTCAACCAGCGGCACCGATATCGTACTCGAGTCTGCGAGAAGTCAAAAATTGCGCATGGACTCTAGTATCGCAAATTTCCACGTTATTTAAGAGTATGATGCGATACTCGCTTAAATTCCAATAGAATAGTCTCGATTAAATTCGACCGATATAGCTAGTCCCTCTATTTAACGGAGACTGAAACGCGAAAGAAAAACGAGGAGAACAACAGCAAGGTTAATAGAGCAGCGCTGTGTTTACTGGGAACGAATCGTGGTCGGTAGGGATCGTTCGAATTATATACCTGGAACAATGACGCCAGCCGGTGTATCTCGACTTTAAATACAAAATTCGTTTCGACTTACGTAACACGATTATGCGAGAATTCGCAAAACATACACGCGGACCATTACGAAACCGATTGGTCTCGACGACTGGATGGCGCCGCAGTGGATTTCGAATGGGTTAACCCGTTCGCAACTTCTGTGGGTCCCTATCGCACCACTAGAAGGAATTTTTTAATTAGAGACGACGGACAAAGGTTGCCTGCACCGTTGTGCGAGAGTCTCATAATAGCCCATGCCCTTTCGACGAATTACACCGAACAAGCTGGAATCCTCACGACGTCATTTTTTTCTTTTCTTTTTTCGTTCCGCACTGCTTTCTTCCAGTCATTTCTAATTTTCAGCCCGCTTCTTCGACCGTACTTGGGACAGAAACTATCGTAGGAATCTACAAAATCCCAAAACATTCTCTACTAAGAGTATTTGTCGGTAGATAATTAACTTCTAGACGGTTGAAGTAGGATTCGGGAATTGCAAGCATTTCTGTTATTATCCTCGAAGATTCTTACTCGAGCGTAGATAATAGAGAGACCTAGATCGGATCATTGTCGTACAGTAAAATGAGAAACGTTTATCAGAAAATAATCTCGACTGATCTTTTCGTTACTACGAGAACGTAACGAAAATTCTTGTTATTTAAACGCTTAAACACTTGTTATTGAAAGATACGTAGGTAGATTGCAAGGTAAGAAGATCGTAAAGAAACTTCAAATACCGCGATAAATTTTTATTGTATTTTTACGTTACAAAATTATCGTCAACGATAATAGGATTGACGCCTAAGAGCTTTACGCGTATGCCAGAAATCGAAAGCATTTTAGGAATTTACAGAACCCAAAAAGATTCTCAGCAAAGACCACTCGCAGGTAGGCAATCAGCTCCATAGACCATCGAACTAAATCTAGAAATCGTTTCTATCGTTACCTGCAAAGATTCTCCGACTCGCCCAGAGGTAGATAACCGAATGGAGACTCGCCTAGCAGGATATGAAATCTGGCTCATAACCAACTGGTTGCTCGCGGAAACTTCCTTTAAACGAGCGAATACTCTAAAGCGGAGCCGCGCCAGGGAATAAGTTTGAAGCCATTTTCTGAAACTCTGTCCGTGGATTCGCGTTCTCTCCGGTCGTTTGAACGTGTCAGACGCGTAATCCAGAGATTCGTTGCGCGTATAACTGCGTACGAGCAAACTCGGGGCGGATTAACCAGTGGACGAGTATTCGCGTAATCCTCTCGCTCTCTTCGACCCTTAGATTCGTTCGACCCGTTATCACAACGGGGATAAGTCCCTGTACAAGGAGCGCCTTATACCTGGTCCTTACGGTTCTTCCGTGACACACGACCGGACTCCATTTCGGTTTATTGGACGTTGGGATCCGTGTCAACCTCGTCCGTGGCGTTCTCTGCGTGCTCGTGTTGTACCTGCGTCGCTTCCCAGTTTCTCTTTCGGTCGAACGTGACCGTGGACCGAGTTTTAGAAACCAGTTTCATCGTTTCTCGAACACAGTAACGTCTCCTTTGGTCGCTTGGGACCCACTCGCGTGCGTAAACCACGGATCGTTATCGCGAGAGGTTGGAAGAAACGCTCGCGGATCGCTTAATTTCTGGTAATCAAGGCGCTTGCCTTTTCTCTTTTCTGCCGATGACAAACTACGATGAGAACTTTGACGTATGAATTTTCTTCTCGCTACGCAACAAAGGATCTTACCTGAAAGTTACAATCATCGAGATTCTTACAAGTTGACAGATGTGAAAATTTGGATTGGGAAATACGAATATGAAAACTAGATTGTTCTTTGGCGCTAGACATTGTTGCTACAAACTGCATACTTCTTGTACGTGCTTCGTCTCTTTACACGTTTTATTCGTGTATTTTATACTTTCTGTATAATTATATTAATAGGACTCGTAGTATTCGTAATGTACAACAGAGACAATGAAATAATATCTTTCCTATATATTTCTGTATCTGTTTGCTAGCTCGGTTTTAATATCAAAGGACGAGAGGTTTGTACAGACGGATATAAACATTTTGGGAAGCGTATCGAGAAGACGTAGGGTATATACTAAAGGGAGGAATCGAGCAAACAGAGGTACGTCTCCTTCGGGATAATTATTTGTAAACTCGCCATTATATTCCCCGAAATACTTGTGTTTTCCCCACAGTGCTTTCCTCTCCCGAGGCGTGTTTGCCCTGACGGGTGTATCGACGCAAAAACCTCGTCGTCATTGCAGTCTCTGGAGGCAAATAAACGTTCTATTGCGATTATCGACTGATTCTCCCAGGAACGCGCATGGTGGCTCGGTTTACTTTGCTTTACCCTCTCGATTTGGCCGGTTCCTGGCATCGGTGACAAGTCACTCGAGTTGCACAAAGCGTGTAACGATTTGGACGACGCGATGCCTGTGTTGTTGTCCCCCTTTTGCTCCGCTCTGCTCTGCTCTTCTCTGCTCTGCTTCCGAGAGGGCGACTCCTGAATCTGACACGTAAAATCGCACGCTTTCAAGCTACACGGCCCCGTTGCTTCATGTCGGTAGCGACATAGTGTCAAAGGCAGCTCGCGACAAAGGGTGCGCAGCGTGGACAGGACTTGACGAAATGCTCGCCGAGGAAGACCTTTTTGTCCCTTTCTACGTCGGCTCGCGAAAGTAATCGGACACTCGCCGTCGAAAATTTTGACGGGTATATTACGTGCGCTATATGGACGATTTTGTAATTCTATCGGTACTTTAATGACAAACGACAATCGCGAGTACGTCGGTAAACCCCGAAACGAATACAAAAATATACAGATATTGAAAATTCTTGTAAGATACTTGTGAACGTTCGTCGAGCTTCCAAAACCTATGGAAACTTTCGACTTCTAAATTTATCAAAACTTTCACGATAAGCAAACGTCCGTAACGTAATACAAAGGCCAAAAGTTTTCTACGCTTCGAGCCATGTTTCAAGCGATTCGAATCTTTCGTCAGCTATACGGATTCGAAAGGACTCGAAGCGTTTCGGATCCCATGACTAATTGTATGGTAATTTCGATCGAAGCGTCGAACTACTAATTAAAGGCCAAGGCAGAAAAAGAAAATAAAGGTAAACGAACTGCAAAGGTGGAGAGAGTGAGAGAAAGAAAAGGTTGTTCGATTGTGCGAACGATTTCATAAAACGACGACAAGCCGCGAAAACAACTCACCGCTATAAATGATAAGGATCTGGCATAATATTAGCCGAGCAAACAAATTTCGATCGGCTGAATCAAACACGCTGGCTTTTAAACGCGACACGCTCTCGCGGTTCTATTTTAAATCCGAGGGAACGATAGATGGCTTTCTACAAGCTACGCGATTAAATCACAGCAGAATACAGCAGTATTATGGCGTTAAGTGGTTAGCGGAATTTTGCTACGGTAATCCTTTGCACTCGGTATGCAAGTTACGATTTTTTACGTTCCATACGACCTTTCATAAAAATTTCTTTCGCGATTTCCAACGAAATCTTCTTCTCGAACGTTTAAATGCAAAAGATCGACGATGGCAACTAATAATAATTACAAAATAGACGCTGCCGGCGATATCTTGTTAAAATATTCATCTCGGATCAACCAGATTTTCCCGAAGCTTCCGAAAAATCGAAGGATAATTCTATTTCCAAACAAGAGTTTGTCCTTCCACGAACCGACCAGATTATACCACAGCTACAACTTAAGGAAGCGATCAAGTGCGAATGATCCTAAACAACTAGGAAAACTCCATCGGAGGCGTCCAACTTTTAGTTTACCCTACGACAAAACTACTCTGACTCTTCCTAACGTCCAAATTATTATCCCATGTTTTCTTCTGTGAAAGAATTGTCCCCAGCTTAGTATCATTCGTGTATTCAGGTTCCATGGCGAACCCTTCCCCCTCTATCGGACCAAGTATCCGTGTCCAGTGGAAAAGCCGAAGGATATTTCTCGGGAAGAGTGACCGTTTGTATATCGAGGGAGAAACGCGTGTCTGTAAATATGTACACTGTGTACACTCCGAATCGAAGATAGCTACAGTGATTCACGAAAGTATCTCCGTGCACGCATAGAAAATTTGTACGTGTATTATACAAAGGACTCTGAAATTTCATTAATACTACGACGAGACGCGATAATTGCGACCATCTTGGTATGTAACTGATCGTTCTTCCCCTGTAGTCTTCAAATACAATAGCGTGCAAATACTTTTTATAGCCGTCGTACAACTCACGTGGTGAAGCGGACTCGAGAAGATCAGGATTGTCGATTCGGTGCACGTATCAGTGACCGGTGTCGGCCCACGATTCTTCTCTCTCGCATTGACAGTCGTGAAAGTTAGTTTTTTTCTTTGCTCGCGCCTCTCCATTCCGCATACTTACATATGTATGTCTTCCTATTAATAGGAAGCCTCAAACCGACCGGAAGAACCGGTCTTCGCGATTCCTCCGTATATCTTATCCATTCTTGTAGCGACTCCTCCGAATGCTCCATTCTCGTCCACTCTTCGAACGTGTTATGCGACTATTCAGTGCGCGTATACACAGATTAATACGCATAGTTTTCCGTTTGAACGCGAAAGCTTGACCTAATCGGCGGGCCATCTGATTGCCTTTCAGCGTATGAAACTGATGTGGCGAAAATGGCCTGTAAAGAAGTAGCTAAACGCATCTCTTTCTGGTCTTGCGTAAATAGGGAATCTTGCTTGTTCTTCCGTCGACGATCTTTCTCATAGACGAGGTTCGTGAATCCTGACTACGTTATTAAATCGAGAATACAACTCGTGTGTTTCGTTTTTTACAGCGCAACAGTTATATCAGAATTGTCCCTTTAATCGATCTTAGGGACAAACGTGTACTTTTCCAGCCACTTCGTAATTTGAAAATTATTTCTCGTTGTATCAAAGTGTTGTACACTGTAAAAAAAGTTGAAATTGAAAAAGATTCGATTACGCGTAGGAAACCGTTACGAACATCGATAGTTTGGTGTGATATACAGACCAAAGGGTCAGGGTCTCGTTTCCAGTCTAGTGGAAATTATCGATCGATGTTTTCTGGCCACGTGGGGCAACCAACACTTTCCACCGTTCACACGGTACAGGAGCGAAAGAGTTTTCTGTATACGGATCTGTTATGAAAAGCTTGTAAAAGCACCTCAGGACAATCAGGACGATGGTTCATTGTGTCAGAGTTCCTTCTTGAGAATGGACTTTCCATTATCGTCGTTCGACTCATTAGCGCACACCTGCGAGTTGCTTTGGAAGAATTCGAAGCCGTTGGTTACTCACCTCTACCCATCTTAACTGTCTAAAGAGAGTGAGTGCGGTGCTCGGAGGAAATTGTAGCTGGCAGCTGCTCCACAGCCTCCTTAGTAAGATCCTCACGTCCTTCGTAAGTAATTCGTGAAGCGAATCCCGCCAGTCTCATCCTCCTAGCTAGCTAGCGAGGACGTTGTGACTGCAGAACTCTTCAGGATTATTCGCTTTGCAACTTTGTGACAACTTGTCGATCGAAACAATACGTTGCAGCTTATACGCATTTTCGTTTAGTCTGTTGATCGCTTTGGTCGACCACTGCAGAAAGACAGAAACTTTCGGAATAATAATTTTCACGGTTATTTGAAGAACGACAAAGTCGTTATGCGAACGACAGACGAGATAATACGTGAAATACTTTGATACTTTGGTATTAAAAATGACGTTGTTTCTTATTCTACTTATCTTTCGAACTTTCACTTGTATACTATAGATATACTTGTTTTAAGTTTAACAGATTCGTCGATAGAAATTTGTTCTGACGCTATTCTGTCTGTGAAAATACATTGCCTCGACCTTATTGACGTAGAAGTATTATCAGGCTGTAGAGGCCGATAATCGGTGCCGCTATCTGACAGTACACAGCTCGGTACCTAATGCGAACTCGTGACATTGTCGTGATGCGCGTTTCAGCGTGATTCCTCTTTTACCCATCGCGCGTGTTGCGTCAGAGATACGCGTGTCGAGGGTCGTCTCACGCGCGAACACCAACCATCATTATCCGCCGTCATCGACGTCAGTTTCGTATCATTCTACGTAATATCAACCCTGCGAGTGCTCGCTAAAATTATCAAAACTCGTAGTCTTCTTCGAAGACGATCGAACTGTTTATAAAATTTCAATATGTTTTACATAACATGTACGATATGGGATAAACATACGATAAGATAAGCGGTGAAATATTTTCGTGAGTCAATGTATTGGAATATGTTATCTTATTTATATCTACAATAAGTAAACTAATCGTCGTAAGCATCTCAAATTGCCCTCACGATGTTCTGTCGTCGCTTGAGCAATGTACCGATGTTAACACTTAACAGTTAAATACGCGACTCGATGAAGAACGACGAGAAGAAAGAACGAAAAAGAACGGAGGAACGAGATACTGTCATGGAGAATAGGAACGGAACGACATCTGAGTCAGGGAACTTCTTATCGCTTGTGTTTAACTGCGCAAAAATGCTCCAAGTGAAAAACATCGTTAATACTTCGGTCAGCATAGTCAGCTCTCGTTCTCTTCTTCGCAACAACACGAACACTTCTACACCTTTTTTTTCTTCTTTCTCCGCCACCATCTTCATCCGACCCCTTTTTGTAAAACCGAGTCTGCGTATGAAACTATACCTGTGTAAACAAGTCGTTTATCGACTATAAATACGAACGAGTTGGACATGTGTACGCAGGTGTCTCGTGGGTCACGCGTGCCCCAACCAGGAGTAGCAAGCTGTCGCGTGTTTCTTCAGCGCGAAAATGACGGTGGCTGATTCTTCGTTCGCTAAATAGGAACGCTATGATATAGCTTGGTCGTAAATTTAAGGTATTACGAAGCGATACCCATTGATGTTGCCGCGCTTAGACGTGTTTTGTACGAGCGCGTATAATTTTGGCATGTGAAAGTTATCTGCGTATATTTACAGATATTTCACTTTCAAATTTTTTTTCCTACTGTCGGTCCCCTATATCTTATAGAAGAAACAGAAAAAAACAATTTCGAGTCGACGCTTCCTGGCTCCCTGCTGCTTTTGAATTCCTTCGTTCTCGTGTCGATTTCTTCGAAAACCAGCTCCTTATTGACTTTAGAACCGTGCCACGTAGTCTCTACCTGATATACCACATTTTTTATGATTCCATTTATTCTGCTAAACTACCACTATTTCGAGAAACTTAATTAAAAGTTGTGGTGGTTTGACACTTTTCGTCCTGGCAATTTGCATACGCTGGCATACAGTGGCACACTGTGACGTCCTTCTGTGCTAAACGCAACAGTGGGTCGAATTTCGGACGAGAATTGCCGATGCCGAAAGCGACGCGATAGGCAAATAGATTGATTAAAATTCCAAGGATGTGCTCGCTTGGCCTTCAAAAGCTTAACAAGCTGCGGCCCGGATGCGCGTAACGCTCACGACCTTGCAATGGCCGCACCGAGTTCGCAAATCATTTTGCAAGACGCGTACGCGTCCTTGGTTCGTCCCACCACTCGTACCGTGCCACCTGGTCACGTTGAATTTCAGATCCCCCCATCTTCGTGAGAAAACATTTTCTTCGTCCAACTTCACGCCTGTTATCGAAGATTGCTTCGCTACTCTGAGAGTTCCTAGATACGCGTTCCTCGAGATGCTCATTTCAAGATTGTCGTTTGACTCGTGAGGAACGTAATATTCAGTGACACGGTGCATGTGAACTTTTATACGTTGTCAGACGTCGAAAGCTAAAGCGATGTAATTGCGATTTTTAATACACCGCGTAATTTATTTAAAGAAATGAAAGATAAATGTAGCTGAAATACGATAAGTTAATGGCATAAATTAAAATTTCAAAAATTGTATATAGCGCGTAGAATCGGGAAGAAGGGGATGAACGCCTAGGAAATACGATATTTTATCGAACTTTTTCCGAGGAATGCTCGGCACGTTTCGAAGAACCGGCGTGTAATTAACCGACTAATCGTCGTCCACGCGATAAATTACGAGAAAATATTCGGTTTGATAAACGGATAAGCCCCACGATCCGTCTGTGCACGCAATGCCAGAGTTCGATGCTCGTCGTGTAAGTTTGTAAGACGTCGTCTCGACGCCGGGCGTCATTCATACGCCGGCTTTCGAACGAATCATCGATTGCGAAACACTTCCTAGAAATACAAACCTCGATTACGATGGACTGATCCGTGCGTTCGTGACGGACGTATTATCGTATGGTGTCGAATTGCAAAAACTGATTCACTCGCAAATACTCCCGTAACCGTGGCTCGTGTTACGAGATCGTCGAGGAGATGGTGTCAATGGAGAAGGGTTGTCCACTCTAGACTTCCCACATACCAGGTCAACGAAAGAAACCCGCATAGATCGTTTTGCACTACGGTTGACCCAATGAAACGTATCCAACCACGTTATTTTAGTTACACGTATTTGCATTTTTTAACGAATCTCGAGCTTGTCGTTCAAAAATTCTCCGCTATTTCTAATGGATTGCAGGTGGTCGTGAATCTGGTTCGAGATCTACGATTACAAATTAAACGGATCGTACAGATTTTCTTTTTTCTACTTCGTTTTATTACGTATACACGATAAACATGTATATGGATACAAGACAGGGTTGTTCGATTCCAGTTAAATCCCGGAGAAGATAAAAGTTTCCAATCGTGCAACGGACGTTCCAAATTTCCACAATGTTGAAGAATGTGACGTAAGTAACGTGCAACGTCATGGAACTTTTCCTAATCATACCGCGACCATAGAATCTGCATATTCGTGGCGACAAGGATTGCTAATTGGTCGATTACAATTTCAAATGGCCGTGTTTAATCGTACCGACGACTTGTCTATAAATAGATATCTCTTCGGCTCGATTTTCCTATCCGCTAGAGGCGGCTATTTAAAGAAACTAGTGTTGTTTTAAAAGCCGAGATACGTCGACGCATATCGACAACGACGGAGCGGTTTTTCACGTTCGAAGAACAATGCGTGAACGTTTGACGAAACACACAGGCGTGCACAATCCAAAGGAATTCGCGATAAGCCAGTTTCCTTTCCAGGTCGCCCATCAATTCGGAAGTGACATGCGCGGCCTACTGACGGCGTCAAGGTTAGATAATAATTTTTTTCTGATCAAGAGAAACACGGTGTCGCTTCTGTCCCAGCCGTTTTCACGATAATACGCACGACCTAGCTTTGAAAACCGGTTTCTTTAGTGGAATAAATTGAACCGCGGGACAACCCTTTTTTTTTTTTTTAGCGATCGTCACGTACGCACGCCACTGCATCGTGGTCTTTTAATGGCTAGTAAGTATAGTTTTTTTTTTAAGAATTCTCCCGGTTAGAATAGAGAGGAGGCTGATTCTCTTTTTACGTGGATTATGTTTCACCGATGGCAATTAAAGAGAAAGTAACGGAGAGACTGTCGACGAGTACGGACATCGCGATTTTGTTGCAATCGCTGAAATGGCGGTCTATGCTAATGGATCTTTGGGATTCTAGATACACCGCGCTCATGATTTAGGAAGATAAAAATATAAGGAGGTGATTCCATCTTACACTAATTCCAGCGAATCTACGAAGAGTAATTTAAAATAAATCGAACTGGACTTTTAAACCATACGTACTAATACATACGACTAATACCATACGTACACGTGTCTATTTCGCTATTCTTCTTTATAAATTTTCAAATTGCTTCCAAATTTTAATGACATCGTAAAAACTTTTGTGCAACGCGCGTAATATATTTGAAAAAGTTTCCCAAATTCTCTCTTGCTACACGCGTTCAAATACTTTCGCGCGCCATAAATACAGAATGCTGACGCTTTCGAAGACAGAAACTCCGCGTTCTTCCATCTCTCACCGGCTTAATGCTCGACTCTCGTTGCCCAGTTTCGAACCCATGTACCGTCGGTAATCGCGTTAATGCGATTTCATGAGAAATCGTCACGCGACGACGGTATTCGTGTCCCGACGAAATAACGACTTTATCGATTCTCCTTTCTCGTGGAGGTTGCGTAACCCATGCTGTGCGTTAGTCATCGAATGGCGAACACACACGATCGGCGGCGAGACGAGTAACGTGTAAGTGGCAGTGATTGAAAATAACCGGTCGCTTTGGTCGGTTCTAGCATCATATAAATTAACGACACACAGAGATATCACGGCCCCCTATATTTGTACGACGCCGGTGCAAGCTCGGTCTTTCGCGATCGAACGTAAATATCGATTTTCGAGCAATGATTACGCGGCTTCGTTACGCTCTGCTTGCATGCAAATGCAACCAGCACCGAGTACGATCCTTTTTTGGAGCGACGAATTCGACGAGCCTCGTTCTCTCGACGTTTCAAACGTTCCGATTACTTCGTTCGATTAACGACACTCTAAATTTAAAGTTCGCGATAAAATATATGAAATATTGAAAGTATACGTTATGATATTTAGTATGCGAAATAAACGTCTATCGAGGAAAATCAGCAAAAACGTACTTACGTTGTGGTTTCTGCCGTGACCTTCGTGTGCAACGATGTAATAAATCATTTGTTTCCAAGGTCACAACTTTATTTAATTGCAACAATATATCCGAGCGTAACGAAAATTCCTCTTATAATTCCGCTCCCCCTTTTCTGAATTAATCGCGAGAACGATCGGACGATCTCAACTATCCGTCGATCGAGTATCTTCGCTATTCCAAGGAGAATATATTTCTTCCTCTGCGTTCTTCCACGGTTCGCGAATTCGGTCAATGCACGAACAACAACGCTCGAAGAAGCTAAAAAGAATGCACCGACTGTCGCGTTGCATAATACAGTTGTGTGCGATGTTTTTTTTTCTACGCATCTGCGGTATGCATGATGCATGCGACGATAGCGCGCAATATTTTCGTGACCCCGAGTTGACATTGCCGAAAGTTACGAATACGGGCGACGATAGAGGATGGATTCGTTGGAGTGGAGGCCAAGGTTAAGGTCGGCCCCCACCGTACACAATGCCAGTCGTTCATCCGGCTCTCTTGCCTGCTGACTCTCTGCCTACCTTTCTGTTGCGCGCCTGTTTCGTTTGCTCGTGTCTTCCTGCTGTTGTTCTGACGTAACTTCCGTCCACAGGCGCGATCTCCACGGTCATCGCCACGATTTTTTCGCATCCGCTCTACGAGCCTGAAAAAATACGATCTGTATTTTTCCATCGGAGCGTGTGTCACGTGCGAATCGTTGAAAAGTTGAGCCAGTCGATTTTGTAATGATTTCACAATTATTCTTTATGAATTTCTCGTAAGAGTTCTCGTTTTTTCGATGTCTTAATAAATAAATGTCACAAAAGCTTAAGTCAGAGTAGCACCTCGATTTTACGAACATCAAGTTGGACGAAAATTCTTCCGGTTTATCGTTCGCAGTTCTAAACATTGTATCGAGACAAACAAAATCGACAAAATTTGCAAAGAGCGAAGTTAATCCGGCCGACTTCCGGGAATCGCGTGTGTCAAGTTTAGACGTCGCGAATCACAATAAAAATATTCATATTAACGTATCTCTGACCGCGATATGCATGGAGATCCAACAACGTAGAACGTAAACGAACCGGAGGTAGATAGAACGGTACACGCATATCGCTACAACGATATTCTCGTCCAGGAACTTTGCAGAGTTTCCTCAGCATCGATTTCCTCTTCGAAGTAACAAAACATGCTCTACCAGGGAGCGTACTCGTTTCGTCGTGGAATCTAGTCGACAGAAGTTACTTGTCGTTGGGATAGACGTCAGTCGCAGGCGCTTGCAGAATCAGACATCAGGGTCAGCCGAGTGTGAAACGCAGATACGTGCTCTCCCGTGTTCCAACGATGCGCGTTCCTCGCGTCGCCTCGAACCGAATCCTCGTCTACCACCGTCGAGTTCCACGTCCCTTCCGACGTTGTAGACATTATCTAGCCGAGAGCAATTTCGAGAATTCAGTTTCCCTTCTGCGAGATTTCAAAGTTTTACGCGTCGATCGAGGGCGGAGGTACGCTTCGCGTTCGTCCGGCTGCAAATTCTTCCATTCGGCTGGGTTTATATTCCGCGACTCTTTTTCTTTCTGGCATATGAGCCGGGGAAGGTAGGCACACGCGTATCCACGCGTATTCCCTGGCTGGCACGCACGCGAAACTCAATGACGAGTGGTAGAACGCAGGCTACGTATCTTCAGCGAGCTCGTTTTCATCGGCTTGCGAGGATAAACGTACGAGTTCAAAAAGCGACCCTCCCGTTATGCGACACGTCGAGGGTTATCAAGCGAAGGGAGGAACGGAATTATTACGTATCATGAAACGCAGGATCCCCGATTTTTTCTGCTGTATTTTTTTAACCCCAAAAATTTCGTCGAACAATATAGCGTATAGGAAAAGTGTATTAGGTACCATCGTAATATTTATGCAATTTATAGTCGTTGTAATTGTTAGAACTAATATATAATCGTTAAAGAGAAAGTATAAAGTACAATATATATTTCTATGTTCCGTTGCAGGCAAAGTTGCGGTGCGAATGGAATCTTCTCCCGTCGACTGGATTTCAGCGCTTTCAACAGCCTGCCACGCACTAAACTCAACTCCTATCACATTAAGGTAAAAGAACAACTAATCTTGCATTGCGTTATTTAAATTAATATCTCGTGTATCGTACACTTTGTCGGATCGTGTTCGAGACTCGATCTCACGCTGTACACGTTAACCACGACTGGGGAAAGTTTGAAATAGTAACCTCGCTAGAGCTGCGGGAAAAGCGAAGAGGAGCTATACGGGATTCCTTAAAGCGGAAGGTACGCGATAGAGCAAGGTCACGGTGACTGCCGGCAGATCCTCTTGCTTTAAGTCCGTCTAAGAAATTCTCCGCTTCCATTCTTCTCCCTTTTACTCTTATACAGTAGATACAAGAAGCATTCGTACGCCATTGTATTTATTGTACGCGTTTGTATATCAATTAACTGCAAGTACGCGAAATTTGTCGTATCTTTTAGTACATACATGCATAGTACATAAATTACGAGAACTTGATGCTATCGTATCCTTTCGTTTCCATTTAACACGTAGTATGTGTATATTATTCAGGCAGTTATCTCAACCCTGATAATTCCGATAATTTGGTAATTGATCGCTGAAATTTCAACTTCCTCAATTCTGCGTCGTACGTTCGTTTCGTTATTGTAAAGAAAAAGAGCTATTCTACGTTCAGTTTTGTCCATCCGTGGCTCAGAATTTGTTAACAAATTATTCAAGAAACGTATCGCGCTGGAACTCACAATCCTTAAACGTAGCTCTTGAGAACGCCATGCGCGTCGCGTATGAATTCTCCACCCTGAGATCTCGTCGAAATAATCTCTCACGCGAAGTCCGCTTCGCTTTTCGTCTGCGTTCACCCTGTAACGAATCCTTTGGCTTGCCGGACTACGCCGTAACACTGTCGTCCTACCCCAAATACGAGGCAAAATCAATACCATTTCCCACGCGGTGGTTCGTGCACTTACACCCCCTGTTCGTGTGTGATGCACGTTCACGTGACTCGTTATTACACCGGAATCTCGATTCCATCGCATTCAGCCGTGTATGCACACACGCGAATATTATAGATATATATTTCAGAGGGAGAGCCTGTCGAAGCTCTTGGTCTGGCGTTTAATCGTCCCTCTGGCGACGAGACGCGTACGCGTTGCGGTAGGTCGATCGATGAAGAAGATACGGGCCTGTTTGATACGGCATCGTACGTTTCACGCGATCGTGCAGAGAATTTTTTGACGATTTTCGGAGTAGATGGTGGATATTTATGGGTTTGTGAAAAATTTGATGAGAATGCACGGGATATCCAAAATTATGCGTTGCATTTTTAAAGATCGTATTTTAAATTCTGACGATCTATAGCGATGCTGCTCGTGTTTGCGCATTTTTGGAAAATTTAAAGGAAAAATGTATCGAATATGCGTGATATTCGGGGCTGTGTAAATTATCTAAAGCATGGGATTCGTTTTATTCGTTTAGTGCGTGAAATACGCGTATCTGCTCTTAAATTCGAAATCTTTCGTTAGAAATTTAAGGTCGTAGAACGATTGTAATGCGATTAATTCGACGGTTCGTTGATTCTCGAAAAAAGGTGGAAACGATACTTTTAAATTCCGATGATTTGTAACTAAAGCGCGAGTGTTTACGTGCATGGGAAATTTAAAGGTGCAACGAAAGGGAACAATATGCTTTCATTTCCACAATGATTTCAGTGGCGTCACACCGGTGGTTCGTAGTTCGTATTTCCGTTTGCGCATTTGCAACGCACGCGGTGGCGATGAATCGATGGATTACAAATTGATTAAACGACATGGTTACACAGTGGTATAAATTCGCCCGGTAACAAGCGATTATACACCGACGGATCGATAGGGCTGGGCGAATGAAATTAATATGTACGAGGAAAGTCAATTTAGTAATCGTCGAGCACGTGATTTATGTAGCAGAAAAACAGCTCGATCCAAAGATACTTTACTCTCGTCGGACCACCCTGTATTATACGTGTCCGTGTAATAGCCCCGTATGTAATAGCCAGTTTGAAAGCGTGTTGTTGCACCTTCGTTTCGACTTTCAAATTACCCACCATTTCGAGCGCCGACTGGCACGAGTTGAAAAAAGAGAATAACTAGTAAAATAGCCGGCGTGTCTTCCCCTCTGAACTCCGCTAAACGGCGGTGAAACGTTCCGAAACGAGCAACCATAACGAAGTATACAGTGGCTCACAAAATTATCTACGCGAACTGTAAACAATCGCCATAGAAAATTTATAGTAGATATTAAAATATTATTACTACTCTTAATGAGTAACTTAGATTTATATTCTGATGATTCGACAAAGAGGTCAGAAGATATTACTTTCAGTTAGCAATTCGTCGTAAGCGTTCGAATACTTTTGCGAGCCACTGTACGCGTACAGAAGTAGCCACCCTCTCGCATTTTCATTGCCAGGACCAATGCACGGTTGGTCCACGAGGGTTACCGCCGAAAAACATCGGCGAGGGTTAATTTGCGACTTACATAGCCGGTCGTTAGTATCCTGAGCGCAAATTCTACGATATCGTTAGCTCGCGGACTACGCTCGCGTTTTGTGAAATACGCACGGGCATAACAGAATGGGGAAGGCAGCGTGTGCTCTTTTCACGTCTGGCTCTCTCGTATAACCTTTCATCGCGAAGCTGCGTTTCAGCTCTCCAGGAAGATAGGCCATAAAAGGGACCTGCCTGTTCGCCTTTCCTTCGTCCACGGTGCTCCGGGCGTTATTTATTCCTTTTGCAAACGCAGAAAAGGCGCATGCTTTATTAGAAGCAACAATGAATGCAACATGGCGTAACGCGAGTTTACGGCGCGAATTCCTTTCGTTCGAGCCGCGCGAGACGAATCACGCGAGGGATTCTCCAACGTCCGCGCGAAAAAGTCGCGCGTTTCCGTGCTTTAAGGTTCGCGGGAAATAAAAGCGAGCCAGTTTCTAGCGTGTGCGGCGTTATCTTGCCGAGAGCTCTCCCATCGTTCCGCGACCTATTGCGCAATAGGCCCCTTTTGTCGGTTGCTTTCGAGCGCTATCGCTCGCTTTTCTCTCTTTCGATGTTCGCTTCGTTGATCGTTGGACAGAGATTCGAATAGGCGAGGAACGATCGATGTTTTGTAGCGGATACACGGCTTTGCATATGCAGTAATTCTAGGTGGATCGAAGAGGAACCGACCCTCCAAACTGCACGACTCACCCTCTGTTTGAGGTCCTCCCATGGCAACGCATCACCTAACAACGCACGCTTAGGGATAGTCTTCGTGCAATTCGATCGAAATATTTAACGTCGCATGTTTGAGATGAATTGGTTCGTTGCACAACAGAGCACGTCCACACGTAGCCGTAACAACCAGGGCCGTTATTAACGCTATACTATTACTGTGTAGCTAAGTGTATTTCGAAGCTAACACGTAGAATAATTTCGATTCTTGTAAACGGGTAATACGTCGGTATATGGCGTCAAAGATGTTGTAACTAAGCAACCACAATTTTGTAATAGCCGAAGATGCTTCATCGTTGATTCGGAACTACGGTATAAAGCCACTTGTAAGAAAGCCGACAGGGATAACAAGTAGCAGCGAAATATTTCCAAACACCGTGTCATACTTGCAGCGAATCTACTGTAAAAAAATCAAATTTTCCCAACGATTCGAAATATTTTCAGCCACGCTTGATAGCCGCGATCCGTGGAATCAACCCTAGTATATTCGTCAGTATCGGGGGTTGATCAGAACACAACCCTTTGCTGTCGAACTGCAGAATGCAAGGTTTGCCTTTTGAGCGTTGAATACCAATATGGAGACGGCACTGGCGCACCCTTTGCCCCGCGGTCACGTCGCTTTTAAAACCAGGGATTGCTGGCGCGAATTGGAAATCACGACAGGACCGTTTCTGTGTGTATTTCTCCTGTTCCTCCCTCTTGTATTATAACGAACCGTGTCCAGGTTTTAACCCCCACACTCCTACAGAGCTTCTAGATAATTTGAGTTCCCTATATTATCGATCCATTCAAATATACCATAAAAATTCCGTTTATCTAAAAGATATACTCGTTTATACCCGATACAAGACGCGGTTAGAGCAGATAGTAAACAGAGCGATGAAAACGTAAAGGTAGCGTGTTACGGTGCAATTACTTTGTTATCCGGTGTACTTTTAAATTAGGGTGTGGCTAGGTTACTATGTACTTTTAGATCTCTGCACTCTGCCATCATCGGTATTCTATCAGCACACAGATTCATCGAACGTTGACGAGCCAGTAATTCGGATCCTTGTTTCGCACGCGTTTCTCTCTATACTCTCTCTTCGATGCATCGTTAAAACTCGTCTACAACCCTTCTATCTGCGAAATGCAAATGTTTGGATTGCAAAGCAATCGCGTAGCGCGTTGGGAAGAGTCGTAATCTCTGCTCAGATTAAACCTCGCTCGAACGTAAACCGTGTTCGAAGATTTAAAAACGATTTCACGTTTCAGTAGGATGAATTTTAAATACATTGCCGAAAGCGAAAAGAATTTGTTGGGATGAAAGGCGATTTCTTTTTAAAAATACCCAATAGGATGACGAAATTTTGTAACAAGTTGCTACAAACCGCCATTTTTTTTAAAAACTAGTTTCGCAGATAAGCGTGACGTTCGATTTTATCCCGATATTATGCGGTATACTCGAAAGAGAAAGAGACTCGTCCAACGAAGTACGGTCGGAAAACGAAGACGGGAAAATTTGGGTAAGTGCCTTGGCCAAAACTCTTTGGACGGTGTGTGTGTATACCAGGCGCGATATTTTGTTGGCGGTTACGAAGGCATGAGCCTCCTTCGCTTTGCGAAGAGTAGCGACTGCGAGAGTTCTCTCTGAATGGCACTCGCGACCGGGGGAGCAGAGATTAATTAAAAGCACGACGTTGAAAACCTTTTGCCTGCGGTTCAGTCGCTTCTTCCAGTACTCGAGAATCTCTATCCCTATTCCGAGTTTAACTCTTTCTCTGTCTGTCTGTCTGTCTGTCTGTGATTTCTCGTTCCGTCGATTCGATGGACATTGATTCCCGATGAACTGACGCTGATGTACGACAGCGGGCTTAACCGGTTGGAGCTAATAGGAAACGCCAGCCGGAATTTATCGTGCACCGTGTGTGTACCGGTAGATATCGATGTCACCGATTCCTGCTCGTCTTGTTCCTTGTCCATGTCGTCGGCCAAACAGAGACTCTCGGCGGCAAGTAAGGAGAGATATCGAGAGATCGACCGTATATCGACTTCTTTTTTGCAAACGTCGTAAAGGAAATCGATTCCGTGCCAGGCTAATTGCTGTTTCGAGTTTTATAGGGTTTCGAACGGCTCCTCGGGTAACTTTGCACGATGGAACATCGCTTGGGAATTTTAGGATATCTTTGAACGTGTTTCCTTTCTTTTTATATGGAGAACATCAGAGATATGGAGAACTATATATTTTGTTTTTTTATTCGTTCGTTTCATACGAATACAAGAAGCCATAAAGCGATGAATAAATAGAAGAGGAAATGTAAAATGATAGACGATAGAGTAGGCGGTAGGACGACAAATATTATATACACCGTCGTTCATGATACAAAGATTCAGTCGATTCGAAGATACTTTAGGAAATTGTCAATGTTTCGTATAACGCTGATAATTAATTCCATCTCGAAGCGTCGTATAATTTGTTTCGTGCTTAAAATTTGCATTCTTCCTTTTGATTTACCGCTTCGCGTTTACCTCATCGTTTCACCTGGCATACTATAGCCGATAGCGAAGTTAACGATGCAATTCCACGAACGAATGTAGTTAAGAGAATTGATAACAGTCGACGCGTCGCGTCGTTGGTACCGGAAGTGGCTCTTGCGATCCTCGAGGATTAAACCACATTGGTCTGGCGCCGCATCGAACGCAAGGAGAGGGTGGCTCTTTAAGCCGGCGAATTTCTCCATGGACGTTGCAAGAACCGTGTTATTCCTAAGATAGTTTCTAAGTAATATAATCTCGAGGCGCGCGTCTAGCCCCTTGCTTGTCGGCGCTGATTAAATTCAGAGGTAGCAGGAAACGATGGACGCAGAAGTTCGGTCGGTTGAGTTTTCCGCCAGCAGTTCCAGGGATCTGGCTTTCCTAATTTCGTTATGTCGAAACGGAGAAACTACCCCCGCAGTGTGTATACCCATACTTCTCAAACCGTTTCATACGCAACGGTCCAACTTTTATCAGATTCTGGAATTTTTCACGAACTTGTTTCCTCGCGAGATCGTCGGTCGCTCGTTTGAATCGAAGTTAAAGTAAATTTCAGATCGCGGGGAGAAGAATGGACAAAGTTATGTTTTTCATATATCACGCAGACATAGGAATTTTATACCACCAATTTCTAGTTTTTTGTTTTATTATTAGGTTTTCCTTTTGCGCTTCTTAGTTGTTAGAGAACCGAACGTTATTGTTTTTTGTATATTTAACGTATTGTCGCACAGTTGCATACGTTGTCGGGCTCAGAAACGATGGGACCACTTTCTTTGCTTTTCCGTGTTACAACTTGGATATTTGCGAGAGTCAAACTCGATCGAGCCTTCACCCCATCTGTGGGTTAAACTTTCCTATTGCTTCAACGAATAGGAAAAAAACATCACCATCGACGTATCGCTTCCCAAGGGAACTATTTTTTTCTTTTCTTTTTTTTACAAAAATGCTTATAAAAGTAGTTCCGTTAGTTTTAGATCAGACCGCGTATATTCGAATTGGGAACAGTCGCAGATTGAAACGAGAATCGCTGGTTATTATTCGAGAGTGCGGCCTGTTCCTCTCGTTTTCTTTTAGCCCCTCTCTCTTTTCCCCTCGTCCCTCCGGCTTTATTCCTTTTTTCCTTTTTTGTTTTCCGATGGGTACATTTTGTGCGTTAACCCTCGTTCCAAGCTCGTCTCGCGACGCACACAATAGAGCTTTGCATTAAAGGTCATTAGCTTAAACGTTCGCCTTCCTGTTGCGCAACCCGCGCAATTCACCGACTCGTTGCTCGCGAGCGAGCGTATTTCAGAGAGAAATAATTGTGCCGATTTTTTCGTTCGACTACCCTTTTTTCCACGAACGCATTCTCGTTACTCGTTCAGTTTCCCCTTTATTTCCGCCTTGCCTCTCATTTTACCAGGTTCTTCGCTCGGCGCTTCGAGTCGCTTTCCTCGAAATTGAAACAAGGAGAATACGATACTGCGTATTTTGAAAGACACGTGGATACATATTTTATTTCTCCCCTCGCATTATATACTTTTCTAAACGTCAGAATATAATTCTACGCCTTAAAATAGATACGCGCGAAAGAAACGAACAAATGCTATAAAACGATGTACAAAATGTAACTTATAGACGAACGTTACGATTTATGGTTAACGTGGTACAAAACACACGCTACCTTATGGTACAATCTGATGCTTGAGGATCGACGTTGGTTTAACGGATGATCGATTTACGAGGGCGATTCCTAATGAGAATTTTATGGTAATGACGTGAGAAATCTGGTTCCAAGCGAGGAACCCGCGCGTGAGCTGGAATATCCTTGAAATTTCTCCCTGAACTGGGATAAGTCTCGTGGCTCCCTTGAGACCGAGACCTACCTCAACCGGATCGATGCAAGATAGCCCCGTGCTTTTCTCGTCCCACGTCACGCACACAACTATTTTTGGCCCTGAACTTGATATACGTAAACCCGCAGCGTGGTCGTTCCTTTTCGTGGCCGCTTAGGGAACAAGCCACGACCATCGTTTCATTTTGATCCTTCCTGCTCCAACAGAAGTCAAACTTGGTCCGAGGGTACACGCTTATTTTCGTAACGTAATTTGTTTCGTTCGGAAATGGCACGAATCATTCTTGACCCACGCGATGCTTTAATGTCGCCGAAGATAATGTGGGTCCTTTGTGACGATACTGGTTGGGCCAATAATCGCAGGGGGAGTGATGAACGACAGATGCGTACTTTCTCCTCGTCGTCGTCGTCATCATCGTTACAGCGTCCATGTGACCTTTCATCCTCCCTCGGAATTATGAACGATAATTTGAAACGATTTTCTCCTTCCTTCGTGCGGTCATTAATCTACGAATGAAACGAAATCGCAAAGATATCGCGCGTGGAATCGGTCTCTCAGACTCTTTGGCTTCCTTTTAGCGTAGAAGAGATGCGTTTGCAGAAGCTGTTGGGCGTCAAGTCATTTTTGCCTGATTACTGAAATTTGTACGGTAGGAGTTCCTCTATTCTTTCCTCCTTTTACGATTTTCTACTACGTTTGAAATTTATCGTGCTCCTGTTTCTGATATATTCGTCGCGTTTGAAATCCCTCAAGGTATCCCGGTTACGGAACAACCTAACTACCATTTCATTCGGATAAAAGTTCACGTAAACGAACTTTTATCGCGTCCTTTGTATCCTTGCTTCGAATTTCCCTCGATTTTCGTCCAAGAATTGCCCAAGAGTCGCCAAATCTCTCATGCATCGCTACAAAGATCGATACCACGAATCATCCTGCACCGAGATCGTCGTTTCCCGAATTCCATTTCCTCGTGAATCCTGACAAATGGTTTTAACGACCGACAAAACGGCACGCGGGCTCTTCCAGCGGCAGAAACGATAAACGAGCAGAAGGCGACGAAAAGAAACAACGCGGAGACGATGAAAACTGAAAGAGAAGGAGCTGTAGGAGCCACGTCATAATCGGCGAGACAAATGTCGCTCTTTCCGCAGCCATCGTTCGGCCCAGGGCTGGCCGAGCAGCAAAGAGAAACTCGACGAACGTCGGGGAGTGGAATCGAGGCGGGCCAGTGCGAACGAAAAAGAAAAGGGGAGTTGGTGGTGGCTCTGGACGAAAGTAACGGACGCGGTTGGCCGTGGACGCTCGCTTCCGTTTTCGCGGACTCGCATTATATCGGTTGCCGACGTCTCGGACCGCCTTTTACGGGCTTCCCTTCTTGCTCGGCCGGCTTTCTTCTCTCCTTAAACGGAAAAGCTGCCCTTTCTCTCGCTCCTACGAAGAGTCGAGATCCACGTACCACTTAGCCAGCCTCCGCTGGTTCTTTTCATTAAATTTTTCTCTGGCCCCTTTCGATGAATCGTTTCTATGGCACTGGGCCACGGAACAACCACCCACTCTGTTAATTATTTCTTTCGACGATTGCTGCTCCCACTGTTTGGTGCGTAGGATGTAACGAAGAAAGCTAATTCTTTTTTCGTGCGACAGAGATAACGATCAATGTTGGATTTTAATCGCTTGGTTTATAAACCATTGCGTTTCGTAAAAGGAAGAGTAGAAAGTTTCGATCCTCCAATTTTTATATCTTAATCTTCTGCTTTTCGTAAAACAAATAAGATTCGGGACGTGTTCGGAAGAAATTTAGCGTAAAGTTGAAACGCGACATCATGCATACCGAGGATAACGTTTCCATAGCTTGCTCGAACTTGAGATATCTTTTAACGTTAAAAAGACACTTAGAAAGATACAATCGAAAATGATACGCAGTATATAATCATCCTGTATGCGTGTCGATGGATAATTTTTGTTTGCGATTTTCTAATTAAATTATCGTACGTACTAAAAAAGAAAGGAAGTGCGTGTACTCTTGGGCGGTGATATATGCTGCAGCGTTGGCGCGCCTGAACGCGATTTTGTAACGCGATTTAGCAACGCTTTGGTCGAGTTCGCGTTCACACGGTTCGTTTCTTGTCTAAATCGAAGACGAGGACTCGCTTGTCATCGATTGCAAGCAAGTTTCAGCGAAAGACGAAAGATATAGTTGGACGAAATCCGCGATAAATCCTGTCGAGATCCATTACGCGAAAGCAGACCACCAACGAATAATATATCGATTCCGCGTCAGCTTTCTGGAAAAATAGGGCAGTTTTCTTCCTGCAATCCAAGAAGCCATTAAGCGAAACCGCTCGATATGTGGCGATATGTTTCGCGAGTTTCAATATCCGGTGTGCCTCGAGAACAGGTAGATTGTGTGACCGAACAATGTATCGAGTGTCGAGAGAAACACCTCGATCGAAACAGCTACATCGTTTCACAAGGATATGATCAGGATATTACTAGAATATAATCAGATTCGCGGAACAGGAAGTCGCCCTTCTATCTCAAATATAAAACCATTGGTTCGTACACAGGTTTTTACTCGTTAAATATAATCAATTCGATGAAATAGATACCGAATAATGTCGATAATAATAAGAGCGAAACAACAAATTATGGCACGCTTCTTCTTTTCTACACAGTCTCGAAGACACAGCACAGATCGTACGCTGCTTGATCGGTATGAGAGTCGTAAAATCGCGATTATTTTCAATTACGAGTTTTCAATTTTCCGGCGCTCGCCTCGCGGGTTTCTTGCGTCAGAAGGAGAAAGCGTTCGATCGCATTATGTCAGCTTTCCCGTTGAAAGTTGCGCGGATATTCAGCGGAAGGTACCTTCCGGTCGCCTGCATATCCCGGGGATCCGGCGACCAACTTCTCCACCTCTTTCGATTCCTGGCGACGCATAAATTCTCCATTTTTTTTCGCGTGCCACCTCACGTCGTCTCTTCGTCTCTATTTTCCTGCGCGGTTCCGACCTCAGCCTGCTGCCAGCGAGAAAATGGAAATAAAATCCCGTTATGGAAATGGCAACTGCCAAGACATTGGCTTGCTCGATGCCCGTTACGATACCCTTTTCTGCGGTACGATTGCTCTCAATGATGTTGATCGTTTCTCCAGTACGTCGAATCTCGCTTCTTTTTTCGACCAGTAACAGCGTATTTGATTAGATAACAGGATTCGGAGAGCTATTCGGTTAGCTAACAGGATTATTGCGCGTTTAGTCCGATAAAATCAAGTTGGTTAAGTCGGGACTCGTTTGTAGCGGCCAGTGTATTAATAGATACGTACGAACACAATTCTACCAATTTGGTACATATTATGTATTATAATAAATACACTAGAAAGTCTCAAGCGTCGTCCACCTTGTTTAGCTTCTATGGAAGAAACGAAGCAAAGTAAAATGTGTGCAGTGCGTACCACGCGTATAAGTATCTTCCCAACAAGGGAAACGACTCTCTAGAATTTCTGCTATCGTAACAAGGTTCAGTTACCGCCGATATAACGACGCGTTTTTTTCTCTCCCAAATTAAACGGTGAAGTTTTATTCGTTGACAAATAGATTCTATTGGATTTCGTTTCGATCCGGAATATCCCGTGTTTGGTCTTTCCCGTGGAAAGCTACACCACGAAAGATCGTAATTGGTGTGGACCAAGGGAAGATATCCTCTGTGGTAGTGTCTGTACGCTGTAGCGTTTCGAGTTTCCCCACCCGCTGTTGGTATTCCGAGTAATTATCGAGGAACGAAGAGCGAGCAGAAACGTATTATCACGAGACACACGTTTCCCAGTCGGTCCTATTACTTTCCCTTTCTTCTCCCTCCTTTTCTTCCCTTCATCTTCTCTCCGCTTTTGTCCCGCCGTCTTTGTCCAGACTCGTCGTCTGTACCCGTCGGCTTTTTCCTTACCATCGTCTGGCTCTCTCGTCCCCCAGGAACTCCGAGGGAAAGAGTCTCGATAGAGAAATAGTTGGAATACGAGACGTTACGCGGTGATTTGCTTCTTTCCTCTCGATCGATCGATTTGTCTCGAGTTTTTGCGCCATCGTTTGCCTCGATTCATGCCACGTGCCAATAAGAAATACCGTATAACACAGCTCAGCGTTGCCATCGATTTGCCATATTCTTTTTACGCTGTTTGTAGGTTCGAACATCACCTTTAAACATATTACGTACATCGCTATAACGAATATACGCTGTAAATCAGTGATCGGTATTTCCACTTTAAATAAATTTGAAACGAGATTTACGAGCTGATCGACTCTCGGTGCTACCTGCAGGCAATATTTTTTATGCGCTGTCAATCTGTCATTGACTTTAACGCTTACGATCTTTACATACGATAAATAAAGTAGTTGTCTAACTCGTCAAAGAATTCATAGGACGACAATGGTATTGACTAGTTTGCGGAAATTTCTGCAAATTCCTATTATAAATATATAAATATTTTTGTGACATAATCTCGAATGCTTCCTAACCTGTTCAGAAATGGCTATATTTTCTTATGGCTGTCTGGGATCCTTTCATAAGCATCCCGACTACTTTCAACCCCCGTTTTTCGAGGTTTCATTAACACCGGCCTGAATTATTAACTGCAAACGTAATCGCCCACGGCAGCAGGAATAGATTGATTGTTTGATAGCGTGGAGATACCGTGTTCCCATCGGAGGGATTCGGTGAAGCGAGACGCCCCGTGCTCTCCATTCGGACCGTTTCGGGACGGTGGCTCGCGAAAAGTTACTAGATTTATTACGCTATTATTTCGGCCGATAGGCGGCTGGTAAGGAACGTTTATGGCTACGAACGCCGAAATTTGCCTGCGGGAGGTCGATATAACGTTCCCGGTCGACGCAGCGAGAGAAGAAACACCCTGGTTTTCCCTCCTGGATACACTGTCAGCGAGAGAAAAGCGCCTTTTGATAAACGTTCCCACGATGGCAGCCAGACAGACCGCGTCTCTGAACTTCTGCGAACCCCATACGCGTCGGAACGACGACCTTTCGATCCTCGCGTTAAATCGACAAAAGAGAGATAGCCGTTGGAGAGAACGGTCACGTTGTTTTACCGGTCGACTGTGTTTTTTCGATGTTCCCTCTCTATTGAGTTAACATTTCGACGCATGCACGTGTAAATTCATAAATAAATGGCTTGAAGCGGCGAGAAAGTGGCTAAAGGCTCTGGCCTTTTCGATCTGTCTTCGCTCGCATGATCTATCGTTGTGAGATTTACTTATCCTCAATTACAGAGCTTATTTTTTACGCAGGTTAATTGAAACATCTTAGCGAAAATTGATGGTTCGATAGGTATTCGATAGGTATCGATCGGTAGAGTCTAAATTTTCCTATAATTATTCCTCAAGGATGATCGCACGGTACCTAATTTCACTTTAAGACCCTCGCACTTCCATTCGCATCGTGTAACATACTATTTTTGAAAAGCCACATTTGACTCGTGGGCAAATTCTAATTTTTAGATTGCAAGCAAAAAAGAAAATTACATCTAACGAGCAAATTCGGGAACTCACGAGTTAAATTCTCGACCGGGTAGTGAATTCGAGGATAACACGCGAGTGGACGACCGCGCAATTTCGAGTTTTCCAAGGTATGCGATTGCTAGAAAAGAAAGATGAAAACGGATGCACGACGGAGCCACGAATTTTCGCTATTTTCACGAACCAGGGGCTGTTTGTGAACGGCAATAGCGAGCTTAGAAGTTCCGTTTGTACTGAATGCATTGTCCGGAAGTGGGGAATGGCATCCTATTAAAGTCTTCCCCAAGATGAAGATGGCCCATTCTCTCCACCCTCACCGAGTGCCTGAGATAGTCTCGATGCGTCGTCTCAGGTACCGTTTCTCAGTCTCGGGCTTTACTCGTATTCTCGGAAGCCGATATTCGTCCCTTCCGAAAGACCAACGGGTCTTAAATTACCGTCACTCGCAAAATTAGATTCTAACCGTTAAATTACAACGAGCCTCGAATAGAAAATCCTCTATTCAACTTGCAAATTTGTAGATTTTATTAGCCAGAATCATCGATAAGTTTTTAATTTCACGATCAGTGTAAAGGAAAGGGAAGGAATTGATGCAACAGCTTGTCTCGATCGATCATTCTCACGAAAATATCGTTATCTCGCAGTAACGACATATTCGGTTAAGTTTCCAAGTAAATATACGTAGTGCCGTTGGGCTCCGCGCAATTTTGTTAATTGTTTGTCACTCGTCGAAGGTGGTAATGGATATCGGTTTGGGCGATGACCGTGCAAGGTTGCGGAGGAAAGTTCGGGCTCGTTATCGGTCGATGAATGTCAAGGGCAAAGGGTGGCGCCGCCGCGATGAATAGTGGGGAGTTGTAATAGCTGCTAAGAGAGCGGTGGCTGTCTATGGATGGTAAATATCTAGAATTCGGCTAAATGTGTATCATTTTCGAAGAACCGATAGATGTTACGGTACTAGGTTGGATCGATTTTCAGAAATATTTTCGGAAGTATTAAACTATGGAAACCCTTTGGAAAATAAGTGAGAAGAACTTACGAGGGAATACACACCCCGGCATCTTCTCAAATTTCGAGTCTCGTTTCTCAAACCATCGAGCTGCTATTAAATTTCCGCTACTAAATTACGTACCATCGTGTATCGCGTATTTAGAATCATCGATAAGCTCCGAGCAAGCCATCCTTTGGTATTACTTTTTGTTAACCCTCGAACGATGGTATTTTTTCCCCAAAATAGTGATACGATATCGGGGTGAAAAGTTGCGAGCGAATCTCTCGGCGAGTCTTCCGACTCGTTTATCAACGAGATATCGGCCGGCCCCAAAAGAAGGGTTTCGGGTCGGCAGGACGTTTTTCGTCGCGGTGAGAATGTCCAGAATAGTTGGACTCGTCGTAAGGATCTCTGGAACGGCTGTACGGACTAACCCTTTTGGTTATCCGCGCGGATCGAGGGTTGGGACGATGGCACGACGATCCTCTCTGGCCTCTGTCCCAGGCTTCTCTCTCCCTTGGTGGACCACGACATCGGCTACACGGACGGATAACAGCGTCGCTTCGGACACCGAACCCCTGGTGACATTAACGCAACCCTTGGCACTTTGAGTCTTGAATATCAACGACATTAGCCGCAACCCCTGGCAAGTTGATGGGCGAGAACGGCGTTGGAATGCCAAAACCGTGGCTCTATCGGGGATGACGAGTGGAATAGGATATATCTGAGCTTTGTTATTGCTGCCTGCACCAGAGATCGTCGAAGATTCTAATTGATCGAGCGGATTCGCGCGGAATATCAAGTATAAGCTTGGTTTAGGATTGTCGCTAAAGGGTGTTTCGTATGGATGAACGGTACTCGAATCGTAGATCTTTGGAATTAACGATGGATTAGGGAGTCTATAATTTTGCATCCGCATTAGCCAAAATTGTTGGAGGATGGAAGAGGCATCGTATTTACGGTAGAGCTTTGAAATAATTTACGAGTGGGACGAGTAGTTATGGAAATTCTGATCACGAATAGCTTTCAAATATTATAACTAGAGTTTTACTCGTTTATATCGTCCTAGACGTACCATCGCATGCATCTCGACTTGTCTACGAATAGTAATATAGTTAAACTATCAATTGGTCGCGAACAGGGACATGGCCCGCCATAAGAAGAATATTATTAACCAGAAATCTTCGACGTATTGTTTCTCGTACGTTCCTGCTGGCGCACCACCGAGAGTTTGATCTTCACCGCCATCGTCTTATGGGCGAGGACCTCGTTGGCGAACTTTTAGAGTTTCACAGGGTAGGAAATGGTTCTTCGGCGCCATTGTTACCTGACGACGTACTTCGGAAGCCAATGAAGGCGTAACGTCGAACAAAGTGACTGACTAGCAGGTAGAAGCTTCGTTTCAGTTGGAGGAACGTTAACACGCCCCTTGTCTCGATTCTCGTTGCAGATTCTACTTATTTCTGACCTCGTCGTTGCGACAGGATCCAGAAAGTTTCTCTTTTGTACGACCGGCGTAGAACTGGATAACGAAAGTATGGAAAGAGTGGTGCATGAAGAAGTCGAAATTCGAGCGAACACGAAAGAGGAGGAACCACAGATGTTGCCGGATCTCTGGAACGGAGATCGATAATACAACGATCGGAAAATCTGTCCCTTGTCTACGACATTCCCTCTCTTCGCCCGATTTCGATTCGACACGTGCCAGACTATCCGCAAGAGGCTTCTCCCTCGTTTCACGTAGTTCGCGTTGCCAGTAGATTCGCTCGGTTTCTCTCCTCCAGGATCCAATCTCAATTTCCCTGGAGTACCCGGGGAATATCCTGTTTCCTCGTACTCGGCTGCCACCGTTTTCTTTCCGCCTCCATTTTTCGGTGTCCGTCTTTATCGCCTGTCCGTTCCATTCGTCCAGATGTGTACGGGCTCTTTCCCATTCTTTCGCGAACACCGTTAAATCGCCAACGTTCTCCTAGTGAAACAACGAGAGAGAATTGGCAGTGGAGAAGAGCGAGTGGTCCACGTACGTTAAAGCGGAATGAAAAAATTAAAATTACGTGACTATATTCTTATAGCTAAATTCTTCCGGATTAAGCGCAAAAAGTTAATTTTTCGTCGTCCGCGTTCGCCAAATCTTACGACAACCTTTTCAACCGATTCGTATCGCTAGTTTTTTCGTTACCATTTTTCCAAGGCCAAATCAGTTATATTCCTCGATCGATCTAGATCGATCGTCGCGTTTCGTACAACGATAGCATATATTGTAATTTTCCGGATATCGGTATAGCATACGGATAGCGCATGTATATGAATCTCGTTACTTGCGCTAGACGTCACGCGATCGCGCGAGACTGCATCGAATCGATTCTCGTCAGACTAGCGTTGCCATGCAGTACACACCGTATCTCGCGAAGTTTCAACAAAGAGCGTCACGGCTAGACTTCGTTTTCATGGTCGTTCTCCAGGAAACGTTTCCTTTCTCCGGACTATGATCCTCCTGGACGAAAGGGTCCTATCGTCAGAGTACCCTAGCGTCATCCCTCTTAACGGGACAGGACGAGACATCGGCGCGAAGGAGGTCACCCTCGGCAGGAAAGATTTCGCGCGGAGAATGAAACGGCAGAAGTGGCAGAAGGGTCTCGCGTACGTTCTCGGATCGTTTGGAAAATCTGGTAGCGAGTTCGCTGACACATCCACGAGGTGTTTCCGAGCTGACGTTATACAAATTAGCTACCTTTATTCCGCCCTCTCCCCTTTAAGTCTACACAGTGACGGGTTAGAGGGTGGCTCGAGGGGGTGGAGGCGGGAATCAATGGCGCAGCTGACGAGCGTTTGGCTGCGCATGTGCGCAGACAATTCTATCGACCGTCACTGCAGCACAGACACGGCCTACCCCTTCCATCCCCTCCGGGACAGGCTGATCCCTAGCAGAGTGGTAGAGGGACGAAGAGGGCCGAGAGTGGCTTGTTTCTCGAAGATACGGCCATCGTACGGACGACTCTGTGTGTGTATGTGTGTATGCGCGCGTGTGCGTGGTGGAAAGCTAGGAAGAAAAGAAGGGCTGGAAGGGGTGAGAGGCTCTGGAGCACCGGCTGCGACGGCGCTGCAACGCTTCGCGGCCTTGACTCCGCTGACGTCGCCAACTTTCCCCGATGATCCAGCCGGCGCGGCAGACACCCAGGCGACGCGAGCGGATCTAAGCCGCCACCCTGCTACTCCCACCCTTCCGTATTGCCGTGCTAACCCCGTGATGCGTCTCTTCTGCGTGTCTCTTCTCCCCCGAATTCTTTCCTCGCTGGCCGAGAATGCAGCGTCGACGCCCTCGTACCATGGGATTGCTCGGCCCTCATAACCCATTTCACACAGAAAGAGAGAAAGTTGAAAGAAGCACGGGGAATGGCGTTCGGAAGTCGGTCGATCGAGCGATCGTCTCCAACGTTTACGCCGATGCCTGGGGATGGTAATTTCGAAAATGAAAGAAAGATCGTCTATCCTGTCTTGTCTTTGCTTCGAGCGCCGTTTACCAGAACGTCGTCTTTAACCACGATTATCGGTCGTACGCGACGTTATTGACTCGAATGCGAGCGACACGATGCGTTCTACGTCTCGTATACCGGTTCTTGGCGTGTATGGTAGGCGCGCAGAAGAAACACGTCGATTACCATATTCGCTGGAATTGAGTCACACCACGGAACAGCCTTATAAGAGAAGTTCTCTCGTAACAGCCGAGATCTTAACCGGTGTGTGTCCGATCAGCCCGATACCGACACGCCTTCTCTCCGTATACGTTGTACGCCACGCGTTGCCTATCCTCGCGTGCTGCATTATGCATGCATCCCTCGGGTATTAATATTACGTCGGGTACTTAGAGCCGGTAAGCCTCGCCTTCCCTCCGGCTGGCAAAAGAGTTTATCGACTGCTGACTCCGTGTACCACCCTGCGCGTTCTACGTAACAAATCGCTTTATTCGCCTGTTTTCGACGCGACTTAATCGAAACAGCCAGCTTTCCATCATAGAGGTTGATATTTGGAGTGGATAGAAAATTGTATCGAGAGATCGTAAATTTCTGACTAAAAAAAAAGCAAATGGGATTAAAGATGAAATACGTCTTTGGAGAGATCGAAGCTAAGTGGACATTTGCTTCGTTTATTAAATATCATAACGATATTATATATATACTTTTTCGCATATTACGTACACTTCGTACATTTCCGTACCTTTAGATACGTAATGATCCGCGATCTACTAGCAACGACGACTAATTCGTCGAAACATATCTGTCCGGATGTACGATCGTGATCCCTCCCCAGGGCTGTTCATTTATTCGGACACCACCACCGTAGTCTGTCCGAAGTGTTTACTTCCGCGACGAGGGATCAGCAGAAATCTACCAGAGAAAGTTTAAAGCCTACTCGGATATGGACGGCCGACTTTAAGATCCCTGTTTCCCTAGGTGGTTTCAGCGGCAGTTCGCCCGACGTTGTATGCTCTTCGTGGCTGTTGGCCGCGCACCCGACATTCTCAACCCACGCAACTACCGTAATCGAGGGGTGTGGCACGCTAGAGCTGCGAGCCAAGGTGTGTTTTGCGGCGGATCTTTTTTTCCGCGTGGTCGTATCTTAAGTAATGACTTTCACGGGCGAAGGAGAAACTCCACCCCCTGTATGCCTTCGGTGCCGAAGCATAGCTATCGCGTTTCGCGCGACATTGCCCACCGAGGCGCGACGGTATCGTTGCTCTTTTTACGCCTTGTCGGAAGCAACAGGATCTAACGACTCGATTTTCCTCGGCTTTTTATCCGACTGGATTTTTTCGGCGGAACGCCTTCGTCGTTTCAGGGGGATGGTTTTTTATGCCGCTCCTCGTTTCCTGCTTTCCTTTCTTCTCTCCGTGTTAAAGAGACCGTTGAAACGAATCGTCAGCTACGCCGACGCTAACGAAGTATCATCGATCGGATCTCTCTCGGAACGGTGCTCGTTTTCCACGAGCGAGTTTCAAATTTCCTTTTCGCCCTGTTGTTCGTCTCCGTGGCCGTCTTATCCTCCCTTCCACGAACATCGTCGTAATCAGAGACGCAGCCCTCCGAAGCAATTTTACCCCTTTGTTGGTAAACGGCCGAGTCCGGTCGAAAATCAAGCGACAACCCCTTCCTGTCCCCTCGTTCTTGGTTCCTCCTCGTCCACGCGTTCCTTTCCTCCGTTTCCTCCCCCGTCTAGGCAGCTTAACGATGGGTTTCGTCGTTTCCGTCATCCTCGACGCGGCCTGCCGGCGGACTGTCAACTATCAGCGGCCAGACAATAGCGTGATTAGGGCACAATGCGCTCTCTCTCTCTCTCTCTCTCTCTCTCTCTCTGCCCCCTTTCTCTCTCCTCTCCCTTCGCCCTTCGTTTCACGATTGCTACCGGGCTATATCTCTTTCTATGTTTCTCTTCGCTCGGCGCATCAGCTCGCTCGTGCACGCGGCCACAAAAGGACACGCCGCTCCACCGCACACCAGCATACCCTAACGTCACGCGGCGGCTCTCCTCTGCTTTCTCTCCAGAGAACCGGAAGCCATTGTGTATGACGGCCAACCGAGCTCGCTCTCCGACTCTGTCTCTCAGGTTTGTCGTCGTCGTCGTGCACCGAAGGGAGCGTTGCGGCGCACGCCTGCGGGATGTCAACCGCGCATTAAGTTGATGTACGAGCTCCTCCAGACCCACGACGCTGTCTGCCCGATGGCTCCCGTTTACGGGCTTCGGCCATCATCGGGGGAGAACCTGCAGCAACTTCTCGCGCCGCTCCTTCTTCGAGTACCACACCCCCGCAGGGCTAATGTCCTTTTCCTACGCACGCACACCGAAACAACTTCTCTTTCGTCCGGCTGATCGTGTCTCGCATAGACGTCGAGGATGAGCGAGTTGCGCGTAGTCTTTAAACTGGGACCTTCGGATTTCCAGATCTGTAACTTTTTCACGTCGAACCGTTTATATTTCTGCGTACATACTTTTATGCATTCGAACATATCGACGTTCGCGCAGCGTAATAAAGTAAAACGAATCTCGAATCCTTAACTGAGACTCTTTGAAGCCGAACTGACCAAAGGTTACGGCGAGAAATAGTTCAACTTTTGTGGCAATGTTGCTCGTCGTGCGAATTTAACACACAGTCGAAGAGATTTTTCCAAACGGATTCGAAGACAAGGCAGTAGAGGTTTTACGGTAATTGGTGGAAATATTGGAAGAAGATCGGGGCTGATTATCGAGCGATTTACAATATTCTCCGATAGTCTGCCGCGTCAAACATGCTAGTACATCAAGGGGTGTTTCATCCTCCGCCTTCTCCGTGCTTTCCCCTGACGTCGTCCAACCCTGATGAGACGAGGAAGATTAGCCTCGGTCTCTGTTTGGGGAGCTGATTAGCCGGCGGCCCTTTGACGCGTCCAGGAGCGAGCCTGCTGCAAATGACGATTCTCACCGTTTCCACGTTCCCTCGCGATCTTTGTCCGTGCACGTACATCGGGATCGCGTGAAATCCGTCGTAGTCTGTTTTTTCTTGGGTCGAATCTATTTTCTTCGGAAGATATCAGGCTTCTTTGAAGCTTTTCGAGCTTTTGTATCTATGACAGGAAGGTGTTTTCAGAGGCTTGTAGAGGTATAAAGGACACGTGGAATGGTGGGTAGCGAACACGAGAAATCGAATTTCTGTCGGTCGTAAAGTTGAACGGGGATAAAGCGACCTTGGCCGCTGCGTCCTCCTTTCGAATTCTCCATGTGGCGCTGTAACGCGCGGTATTGTGCGCTATTTCAGCTGGAAGAGAGGCTGTATCGTGTTCCCGAGGCGAGAGACGAGTGCCAAGGTACGACTGCGGCTTAGGTAGTTTTGCAAACAGCGCGTGATACACACACTGTTCTTGATATATCGTTGTAAGGATCACACTGTGAAGTTTGTAACCTTCCAGTTAGTCTTTTAGTTACAAGAATTTTACTATAATTTATCGTTATTCCTTAAGAAATAAGAACAAACAACTACGTGTACCTAACCCAACCATATCGTGGGAGATTGCAAGTCCAACGCTGGACGCGATGCCACCACTCTTCTGCCTAACCACCGTAACGTTTCAAGTTCGTTCTAAGATCGATCGCTTCATAGTCTTCGAACGATATCACGCGTACGTTCGTATGCCAAGTAACGATCTTAGAAAAGAGAGAGCAGCTGAGAAAAACACGACGAGGCTAAGGAAGAACATGGCAAACGTGGAAGAGGGGGTACTCCACGAATAAAGTACACGGTGCAACGTGATTCAACTGACGCGTATATATCATCCGGTCGTCCAAGAAGAGAAGAGATATTGCTTCGGCCGAGAGGAGATCGTTGGCTTTTCTTGGAGCAAAGAACAGCTAGTCTCGGGATTTCGCTCCGGGATTGCGTAACGCGAACTTCGGATGCCAACTTGGCACGGTCGCTACATAGGAAGAAGAAAAGGTGTGCAGACGAGGTGGAAGAGACGGAGAACGACCGAGAGAGAGGAGAGGAGAAACAGCGCAAGAAGGGTGCGTTTTTGCGGCCTTTCTCGGCCTCTCGACGAAATCTCATCCTCGACTGGATTTCGGCTTTGTGTCGAAGTCGCGAGACGTTGCTTCGCTCTTCGTCTCGACGTTTCGATCCAGCTTGCCGCGTTTCATCGCAGACTCTCGGTACATCGACGACCCTGTTTCCCACCTCCTTTTCCCTTCTCCTCGAAATCTCTTCGTGCTCTCGATCTATCATCGGCATTGCCAGGCAAGAGGAAGCTCTCTCCACACGGTCGACTTTATCCGATCTTTCTGCGCGGCTCCACGACGCTATCGCGATTCCGTGGCATACTATAATGAAGATTTATAGGGAGCTTGCCTAAAACGGGGATGGGATCATCGAGAGATGGCTTATTGCCGTCCTCCGGCAAGTTTTCCAGGTTTAAGCACCCGCGTCTTCTTCTTTTCCCTTTCCTCTCCACTTCGAGGACAGTGAACATTCTTAGGGGATAAAGAGAGAGAGAGGAGGGATGCGAAACGGGGGATAGGGGCTGCAGGACAACACCGGTATATTAAACTTTTTATAAAGAGAAAGAGTGGGAGGGGACCGGCGGTAAGAGGATTCTGTCATATTAAAATGCTCGTCTTGGAGTCTTTCGAGAGGATACGGGCCTCTGCTCTCTTTCACCTGGGCCTCTCCTCGAGTCTCGATAACCCTCCGGAAGGTTGCGAAACGAGCGCGTCGTCCGCCCGTAGCTCGCTGTTATTGCCAACCATGGAAGAATGCGAGCTTTCACCGATAAAATGGGTTATGAAGGTCTTTGACTGGTTTCCGCCGCAGGATCTTATATTTTCTTCGCGTTTCTACGGTTACAGATGTATTACGGTCGATCGTAGATTTTCACGTCTAAACGTGTAGTCGTAGTAGCGGATCTCGATCTCGGCGAAAAAGCGAGTTCTAAAAGAAAACCAGAAATTTACGAGGGTGTCTCGCGACACGAGCTTTATTGTCGGTTCGAGCGGTGAAACGCGAGTCGCGGGAGCCGTGTTCCTCGACGATTAGATCTATCTCGCCATTGAATTTCACCTTCCCTCTCTTTCCTCTGCCTTTCGCTCACGACCGACATAAATTTCCACTATCGGATGGCTCGCAGCTTATCCGACCTCTCTTCGTTCGTAGCATCCACCGACTTTGTCAAGTTGCCTCCATTTTTTTTATGCCGTACCGACTCCAAAAATCTATGCATCTTTAAAATAGTACACAGTAAGCCAAAACTGTAAGCAAATAAGCCAATACGCGACAACAAAACCGGCTCATAGCGCCAGTCTCTTTCGTAACAAACTCTCTTCTCTTCTTTAAATTCTCTAATTTGTGAATCGTAAGAAGCATTAAAGAGGATGTTCCAAACTGATGCCGATATAGCCAGTAGTAGTAGCAATAGTAGTACATTTAGCGACAAATTCGTCGAGTTTCTGTAAACGTTGAAATACTTTTGTGATTCAGTGTCGCGCTGATGTCGCGCTCGAGACAGGATTATCGGCGCGGTAATCGATTCGACGGAAAATTCGATTAAAAACCAGCGAGCCGCGTAATCTGCAACGAACGAGAGAGATGCTGTACCAGCAGAAAGAAATCCGGCTTCGAAGCGGCGCGTATATCGGCTTTGCAAATAAAACACACACTGGCCGTGTCTCGTTGGTGGAACTGTGGCGCGAATCCGCGTTAGATCGCGATCGATATCGGAGGCAGAGCTCTAGCGTGTATCGAGCGAGCGCCGCGTTTCGTGACGTTGCCTGCCTGTTGGTGGTCGATCGAGATAGCGATCGCGCCGCTTTGTCCCGGCGGGACGCGCGCCAACGCGTTCGCTATCAGCTCGAAGATAATCCGCCGCGTACATCGGCGCGCCTGCGAGCGTAAGTCGCGCTTTAAGTCGCTTTTAATCGAGCTCTCTCACGGTAAGTCGAAAGGGGGATGTCCTGACACGTAACAGAGAGATTCTAAACTCTGGTTGTTGGCCATCTTACGGGGTAACGGAGCGAGGAGGGCTGTTACGGCTGCTTTACATGCAAATTGCAGGAACGAGGCGAGTCTCGACGGTCTTAAGGCGTTTCGTAATTGCCGCGAGTGATCCCGGATATGGGTTATCACGATCAGAGAAATCACCGGTGTAACGTGGTCTTGAAAGCTCGCGCAAAGAATAAAAGTATAGGGTGAGATAGGGTTATTCGAGTCGGAAGAACGTTCTACTGAAAATTAGGAAATTACCAAAACTTGGTTCGAGATAATAATACGGTACGGTATTACAACAACGATCGAGTTTCGAGATAGAATTTGAAACTTAGGTGACTCGGATAATCCTGTCTTCCTCTATTTTCTCTCGGGGATCGAATCACTCGAAGTTATGGGGTCGCCGACTCGAGCATGTGATTTTCGTGGTTTTCAGTGGATTACGAATCTGGTTGTTAGCTTTTCATTAGACACGGTTATCGCGCATGGAATCAAGAGCGAGATTCAGCTTAAGATCGCTATGGATCTACCGAATTAACGTTGTCAGACGTTTCGTCCATTTTCTTAGCGTTTAATTCTTAACTGAATTTACGTACTACAGCGACACGTTTCTTTCGCGAATTTGTTCGATTGTTTATTCGATCTCGCAAGCTGGATAAAAGATAGATTTAGCAAAAATTTGATAGTTCGCTCATCTGAGGTTGGTACAAGTCTTCCCTTTCTTCTTTTCTACAGACTGCGCGTTTCTAACGCACGTAGAATCGTCGTTACGCGAGTGCCACCGTCATTTAGTGTGCTTTAATGACGTTGGTGTGACACGAAAGGGGTGGCAAACGAACACGAAACACGGCTTCTTCGGCCGTGGGTGAAAGAAATTCCGAAAGAGGCGCCGAATGTGACACCCGTCAAAGAGAAAACGCGAAAAAAAGCGGGATACGTTACACGATGCGTGTACGGTCAAGCTGAAAAACGACCCTCTGCTCCGCTGGTTAATTCGAAAGAGGTCTCGGGCGTGTCATCAGCCATCCGGTTGGACCCTCGCTGGACTGGCTGTTCTTAATCGTGGCGTTTTGTCACCTTTACACAAAGAAAAGGGTTGCGGGAGACCTGGCAAGGAGATGGAAAAACAAGCACTAGAGTTTTATCGTGCTAACCATTTATTTCTCCATTTATGTACGTTTTAATCCTTGGGCTGCGGAGATTGGATTAATTCCGAGACACACTGATGTTCCAACGTTAGTTACATTCAAAGCTACAGTTATATGTTACCATGTTTTAACACTTTCTAAGCTACGTTTTGATCGATTCACGTTTTTACGTATAAAATCTCAGCGATATATTCTTGTGAATTACGTTTGACAAGTAAAACGAAGGGTTTACCGCAATGCCGCGAGCTAAACGTGGGTGGTTCGTACCAAAGGCAAACCGTGTTTTCTGTTTCTGCAATGTGTCGCGTTTTTCGTGAAACGATTCCAAAGCAAGAGAAGAATGCTCGCGGGCCTCGCGTGTATTCGCCACCGAACCTAGCTCGAGCGAACGACGACGCGCTCACGAAACGAGATTATTATTCGATACAAAATATTTGCAGAGTTCTTACCAAGGTTTCACGACAGAAAAACAAAGCTCGATCTCGCGCAGAGAATTTCTTCGAACGACCCAGACTTTTTACAAAGTCGCTTCGCTGTTTCGTTGAAAAAATTGGCGGCGTTCGTGTATCCTCTTTGCGTTTAAGAAACACGTAACGACTAAACCTGTCAAATCGAACCGAGGAAACGAGATGGCAGGAGAAAAATAGTAAATGAGACGTTTCAAACGAGCAGGAAAACAACTCTGGTCCATTCAATATCGAGGAAGCTTGGCTACTAAACGAGTCCGGTGCTTGCGAGGAATTTCTTGGCAAGCGGCGCGACAGCGTGATTCGCGTCACGTTCAACTGACCTGCGACAATGTTTCCGCATCGGACACGCGATTTCAAAATATACTTGTAAATGCGTGAGAACGTGCCGTGTATGAGTACCTATCCGTGTAATATCCGCCTAGTGCCTACCTCGGTATCGTACGGACCACGAGGTCGTGCACAGCTTGAAATAAAATAATAGCGCGCATCTTGCGCGTTAACGAATGACGCCATGCAAATCAAGCAAAGTAGAAGTACTTAAAAAATGACGAAATTTAACAAGTGCTTATTTTTCTCACCAGCCACTCTACTTAGGACGGATATTCTTCGTATTTTTCTATATTAATTTCCCACAAGTGCGCAAAAATCCACGATCTACCGATACAATTAATCCGTTAAGATCCGTGGCACGATCGGCCGAAAAATTGTTCTTTTGCTTGGTCTCCGGTAATTCACCGTAGGGGCGAATTAAGCGAGTGGCCGTTTATAATGAGAATAATCCAACCGCAAAGGGTTGAAAGCTTTTTACGGCTCGAATAAACGTGTACGAGGCGGTAGAACGAATCCGGTGTTTCTTATTTACAGGATTAGCCCCGAATGTCCTGTTGAATTTCGGACACGTTGCTCGGGATAATCGCGATGCACGAGACGTTACTCAACTGCGTGCCTCGTGGCCGCTCGATTACGTCCGTTGGATTCATTCTTCTATCGGTAGAAGATTCTCCGCACGTTTCTTATGCCAGAGGAAATCTTCGAAGTCACATTGTTTCGTTATTTCTTCGAACATTGGAGGACAAAGCGCTTCGCATTACGAGTCGAAGCTTCAATATTTCTCCTACCTGCTCCCCGAGGTCGTTCCGAATTTTAAGGTGACCATTAAGAACTCCGGTTCGCATTTGCATACCGCGTTTCGAGGCTATGACGTCGGACTTTGCGTATTCTTGCGAAAACAGAGAGGGACACTCCGTTAATGCGGAACATGGCCGCGCCATAAATTCCACGGAATAAAGAAGGGCTGTCCCGGCGTAAATACCGCGGCCCCATTAAAACTTTTCGCGTACTTAGGCTGGAATTTATTTCAACCTAGCCACGTGCATCCGGCCACCAGAGACGCTGTAACCGTTTTATGGCGCCATCTCCCGTTTGATCCGCGCATATTTCTTACGAAACTCGCTACTTTTCAGCGACCCGTGCCCTCCCCTTCGTCCTTTACGTACGTGAACTTCGAACCGAAAGTTACGATCCTCGGCGATCGAACTTTCGTATTTAATATCCGAATTACCGACGACCGAAATATAAAAGTTATACTTGTCCATAAATCATGGGACACTCGGTATATTTGAGATTGGTATAAATGGACGTTGTGCGTTATACGAGATGAAATTCACGTTGATATTATGCGTTCTCATTTGGGGATCGGAAAAAGAAATTTCTATGAATTTCGTACTATCGGTCGTAGTCTCTTGGGAGAGAATTTGTTACAGAATTCTATAACAATCTGATGAAAGGTTTCTGCGAACGTTTGAATACTTCGGCGAATCACCGCGTGTGTACGAACGATCTACCCAATGGAAAAATTCCCAAGCTCGCGTAACAATGCGTTCTTCTATTTGGCTGTTCGACTGTGTTTGTCGGTTAGTTTGGTATTGGCAAAGAGGATGAAGAAACGTCAGATTCGACGAGCGGTAAGGCGAGCGCATCACCGCCCACGAACACCTTTTTGGCTGGCACCGAAACGGGAACTCTAATTCGAGATCGGCGTTTAACGTTCGGCAGCCGCACGCCAGGAAGCCGTGGCGCTTGCTAATTTATTCTAGAGGAACGCAAACACAGGAATTCGTCGGCTATCTTCTCTCTTCAAACGAGACTCTTCTTCTTCGATTATCGCGTGGAAATAATTGTATCGATTAAAATTTCCTTCGTTATAAGACGATAGAGATAAAAGACATCTATGTGCTAATTACATATATTGTATATATTATACGTATAGAAACCGTACAAAAAGAAACACGATTTAGATAATAGAAAATGATCAAAATTACGACTTTTCTCGGACAGATGCTCGTTCTCGAACACTATGCGCTGTTTACGAGCAAGTTAGATATCTGTTGTTCGATGAGCCAACGCCGTCAGCTTCGTTATCTGCTGCTGTGTTTATAAAGGCACATGGTTTTTAGTCGCGGCTACGATCGACCGACCAACCGAACACGCGGCTAATGCCTCTATTGTTCCCCTTTCCTCCGTGGTGAAACGCGGCAAACAATAGGATTACGGAACTTCTCTTTTCCGACTGGTAATCTTTTTTCAAACGCGAGCACACTGGGTCGAACGATGACCGACAGACCAGCCTCTCTGAAACAGGACGATGGTTTTTTAAGAGCATTGTTGCCAATCGTGGGATATTGCATGGAAAATGCGATAGTCCGTAATTGGATTTCATGGGAAGAATATTTGCGAGAGAACTGGGTGACAGAGGATACTTTTGTAGAAAAAAAAAAAACGTGTAGAATTGACATTTTGTTACGTTGGTAAAGCGAAGATATTGTATTTACATTACAGTTAGACAGCTACGCTACAGTTTTCTATGTAATTTCTACTCGTTGGAAGGAAATGGTAATTATCGTAATTCAATAGTGCGAGGTTAGTGACTTTTTCGTAGTCACAGGCGCTCGTTTCGAAACACTGTGCACCACGAATCGACTCGAGTTGGTGGCAACAGAGAGGAGGGAGAGAGAGAAAGAGAAAGAGAGAGAGAGAGGGAGAGACAGAGAGAAAGAAAGAGAGAGTCAGCACGGCGCACTTGCATCGAGTGCATAAAATTCAGTCAACGACCGCTAAGCGCTAAGCTAGGCTAGGCCGGTGCGCGCGTGCACGCTGCTACTTTTGCGTCAGGGTCGACTCGGCACAACTCGGTGTCGTAACGCGTTGGGCTAGGTTAGTAATATCGTCGAGCAGCCGGAGCTATTTACTAGCTCTATTCTTACGCACCAGCCAACCAGCACGCGTCTGCTCACCGACACATACACGCGAGGATCCGTTTCCCTCTCTTCTCTAAGTTTCTAGAAGCGTGTGCGTGTGCCACAGCTTAGCGAACGACTCTGATAAAAGCAGTTATCGCACACGAGCTATCGTTGTCGGCTCGAGTTAGGTTAGCGTAGATCCCGATTCGTCGACGGATTTCAATGTCGACCCCGACCTCGTCAATACGAGCGTCGGCGTGTGTTGCGCTTCGTGATACAAATAATCTAATAACAAGTTGGCTCTGGAACTACCAAACCGGTAAATACGGCTGGTATCGCGCGTATAACTCTTTAGATTACTAAAAACATGCGAATGCTTTAGGTAATATTGGATAATAACCTACTTTTATGCAGATAAAAACACGATTACGTGTACTTTCTCTCTTTTTTTTTCCTTTTTACCTTGATTAGATAGACGAATTTGTGCGTGATATATGTGGCTATATGTTAGAGGGAAGTAGTTCCAGTTCCAGGAAACAATTCTGCTGAAAACAAAACTGTACGTTTCTATTCGGGTAGCTCGAAAAGTATTCTACGTTATAGGGTTAATAACTAATTCTGTATCTATTTTTATTTTGGCATCGTGCTGTACTTGTACGTTTTTGCCAAGCACGTGGTTTATACGCTGTAAATTTACCTGTATACCTGCTATAGCTACACTTCGTTGGCTGGTCAAACCTTAATTGGCTGGCGGGTCCAATTTCTAGCTTTCAAAAATAGTGTAGAAGAGATCAGCCAGCCATCTTAACCACGGCAATCCGAAACGTAGGACGAAATAAAACGGATCTTCACCGTACTTCGCCAAAAGGAATCGGTATGGCTAGATCCTCGCTTGGGAAACCTTTTAGAACCTCAACGTATTAAGGCTCGAAGCTTCAACGCGTAACACCGTTGCGTTGAGGCATCTGCGAGTTGGACGACGATCGAGGTATTAGACTACTACGGTATCTATACGATAGAAAAGAGTGAAATTTGGAATTGAGAACCATTTTTCCATAACGACAGTTCGATGGCCAACGAACATTCAGATAACTATATCTATATAGTCGTCAAACGAGTCGTAATCTCGCAGAGTAAAGTTCACGGTTCAACGTAGCCAAGAAGCGTGCTGTTTCGTAAAAAAAACAGACGTAATTATGTCGTTAGAATGCGTTCTCGTTGAACACGTTTGTTCGCCTTCTCTCAGCGCGCCGAGGCCGATCAAAGAATCTGTTTTTTCTACACAGCAGGTTAGCGTAATTCCCTTCGGCGAGGTTGCATTATTCCAGCGAGCTTGTCAGCAGAAATTGCCTCGCGATCCAGTCGAGAGATGGGCGTCGTGTCACGTTATCTGTTACGTCACGTTCTTATGAACTTGCACGCTCGCGCGCAATAAACTGGCTACGTGGCCATGCGCTTCTACGTGATGGACCGTGTGCTTACCTTCTACGTTCTTTCTGTTCTCCTCTCGTGAATCACGAAGCTACCTAAGGACCTACTGCGCCGTGACACGCAACGATTACGCTGGTCCAAGTGGACGTTAAATAGCGATGAACCACAAAAATGATCGAATGCGCGGTTAGAATCGGAATCGTTGAAACGCATTAAAGACAAGGACTTATTTCGAATTGCGATAACGAGAGTAGTGTGATAAAACAGTAGTCAGTTATCAAGACTATGTATACCGTGTATTGCGCGTCGTATCACCCACGCTGCAGTTAAATATATCTTTGTATCCGCTTCGTAAAATTAAATCCAAGTCTTATAAATTATATTCAGAGTACTACGTATGGCGTTATTTTCGATTCGCAACCGTTTAAAATCGAATATAAAGTGAATCTTTGAGGATGAATTGGAGGATACGCGTCGAATCAAGACCATTAGAAATTTCCAACCTTTTTCACCTTTTTCGGTAAAATTATATATTCCGCGTAGAAAAGTGAAATTTCTGCGCACGGGCCTGACTCGATAGCCGGGAGCTGCACTTTCCTGTAATCACGATTATTATAGTTAGACCGCGAGTTTTAGCGCAATTACGAATAACGTGGAAGATTGAGAGTGTCGCATACGTCGAAGGGGGTTAAAGATAACATGGTATTCGTAGCGCGAACATCCAGAAGCTCGTTAAAATCGGAGGCGGACGGTTCAATCGTTCTCCTTGTTAGCCAAATTGGATAACGAGTCTTTCGCGTAGAATAATTGGCCGCTTCGTACCGGAGTGCCACATCGCCTCCTGTGGAAGACAAATCAATTCGACTTCGTACTGCTTCACCGAGCAAAAGTGAAGTTTTCAACGAGTATGTCCAAACACGCGATCGTGTCTAATAAAATTTCAAAATATATAAAACGCACAGTATACAAATTTCCCATGATAAGTGTTGCGATACTATCCGTGACTATACCTGCAGTGGCTACGAAAAGTAATTGCACGGTACTCTATTCGTTATCGCATTTGTGCGCGTAATACCTGACACCAAGCGTGTTAAATTTCTCACCGTTTGATGATATTACCATGCGAGGATAAAGATTGAATATTACGAGAATGAAATGTAGAAGCTGATAAAAAAAGGTTTCATTGAAAAATAAAGGCGCGTGCAAATACCCTTTTATAGCCACACCGTAGCTTCTCTTCCTTCCACGCATCTCACTCGCACCTGCCGGTTCTCTTTCGCGCGACTCGCGCACGTACGAGATTGGAAACATTCGCGACGCAATAGGCAAACACTCGGATCGTATGTTTACGTATCGGAATGTTATAGCTGCTCGGCAATCAGGTTTTTCTTGGGCTAGGTTACGCGCTATCGTCTGGGATCGACGCTGTTTACCGTCTCGTGTCTATTCTCGTGTTCTTCAAACAGTCACAGTTACCTGTGCGCGCGTGTCTCCGACTCTCGTGCGCGCTCGAAGCGCGTGCAAGCTCACACCAACCGATAGCGTAACTCTTGCGTCCCCGGATGTCTCTCCAACTCGACGAGCATTTATCTTTTCCTTCGTACACGCATTCAGCTGCTACGTATTTCATCTGTTCGACGAGGAAGAATCAGCGAATAGGCGAGACTTGAGATCCACTGGATATCCGCGACTGGAATTTCACTCCGTTCCAAACGAACATCGTTCCTCCGCGTGCTCGGAATAACAGAGTAGTCGCTGCGTATCGTGGACGAGAAACTAGTTGGGACGCGTTTAACGCTACTTCGATCGGGATTTTTCTACGTACAGGAACATACGTCCCTTTTAGCGATGATTTTTAGAGATCTTTAACCTCGTTGATAAATGTTTTTGAATATGTAACCGACGATACGATGTTGAATGCGAGGTGTAAATGCTTCGTTTCAAATACGTGTGCGATTCGTGGTTTTTCATTGATCTAATTTTCTTCGATCGCTATCGGTACTTTATCTTAGAAAAGTAGTCGAGAACGTATTAACGTGTACAATTATGTTCCAAGAGTCAATACGCGAAGAAAGATACACGATAGATTTACAAACGAAAGTCTCACGATAAATCAATCATATTTCTCTTCCGTGCATTTTTGAAAAAAAAATATTTACCAATAGTTAGCAGATTACATAAACTTTTGTTGATTCTTCGATTACGCGTACAGCGAAATACGCTGGATTCACGAAGGATGTTATTCGCGCGATAATTAGAAAAGGCCTGTGTTTCCACGGCGACACACGTCGATAAGTAATCACCGCCTGTCGCGACAATAACTCGCCGGTCCGAAAGGAACCAGCGTCGTTTCTTAATGAGACAGCGACGCGTCACGTGTTCTCTCGGATAGACCGCCCCGGGGCTACGTAATGAACAGGTATCGCTCGGCCAAGCTTACGCTTTTCTCTAGCGCGTATGGCGGAACCGCAGACAAGAGGGAACGGTGTCGGTAGTGCAGTAAACTCGTGCCTGTGGATAAATATACGGTATTATATAAGTTGTTTGCTGTGAGCCAGAGAACGAGAGGAGAGAGAGAGAGAGAGAGAGAGAGAGAAAGAGAGAATACGCGCGGAATCGAGGAACACAGCGTGTGCGGATCTGTAACCGGCTTCGCGCGCGAGCGTGTTGCGTAACAATCAGCAGTCTGACGCGATCCGATGACTTCTCCGCGATTCCTCTACCTACGTGTCGGCCGCGGGGAAATTCGTCAAGAAACTTCCACGATCTTGTAACGTTACATCGTGCAGCTGGACACGTTTCGGAAAATCGCATTGGCATTCTTACCTCGGTCGTTTTTTCCGTCATGGAACCTGCCGTGTATACGCGACGGAGTTACGTAACGGAGAAGACGGTGTCGATCGTGGTTGCACTTCGAATGGCGTAGAAGTTCGGGCGCTCCTGAGTAATGAGATTCGAGCAGAATTCGTACGCGATGATCCAACAGCGATGGAATTAGAATAGTCAAAATTATAGTAGAATCAGAACGCGACGACCAAACACATCGAAGTTTCGCACGTCGAAATGGCGTCTTTGTTATATCGTTTTATGACAATTTCACGTGATCTCAAGCTATTGTCGGACGTTCTGTAATCCATTGAATGTTTGAGATTGCAGTAGAATTAGAACACAATGATCACACGCCAAAGACGATCAAAGGCTTTCTTCCATTCGTCAAAACGGTGTCTTTGTTGCGCCGTCTTACGATAACTCGAAGTGGTCCCGAGTTGCTGTTCGAGATTGCGATATAATTAGAGTAATCGGAACTAGAAGTATCGAAAATTGTTTCATTCGTAGATACATAGTATCATCTCTGTTCCGTTGTCTTGCGACAAATCCGAGCAATCTCCAGTTACTGTCGGAAACTCTGTAAATGTATCCAACAACCGAGATTTCAATAGAGATAGACCGATCGAGACTGCAACGTGATCAGGCACCAAAGAGATCAAAGGTTGCCTTCCGTCTTCACGACGTCATTGTCACGACACCCTGCGACAGCTCGAAACGTTCCCAAGCTGCTGTCACGGCTTCTACAGATTCAGCCAACAATAGAGGATTTGGTTTTCAATCGATCCCTTGCCATGTCCGTATTCCGATCAAAAACTGTCAGCGGATGCAGGTTTCGCGTTTTTCTTTTTATCTTTTTTTTTTTTTTTTTGAAGGGTTCGCCATTGGATGCCCCTGCTAATCGTTATTTCGTGCCAATTTGTCCCATTGATCCAGGGGACCGGGAAGAGAAATAGCAGGCCGATGGCCCTGCTATTTCGTCGCATTGTCGTCGGACAAAGGAAAAGGCGGACGAGATCGTGCAGGCTCTTGCCGCGTTTCGCTGCCGTTTCCGTGGCCAGATTTCAGCTCGCATCGAATAACGACCTTGATCGGCTTCGACAGCTGCTAATGCGGCGCGATGAATTCGATTGGGTTAGAAGAATGGGGGTGAGTTGTACGCGCCACCATTTCGGAAGGCGTCGGTCGGCTCAAACTACCGCTTGATTGCGTGCCAATGTGCTGCGACTTTTCGGATGGATCGAAGGGTGCCGACGGATCGAAATTCTGTCGATCTCTACAAGGGAGGATAAAACGAACGAAGCAAAAGAGAAACCGGGAGCGGAGAAGGGGGCAATAGAATCGCGGAAAACGCCTTTTTTCCTTTTCCCCTTCGCAGAATCGACAGGTTCAAAGGGAGGGCTCCGGATTTTTCTCGTTTGAAGACCGTGCGACGTGAGCTTTCAGCCAATTTCCCACCCGTGCAGGTCACGTCTTATTGCGCGACCGAATACATAGATTTCCACACGGACAGAGAGCCACTTTTTGACCACGCTGATTTACCCCGTCCCTATATATATATATATATATATATATATATATATATATATATATATATATATATATATATATATGTATGTATATGTATATGTATATAAAATATATGTGGTGTCGCAGTCAGTTGGTTCGAGGCATCTCATAAATATGATAGGAACGAGAGCTTTTGAGGATACGCGACCGGACAACGCTTCCGTATACCTGTTCCTTCTTCGGCGTGATTCTATTCGGAAAAGAGGGATTTTTTCGCGAATCTCTCCCCCCTCGTTGTATTCCCACCGACCCTTGAAATCTCTCTTTTTTGCCGAACAAATTGTTTCTTTGATCGTACACTGCCTTTTCCCACCTTTCCTCCGTCAAGACATTAAACTCTACGAAGAGATTAAATTTTCTAAACTCATACGCAAACGATTGGTATAAATTTTTTCTCTGTGTGGACGATTTGTAAAAATTGTCGTATAAACAAATTTTGTTTTACATTTTCCATTCACTTTTGCGCCTAAAATCAGCCCCTTGTCTGTTATACGATGATTACAGATAAAGTTCTCGCGCAGTTCTGTCGACAAAATCAGTTTATTCGATTACGTTGCTACTCGAATATCATCGATAAAGTCACACGGCCGCAAGACCATAAAACGGCACCTGTTACAGCTACCCGTGGAAGCGAAACAATACCGATTGGATTCGCGGTTGATTCTACGTGACGTTCGACCGAAGGTGGGCCCACACACGGGTTCTTCCAGGCGTCACCTCACGTGTCGGTATTAATCAAGCGAATGCTCGGGCCAGATTGGTTAGTGGTAGGCGATAGGAGGAAAAAGTAACGGCTTACGTAAGCAGGGGACGCTGGAACATATTTAGTCGCGGTAACTCGTCCCGAACAGTCGAATCCTATCGTTGCTTGGGACTCGAAGCGTCCAGAAAAAATTGTTCCACTTCTGCTACGAGTCTGTCACTGTCGATAAAAGTACAAGAATAAGTGATTTCTTTGCGATGAGATTTTACAGGTGAGTGGTTAAGAAGTTTCTTTTCGGCTGTGTTATTCATCGTTTAATAAGTATTAACCGCTGGATATGAATTTATCTTTGTTGGTTCACGAGGTTTGTCAATTGGCGAGCAAAAATTTCGAATCATTCTTCTATTTGTAATTAAATCGGATCATCTGTTAATTCTATCGTGAATTCGAAATTGAAGTTTCCCATTTTTTAGTTCGTCGAAACTTTTGCCAAAGAATTTTCCAAGATAGCGGAATTCTAAGTCGATTTTCATTAAACGATACGATCTTTCGCCAAAGAATTTTCTAAGCTAGTAGAACGTTAAACTGATATTGTTTTTGAAATTCGCGGTTTCTACGGAACGTGTGTACAAACTCGAGATCTCGAAATTCTAATATAATCGTTGATATATAGTGTATAGCGACACGTCATTTTTGTGCAAGATCGTGACAGCCACGAGAAAACGATACGTTCGTTCGATGAGTCTTTTCTATTTTATATTAAAATATTATACATTGACTATTCGTTGGATCTTTTCAGCGTTCGCTGTTTATTTTAACAGGAAAGAATTAAAAACGTCGGGGACATTCCCAGCGCGGGATTACCGTTTCCGTATGAGCAATCAGTTTCTCTCAGTTTATAAGGAAAAAGTATAAAAGGTACCGATGGCTTTTATCGAGAATGTTCATATGATTTTTCATCTTTCGGACTTGTTTTCCTTTACAATTCGAAGCAATCGACGTCTTGATTTTTATATTTTAGTTTTCCTGGAGAAACACGTACTCGCACAAACGTGTGTTCTTTGCAGATAACATGTATCTGCTACTCAGTTATGCCAATTTCCTCGTTTCTTCAACGTAGAGATAACATTTATTACTTCAACGTGAAGTGATACACGCATCGTGTCAAAATGTGTAAGTTGTTTCAAAGCCTGGCATGACGTAGGAGATATTTTTAATTAACAGAGGATTGAAAGAGGCTATTAAATCAAGTAGACTGCTCGAAACAATTACGTACATCATTCTTCGTGTCATTTTGAATTTCATGCTTATTACTCGTGTCTCGTATATATGCAGTCGCCTCAACAAGTATTCGCACGTCATTGTGTGATAGCATTTATATACCGGTAAACCTAATCAATTAGATTTAGGTATATTAAATTTCGTATCATCTAGTAGCAGGTGTATATTTACATATGATTAGAAACATTTGATGTTAGGAAAATGGGATACGTATAAAACCTGATAAAAAAGCGTTTCGTTGGAAATGATAGGCATATGCAAATCGTTTTTGTAACCATTGTATATATATTTTCAGCAATTGTCTTGAAATCAATTTATACGCCAAGCAGTTAATTTCCGCGCATCTGCCAATTAACTTCTTTTAAAAATTTCTATCGAAATACTTTCTACATTAAAAAATACAGAAAATCGAGACTAACGTTTTCCTAATTACTTTCCTATAATATCATGTCACACAAACTGACATCTAAACCGTGTTTTATTACGTTTAGAAGTAACATGCATTTTCTGTTGATAGGTCAACTGCGACGCAGAAAATATTCCTTCTTTACGATATCGAAACTACCTGGCTTTCACATTGCCATCATCGATATCCAACGTTGCTTTAATCCCCGTAAAACTTCCTACTTATACGCATTCGCTAGAAAACTCACGTACCTCGTAACTTACGAGGAAGAGTAGTGGCTATCGACTTCTAATTTACAAGAGTCCTTCGTTAATACATTCCTCGTAGGAAACGTTGCCTTATCTAATCTAAAACGCTTCGATTCTGCTGTCACGGGACCAGGAGGCCGGTGCACGATTTATTACTTCGGTCGTGGGGTCGCGCAAGCCCCAAACGAAATTCTCTTCGTGTTCGTGAAATAATAATCGCCGGTCAGGTAACGTTAGATCTCGATATCTCGGGGTCCCCGGATCGAGTAATCTTCTTAACGAAGAATCGTCCCTTGCGCTGCCGGTGGAAAGGGAAAGATGCGTCTCCAACGTTGGATCCAATAAGCACGGCTATCGGATACGCTTGTCTATTCTCCGGAGAGACGAAACTCCTGACCAAAGGCGTCCGCGAGAAGAGAGAGAGAGAGAGAGAGAGAACACGGGGCAAAACAATCTCATTGTAGGCTTGCGCCTTTCCGGGGGGTCGGAAAAGGTACTGGATCGAGGACAAACGAGTGGCAGGTGCGTCTGTTTCTAGGATGGGGACCCTTAATACGGTATTTCATCGATCATAATGCGCCCCAAACCTTCTTCACGCTTTGTATCGCTCGAATGGAATTGGTGCGGCTAATATCGATTCCTTTTGTCTCTCTTGTTGACGTTTCTTTTCCCTCTGCACCTTTTTTCCCGCTGTTTTCCTGCATCATTGTCTCGGAAGTGCTTTGGACACGCGTGAATGTGTCATATCGGAATCTGTTACTCTTTTGTCTCGTGACAAGCGTCGAAACTTGGTTTCCCGAGAAGCGGAATTTTCATCTTTCTCCTATTTCCAGCCATAGAATCTTGCTGACTTTGGTTGCGCTACGAATTTAGGCTCGCCGTGTATTGCTACCATGTATCGAGGTGAAAAGTAATAGAATATGGTGTTTTTCTCTAGTAGGTTTCACCAGATATAGGTTACTATCGCGGAGAAAGTTTTCTAAACTTCATAGAAGCGATTAAAATCGTATTTCCGCCGACTAGTTCGCCATGTTACTGCAGAACGTGGAGGACGCGAAGGAACCGTTCGATTAATAGGAAAGTTTTCTCTAGAATTCGAACTAGTCCGTGAAAAAGAAGGTCGATAAAAGACGAAGAAGAAAAAGAAGAAGAAGAAGAGCAAAATGAACTCGATGGAAAGCGAATGCGCAGACACGATCTAGAAAAGGAACTTTCCTTGGCTCCCTTTAGTTGTCTAGAAACTGGTGAAACTTTTCTGACAATCCTTTCTCTCGTCCTCGACGCGGTCTTTGTTCTCCATTGCGATTCCAACGCGTTTCGTCCGACGTCGTCTAGACCCTGCGGGACAATGCGCGTCGCTATTTCGGTAAAACGCGACTGATTATTCCAGATACGCGCGCGACCGAATAATACGCGGAGGAACAAAGCGACGTGACACCGATGCCGCTGGAATGGCTGGCTCATTATTAACGCCCGGCGAAGTATCGTGTCCCCGGCTCTCCCTTTGACGCCTCTATCTCTCTCTCCACTATTCTCTCGTTTTGTCACGTTTCGACCAAGCAACGAGGAAAATTGTCCGCATTCCCAGACTCGTTGATAATTCCCCGCTGTGATAGTGTTACGCGCTAGTGAAGATAGATGGAAAGTTCCGTGGATGGTTGTGACCTTCGGCCACGATTTAGAAAGCGATATCGGAAGAGGAACACGTTGCCTTATCTAATTTTTAGCTCTTCGTGGGCAAGCATAGTTTTGTACTGTAATTTTTTCTCTTACTGTTTTAAACTTAGACAACATTTTGGGGATATTTTCACTTTTTAAGTGAAACGTTCAGAGACCCTTGAAAGATAAAAACTTGCTTCGAAGAAATTGACGAGATAAATTTTGCTCGAGATACAAACTTTTTGGGTTGCCTATGGCCAGATAATAACATCGACGATTACCGATGTAGAATTAACCGCTAAACATCGATCATTTTCTTAATCCTACTATGACAAATCTAAGTCATTACGTCGATATGACTCATATAATAATATACGACTATAAATTACTTTGCAACGATATTACGAAGCTTTAAGGAATATTTGAGGCACGGAAAAGTCCCAATTTTCGGTCATCGTTGTTTCTCTTGCCAGGTAAGGGCGGGAGGAGAACCATTCTCGGTTACAAAATTACGTAACCACGCTAGTACCGTGCCATTTGGAGCAGATGCGACGGGACGTAGACCATTAGACGTCGCAGAAAGGACCCTTATGCTCGTTTCACAGGGTCATTTCAGTTCTCGGAGGAAAGGTATGCAAATTGTACGGAGGAAAGGGCGCGTTCGATTTTGAACGCTGCGTTGTCCGAGACCCTCGAGCTGTTCGGTTTTTTGCCTCCCTTGCTTAAAGGTAATTCGAGTCGAGCTTCCCTGCTGGGACTTGGGAAACTAGTCTGCCGTCGCCTGCCCTCTCCCTTCTTACCTTCGCTTGCGAAATTGGAAAAGCGCGACGAGCTCGTTCCAAGAACGATCGAAGGTTCGCTAATGTACCTTACGGCGTGAAAGTGGAAAAACGATCAAAGACCAGCTCCAGTTGGGCAAATAAATTCGACACGGATACTTTTTCAATGTATTTTGTATCGGGCCATTTGAACATTATCTTTTTAGATCGATGGCAAATCTTGAAGTGTATTGTCAAAGCAAAGACTTTCAAATGGATGAAAAAGTTTGAAATAAATTTATTTACGTGAAATCAACCGACTGGAATTTGTAATAAGCATTTTATCATTAAGAATAAAAGAGTCGATGATTTTACATTTGCTCGATGAATTAGAACACGTGGGAAGGAGTCATCGATAGGACTTGGCGACTATGTTCCCATTGTAAAATTTGTAATTTTATAACGACACAAACATTTCTAATACAATAGGTACAACTCGTTTTTTCTCATTTATTTCTCCAACATTCCGACCGTTCTATCAACGAGAACCGAACAAGAGCAACGAGGGTTGCGGGAAAATAATCGCTGATCGAAACACGGCAATGACTCAGCCACGTTCCGTGGCAGTTGTCTTTCGGTCTTGCGCGTATTTATTTTTCGAGCGCTTCGCCTCCTTTGTCGTGGAATAATTCCGAAGGCGTAGACACGAGGCCAGGACGCCGGAAGTTCAGAGTGCGGATCTTGAAGGCGCGGAAATAGGGTGGTAATGGGAGCAAGGTGGAAGAGATGACAAACACCGTGGTTCAGAGGGAGAAAAACTTTGAAGGGAAGCGAGAAAAAGAGAGAAAGGAGGAAATGACTGGTAACGCCAGGAGCAGCTGCTTTCGAGCGTTTAGCGAATTTTGCCGCGAGGCATTAAGAGGGCCGGCCCCCCTTAGTTCTTTTTTCCAGCGACTCGCCTCTTCCTTCTTTGCTTCCTCGTTTCCTTTTCCACGCAAAAAACGAGCATACAAGGGCCACTGGCCGGATTCACACGCCGAGGATCCCCGACCATCGTCGTCTCGTCCCAATGAAAATCCCGCTTTCTCGCGAAAGAAGCTGCTAAACTTTGAAGAAAAGGTCTTTGGATCCATTTGGTTTTCGTCCCGTCGATTTTGTCTGGGATGTTTGCGAGCTACCAAGGAATCCCCTTGGAGTTTCGACCGAACGAAACCCCATCCGGAGTCGATTAATCGTCGGAAAAGAAAATCGAAAGAGCGAAGGAAAGCTGGGACGAGTCGGCTAGTGGAAAAAGTTCCAGTTGGAACTGGAAAACGCGTTTCAAGCAGGTTTCACGGTTCGTGAAAAACCTACGCCGGTTCTCATGCACGCACCACACGCGAGCAATATGATAAATCTGAAAGAAGACGAGGACACTTTGGACGATGGTGCTTCGCGCGGCTAGAGGCGGACGTTTTTTTGCGCAACTCGCGGGAGAGAAGCCTCCCGGGGACATTTTCACCCTCTTCTGCGTGTCTGTGCGAAAAAGAAAGAGATTCGGATGCAGCAGAATGTAGATTTAGCCCAGGCTGCTGTTGCTTCCTCAGCGTTTCTCTCGCAATCGTTAAGAGAGGAAATCCAGCTTTCACCGCCTTTGCTTCGGAAATTATCTTGGCTCGCGAGTCGAACAAAAAATCTCTCCAAGAGTTTCGATTTTGAACTGTTCGATTCATTTCGAATCTCTACGTACAATTTCGCCGCAAACGTTTCAGGACATATTCAGTATGTAGAGTCGCGATCCTGTAGAATGGCAATGAAATTTCAAAATACACATATCTCGCATAACGCGCACGATACGTTCATAAAAGCAGTCTGAATCTACCAGTATCGACGAATACTTTCGTGACCCACTGTGTATCCCAAACCCATATTTTTTTCAAAATATACAATTCAAATACCCCAAGCTTCGAAACGATCTAATACTATAAAAGAAGAATCGGTGTCTGGCGACATATTCCTATATATCGAATATTAAATTGTTATTTAGATCGCTTGTACTTTTGCGGTACCTAAAAGGCAAGGAAGGGTGTACACCGTTGGCGCGAATTGTGGTTAACGGGCTGGAAAGGTAAAAGAGTAGCACGCGCGAAAAAGAAAGAAGTTTCCCGCGGAGTCGGCTCTACCACCGTCACAAAAGAGCTCGCAATATTTCTGTTATGGTACATTAAATTCGTACGAGTTTTCTAACGCGACCGCGTCGTCAATAACGGTGAATCGCCGAGAAATAACGGCGGGGAGAAGAGAACAGGAGCGCGCAAGATGGGAAAACACATTTTCTTTCCCTCCTTCTCCTCCTCTCCCTCTCTCTCTCTCTCTCTCTCTCTTTCTCTCTCTCTCTCTGGTTATTTTTCTTAGTCGTTTTGTGGAATTCAACCCGCAGCCCTGCAACGAACAATCGATCGATTTGTTTCGGCCAGCTGCGCGTAAACCGCCAAAGGAAACGCGAAATCAAATTGCGTGGCACAAACGGACGCCCAAACTTTGAGAAATAAGTTGCAAATAGAAAACTAGAAATTCTTGCCTGATTGTTGATGAATTCGATTAAAGCTCTTTGTCTCATCTTCCTGTTGCAAAGAATCATCTACGCATTTGTATGGAAATAAAACGTGCAAGCGTGCAACGACGGTTTAATAACTCTCTAATGTGCACCAACAGTCAGAAATGTTAGGACGCTCACAGAAACGATCAGAATATTGTTAAAATTTCTAAAATTATCGACTAATTCGAAACTTGAAATTTTCACGACCATTAGCTGACACACTTGCGATTCTTCAGGCGAGTAATGGAATACAAAACCGCATTATTTTGAGTTGCGACACTCTATACATCTGCAGCAGTGGTTCCCAAACTCTTTGTAGTCACAGCGCACGTTAGAAAATGTACAAGTGTTTACGCACACTTTGTATTCAAATTCTAAAATTTACAACAGCAGATGCAGCCACGCGATTACAAAAAGGAAGAAAGGAAAAAGAAAAGAAGAAAGATCTTGTTGAATTCTGATTTTGAACTTGGGAATCACTGATCTATCGCGTCAGCGTCATATCGCCTCGAGATAAATCAAACAAAGTTGATTCCTTTATAACTCTCCAAACGTTATTTTCTGTTTATTCCAACTGCTGATACGTAGATAAGTTTACTATGCGATAAGTTTATTCCAACTATATGTTTCAAACCGGAACGAGTATTTAACGAAACTCGTGGTTTGGTAGCTATCGATTCTTAAAACGTCGTTGCGTTCTACTTTACGTATATCGTGTTAAAGTTGTTCAATGAATCACCGAGGCAGTGCCAGTGCGAGTTTGAAAAGCGAGTTGCTCGAACGATATGCCGATTAGGACAGGACAACAATGAAGCACCGACCAGTTTTCCTATCTTATCGAGTAATAACACGTTTCGAAGCCTGATACGCAAAACTTGGTTTTCCATCGTAGAACTAGTTTAGAAACAATACTTGTATCTTATCGGCTCGTAAAGCGTCGGAATGCGGCAGCTATTTTTGCATTTGCTTTTCGAGCCTTCGATTTGCCGGTATTGGTTCGTACTTGTAATTGGATGTGATGCAATGCACCACGACCGACAAGTTTTCGATCTTTGAAACAAACACGTCAAAAGAGAAACAATTCTAAATTCTAAAGAATCCGAGTGCAGAATGTGTTCTAGTTTTTGTTCGAAAGATCTAGGCTTATGAACGTTTTACTAAAAAATCACGACAAACTTATCGAACGATCGAGGTTCGGTTTTTCCTTCGATAAAAGGGAGAAGCAGATCGACACGATATTTCTGTGGAGGCACTCGATAGCACAAATACCACCACTCGACACTAACTAATGTCGGACGACGACAGCGCCTTAGGTTACGAACGTTCGGGACCCCCTGGTTCAAATCCTGGCGACCGGAGTCCGATTTTCCTTCCACGATTCTTAAATGAGAAGAAAATACAGCAGTATCCTAGCAGCGACATCTACAGCCTGCAGTCACAATTATCACGGACAACACTTTTACACCTCATTTCGAAGATGAATTGGTTTGTATTCTCGAGAAATAAGCAACGTGATATTTAAATCAACCCCTTTTTATATAAAGCAACAGGTACGCAGATAGTACCGTGTGCGAATATTAATGCAAGTAACTGTATCTCGTACGATTGTCTGTCAACTGGGCAAGAAGAAAATATTAATACCGTTGCTAAGTTTCAACGCTGAAACGACGAAAGGCCAAACTTGAAAATGAGAATACTCGAGTTATTTCGATCCCGGTGCTTCGAGCTTACATTGTAGGTCAGTCTGAGCGGGACAAAAAATTAACGGCCGGCATTCGCCAAGATTTATGGGTGGGTGGACGGTATGGTGGCTCGTTTGCAAAAGTAGCTCGTGGTGACACGTTCCAACGAGGCTGCCGCGTTCCGTTTGACAAATGGATCGAAATTACCAATTATCCCCTAGCGTTTTCGTCGACGTCGGCTTCGATAAAGCCAACACGAGGTTCTCTGAAATCGAGCGTGAAGCGCGATCGCGATAATTTACGAACGGTCGCGCGAGCGGTTTTTGTCGCGCAATCGTGTGTGTTCTCTCCGATCCCCGATTCTCTAGGATCGAGTCGCGATATATCGTTCACGCGCCATCGACATCGTGACGGTTCTAATCGACATCAAAAGAGTTGCGGTATAAGAATTAGTAATTATCTCGATTTAAACGATTTTAATAAAGAAAAATCATTGCAGACGAGGAAAATTTCTTTCGTTACCGGTAATCATCGCGACCATTATTTTTTAATCGTTTAATTTTTCAAAGAATTCCTTTCGAATTTTAGAGCCATCATTATCTTCCGTATAATCGGAAATAAACTTTTTTTCGTAAAAATTTTAGAAAGAATGTTAATTTTGGTGTCTGATTTGATCGCGCACGTATTCCACGACACACACGGCTATTCAGACTCGCACGAGTATTTGAACACGCACACACACGCGTGGGTGTTCCATAACGGTGTAGCAGACCGTGAAAAGTAAATCAACGCGAGCACGTTCTCTGTACGAGGCCATTGTGTTGTTATTATTTCCATTAGTTATACATCGAACCGACGTTCTAGCTCTTATAAGTTTTCTCGCAGTCGGCGCGTGATGTATTCGACGCGTTATTCAACTCTTACGCATTTACCCCGATGGAATTTGGCATTTACACGTATCTAATGGTTCGCTTTTACCTTTTTCTGTTCCAGGTAAATCCACTGGCCGATCCCCTATGTATTCTTAGTTCGCAGCGAAATACACTCTCGCTCGACGTGGTACGTAATCCGCTAAGCGAGAAACCAATGTCCCGAAGTTCGATTCGTAGCGACGGGAAAGGAATTTCCTGTGGTCCGGTGACTTTTATCGGGAACACCATTCCCGTCCGCCTTAACACCCTGTGGGGAAGGAGCCGTGATTTATACGAGCTTGATCGGCCATCCTAAGCCTCTCTCGTTAGAATCGATTGCGCGAGGGTGGGCGACTCTCTTTCTCTCATCCCCTGGCCATGTCCCCTCGGAATTAGGTCGTCTCGACGTTTCGATCTGATTTCTCGAAACAATTGGTCCGTCGCGTTGTAAGTTGTCGCAAACTTGTTCCAACGAATTTGTCGCTTCCCCGTGAGTTACGTGCAAGTTTCCTGCAAGTTCTGCGACAAAACAGGCGTTCGGTGAAGTACCGTTCCGTGGTTGAGAAAGGTGGCTAGTGGCATAGATACAGGTTTAGATTGTTTTCTAACTTTTATGTCTCTTTTGAACGTAGAAAAACTCATTCTCTATGAAACATCGTCACGCACGTTTTATTTTGCAAATTTTGTACAGCTTCGCGCGTCACGTATATTTTCGACAGTTTCGAACTGTGAAATTTTGCAGGAAATTCAGCTGGACATATATTCGTAATAGGATCGTCCTTCTTTGACACGATCTTAGACGCGAAACACAGCATTTTCTTCGATAGCCGAGATGGTCGTATCTACGAATTTCTCACGATCTATATCGAGATCCGAGGAGAAACGAACAGAGTACACGTAGGTGCTAGAAACGATGCAAACGAGCCTTCCGATAGCGTAACAAAATAACGAAGAATATAGATTAGACCATTTAGATTTTCTTATATCATTGACATCATGTACAAAAAATACGTACTTTCCATTTTTTGTAGAGGTGATCTACAGCTTGGATTGCAAAAGTTACTTACAAATTAATATTCTATTTACAATCTCTCATTAAAATGATACGATATTAATTCCCCGTCACTTGTCGCTCGATAATTATTGCTTCTATACATCTCTCGCTTTTGCCAGCCACCTTCTCGACCATTCGCGATGAACAATTGCCCCTTCGTTTCGCGATTCCCAGCTCTGGAAAATTTTCGAGATCGCATCCTGATATCACGTCCGATGTTCGAGAGGGTATCGACGAGGTCTGCCCCGACGATTGGTACAAAGATCACACACCGTGATCATTAAACGTTCCATCGCGCAGAGATTGGCTCGTTAGTGGCGCGTTCAGCTCCGGAATCCGCCACGGGAATAATAATACGTACGAAGGGGGTTAGATTGTTTGGTTGGACTAGAGGGAAGAGAGAGGCGACGTGTATCGTCTTCTTAACGACGTCTCCTCCGGACGCACGGTCTCGAATCGACAATTTATTATCCGTCCCGCGAGGATCAATACCAGCACCGGCATAGAGGCGCATTCCCACGTTGAAATTGAAATCTATTCGTTGCCGCGTGCATTCTCCTCTCTCGTTTCACCGTGTGTTCCCGTGCACGCGTCGTTGTGAGTCTTGATTGCCAGTCGGTTGTAAAGAACGTTCGATGCATACGCCGGCATGCAGCGATTGCAAGAGACAGCGGCAACGACCGACTTCAAGGTAGCAAAGCCAGTCGACGGCTTATGTAAGCCGTTTGGAGGTCTGCTTGCGTTCTATGCGCTCGCGGACGACGCGGGAGAGGATCGAGTTTAGACGACTACCGACTATTGTAGCGTTTTTCGTATATCGATGGCCAACGTTGGATATCGAACGAGGCAAGTTTCCAAGAGACGTGGAAAACGAGGAAATTTTTACCGTTGAATGCTGCACTCGAGTCGTCGCGATCTCTGACACTGTTGCGATAATTAACCGCGTATCTTCTTCTCCGGTCTCTGAAGATTAAACGACCAAGTTCGTACATCTTTGGACCCTAAGTACAACCAACTCGTATCTTTGATTAACGGCCAACAGACAGTCGTTGAGTCGGAATCGATGAACTCCGAGGGTTCGGTGTAAATTAAGCGACGACAAAGCGTTTCACTGCTGGCAAATGACGCGAGTGTTGCACGATTAAGCGTCGCTACGATAAATAACCGTTGGATAGATGGAATATTCATCTGGTAAGGGGGAAGCCGTCGAGCCATGACGAGCAATCGTAGTTCATTCCTATTCTTGAATGAGCCTCGATGAATGGAACTCGATATAACATTCTATTAACTCGCGAGAGATAGAACGGTAGATATAATACTCGGATTTTGATCAATTATCCAGCTCCATTACCTCGATGCCCGTAACCAACTTTAATCCCACGATCGATAGCCAATGTGTTAGCGAATTTTTCACGGAAATCACAATGTTTCGATAACTAGTCTAGTCGTTGGAAAACAAGTCCGCTAATGTCCATCGACATCCAAACCGGACTCTATCGTTTTGCGTTGCAGCAACTTCCGTGACGAATTGAATTCGAAAGCTAAGGTGGCAGCAATGCACAGCCCACCTACACTACTATCGTCCATAAGTATCGGAACACCTAATGCGATTCGATTGAAAGCTCGATAATTTGTTTTTTAATTTTATTGCCAAATGTCCAACTATTCTCGCATATTCTTAAGATTTCGGTTTCTTTTAACATCTTGCCGATATCTGGAATATTTTATTCCTGAAAAGTGTGAAATAATAAAAAGTAGCAAACATGTATATATCGCGTACTAAAGTCAAATACTTAAATGTTATCTACATGGATTTTAATAATATCCATTGGAATGTAATTTCCCAAGATACGTTTGATCGGACAAATTTTCCGAATTATTATCGGCAGTCGAACTTGTGGCTCGATCGATCTTCCGTTCGACCCCTCGAATTCTCCGTCATCGACGTGTCTTTCATTTACCTGCTCCACTCGCGGTTAGTCTTCCCGCGAACTTTCGATCGAGAATGCCGTCGAACTTTTGTACCTCGACCCTGCCGCCAGACATTTGAATGCAAATACGCTTTTTACTTATATTTATATGTAAATGCGGGGTGCTCCCGGCGGACCTGGAGAGCCGAGACACGACGCGAATGGAAACGGTGTGCTTGAAAGGCGAGAAAAAGGCAATGAGTTCGTGATACGTTGCAATTACGTCTTGTGCGGCTTTGCAATTATCTTTGGCGAATTTACGCAGTAGGACCTCGATTATTCGAATTAATTGGTTACAGAAGGACTGAACGCACGAATTTTTTAAACAATCGAACGACTAAACTCGTCAACGCGGTTTATATGAAAAGCGGTACAATTTGTCGCGAACGATTATTTTTCTCTCGCTCTTCTAATTTGTTTTTCAAATCCTTCGCAACTGACAAATTACACATTTTCACGTCATCTGTTGCTTGCTTCTATTGCTACTAAATTTCTCCTTAATTCGTTCAGTAATTTCTTCATTGCACACGTGTATAACGATGGACTTCTAACGAGATCGCTAACCTAATCGAATATATAGAGAGTATGACATAGCTGAGTATATTTCGCGTATTTGGTTCCTGTTACAGTTCGATATTATTCGGATAGTCGGACGTTCGATCAAGAGGTATATTCTGAAAACCGAAGAAACGCTAGATGAGGCGGTTAAACTTAGGAGGACAGTGTCTGTTCACGGCACTGTGGAAACTTTCGTTCGAGCGCTTCGATTTGCAAAAGAGTTCTTTTCAGCCTTTGGACCGACGTTTGCCTGAAGTAAAGTCATCTTCGACGTCTCAAATTTTAGCAAACGGATAACGAGGCGGTTGATTCGTGCGTTATTTTTCTTATCGTGGCCCCAAGGGCGGCGGATTTTGCTGGAAGAACAGTGCATCCTCTCTTACGATCGTACAACGACACGGCGTTTCTCAGAGCTCGATCACCAGTCGAGTACGTATCGTTATCGGTTATCTAGAATTCCCTCCGCGGACGTTCCTCGTCGGAAGCAGCCTCGTGGTGTATATGTAGATAGAAGCTAGAACAGCCGCGTTCTTTATCTTTCCTCCGATTTCCTTCCTCCCGTCAATGCACTGTTGTAGAGGAAAGCTTCGTTCATAGGTCGTTCACCCTGCAAATCAGCGAGAACTCATCGAGGCGATTTCAGCTTGCGATCTTACTCGGTGTCGGACGCGAAGTTTTGTAGGTATAGAAAATTATGAAAGTCAAAATACTTGGTTTGGTTGGCAAGTAAACCGAGAATTTGTATACAAAATTTCAAGATGCATAAATGCACAGAACGCATAGGTATAATATTCGAAAGTATCTAGAATCTTCAAAGCTTCTTAAGAAAGGAGGTACCTTCGATTCCTAGAAATCCAAACAAAAATATTTCCAAGACTCGCTTTACTATTTTTGGACCAAACTAACTGTAACAAAAAGAAAAAGGAAAAAAAGAATGTACATCGATTCTCGTGAAAAAATATATATATTGCTAAATATATCGTTATTATATACATGTATATATAGATTTTATATTAAAAAGACTTTATACTATAAAGTTATGAATGGATTCGTAAGAATTCGAGTCAACCCGGAGTCACAGTGGCACCGAAGAAGATATTTAAAATGTAGATGCACTCATTTAAATACCCGGTCCGTATTCGCGATTTAATCGTTCCCGTTTCTTCGAGCTCTTTTCCTTGCCGTTCTTCCCCTTTCTCTCCCCGCCATTATTCCGACAAGAGTTCTTCTCTCGCCAAAACCGAGGAGAACGAGCCGATCTGTAATCTGAAAGTTGTCAGCCGCACATCGCGCGCTGTCCTAATGGAATTTGAATGTCGTTAGCCGAAGTAACCGGGCGTGAGGAAGGGACCTTATCCCTATTACCACCGCGTCGTCCCCGCAGTCGACGGGGAATACGGCCGCCGCAGGTATCGTCCTTGAGAACCATAGTCTGGTCGACGAGTTTATTGGAACAGGGAAACGTGTCGGGTCCGAGGATCGTTTTCTTTCCTCCTTTCGAACGTTTCATCTCGTCGTTTTCCTACGTTCTCCCCATTTTCCACGTGCTCTTTTGTTCAAGACGTATAGCCACATAAAAAAGGATGATCATCGTACTCGAGCATCGATGAGAGAACACACAGACTGTACCTATACGTGACGGCGAGAAACATTCAATTTTCATAGAGGGAAAACGAGCGAATATAATCGCAAATCGAGATCGGGTAACAGTATCTAGCAAAAAATGGCGGATAGAGGCAAGGAGGACTACAAAAATCTCTTCCGGAGAAGGCTTCCACAGTACATCGCTGCTTGCGCAGGTTCTTTTCTTACTTCCCGAAATTTCTTCCTATAGACGGTTTTTCAATATTATTTCGTTCGATGTAAACGATTTAACCTATTCGCCTGATAATTGCAATCTTTTTGACACGTTCACAGTTCCCTAACCCCTATGGTGTGATTGGTCTATAGTCGCGTAGATTAGACGTATGCGGGTATCCGAGATTACGGACTCGGACTAGCTTGAAAAGACTCAGGCTCGTTCGTATCCTTGAAAATTCCGTGAAATAGTCCGTGAAATTTGCCTTGTTTTAAGCATCGTAAAAAATTTAACAGTCGCCGATAACCATTGTAGCGATCAACGTGTTAGTACACGTAATTATACGAGATTTTAATTCGCGATATATCGGTTCTTTGGACGTACGATGTCGTAATATGTATGCTCTTGCCTTGGACTGTGAACGTGTTTTAATGATTCACTGGTGTGAAATCGGTAAGAGAAACGATCGACTGTAGATACATGGCGTAAATTTTGTAGCATGCATGGGCGGATTCTCTTTGGGCTGCGGAATTGGTTGGAGCGCGCCGTGCGTGGAAGTGCTGAAAGAGAAGCACGAGTATGATACATTCTCGACGAACGTGATCGCTTCGGTTTTTCCGCTGGGTGCAGCACTTGGGATGCCAGTGGTGCCTTTCCTGGTCGACAAGATCGGTCGAAAGTGGACGATGATGTCGCTGGTACCCGCGTTCCTTCTCGGTTGGATGTTCATCACAATTGGGGTGACTACGTTCGTGCTTTTAGTCATGGGCAGATTGATAACCGGCGCCTGTGGCGGAATGTTCTGCGTCGTCGCGCCGATGTACTCGGCCGAGATTTCCGAAAAAGAGATCAGAGGTACGAGAGAAAAAGGAAACTGCAGCAGGACTGCGCTTTACCGAAGGAAAAATATAGTTGTTTTCGATCGGTTTCAAAGAATATTAAGATTCTTGCGCCATAGTATTTATATCAGTGTCTACTGGGAACGAGGTACGTTAGAAAGTTTATGATAGGATCGCGAATATTTAGAGTTGCTGGCAAAAAGATGCTCCGAAGAAGAAGCAATGCCAGGCAATAATAACGGCAATCGATAACCGATCTTTAACACAGCAGATCTATAATCAACGATGTAAATTATGGTAACGAAAACCTTCCTATTCGTAAGCTTTCAAACGTTGTACCATCCTCTTCAGTAGGCATTACTCTAAATACTATAGTACGATTTAATAAAAAGCTTGACTCTATTGTATGATTAGGTACCTTGGGAGTCTTCTTCCAATTGTTACTCGTGATCGGGATTCTGTATGCTTACTGCTGCGGCTACGCTAGGAACATCGTTGTGATATCGATTCTATGTGGTATCGCTCCTCTCTTATTCGCCAGCATCATGACCTTCATGCCGGAGAGTCCGCTGTTTTACATGGCGAAAGACAACGAAGAAGCCGCCAAGAAGTCGATGCGATTCTTCCGTGGATCGGAGTACGATATCGACCCTGAGATCAGCGCGTTTAAAGTCAGTGTTACACTTGCTACAAATACCGAAGTATTTGCGAGATTCTTACGTTGCTCGCAAGCAATTCGCGAATTATGTTCGCTGGCAGTGTGAACACTTGCGAGCAGCGAAATATCCAGCCAGGAAGAAATACTTTTTAATCGAGAAACAGTACGGTAGAACTCCATTTGTTGGAACAAAATTTTAGTTGTTACAAACTTTAGTTATCGATCCGTGACGATTACGACCACGTATCTTAGACATCGAGTCAATTTATGATAAGAAAGAACAGTTAGAGGTATTTTTAGATGGATTTGACTTTTCGAGGCTACCGAGGGGTTAAATGAATTTCTGTCGCTTGAATCCATTTATCTGGACCTCTGGTTTATGATCTGCTTTCCATCCGATGACAAATGGAAATAAATGGAACTCTACTGTACATCAAAGGTTTATTTTAAGGCAAGTATGAACTGAGTATCGCGTTTTGAAGCAGCTTTTGGTACTTGAAAATAGGACCAAATAGACAAAAGCAGGCGCGAGAAGGTGACGTTCTCTGCGTTCTTGAAGAAACCAGTGTTGAAGACCATGGGAGTGGCATATGGGTTGATGTTCGCGCAACAATTCAGCGGCATCAACGCTATTATTTTCTACTGCGAGACGATCTTCAGGCAAACTGGCGTTGACATGGATCCCCTGCTCCAGATGTTGATCTTCGCAGTCGTCCAGGTGATCGCCTGCGCTATATCGGCCTCGTTGATCGATCAGGTTGTCGCTCGTATCTTTCGCAATTGCGACGAGCGGACGCTGCGTTTCGTCGTTGAAGAATTTCTGACAGGCTTTTAACCCTTTTAAAATCGAAATATTTTTGATAAAAATATCTTTCCTATCGATTATTTATACGCGACATCGAGCGTGAAAGGGTTGAGAATGTTTCTTGCAAAGTACACAAATTTATCGACGTACCGAATGCAGCGTTCGTTCTTCGAATCTCCAACTCACAAAGGACAAAAAGCGTAGCAACGTTTGGAAAATTGTTATAGCTGGGTCGAAAGATCCTCATGATGATATCCTGCGGCGTGATGTGTCTCTGTCTGATGGCTCTAGGCATCTTCTTCGTTTTGAGGACCAACAATCCCGACCAAGCCGACCGTCTATTTTGGTTACCGCTCGTTTCTGCTTGCCTATATATCCTGGCTTTCTGCCTGGGTGCCGGTTAGTAACAAAGTAGCATCATCGCCTCGCTTTTAACGCAAATCCATCTCTACTTAACCCATTCGGAACCGTTTGGGAATTCGAGAAATCAATGAGAGAATTTGAAATCTCGATGGTACTGGATGTGGATAAAGACTCGTTTTCGTCTGTAAACTCTCGAAAGTCATTTTTCAATTTCACATGACACTCTTTTGCCGCACAATCGCGTTTTAAACTGCTTTTCCGAAAAACCAGGTCCCATACCATGGGCCTACATGGGCGAAATCTTCCCAGCGAAACTAAAGGGGACAGCTTCCTCCAGCGCGGCGTGTTTGAACTGGATGCTGGCGTTCATCGTGACCGTATCGTTTTCCTCCGTGGTCGATGCTGTTGGGAACGCAGCTGTGTTCTTTTTCTTCGCAATGATCTGCCTATTGAGCGTGGTTTTCGTGACATTCTGCATGGTCGAGACCAAGGGGAAGACTTTTGCCGACATTCAAAGGGAGTTCGGCACCTACGACGTCAACGAACGATGATAGCATTCGATCACGAGAAATACATAGACAGATATTTCTGCGGATCTATCGCTGAGGGCACCGATAGCAGTATAAATTTGTCATCGTACGATAACGGCGAGATGAATGTGAAATGCCGGTGCGTGGATCGTAGAAGCTTTGTAAGTAAATTCTGCAAAATAAATGTAGCTCGACTTGAACGAATATGCACGTATGTAGAAACATCGAATAATTAATAATTAATTCCTTAACTCTCACGCGGTATAACGCTGGATTTAAAATTATAAATTTCCTACCAAGAGAAATACTCAGAGAGTCTCATTTTCCAAGCGGACAAAATTCTTTTCCGACGAAGGAAGGAGATGCAAGCTAAACTTGAACTCTCGAGGACTATACGGTTCGTGCACGCACATATGCAGAGGCACGTACAATGCGTAGCTGCGTTGCAGCTTGCCTGCCCTTGGTGCGATTCTCGAGTCAACAATGATGCGCCTGTGGTTGGCTCCGCCCATGTAAAATGAAAAATCGTTGAGATTAGTGTGTGATGAGAGTTATTTATATTACGAGAGAAGGTTGGCCCCGTTTGAACGAAAAAGCCTGAACGCGTTCTTTCATGGACGTTGACCTAACGGGTTAATCGGGGAGCATCGATCGATCACCGAGCAATGAGAGCCTGATTGGTAATTGCTCGTCGATAGCAAACACCACCTACCTCTCTTTATTCGCATTTCTTTAATAGGAAACGCCGAGAACATGGTATATTCATAATTATATTTTAACACTGCTATACAGAAACTTAATTCGATTTTGTGCGTGAAATTTAACATTTGCTCTCTCTTACTAAAAAAGAAAAAAAATTAGCAACTAACTGTTTTTTAATAACTATGCGTAGAAATTTAAAGAACAACTGTCTTTTACTTCTCCGATCATGAGCCCCTCACTCCGTTCAATTCCATCTGTTAGATTGTTTTGTTCGTGGAACAATCTTAAAGTATGAGATCAACGAACAATTTAACGTTTCCGAAATAAACGTTTGCCGAGGAACTATTCGATCGGAGATCAAACGTTTCTAGTATTCGTCTTAATAAATACGGGAATGTCGAAGATGAAATATCTGCTCTCCCTACCCTTCCCTTTCTGCTGTTCGATGCATTTGTCATGCAGTTGCCATCGCTCGGTAGGCGTTCGCTTTCATCGATTATGCATTCGAATTTATATTTATGAAGCGTAGTAGCTTCTCGTATCAGCGTTCTAATAATGGATGCTGCTATAAACCTCTCGTCAGGGTCGGCCGTTGCATGTCGACGTACGCTGCCTACTCTCTGTATCGAGCCACGCGTTGTCTCAGCTTCGCAGATTTTTCCCTCCATGTTGTCGTGCGTTTTGCGGATCCTCCATCGGCGGACCGTCCAACAAACGCTGTTTCCCCACGTGGCCGGATGTTTACGCGCGCCTCGATTCCTCGAGGGACAGAAGGAAAGGAGAGAAACGTTCTCGAGCAGGAGGATGTCTAGGAGATCCACGCAACGATCGAACCGACATCGTTCGTTTCGAATCGAATAAAATGATCTTTACGTGGAAATCGGATCATATGATTAATCCTTGATATTCGTTAAGTGAATTTAATTTGTTGTTTATAACAGAGGAACAAAATTTACGGAACGAGGAAAGATTAGGAATTAGGCGAATTTGACCTGTTGGTCGACGTTCTAGGTTAACGCTAGGACTACCAAAGTGGTCTAAATTCGCAATTCTTTTATAGGAAATTATATGTTCCTACGATACTCTAAGAGTTAATCGTTATTCGTGGCGATCGCCGTGAGCGTTGACACGCTAGGCGAACGGAAGCCACGAGCTGCTGATCAAGTAGAGGCGAGTGACCATTCTACAACAGTGTTGGATCCCTTCGTCGCCGAATAAATTTGCCGGCGAAACCGAAAGTATTGGAGGAGAAAGGCACGCTCTCATGCAAGAAACAGCCCCGACGGGAGGTCAGGAGAGACCAGACGAGTTTTTCGCGCGTTCCGCCAAGAATCGCTCGTAGGTTCTTTCTTCGTGGGAAGAAGCTGACTTCTGGAAGCGACTGGTGGAAAAATGGCTCGGTGTTATAGAATGTTTGCCAGACTCTCTCGTCCGTTTCTACTTCCCTTCTGGCGAGTTGGTTTTCGCTAGATTCATTTTCCAGTCAAAAAATACAGAAAAATAGCATCGAATACATCTCGTACGTGTCTATAGACTTTTCTTTTTATCAAAGTACGCGGAATTTGTATCTACTTTATCCAATTATGAAAGCAGAAATATATCTCTACATTTAAGTACAAAAGTGTAAAACAACAATGTCGCAAGATCCAGCGTGAAAGGGTTAAAGGATGATCGAAGAACATGTTCACCGACAAAACCCGACTCTTTCTCCGGTTTCTCTCCGAACGCTGGACCGATACGCCAAGAGAGCCAGTTCGAAGTCGTTGGTTCGAGGCAGTCTGTTGTATATTTCATGAACGGTGAGTTTCCATCCTCGTCGGTGTATCGGGAGAGAAGGACAAACTGGAGCGCGTCGCTGACGTGGTACGAACCACGCACGATGCCATCGTCGCACCGTTTTATTATACGTAACGCTCGCGTCTGCGGAAAATTGCGTTTTTTCACATAAGCTTTACGCCACGCGATAGGGATGATTACGCCGCATCTCGTGTTTACGAACGCTACAAACCTTCTGCTACCTTTGCAACCTTTTATCCTTCCCTTCGCCTCAGCATCGTTTTTTTTTTAATTTCTTTTAAAGAATTTTGTTAGCAACTTTTCTATATTCCGTAATGAAAGTTCATCTCCAAACGACGTCTGCTCACCCGAATAATTATACAAATTAAATTACCGTATAATTACTGTTTCAAGTTTCGGTTTTCACGACAAAAATCGATATCGAAAAGTCGCGGTTTTCGTATGCCACGGTTTCCAGCACAAAGGGGTTCGCAGCGACCCGACTTTCACCCTTTGCCTCTCTTCTCATCAGATAGATTCCATTTGCCTCTCTTGATGTCACCCTATCGTTCTCCAAGCCTGTTTACCTGTCTCCTCTTCAGCTGGCTGAGTCGACCCACACACGATCCGCGCTTCAAGGTTTCGCTCGCGGATCACTTGGCAGACGGTGCGAACGCGCGCGCGCACACACGTGTGTCGTCCCCTCTTTTACTCTCTTCTTCTCCCGTTTGCTCCGCGTCGATTGCACACTGCACCATTGCACCGCGGGGCCATTGGCCTCTCTCCGCTCGGTATCGTCACGCGTGCTCGCTCGTTTCTCGGCGACACACAGCTCGAAGCCGAAAAGCACCGTGCTGCGAGAGCGCGCTTTTTTCTGCACCTCTCTCCTCCGCGATTTATCGCGAGGCCATGCTCGTACCTCGTATTGACTCCGCACGGCATGCTCGCCTGCGTCACGCGCGAAACGAGGACGGGTCACCGTGTCGCGAGCCGATTTTTCCTAAGTGCATGTTCGTACGATCGGTTGGAATTGTGGCTTTCGCACGAATACCGAAGAGATAAGAGTTGCTTCTTTCGTGCAGCTACCACGTTCAAGCCATCTTGGGACCAGTTTTATTTCTTGCTGCATTTCGTATTAGCGGCGCGACAATTATTCGAAGAACGTAGAATTTCTAACGGACTTTTGCTCGAATTTCCGATGCTGCATGATCTTTGCCGACTCCGTGTAAAAAATACAAGTATCGTGTCCTTTACGAGACTTTAAGGTTCTCCGTGTGTTATTTGACGATTCTACTCTTTGCGAGACTTTTTATAAAATTACTCAAATACGTGAGGTTCTACGTGAGAAACTCTAGCATTATGCGTAGCATTGCTTCTCTGCTACAAAATATTTCATTAGATTACTACAATTTATACGGACACGTGAATTTTCACGGTTCTCCCTGTCAAAATACACAAATATCATGTCCACTCGCATAGCACTGCTTACGCGTGTCTTCTAAAATATCTTGCATGGAATTCCTCGAATTCGTCGAATTATATGAATTTCCAGGAATCATACATCTCCAAGGAAAATACAAATATTCTGTCCTATTGCAAAGCTTTCACGATTCTCCAACGAGCAAGCGCGCCGATTAATTGCTCCGTAGTTTCACCGTTAATCAATCTTCCATCACGTACCTTGTAACGGTGTCCCAGGAATGAAGCCGCCGCTAATGGAGTCGAAACTCTGCCTAGACCCTCGAGCCTCCAAATTTAGCGAAAACGAGGAAGCAGGGTGCCCCGTAGGCGATTAATTAATTTCTATCTGCTCCGATCTTGGTCTGTCCGAATCGCGAGATTCTCGTTTCCTGTGCGCGCTATCGGCCTACCATAAATAACGCGAACGCAGAAATAAACGCGGTATCGGGCCAGTCTCGCTCGTCTCTCGATTATGCATTAGCTTGTACACGCGCTCAAGCTTCTCTCTCGCCTGTATCTCTATCTTTGCCGCGTCTGACTAGTATCGTCAGTCTGTCCACTATCTACTTACTGCCGCTGGCTCTTTCTCGGTACACGCGGGAGAGGGCTGAATTCGTAGGAGGATCGACGTCAATGGAGATCGCTGTTTCGAATGTTCTACACGGAATCCTTTTATCACCAGTCCGCGTGCCCGCCCTGAAAGAAACTACTGTGCACGTGCGTCAATGGTCGCGTTCCAGCGTACCGTTTTATCAGCGATAGTAATATCAGCCTCTTGCTTTTTCTTCGTCGCTTTCCTCCTGTATTTTTACTAGATCATAAGGAATCCATTCTCTTTTTATTCGTAAGTAGTAATTTTTAAAAAAATCTGGGATTTTCTTCCAATGTGAAAATTAGAACGTTTAGAAATTATCGAAGGATTAACTTCCGTCTGCCACAGGCGATAAAACATAAATAAAAAATGAAATGTAAGATTCTTTATACAGTGTAATATCGTAAAGTAATTTAAGTTGGAGGTCGGTTGAAATTAGAAAAAACCATGTACGTCGTCTTTCTGTGGTTCGTTTACCATTCTTATTTAAGAGCGCCTATGTGAGTAAAGTCGCCTAGTTCTTATATAGATATGAGAAAAACAACAAATAACGTTAGAACAGAAGGACGGTTTCGTGTTTCAAGGAGGGACGACCGAGAGGTCAGAGTGTGCGAGTCAAAAAGTGTGTGTGTGTTGAGAGAGTCAGAGTTGATCGAGGCACCGAAGAGTAGATTTGAGAGAATTGATCGAGTCTAGAGAGAGAGAGAGAGAGAGAGAGAGAGAGAGAGAGAGAGAGAGAGAGTGTTAGATTCGTTGTGACGAGAGTTGCCAAATAACTGTAAAGTTGTTTGATATAGATAACGAGTATCGCATTTAATTTCAGTTAAACAAACATCGTTTTCTGTCCAATTTATATTTGTATATTTAATTCAATATTAATAAATTGTAAGTAATCGGGGAAAAATTTAATCTTAATTTCCACGATATTACAACAGTATAATAAAAATCAATGAATTCGGTTTGACACTTGCCGTCATTTTCATGCGTGTACTCCGATTTCAAGTCGCTGATGCTAATTTTACGTTTACTGTTTTTCTGCTATGTAAATATCGTATAACTACGTGTTTCCTGTTCCCCACTGCAATATGTCGCAATAACTACGCGTTTCCTGTTTTCCAACATAATATAGCAATTTCAATATTGGACGGTAATACACAGCAAAGTAAACAAGCGTTTTGCTTTTTTAATCTTCTTTGTTCTGTTTTCTAGGTCTCCCGCGTTCGCGAAAATTACTCTCATGCGATTCAAGGAATTCGAAAATTACGATTCTCTTGCTCAACTGTCGATGTATTACGCGTGTTAATCCGTGTCAGCGATCATCCTTAATCCAAGGTGTAATCAGCAGCGTATCCAAATGCAGCGCGACGCGAAGGACGAGGCGTGAAATCGCCTCGTTTCTCGAGGTGTTCCCGGTCAATCGTGGATCGTTAAAAGAGATCGGCTAACGTTACGGTGCGTATATTTCCGAGCGACCCAGTTGCATAGCGAATGCAGCAGCAACCGGTCGTAGGCTGTAGACTAGCGTTGGGACTGATACAGCATCGATGCTTGTCGATATCAACATACGAATTTCCCGATCCTATATCATATTGTAATTATCCACGTCAATTCTCACAATTTCCACTACTCCACTCTATTTTTGTTCCTTTTTTAATATTCCATTTTTGAAACGAGGAATCGATCGAGAGAGCTCGAGAAACCAAATATGCTCTTTATTACATCACTAAAAGATAAGCGGTATTTTAAAACGATAAAAGTCTTTGTATTTGCGCGTGGAGGTACGCTTGTTAACAGACAACTACGTTTGAAGGAAATAATTCATGAAAATATATTCTTAGTCGCGTACTTGCATAAATATATAGCCAACGTAAATTAAACGATAGAAATGTATATCAATGTAAACTAAATACACGCTTAATTCGTATCAAAAGGGTTAAGTATCAAATTGTTCGAACGTAATCGGTACGTATTGTATCAGCTCCATCGCTAGTTTCATCACGCGCGGGTACCGTTGTCGTCGCGACACGTATCAAGCTTTCTCCGTTTCTTCTTCATGCGAGCAGTTCGTTTCTTGATTAAAACGAACGGTCTGTGCGCCTTGTTCGAGTCTTTTCAACGTGCCTTATCTCTGCCGGTTCGATGGATCGGAGAGCAGCCTCGAAATTAAGGCATTTTTGTCCCGATAACGAGACGATCATTAACAGTGACCCACGACTGGGACGCGTTTTAAATTGCTCGGACGTTTTACAGACAGGTTTGCCTCTCTTTGCTAACGGGGACCGGTTTTCTAAGCCGATAGTGCGCAACAAAAAGACACGATTAATGGCGCATCGCTGGCAGTATCGATGGCATTCGGAATCCTCCGTTGTGCTCTGGCCTGGATTGGAAGCTCGCGTGACGGTTCTTACTTAGCTGTTTGGAAAATAATTGACTTACGACTGGAAACGGTAACTCTGTTGTATGCGATTAATACCAGAACTGTCAACGCTTGTAAAAGATATACTATCGTTGGCGAGTATATTTTTGAAATATATGAAATCATTGGAAATATACAAAATATAGTTCTCTTCCAAGTAACGTTTTTGAATTGAATTCGTATTAGGTAATGCAACATTAATTTTAAAAGAATAATTTTAGCTAACAAGAATTCGACGAAGAGAATAATTAATCAGCGCGAATAAAAGATCGACGAATATGTTCAAAATAACAAGCGAAAATTGTCTTTCGGAGAGGTCCAAACTACGCGATTCGAAGCATCAGCGTTGAATCAGGTTTGGAGAGGATACGAACATCGATGATTGCGAATGAACATAAAGCGAAGAAACAACGAAAATGTATGAAATTTCTAATTTGCGGATTTCCCTGAGAAGTTTCAAGCGAATTGATCGGGTATTAACAACGATTATGAAAATACCCGTATTCAGGGAAATTTATTCCGGAGATCGTTATCGACATATTTTCGCGGCGTCGAAGGGCCCAGGCAACTTTTAATTACGCGGTGTTCTTCGCGAATGGAGGGAAAACGAGAGTCTACCGTAAAGCCGCTGTCAGCCGAGGGGAAGACAGAAAAAAATACAGGATCATAAAGCATCCGTGCAATAAAGCTGCCTGCAACAACGGGCAGGCAACATATTTTAAGAAATTAATTTGTCGAAGGACAAATTGCCTGGTTTCTCACCGACGTGGACGCGCGATACCAGCGACGCGAAAAAGAGAGAAGCGAAAAGAGAGGGGAGAAAGTTTAACCTCGGTCGGTCTCTCTTTTCCTTCTCGTCTCTCGCTCGTCGGCCCGCGGAAGGGTAGAAATCTCGCGGGTCCTGTAGAAGAGGGACGAAGCAGCGGGGCCACGCGGAAACTTCGTTTCGGCTAATTTACGCGCTCGTAAATCTCGCGGCGCCGCGTTGCGCGGCGTGTAGCTGCCCGAGGAAAATAATAACGAGCCGCGATTTGTAAAAAGAGGACCACCGCTTGATCGATGCAAAGGGGACCAACTTTCTCGAGCCTTCGGAAGAAGGGGAACACTGAGACCAATCGTTCTTTTCTTAATTTATTATGAACCAAGCAGAAAAAACACTGAACAAGCAGAAGTTGCACAAACGCAACGTTATTTCGAAACGCGAAGTAAGTTGCGTGTTGTTCCATCGAGGTATAAAAAATATATGTTAAACGCGAACAAGAGCTTTACGATAAGAAGAATGATTTTTATAGATTAGTTTGAGAATATAGATAAGACCTTGAAATCCCTAACGAGTCTTTGTCGCGATTAGAACGCTGAAAATAGAATTCGTAAGTTATCGCATTATCATTCCATGAAACACACGCATTATCCGTCTGACGCGATTCACTTTGTATGTCCCTAGACAACCATTTTCTCCCTTTCTTTGGTAATGTTGTCTGTTGGATGAGAGAGCGTGTTTCATAATTTATTATTTAGAAATTATACATTCTCCTTAAAGTAGAGGAGCGTATCCGTAGAAAAGAATAGGCAGACGAGTTCTTGTTCGAATCGTATCTTGAGAGTACAACCCTCTAGCAATCCTCTGAGAAGATCTTCACGAAACTTTGTTTTCCCACGATTCTATTAAACTTTGACGAGCGATTAAAACACCGCGAGTACACTCGTTCTTTAGCATACTCTTATCGTCTTTTAGAATAATTATCTCGACGAGGAACCAAAGATATGATATTTCGTATTGACGAGTAAACGAGAGAGAGGGAGCATTTGCACCCCTGATTTTTTGAAGGGTGAAGAATAACAGGCATGGTGGTTCCCTTCCCTGCTATCTCTCCAGCTCTCGTGCGTTCGTTGCAATTAAAATGTAAATTCTTCGCATTCGCGGGGATATCAGATACCGAACAAAACATCGTGTTTCATCGACGGGATATGGAGCGGCGGGGATGGCAAGTGGAACAAATATTTGTTCCTCAGACCGCTGAAAGAATACCGGTGTCGACGGAATAATTATTTGTATAATGTCGAGATGCGGCGATATTCAGGGACACGAGGGTGCAATTCTTCTACGCGAGCTTCAATTCTTCCGCCACGACGAACGAAGAAGTTAATCTCGGTGCTGCGTGGAAACGAGCTGCCAAGGGAGAAGTGGAAGAAAAAGAGGGTTACACGCGAGAGCGTTTAGCCATCTCGCGATTGATTTATCGTCGCGCTCGTGCAATTCGAGCGCGCCGAACGGAGACCAAAGAAACCAGCCAGCTCGACCGTAGAATGTTTCTTCCCTTTTATTTCAACGGTATTTATATACCGTGTCTTTGAAATGTTTCGCACGAGATCGGTGCAACGGTGGGCGTATAAACGAACTCGGCTTATATTTCTAGGACCTTTCCTGGTATTGCGCTACACTTTCTATGTGTATTATGGATATAATCGGAGAAGAGATTCGTTTCGTGCTTTGGATATTGGAAGGAGCGCTAAGTTACGCGTATTTTATATATTTTTAAACGACTGTTCACCAATCACGGTAAACAACCACCAGTTTCCATACGAAGACTTTTATATATTTCGTATTCTGTAATTATTCCGGAATTTGGAATCCTTGCGCGTTAAAATTTCTAAAAAGCGTCTAATATTTTTGCGCGAGCTTGTCGAGATTCGCAGGGAAAATATTTCGAGATTAACAAAGTTGGAGACACCCCGTAGAGGGTTGTGTCAAAAGCTGTTCGACTCGTGGAAAGAAACGGAGACGCGCGTTATTTATGCCTTTCTGCCTTTATGGATATGGAACGACAGACCCTCGCTCCACCGTCCGCTCGTTTTTGCCTTTCTTCGCCGCGTGTCGTCTCCGCTTTCTTGGCTCCCCTCGTCGAATCGCACGCCCGAGGGAAAGACGTGCGTCTTCCTCGCCCGGCAAATGTCTAATCGGCGACTAGCGTTTCGCGCTCAGCTGACTTCCTTCGGGACTCACGGTCCCATAGATACGTCCCCGGATTTTCGCGGGAAGAAGAAAATGAAAGAAACGCCGGATAAAAGTGGCATGATACTTCTCCTTGCTCGGTCGAGCGAATAGTCTTTTGCTCCTCCGCGAGATTCCATTTCGTTGCAGATGGAAACATCTTCGTAGGAGTCGTAACGTCTCGTCGCTTGACATTAGTCTGATTAATGGAAATGTACCGTATGCGGAGAGATAGCAAGTAAATACATACGTAGTTATAACACAAATTAAAGAGGTTACGGGATGTATGTAAATTCGTATCTTGCTTTAAACGATTTTTCTCGATAATAACCATAATAAATGACCAACGTTTCTTTTTGTTAATTTCACTAATAACCATCGTCCATGTTGAAATTCTTTTTGCCGTTCGATCGTGGAATTCTTTTTGCTTATTTTCGATCATCGTGATTTATTCGATCCAATTTTTTGATATATATTTATTTCAGAGCTAAACCTGACGAATATTCTGATATTCGGACCTCGAAGTGCTGCAAAATTCTGACGGCAATAAAAGATAGTGGTTAGTTATAGTCAATCCGAAAAAGACTAAATCGAAGAGTCCGCTTCCAAATTTAAAACTTATCCTGCGTATCACCGAAAACGCAGCCATAAATCGTCGTTCGTTCCTTTCTAGCTTGCAGAGAACACGCTGAAGAAGGAAGAGAGAGGGTCAGAGTCGGTGATAAAGAGTCCGTGACGAGCGTGATCGTCGATGCCGCGCGTAAACACGCGAACGTGCGTAACGCTTTATGTGGCACAAGGATGCAACTCGTCTGGGTCATTACTGCTGTATCGCGTTCCTTCGATCGTGTTCTTCTCCTCTCTCTCTCTCTCTTTCTCTTTTTTTCTCGCCTGTACACGCTCGGTCGCTCTTTGGCCCGGTCGTGCGATGCATACCTAATATGTAATCGCGATGACCGAATGGAGAGGGTGGTGTGTGCGCACACATTGCACTTTCGTCGAAAAGTTCGACCCATTCTAAGTCGATGAGAGATTTGTGCTAGAAACGTGTCCCCTGGACCGAGTTTAACAAATCATCCGTATCTCAGATATCGTATAGCGGTTTCCAAGGTACGGCAATGACCAAGTATTTTAACGTTTATGAACTCGAGGTACGTTTGAGAAAACCAACTAATTATAATTGCAAATAGCGCGCCTTGCATAATTATTTACGATTAGTAGACATAGTCCTTGTCGAGAAAAGTAGAATTTTATGTAGGAGTCTACTTAATCCTGTTATTTCTACTGCCTTGGAATTTTTACGTGCCAATCTCGCTTTACTCTTGACAAACATCGATTCGTAGAGATCGCAGTTGTTAATCGGATTTCATAAAACCGACCCTCCAATTCCATTCTTAATCCACGAGGACGTCAGAACCCCTTCTCGTTTTCCACGTCATCCCATAAACGCATTATCGTTCTACGACCGTTTTTTCTCTAACCCCTTTTCCGACATCGCGTTCATCGAACGAGTTTTCGAAGGTAAACAAGATATTTCGAGGAAGACGCGAAAACAGCGTGGACGCTTCCGTGGCACGTTAGGCGAGGGTCGTCGGAGACGTACGCTCGAGCGAGCGACGATAGTCGGAGCGGAGCCGCGTGATAACGGGAACAAGTCGCGCGGGAGAGTACGCGCTCGACGACTCGTTTGCCCGGAGAAACGAGGTGCACAATGGGTTTCATTGTGCGCCCAGCGAGCAAACAAGACAGCCTTGTGATAGCGCCACGAAGCCGCAACACGCGTCACTGGAAGCATAGCAACGTAGACCCCCGCCGATCGTTAAAGAATCGAGGCGAACGTTTCGTCTGCCACGTGAATTCTTCGATCTGCTTCGTTTTTTTTTTAGAAAATTCGTTAAAAAATTGTTTTAGAAAGCGTAGCTGCTCCAAGTTTTAACGATCGACAGGAAGTCTTCGATCTTTTCAAGGCCGAATTTATATTTTGAGATTTCTAAGAAAGATTGGAAATAGTATTTTCTGAGAGAAGATTTCGTTTTATCGGTCGCCGGTCTCCAGATCCCCAGGAACAAAGAAATTGATAGAGAGGACAGGTAGAAAATAGCAAAATACAAGTAGCGTGTTTCTCCGAAATTACGTCGATGCCGTCGTCTGACGTCCGAGATATTTTTCGCTATTTTCAACTCCATGATTCGATGAATCACCAAGATCTACTTTAGAGAACCATTATCGTTGCCACCGGTATCCACCCCTGTGCCATCATTTATACTTCCAACGTCTCTGGCGAAGAATCACCATCTCTGAATCGTAAAAACGAAGAGAAACAAAAAGTTGCCAATCTTTTTCCCATACATTATACAGTATGCTTCTTGGTCGGTTGATCGACGACGAGCGTTGTCTTTTCTACGAATCGTTAACGATTCCACGAGACGAGAAGGCGACGAAGAATCGTCTAGACGAGAGTATCAGCGAACGTAGAGACGAGCGATTCGAGAAAGAGAAAGTTGAAACGATAACGCGAAAAAGAGCGAAGACAGGAAAGGAAGAAAATACACGCAAAACGTTTCAGTCGAGTTCTCGAAGGACCACGCACCGTCGCGTCGCGTCTTTTCTCTCTTCTCTGGTTTCTTTTCCACCAAGCGGACGAAACGAAGGAGAGCAATAAATCTTGCAATAATCGCGACTCGCGTTCCTCGTGTCCCTCGTTCCTCTTTCTCTCCTCCTCGACCTCGTCGTCGTCGCCGCCGCCGCCTCGTCCGCCAGCTAGGCTGACTCTCTCGTTGCGGCAATGAACCGAGTCAACTGCTCGAAACACCCCCGCAATTGCGCGCACGACGATCGCGTTAATTCGCTGCGTCGACTCGCCTCGAGACGACCTTTGAGCGGAGAAAAAATATCAGTCTCTCCAGTTGTTCGATGTACGCTTTTACAAGCCTAAAACGTTCCTACAGCTTTTCTTCCTTCCACGATTAAACCTTTGCCAGAGTAATGAGAAAATGGTAGACCAAGGCAACTTTTACCAGCAGATTGCCGAGTCAATTTTCTGGGTAGAATTTTTCCGATATCGAGATGTATCGAAACGCAGGATACCGTTAGAAATTGATATACCCTATGTACAGTCCCATTCATAAGTACTAGGACAGTCACGAAAACTTAAATAAATTTGACTATAACGAGAAGGTAATTAATAATAGCGATTCCAATTTTTGATCAGATAATTATGCAGGTAAGGACCCAATCCGTGACCAATTAACGAATCACCGTTATTACAACTATTTACCGAAAGGACCACTTTTTTGTCTGACCGTCGGTCTGATTCCCCTCGCATTAACTAAATCAACACGCGTCACTCAAGAACTCTAAAAAATCGTCCTTCGTCGAACACTTGACCCTGCGCGTCTACTCATCGTCTTCGAATATGCATATATTCCTGGTAAAAACCTTGGACACACAGCCTGGAAATAGCCGACGATGGTCTCGTTCAAGCGATCGAAGAGAAAGGACTTGGAAGGCAGGCGCTGAGCAATTCTCGATGAAACGCGAAGCGTAACACTCGAGGCTCGCGGTTTTAATTTATGCCTAGAAGCCTTCATTCATCCGGCGTAATTGCGAGTTGGTCATGGATGGTTGGCTTGCGTTCGATAGGCACGATTCGATCGACTACGAACGGGCATTTGCACGCCGGTGTGTTTGCACAGCTAGACCAACACGTTTCAGTCTTTGCACGAGCTGTTCCCTCTTTCTTTCTTTCCTTGTCTTTCGGTTTAGCTTAGAGAGGAAAGGGCAGGGAGAAAACGGACGAGGCTCTCGAGTGTGTACTCGACGAGACGCGTGAAGTGCATATTCCGTCGGCCGGCTGTCCATGGCGAGTCTCGAAGCATCGATCGTTAAACCTGCCGCTTCTCACCTAGTCGGGTAGCTTTCCTTCCAGAAAATACCGCGTCAGTCGCGGTCTTCAGGCCGTAGCGTAAGGTCTTCTCGAGTACGGCTCTTCGATTTATTTGCGCGGCACTGTTTGGAGAACGCGCAGGATAATACGAAAGTAACGCAACGAGAGATAAAAGATCGTTGTAAAAATCTAAGGAGATGTAATGTTTCGAGGTACGTATTTAAAAAATAAATAAAGTCGCGACATCTTTTTCTTGTTGTTGCTGAAGTAATTGCAGAACGAAGAGTTCAAATCCTTTTGGATAATATTATCTTTCAATTTCTTTGGGAAAAAGGATGTTAGAAGATAGCCAAGTATCGCGCGACAAGGGAAGCTGAAATAGACCCTGAGATCACGCGAGCATCTCGGTCGATGAAGCGTGGAATTTGACGCGTTGTAACCTGCAATCTCGACCAATTAAAATTCCCGTCAACCGGAATGCCAGGAATGGTTAAATAAACGACAAAACGTCGCGTGTTCTCTTTTTCGATACTGCTGTCTGTGTACCACTCGTCGATATAATATCGATCATCGTGAAGAATGAAGCAAACCCCAAAGCCCTTATCCTATTACGGACGAGGTAACAATTAGTAGTAACTTTACAAATGTTCTAGTTCTTTTAAATTTCGAAAAATTGTAGAAATCGGTCGTGAGCCTGGAACTTTGTTTGAAAAAAACTGCAAATGAAATATTATATTAATCCAACGGTGCCTCTTAACAGGTACTTTTAATTTGCTTTTCATTTAATCGGAAAATCCAATTTCTTTCTCTTGCGAGGCATTATCTTTGTCTGAAACGCAAAAAGAGAGAGAGAAAGAGAGCCTGGTAGAAAGGAACGGTTAATCTCGCGCAGTGGAGCTAATTTCATTCGCGGCGGACGCATCACGGCTAAAGGCGCGTTTCTGTCGGTCGAAAATTCGCGCAGCCAGCGCTCGTGTCGCTGATTACGGCCATTCAGCGGGAGAGAAGGAGAGAGGAGAGGAGAGGAGATGGCGCGAGAGGGACAAGCTTCTCACGTTTGTGTCGTAGTCGAGAGAGGCGAACAGAGAGACAAGCAACGAGCTGGATCCCCTCGTTGCCCGTTATTGCCTAGTGAATTTAGCATCGTGGCTTGGTACCATGGCTATTTTTGCCCGCTTGGCACTTAGTCAGATCCGTTCCTCCCTTTTCCTCGCCGAACCCCTGTCAGGGTAGAGACACACTCTCTCTTTCTCTCTTAGTTTCACCGGTCGCGATGCTGTTTCCCGCTCGAACGTCTTCCAGCGGCGAGGAAACGCTCGAATTCCGCGGGAAACCGGCGCCTTAACACTCCCGAGCGTGAACGACGCGTGTGGTCCACGTACGAGGGTCCGGATCACCGAGGAAGCTTCTTCTTTTGGCGCTCGTCGAGAAACGTGCGCTGCTTTATCGCGTAATTCTTTGTTTGAAGAATTAAGGCTCGGTACACGTGCAGATACGTGTATTAGATACGCGTATGAGATATACGCGTCCAGGACTTAAATACAAATATTCGCAAGGTAGATAACCTGATACGGTGCCTAAGGTGGCAATCCGTACTTAAGAAACACACGTTGTTTAATGAATATCTTCTTTGGAAAAATGGATAACATCGGAGCTTTATACTTGCGACTTACCATATGCTCTTCTTATCATCGAGGCTTCGCCTTCGATGTTTTTCCAATTTCGAAGTTAACGTAATATAGCTGTCGCGAGTTTTGAACGGAGGTGTGTATCGTCGATATAGATTATACTTATGGAATCGCTTTAATTCTCCTCGCGAGGTGCTCCAGATGCTCTTATCTAGGAAAGAAGAAAAACGTTCCGTGACTCGCGTGTAGAAAAAGGGGACACCAAAGAAGCTACCGTAGATGGAGATCCACGAAGGTGGACCAGGTCATTGCTGAGCGTTTTACGAGCACACCAGTTGGGGAACTTTATTGCCCCCCCTCTCTTATCGTCCGATTAACGTTACGACAAAATGTTTATTGTTCGACCGTTTGGCAAGTGTCAGAGGGTTATCGCTTCGAGTGTCAAAGTAAATGCTCGATCGGTTGGTTACGAACTAAAAAGGTCTCATTTCCCATACCCTGTGTTCTCTACGTTGACTGTCTTCTCGTATGCCAAGATCCTCAGGAAACGCCTTAAATTTTCTTTGAGTTTTCTGTCCTACTGGGTTAGTGAATATAAAATATCGCTTATACAAAGTTTGAATTTGAGAAACGAATATAACCTATTACGTTTTATTCGGTCAATTATTATCGCGCAATCGTATTAAGGAAGAAACTTGCCAGAAACGACGTACACTGAATTAGCTTTTAGCCGCCGCGTCATAATCAGAACATTAATTTTTATCAAAATAATAATTTTCTTAAACGTAAACCTAGCGGAGAGACAGCACGGATATATCGTGAAAATTCTATCCACGAACAACCACGCCCAGGATTAACGAGCATCGGCGCGATTCTTTCTTCTTCGAGTCTCTTCAGAGGGTCGATCGACGACTTTCATCCTATACTCTAACATCTTCATTCCGCCTAGGGGACTCTCGAGGTTTTTCCTTAGTTCGAAACGCGTGGCATCAGGGCCATTTTCCCTCTAATTTCTGACAAAGCGACGCCGGATGCTTCCCTCGGTTTTCAAGGTTCTCAGGATTTGACGGTATCATCCGTCCAATTAACGTAGCTCTTCTCCTGGTTCTTCCACGGTTTCCGAGCCACTCGAATGGACCGAGCAACGCAAGAGGGATACATAAGGGTAATTCAATCCGATGGACTATGGGGATGCCTCGAATCCTCGTCTCTCTCTTCTTCGTCCCATTTTCGACGGCTTTGCTCGGCTCTCGCCGCGAGATACGCGGCTAATCGCAATCCAGTCCAGTCCAGGCCAGGGATGGACGCTTGCCGAATCCTCCAAACGCGGATCTTTCGTTGACCCTTTGAATACTGGCTCTACAGGCATGGAAATTTTCAGATAGGTAGCTTTTCGAGGATTTGCACCCGTTATTCGGTGATCTATAGTGGTTCAAGTATTTGAATTGGAAACCATATATGCTTGGTCGACCATGATTATTGGGATACCTATTGATATTTGGTAAAAAAATTCTCATTGTTTTTAATTTAATTCAATTTAATTTGCCAACATAAACGGAGAAGTTGCTTTAATATTGAGATTGTGCAAAAACATATGTGAATACATAGCTTGGAAAAAACTTATTAGTTTAAACTACCAAACTATTGTCTACTTCGCAAATTCTATTTACGTTATTGATGTGGTCGAAACTGGAATTAAGAGTGTTTACGTGAGAAAACTTTGATGATATGCAAAAAAAAAAAAAAAAAAAAAGACAGCATTATATGGAAGTTGACGAGATTCATGAGCTCAATGCGATTAATACGACTATTTAAAATTCTCTACAGAAAAATTACATCTGCGAGAGATCTTCCGATTGTGAGTGGTTGGAAGTGAAATTTAGTCGTAACTGGTTTATGGTCGTGATCTTTAACATCTAATGGTTGACCAGTTTTATACCGTAGAAACTGATACCGGATTCTTGTCAAGCCGGCTACAATAATATTTGACTAACCGAGGTTGCCAGATTAGCGAGGAACATTCCATATGAGGAAGGACGAGCGGACTTGTAAAGAAGGATTACGATTCTCTGGTCTTTGAATTCACTGCAGCTGCCTTTCAAACTGCGTTCTGGATGAAGTGGCTATAATGTTTGCAACGCGAGCGTCAAAGATAAGCGTATTTTCGATAATAGCTCCAGGACTCCGAATTGTAGCTACGACGTTAAAATCGGCGTCGAATAATTTACGAGGGAAGAAAGCTGAAAATCTAACGAGAAACATTTAGTTAGGTTAAGTTATTGTGGCGGCACTGGACAGCAAATAGCACCACCCGACACTAACTAGCGTCGGACGACGGTAGCGCGGTGGTTAGCGCCTTGGGTTACAAACGTTCGGGACCCCCTGGTTCAAATCCCGGCGACCGGAGTCCGATTTTCCTTCCACGATTCTTAAATGAGAAGAAAATACAGCAGTACAGCCAGCAGCTACAATTATCACAGACAGCACGTACACCTCATTATATATTCATGTTATTCCCTAGAAGTTCCATTTCCTAGTTATTTTATTATAAATCTATTATTTCATTGTGTTTGTACCGCGACACACTTCGTAGGAGGTTCCAATAATTTTGTGAGCCACTGTACCTCGAAATTGACATCTTTCTATAGTCCGACGCAGATCGTCCTATTTTCACGATTGAGAATTTGGATGGTAAAAAAATTGGAGATCAATTCATTTAAAGGGTTGCGGCTGGAGATAGTCGATTAATTGGATCGTAGAGGAGGATGGAAGGAACGACGTTATGCGGTGATGGTGGCCGCGTGAATAAATATCTCGCGAGGAAGAGCCGCAAGACAAATACGAGAATAGAATAGTGGATAATGGCGAGTGGTTTCGGTCGTCCCCCTCCGGCTTAGCGGATTTAATTAACAATCGCCATTTTTTTACGCGTCTGGATTCTCTTTTGCCTTTTTCCCTTTCCCTTTCTTCGCGTGACGCGCTCAGGCCACAGATTCTCACTCTCTCTTCCTCCCTCCATTCCACCCCCTCTCTTTCTCTGCGTGCTCAGCCCTTTTTTATGTCTTTTTTCTGTCTTGCTTCGGAGGTTTCCGCAGAGGGTGGATTTTATTGGCCGAATAAAACGTTGACATTTAATACCTGATACTCTAGCATGTGTTGCATTGTTCTTTTACTTTTCATTTCTGTTTTTCTACTGGGAGTTGTATCTAAAATTAAGATTGGCAATCATAATGTTTTAACGGTGAATAATCTTTTTCTCATTGGCAGTTGGATTTGGGTGTATTTAAAATTCAAATTACGAATCGTGAATCGCGGTGTTGTAAGAAGAGATAGATATTTTCCAGCGAGTCACTTTCGACGAAATTTGGTTTCGTATATTTTGATGAAAGTGGATCTCGTTAAAAACAATCGGGCATCAAAGAAACGATTCTCGTCACGAGTGGAGAGGAAACCCTTTAGAAGCGGTTGCTCGAAAACTGCTTTAATTAAGCCACGGCTGGAGAGCTTTCCAGAAGCTACCGTTTACGAATGTAGCTTTATGTAGCTCGATAAAGGATACGCGTTCTCTTCAAGAATATCGCGATAAATCTTGCAAACTACCCATTTCAGATTTTTCCTTTCTTCGCCCTTTAACGTGCTTTCGCCATCGTGCAACCTGAACGAACCTAACTTTAAAGTTTAATTTTTCTCTCGTCATTCTTTCATATCTAAATTGTATCGTTTTCAGTAAAAGGAAGATATTTCTTCGCCTTATCGCGTAGGATGATATCTCCAAAGTTTGTGAATATAAAGCAGTCTTCAACGACTGTAACCGATTCTTCTGCTTTCGTGACGGATGCTCGCGATGCGAGGAGCATTCGTTGTCCAAACAAAAGGCAGGGAACAGAAACTATTGTACGAACGAAAGCTGGTAACACGCACATCCGCGCACGCTCGTCTTCGCCATTAAATCGAGGGCCCTTTTGTTCGCAGTCCTGAAACTGCAACAAAGTTTCGAACCCTCGAGGCGACTCGTCGATGTTGATAGAAACGAAAAGAAGCTCGAGAAGACGGGGGGAACCCACGAATTGCAATGCGTTTTCGGCGTCACGGTGTCTGGGCCCAAAACCGCATTGCTCGCAAGGAACGACGACCGTGACGCGAGATATTCCTCCTTTTGCGGTTCCCTCCGGCGCGGCAAAGATTTCACTGTCAAGTCCGACAGGAAACACACGTCCGGCCACATTTTTGCTTTCGAGTACGTCGACTCGTATGCTGTTTCTTATTTCGCGGATGTCTTACGTATATGTACGTGGATCGACGGTTTCCATTCAATGCGTAACGAACGATATCGACGTCGATTATTCGATGAACGTGTGTCACGATTAGTTCGGATAATCAAGGTTCTACTCTATTCCGTTCTCATTCCTTCTATTTTATATCATCATCTTACTACCGCAATGCTCATCTTCCTCCAATCCCAGCTCGTCCTAAGTATCAGCCAGCGAAATGAGCGAGGGAAGAACCCTCGATCCAGAGGGAACTCAAGTTCATTCTTTCTCCCATTTTGCTCATGCCTCGCGTTATCGGCCGTGTCAGAGAAAGTTGTGCGAGACGACGACGACGCGACGTCGTCTCGTATCGGGTCTCGGCGAGAATGTCGCGCGTTTACAATACGCGAGTTTAGTGTCTCGCGCGCGTACTCGCCAAGGAAACGGCGACCGGCGTCGACGTCTGGAGATACTGTCACGTTCAGTCGTTGACGTTGGCGACGGCCAACGGTTCTCGTTTCGATTCGACGCAGTGGTTCCGTTTTCTCTCTCTTTTTCTCTTCTCTCTTTCTCCGTCTGGCCTGTCCAAGCACAGTCGGAATTGTTCCCGCGGCGGAACCAACGCGGGGAACTTGGTTCCGCGGTCAGGAAATTGAATATCAACCGGCGACAGCTTTGTTTCGATAAAATTGTAACGAGACGTCGACACTGTGACGGGTCCGCGCGACGGATAAACGCGTCAATCTCGTTCGTCTCGTCTCTTTCTCCTCTCGTCGTTTTCTCGCCCCTTTTTTCATCCTAACTGCCAGTTCGCGTGTTTTCCCGATGAAATTGTTCGATTATTTGCGAACTTGCATCTCGTCGTTTTATCGCGCTCGTCTCTGCTAACGAGCAACGAACCGTTCCGTTCTTTCTGACATTGGCAATCTGACAATTCCGACGTATTTTTTAACGAACACTCAAAGCGCTCGCAAAATGCATTCTCACTTATTTGTCTTTTTTATTGTAGCAGAAATTCTTTCTTTACATCAACCGTATATCTCTACTATTCAATTTCAAAACGTTTTCTTGTAAATTCATCTAATTATACCGTGAGAAGTATCATATCTATTTTTGTCTCTATAGCACAAGACGAGAACACGTAAAAATTGATGTTTCGGAAATTCTTCGGATTCAACGATCGGTGTCTCTCATTTAAGCAAGAATACATTTTTCCCTAAAAGTGTTAAAAATAACCATTATATTTGGTCGATCTAACAGAAACTTTAACGCCAAATAATCGATACCTGCCTGATATGATAATCGTGTTCTAATTGTAGTAGGTGAAAAAAAGGTTGGAAGAGAGAGGAAACAGGCTGCTTTCTCGCTGTCACCACCCACCTTTTGCTGGATGTTCCGGGGCTCGCGCACGCATCATTGTACGTCGCATTAATGCGTCGACTCGGAACAGCTCATTGTGCATTATACGTGACATTGTGCTCTCGTTAACAATAGCGGGGTGTGGCGTTGCATCGTGCGCTCTCTTTGGTTCTCCCTCTCCCCCACTGTTTCCCTCCCTCTTTCGATTTGGCGGGCGAAATTTTTGTCGATTCTTCCGACCAAGCACGTCTGACCACCTTCTTTCCCATTCTACTGACGCGCATTCCACGTCGCGCTTCGAATTCGACGCAACGTAACCGCATTTGCGGTCAGCAATTTCCTCTTCTCTCTCCTCTAGCTTTTCCACGGCTCTGCCTAACGAACCTTCGACGCGCGAACGTTGTCGCGTCCTGCTGTTGATGCTGAATATATTAATGTCGCAATTAATTCGCGGCTGCCTCGTTTTCAACCAACCAGATGCGATTGTTTCGAGTTCTGTTTCCCGCTTTCGCGCATCCGCGCTTCTATCTCGTTACGCGTGCCAACCGGAACGGATTAATTGATCGAAAATAATTACGAAGACCGAGATTCGTCGAGAGTTATCTCTCTCTTACCCGTTTCTTTTTTATTATTCGGTAAGCTTGTTTCCGATAGGGGTTGGCCTTCCCCTTAATTTTATATCCTACGCACTTAATTTCCCAGCAAATCTCCATCGTCCGTAAGCCGTGCATGCTGAAATTTTATTCACCCGTTCCTCGAACGCGAAATCTCTCCAAACATCCATTCCAACCCTTTCTTCTCCCTCTTTCGATATTTATATTCGTAACGCGGCACGAACGTTTCCTTCGCGCAAAATTTAAAATGCAGATGGGCCCCTCGTTTAAGAAGCACACCAGCGTCTCGGCCTACGTCCCAATTAATTTCATTATCCCCGATCCAGCAACTCAAGTGCACCCTTTCCGCCATTCTGAAAGGGGAACTCGGAAGAGTAAACACGTAGCTCGGTTTCGTTCGAACGTGACACGCAGACGAGTCAATTTCGCGTTGAAATTCTCTCTTGCTTCGACCGCTAAACGAAGAATTTTTTAAACAGCACCACCCCGTATATTCTCCTTATCGTATAATACAACTGGCAGGTGGCAATCGTAACGGAGTAGAATAATTTGCGAGTCCCGAAGTCTCGAGTAGAATAGGGTAACCGGTTAACGAGCAACAAAGAGAAGTTTTCCAATCCATCGACAAAGGCCGCGAGGTACGTTGAATTCCTAATTACCGTTGCGTCCTTGTTGAATTTCCGGTTTCTCGGGAAGAAAGCTGGCTCGCAAGACGTTTCTCTTCCTCTCAATGTACAAAGTTTCGGCGGTTGCTGGCGCTATTCATACCTCGACCTGGTTGAATGGCCCTTTCTACCGTGACCACCCTTTCACCCTCTGTATCCACCGTCGCTGGCTCGCATAAATTAAGCAAACTACGTGTTTAAATGCAAAGCGAGACTCGCGAATAAGAAAGGAGAGGAGAGGCGCCAGAAGGGAGAGCACTAGGCCTGCTCGTTGTCCAGGCTCTGTTTGTTCTAAATATGCATGTTTCGCGATCCGAGGGTGAAAATCAGCCCCGGTCCTCGTGTAAAATTGAGTCACGTATTCGAGCAGCCAATTCCCGACACAAGGGGTGTCTACTCTCCTCTCTTTCTCTCTTCTCTTTGAATGGAAATCGATATCGCGACAGTGTACCGCGATAATCGTGTTTTTCATACCTTGTTCGTTCGTCGGTCTAACAGTCTAACAAGGGGTGGCACTCTGTTCAACATAATTTCGTATATTTCGTGTTTCGTATACGTGGACGAAGAGCGACGTAGAATCGAGTAAATTTCTACTTCAAAATATTTTTAAAGAACGAACAGCGATCCGAAAATTATACTCAATTTTTTCTCTTTGCGTCATTTGCCTGATGCAGCTGCTTCCTGTACGAAAGATTCACTTGGAATATTCTCCGATGGATATCCAGAAACTGCCGTAAGCGCAGCTCCATTTATAAATCATTTCCAAAGCAAACCAACACGTCGAATTTCTCCTGTGCGAGTAGCTTTCTCTGCTAGATCTCGTCCTCGATTACCAAGCATCACGCCGAGTATCCATGGTTGTACGTAACTTATCTAAACGACGCGACGGATCAGGTATACAAGGGAGGAGCGTACTACGGTGGCGGCGTTTCACGAAATTTCATCAGGAAGCTCGTTCCTCCTGGACGCCCATGACGTCTCGGAACGAAGGTAAACCGCAGTTCGAGGCTTTATACCAGACACTCGGTTGGATGTTGCCTGCAAAAGGGGTTGAGAGTACTTGGAGGGAGGCTCCATCGGGCCCAAGCCGGGTTTCGGCATTGTCTCGGCTGGGTTTTACGAGGTGACGGAAACTGACGAGAGGACGAAACATGGAAAGGGAAACAAGAGAGACATACTGGGTCGAGGAGGTAACAGAAGGGGTGGAAACGGAAGGAGAGGGTTAGGACGCTAAGGGCGGGCGTTCTTCATGGGGAGAAGGAAGTTTACACCTACCTGCTAATTTTACGAGGTTAGTTAACTCCTATAAGAAGCTTACAGGACGAGGCTTTTACACGGACTTGGTAATTTCATAATTTAAACGAGCTCTCCCTCTACCGACGTTACTCGGCCGCAGACGAAAGCGTTCTTTCTCCTTTTCCGCCTCTTATTCGTTCTTCTTTTTAATCTCCACTCACCTTGTTTTCCCTTTCTTTCGCCAAGAACCTTTCAAACGCAGAATCATTTTGTTCGAAATATTCGCGCAGAGAATACGCAGGATTCTTTGCAAAAGTACGAGGGTGGTGTTGCGAGCTTGTTATGTAAATGCAGCTGCCGATGTATTTTTGTTCCGTCCGTCGACGTGCAACGTGACATGCTCACCGCAGTTCTTCGCTTTAATAAGTCACATTCTCGTTCTTCGTTTCGGTTGTCGTATCGTGGTGTTTTATTTGTCGTACACATCGTTGAAAGGATGGAAAAAGTAGGCTATCGAGCAATTTCGACATTAGAATAAAATTAGAAGACTACGAGAACAAGACGTAACGAAGTACAACAAAATCAAAGATGCAACGATCGGACATTTGGCAACGGGAATTCGGAGAATCGCATCTTTCATAACGCTCCCACGGAGAGTAGCACGGATCGATGTTACGAGTCGTCTTTTTGAAGGCGCAACTGCTCGCTTCAGCCTTCGCTGCTCATTAGACGTAACCGAGTTAATTCTCACGACGTGTACGTCTCGAGTCGACTGCGAATTTCCATGCAAATTCATTGGACGGGCGTTTGGCAGTAAAATTTTAGTGGCCTCGCTCGCCACCCCCTGTCGCTCGAGGAAACTTTACAGACTCTGTAATATCCCTTCTCTTGCTCTCTCAAAATTAACCGAGCCTCGTCGTTCTCCACCCTATAAAACACGTTCCATCGAACTCCGATAATTTGCCAATATTTATCCTTTACGCTCAATTCCGTACCATACGATTATCGTGTAAATTTCGTGGCAAGTAAATAGGAGGGTGAAAGGCTCGTGGAACGAGTCGATCGAAAAAGTTGTTCGTCAGAAAATCGTCCTCTCGATAGGATCTTTGCTTTTTCGCAAGGTACCGTTCTGGTATTACGAGCTCTGTTCGGAATTGGACGAAAAGAAAGAGAGAGAGAGAGAGAGAGAGAGAGGAAGAAAAGGTAGGGAGGCGAGTAATTTGCAAGGTGGTTTACAACTCTTAATCCTAGTTCTTTCACGGGACCATTAACGACTAACGAAGCATTGTCGACTCCCTTCCTCCATGAACGGGGCCGCGAAACTTTCCGAGACATTAGGGACACGAACGAACGATAAACCCGGCGAATTATGCCTCGATTATGCAAAATACTAGAACGGGACACGTCTATCGCCGAAACGTTCGTCGATCGAGAATTTGTCTTATCTGTCTAGTTATAACGATTGGTCTCGTAATCTCATATTGTAAGAATGTAATAGCTTTGAGATCGAACGTACGTATAAACGTAATATGCAAATTTGATACGCAACTTTAACGTTTTATCTTATCGTTTAAATTACTAATTTGTAATTACGCACGTTATATAAAAGCCGGAGAAACTTCAGAATAATCCGGTATTACTGATTCTGAACTTTATAAAAGATGGAGAACGCATTACGCGTGTTTCCTCCCTTCTACCTTAAACTCGTTAAAAATATGCAAAAATTATTCTTCGATCAGCTGCTACTACTTTGTAACCTCCTCACGATCCATCCTCCTTTTTCTCCCTTCAGGCATCTGCATCGTCCATAAACAGTTTTTATTTACGGGAACCGTCAGTTTCGCGAGACTCGAAGCGAGCCCATTCGCATGTAAATCGCTTTTTCCATCGCCGCCACGGCTTTCGCTGCCGGAGATATGCAAATATCGCTAATTACTGGTAGCGACGGGATTACACGGTTCCTCGGTGCCCCCTCTAATTCCTTCCTTGATTCTCTTCCATCTTCCGTATCCGTCGTTCGAACCCTTTCCTTTCCGACGGAGGGGAGCAGAAGCTTTTGGCTTCGTTTGCACCTCTTCGACGTCGTTCGTCCAAGTTGTTGGGACGATGTTCCGCTGCTGGAACGAATTACGAAAAGGTTCGCGAGAATCTTGCGAAAGACTAATGAATCTAACGCAGAAATTTAGATTGGCTACATCCTACAAGCCGAATCTTATTAGTTTCTTAACTTCGTTACATAAGTACACGATTAACGCGAATCTCTACTACCAACAACGTGTGCTTACGTCATTGATCAATTATCATCGGATAATTGATTACAGTAAAAAAAGGCGTTCTATCTGAAGCATAAAGTAGGTCGATCTTAAAATGCAAATTGTAACAGGAGAAACATCAGTTACCGAGAGCAATCTTAACGAACAATTTTTACAACAACGTTGCTCGCTGGCTCCATTCGTTCGTAAAAATTTATTTCGACTCGATACCGATTCCACGTCGCTATAGCGCTAGCCAGGGAGGTGCGATTTTCAGCAAAAGCTTTTTGCCTAAACATTCCTCGCTTGCGCGCTTCGCTCACGCGTAGGATTGGTATTATCGCGTCGGACCAAGTTTTTACGAGCGAGCGAAGCCAGCGAGCAACGCGTGCGGTGTTTCTTTACCATAGCTTGCACTTTACAAATCTTTCTTTTGTTAATAACATTGTAAAGAGTAACGAGCGGCGGTTAAAACCTTCCGAAGGTTACTCGGCAGAGTGTCCTTGACACATCCGCCAAGGTTAAGGTCAACGAAGCTGGCTACCCTATCGTCAACGTTCGCGCAAAATACATCGGTCTTGAATATGCGACGACTATTTTAAACGCACGCTAACACTTCTGGAAGAATTGAATTTCGCTACATCAGAGCTGGCGTATCACGCTTTACGCAGATACTCTGAAGTAGGTGCTAATACTCGCGGAAATATCACGTTGCCTCCTTCGTTCCTCCGTAGTTCAGCGTACAGAGATAACAGAATGCTCTCTCATCTGGCTAAAGCAGTGTTCGTCCAGGGAATAGCGTGTTCTTCACCCTCGAGGTCGGAGGTTGCGACTGATAAGAGTCCGGAATTAAGCTCCATCGTCAAATAGGCAGACGAGACATCCACGCGTTCGCTTCCGACGTGTCGACCTTTCTCTGGCACGTGATTCACGCGGCGGGATAAGAACGATGCAAGGACGGGAGACGAGGTGGTTAACGGTCGTAAAGGAAAATTAGGGAGCTGGCTAGGATTAGCGATACGAGACAAAGCTACGTTCGGGTGAGGAACATTCAGGAAATGGAGTCTATTCATTCCAGTAGCAATGAATCCGACGCGAGGCGAGTCCTGGTCCACGCTGCAGGCTGTGGATCACTCGCTGCTGGTGATAAAGGACCAAGGATTTGCCCGGATTGCGCTGTTTCTCGAGGCTTTATGGACTTGGTTGCGTTGCCTGTTACGTAGTCCGGCTTTACACATTCAGCTCTCTCTTTACGTGACGCGAATGCTTCGATCGGAATTGATCGTGTATCGAATCGACGCAACTTTGATCATTAGACTGCGGACTTTTGTGGAAATTTATTGTTTTACGCAATCTTTATTGTAACTAAAGAAATAGAACTTAAACAGAGATTCGTTCTTTCCTAGCTGTGAAAAGATATAACGAATATTCTACGTGGTATATTTCACGCATTTTTATATATCACTCGTTCCGTGTCTTTCTGCATCTGTATCTTTCAATCATAAAAAATTATGCGATTACTGATTATTGCGTAACTATTAGATAGGACGAATTCTATGGAGTTTGTTTAAAGATTAAACAAATTTTTCCTCGAGAGTTCTATCGGCGTGTTCAAAGAGTCGTACAGTTCTGTTCACCCGTAGTCTTCGATTGTACTCGATTTCTATCAAATAGTCCAATTCGTCAAGTCGCATACGGTGGCTAAAACAGAGTTGCTAGTCATTGCACAGCCGCGCGTGGACTCTTCAATTCCTGTACGATGGTATCGTGTACGACGTCGTGTACCAGGAGGAGGCAAAGAAGGCGTGTATCCAACCATTGTTTCTGTGGCCCTGGCCATGGGACGAGATTCGTGATAAACGACACGAGAAACGACGGACGTATATGCTGCCGTTGTTGGTCCCTCGTGTGTTTCTTTCCTCCTTTTCACCCCTCCTTTTCTTGGTTCGCGCACGTTTCTCCGCACGACCCGTCGAAGAGAGGAGGCATCCTATCTGCTGGTAGGATCTTCTGGACACGTACACGCGTGTTCGCGGCCTGCCGGTCGAAGCATGGATGCGACGCTGGTTATTACCAGGCCGTAATGAAAGGTTCCAGTCCCGCCATCCAAATTATTCCTGGATATAATGTAGTTATATCTTACGTCACACTGCGTTAATTCGTTCGTGCTGCATTTACTTAGTATTCACTACGATGAAGACGAGTTATGTAATTTAGATACATTAAGATTTCGCACTTGGTTTCTCATTTTCGATTATTATCGATTGAAAGCTAATTCAAATCTCTAGAATTCTTTTCACGTGGAATACGGTTCTTCCGTGATAAAGAGAAATCAAAATCATCGCTATCGCCGATACTGTTGCCTTCGAAATTACTTTAAAAAAAAAAAAAGAAAAAGAATGTCTCGTTAGGACAGAAGTATTTGGGCATAAAATTATTCCGCTATTTAAAACAATAGAATTCCGTTTATCGGAAGGAACGGATTAAGAAACGCTCATCGTCCATTATATTATTTATATAAAGAGAGTTCGGCTATTCTTGACCAGCGATAAAGCATCGAGGAAACAAAAGCGCAAGCAGATAATACTCTCCTTAGAATCCCCGCAATAATCTAATTTACAATCTCCCCGCGTCTTATCCCGCTTTCACAAAGGAATTCCTCTTATTATCGTAAAGATAAAGGGAATATCCATCATCTTGGTCCCGCGTGGACCGACAGGAATTCCCGAAGATAACCAACGGAGAATACCATCGAAATGGTCAGAATTATTCGCGACTCTGGTAGAAACCTAGACAGGGTACAGTGTCTCTGAGCAAACAGGCCAATAATCCAGCGTCGCGCAATAAACGGACCGGTTTCCCCGGGCATGGACAAAGGGATATCCATCTGATAAAGCGCACATGACGATCGTGTGGGATGTATCGTGCTCTCCGGGGGTGGCATGAGGTACGACGGTTATTACCGAGCTATAATGAGAGGGTGGACGAACGAACAGGCATCGGAGCCATTTTTAGATAAGGCGAAGCTCTCTCGCTCGCTTGCGGTCAGGGGTTGCGTCGAATTACGGGAGACACGGACAGAGGGACCATTTTCATTACGCACCACCCCTTCACCAGTTTCTCTCGGGATGAAAGCGCGTGGGCAAACATGGCTCGGGAACGTCGCTAACCCAAGATATATTTCCCTTACGCTCGAACGCGCAAATGTCTTAGCAGTTGCCCTGGCTATTTCGATTCCTCGAAAGGGGTAGTCCATTGGGAACAAAGGAAATTTCGAATGGTAGCCCGAGAGTGTATTATTTTGGACTATTCGACCGTTTCGTTGTAGCCTAGAGGGTGGGTTTGATAAGGCAAGTTTCGTGTTCTTGGGTCGGATCGAGGCGGTAATGGATTTGATTTTATTGTTTCAGAGATTGCTGGAATATTACTTGGCCGATACTTTTATTTTTCTACTTTCATACATTGCCTCTTACGTAACATCGAAAGTAAATTATTTAAAATTAAACGTCGAAATACATCGGAGGTATTCTTACGTTTGTCGTTATTTTTGTTTCAGGTAAGCTGTGATTCTCGAGGAATACGTAAAACAGATAACTCGTCAGGATAAACTTTATGGGTAAAAGAATCTCGTTATATACTAACAACGATATATTACTTTCTCGATCAAGCCATACTTTCCCCGTTACCCGAAAATTTATACAATTCCTAAAACACACGATTCTTCTTACTAACAACTAAAAATTTATTCCATCACGCGCTTAACGCGAGCTCTTCCGAGCATCTTAAATTTATCGAGCGGAAGAACCGCCTGTCGTCCAATAGATTCTCGCGGCGAAAGCGGCCGTGCCTTTACGGATTAGCCTATAATCGTAATTTCGCCCTCGGGCCAAGGAATTTATACCTAGCAGTAAACCCTTGGAAATATGACCGTGTTGTTGGAGGCGACACGCGAATGCGCGATTTGATGCGCGCGCCCTGTTCTCAGCCAAACGAAGAGAGAGAAGATCGTAGGTCCTCGTGGATCATCGCCGCGGTTGTCGCCGCGAAACGAGAACCGTATTGCATTCGGTCCGTCGTCCAGGGTCGCTGAATCGGGATATGCCAGCTTTTATTAGCGCGCAGTTGCTTCACGGGTATCAGCGCGTGTCGCATCGTTGCAAGTAAATCATCCACGGATGCTTCCAGAGTCCCTTTGTGCTGTCAGAAACGCTTCGACGAACCCACGTGCGCTTCTCCTCGTTGCTTATCCGATTAGGGGACACGGTACGCGTTGCTGGATCGAATATTGTTTGGGTAATTCTTAGGATAATAACGCCACGAGGATGTCTCGGATTTGGATAAGTAGATTCGGCGGTGATAAGACGGATAGAGTTTCTTTCATTTGTGTCACTAAACGAGTCGCTAGATTGGAAAGTTTGTCGTAGATTTTGAGTTGGTAATACGAAGCGGAGAATTAATGCGACTCAGATATGGAAATAGAAATATGTAGGAGCAAGAAATATGAAATCGCGCATATATTAACGGAATATTATATTTCAAGAGACTTAACGAGACAGTGGATATTTCGGTGATCTCCTGACGCGCGTGCGAGTTTCGACAGAGACGCGTTCGCATCGAAATCCGCACCGAGGACCGGTTACTGGTTGTGCAATATGAACGTCGAGAGCTGCAGAGAAGTTCGCTTGGTGGGAGAAAAGGTTCACTGGAGAAAAAGAACAGAGACGAATGCGGTCCGGTTAAGTCCCAGGGGGTGGTTGTCGTCCTTGTACCATATTACCACTCCGAATGTTTCTCATGGCCTTTGTGGACGTGATTAAGGCGTGACACCCTGGAGAGGGGAATACTCGAAACTCCTTTTACCTTTAATTATATTCTTCGTACATCGATTGTATGGAAATATTAAACGTAGGATGCGAAAAGTCGTATGATTAAAAATTTCTCCTGGATCAGCCTGTATATTCGTAAAATTGTTACGTTTTTATAGAATCTGTACTTTAATTCCACGTGGATGTTTTTATTAAACGTATTAATTCGTTTCGCAAATCTATAGGAAATTCTCGGTCGCAGCCGGAGCGACTCAAGTAAATGTAGATTCAAAAGTCTCGGTAGGAATTACGAGGGAGTGGTAAAGCAAGAAAAATAGATTTTCGTGCAAGGGCGAACGACATTGTGTCCCTAGAGGAGTTGAAGGCGGGGGCGCGCCTCCGCATATCGCGTTCCAACAGTGGGTGTTGCAAGACGATCTCCTCTTAATCGACCGGTGATTTACGAGTCGCGTCGCGAGATTCGCTACGATGATTGCCCGGCGATTTCGCGCAGCTGCGACCCAACTTCGGCCTAGGATTTATGCAATTATCGTTACGTCACACTCGCCGAACCAGGCTTGTAGCTGCACGCACCTGCAATCAGTCACGAGGAAGGGAGTCCAAGGAGACTTGGGTCCATCCTTTCGAGTTCCCGCTTCTTCATCCTTTTATTTTTCCACCAAAGGGAATAAATTTTTCTACGACGCGAATCCTGTACGCAAAATGGCGATACGCGTCATCGATTTTAAAACGTATATTTTTCAATCCTGTTTATAATTACAGAAACATTGGGTGTTACGATATCGAAGATGTTGCCTCTTAACAGTTATTTGACTTTCTACAAAACTCTGTCAGCCATTTTCAAAAGGCTTACTAACTGCTTCTTTTCGTTTCTTAATCGTGTCATATTAATCGGCGACTTTCTAAGCGACGTTAGAACAAGAAAAAGAATTGTTCTACCGCGATCCAACCCGAAACGTTCAATTACTCTGTCATTTTTCCTTACATCATAGCCGTAATCGAGAATACTAAATCCCCGATAGAGAACGTAATTCCAATGTCTATGTTCCTCTCTTCTGGCAGGTCTTCAACGCGTCGCGTATCTCGTTTCTAGTCAACGTGGGCGCCGACTACGTGACTAATCAGTCCACGACCCTCGTCATCGGGTCGTTAACCTCTCATAGAATATCGAGACTGTGTATCCTCTCGTTTCTTTCTTATCCCTGTTGTCCTACTTCTATTCCGAGACCCCTCGAATCTCCCTCTTACCTGCTCTTCCTTTCCAAACCTAACCCACTTTCTCCACGAAATCTGCCAAACTTACTTCACCGAATTTCCTTGACCGTACCGCCAAAACTCTTCGCGGTTTCGTGGATCCACAGCCACGTCGCGGAAAGAAGGGCACCGCCTCGATGCAGAGGATCGGTAACCAACTGTAATTCGAGATACGCATCGGGAACACCGATCGCTTTGCAGAGAAGAAAGGCGAGAGAGACGAACCAAACGAGGAGAGGCTGAGACGCAAGGGAAGGTTTACTCGGTGGACTCTGTCGAGGTCTCGCCCTCGTTTCGCTTGCACGGGAGGAACACGGCTCTCGCGGAGGTCTGTGACCTTAAAAGTTACTCCGGTGAGCAGCCGCGTCGCTTATACAGTGTGTAATAAAAGGAACGTTATCTTTTTGCTTTGTCGTCATTCAGAGAATTAGGTGGATTAGGAGCTTACTGGCAGCTTATCTCCGTTTCGTACCATTTTTAGAACGCTCTTCTAGTAAAAATAAATAAGAGTTCGTTTCTTCTTTCGCGATTTTAACAATGAATTGTTTCTTACCGTTACAAAATATTTTACGTATAGTAGTTCTGTAGAATATTTTGGTTTTTCAACTTTTTTTTTTAATTATTTAGAAAAGAAAGTAGTTTTTTTTTAGCGATTTAAAATTGTTTATTGAGCCCAAGAATACAGTTTTAGGTACATATTCACAATAAACGGTTAATTTTTGTAATTATATGTTAGGCAAGGTACCGATACGCGGCGGTACGACGTAGCCATGCTGTATTATGTGTCGGCGCTTTACATTTTTCGTTGTATAATACAATTTTTGGGTTTAAGCCGCTGGGGAGCGGAGCTTTTTTTTTTATTTTTTTTTAGAAAAGAAAGTAGTAAGCCTTCTTCTATGACACCTTGTACCTGAAGGAGGGGGCGGATCGGTCAGGTGAGCAAGAGGGAGGCAATACAACGAGACGCAGACGAGCAGCCGCGAGTACCGAGTAACCACACCTAGCCGAGCAGAGCCGCCTCGTATAGATACGAGTCCGATCTGTCAGGTAGTCCGTGATACATGGGCATGTGCACATAATAATATCGTGTGACAGGCCGCAAGATAGCTGGCGTGGGTCGACAGACAGGGAGTGCCACTTCAAACCGCGTCTCGCCTTCTCTCCTCTTTCTCTGTGCTCTTGCTGGCCTGTTTCTCTTCATGCCCTCTCTGTCTTTCCTATGTCCTTTGACATTGCTTCTCCCTCTGTCTTTTTCCTACAATTCTATGGAAAACTCGTATAAAACCGTATACTTAATGTTATAGGTCTATAACGTTTTATTTTATGAAACAAGTTGCATAATCAGAGTTGTATTTATCAAATGCCTTCGCAATGGACCTAAAGTAATCGAAACAGAATCAAGAGATCAAACGTGATATTCAATATATTACCTCGTAGGTGATCATTCATAACCGGTGACTAACGTTTCAACGGTGAAATGATTATATCGCTAGGTTGTGTGTTCGCCAAGGGTTGAACAAGTTTGAAGGGGGGAGGTTATTTCGAATTCTTCGGAATTAAGGAAGGTTCCATAGGGAGCGGAATGTGTCAGGAACTTGAGGGATGAACCATTAGACGGACCCGAAGATTTCGTGAGATCTCAAGGGTTTTGAGAGTAGAATTGCGAATTCAGGATGTTGGAGATTGGAAAGCTTAGAAATTGGAGAAAGAGAAATCGAGGATACAAAGGACTAGATCATCTAACAATAAGTGTTATGTTAGCATCCGAGACCCATAGTATCGGATGTAAAATGGGATGTAGAATTACAGTGAGCATGGCGAAAATCGCTTCATTTAAGAGGGTCGTCGCTGTAAATGTTGCAGAGGATACAGCTAATAAACGTCAGCGCGCTAATTCGCGAAGTTAACGACGATCGCTCGTTACAGCTTTACGATCGCTTGTAGCAGTTGGTTGGCAATCTACCCATGGAAAGTCGTAGCGAACGTAGACTGTCGATATATTGAGCCTGCTAACACCGCTTTTGAAAATGTACTCGGTCAGCTGCGATAAGGGTTGCACAATATCTTCGATAATTTGATCAGTACCTGTATCGACAGATATGTAAATGACCATTGACTATGGTGTTTTCGCGTTAAATTGATTCTCGTTCAGGAAAGGATCATTTCTGTCATGTTCTACACACATACACAGAGTGTATCTCGTCATCGTTCTTATATACAAATCGTTTCTTTACGTCGTAATAAAAATTCTACAAAGATACTCTATTTGCTCTACAATTTGCGACGCTTTCACGATATTCAAATTGGGTAGTCGAAAAGGATCTCGAATTCGAATCTTAGTGCACAATTGTATTTATTATCCTTGGCCGCGAGATTTCTTCGTCACGCGATCCTGCGGAGTATCTAAATCTCAGCCTGAGCATGGTTTAAGTCTGAGTATAATTTACGGGCTACGCCGAGCCTTTGCAGAGGATTGTCAGATAAATCTGTAGCAAGAGTTCTCCGCCAGCTTCGGAACACTTGCAGCACGCGCCGCAGATCGCAGATCTACGTAACTACCGCCAAATTAGTCGATATTCTATTTGCCGGTAGCCGTGGCTCGTACGTGGTTACAACGATCTGCCAATTTTCTACAAGCTACCGATATATCGCTTGCAATTGAAATACTATAGCTTTGCATCGATGGTCGGGCGCAAGAAAGTTGCTACATACGTATGTAGCAGTATTTATTTGAATCGATCACGTAAGAATATCTTCGGAAAGAAATTAGAAAAATATTTTTGACAATACGCGCAAACTCGTTATCTAGTATCGTAATTTTTTTGGAAAGTGCACACATTTATAAGATTTATATGACAACTGGTATATAATTAGGAGCAAGAACGTTGGCTTTTCTTATACACGTTGTCCAGTACAAGAACGAAACGTGATATCGCCAAGTAAACCTATGTATAAGGTAGAATTATGCATTCCAATTAATCGATACGACCAGGAGAGTTGCCAATTTCATTCCACGCATTGTACAGTCACAGATTTGAAATAGATACAGTAAGGCGAACGGGGTTATGGTACATCTATGCGTTTCTATTAATTGGGTGGAGTACATTCCTATCGAACATACGTTACGCATTTGTACTATCGTCAGGGACGCGTATCAAACAGGAAATGGAAATTGCGAAGTTGCACAATGCCCACGCGACCGAGAGATCTCCATTCAAGCGTGTACTTTATTGATAATTCAATAATTGTAGCTTTCCAATCCTTGTATATCGCCGTTTGAATCTTCCATGCAGAAAGCTGGTGACAGTATTTGAACGTTCGTACAAGCTTTTATTATAAAATAATAATAATAAAAATATAAATTACACATTACGTACCAGCAGGAATGCACGAATACTTTCAGCGTAAGATTATCTTACTGATTAGCAAAGAAAACGTTCTCCTACTGCTAATAACCTCTTCTACGAGGCCAACCAATTTTTCCCGATCTCGAACCAGGTAACGAGAGATGGTCGCGCGAACTGGATCGCGATCTGGTTCCGTGATGGATCTCCGCGAGAAAAAAGAGATGGCGAAGACCAGCGAAGAGGAATGAAGAGGAGAGAGAAGACTAGTCTGGTCAGACGCAGCCACGCAGTCTCTCCCTTCGCGTCGCGACGATCTCGATTTCCGATCCCAGCTTTTCGCCGGTTCTTCAGGTTTCTAGCTCTCCGGGGGACGATGTCGGACGAAAAAGCTGACCGGTCGCGTTTCCTTTTTTCCGTCCAACGTCACGAACCCGTTGCTCGTACAGACTCGTTTCTAACCTTCTTACGTTAGCGAAGCATTCCTACTTTTCTTTTAAGAATTTTAATACGATTCAATTCACGTAACTTACGATAGCTTGGTATTTTGTTAGCAATTTAGTTAAAGTTTGAATTATATGAAACAGCACTCGATAGGTCACGAAAATATAAAGGTGAGAATTTGGAAAGAACGTTCACCAAACAATCGCCCTGTGTCCAATCTGAAAAACAGGTGTTAAAAAATGTTGATTTTGTTTCGTAATCGTCCCTTACCAGCGGAAAACGCTGTCAATCCAGTGATCGATATCGGTTTTCCGCTGGGAAGACGCGCGTGTACCGTGGAGGATGTAGAAAATTTCGCGCGACACGGAGAGTACGACTGCCGCATACGAAAACATTCGCGTCTACGAAAATTGAATTCCAAATTGAATTCGCGATGAATTTCAATACGCACTAGTACTGAAACCGATCCAAGTCCGCCTTCTTTTAACCACGAGCGTCCGTTCATAAATATTAGAACGCTTATAGAAAAGTTTCAGCCTTACGACATTTTCTTTCAATAGATTAAGATTGATTTTTAATCAATTAATTACTTTTTACCGGTGGTTACATGTATAGCAAGAAAGTTGTTTAAAAGGAATTCTATGATATATTTAAAAATTAAGAAACGATTTCTACGATATATTTAAAAACCATCGAAATCTGCGAAGCGGATGAGATATCGATAATTACTTTTTCTTTATTATCTGATCAATTACCACCATATTTTGACGCAACATGTGCGAACGGGCATGTAAAGTGCTCCAATATCAGTAACATCAAAGATATTCGCAACGACTCGGTAATCTTAAGAAAACTTATCTTACCTCGGGTTGTCCCATTACTCTCGAAACTTAACGATGAATCCTCCATTCTGTATATTTTCCTTGGGGTAGTTTACCGCCGCGTTTGGTGCCGTGACATCTTCCAGCCAACTGTCTAAATAAAATATAAGCGATACACGGTGCTTATCTCGACTTTATCACGCTCTCGACGCGTTTACAAGCATCATCTTCTATCACGATAGCGATATACGTTTCAGAGAAGCTGAAAGGGAGCTGAATGTACCTCGAAGGACCGCCGCGTGTTTTTCCTTTTTCCAACGGAAGCGAACACGACACCGGACGCTTGTTTCTTCGTCAGAGAACACGTTGCAGAACGAACGTGGCGCAGAGTCTCGATCGGCATTGATTTCCAGATCGTTTGCACGCTTGCTCGCTCGTTTAATTGAACCACCTACGGGAAAAGAGACACGGTTACAAGAGAGAAAGGGAGACATTGGCGATGAGTACCGGTTTTCTGCGACCACGTAGGCCCGTTTTAATTTATTATCCGGACCCGATCTCTCGGCTAATGGAATGCCCGGCGTGGCTCGCGGAAAAGCGCCCGGCATTTCTATCCACCTCCGTAGCCGACTTCCAACAACGACTACTTTTTACGAGCACCGCCTCGCCGCGCCGTGTGTCGTGTCGTGTTCGACTTCGTTTTGTCGCGATCGATCGTTCACTCACGGTGATATAGGAGATTGTAGAGCATCGGTAACGTGCTTTAAAATGGTTTAAAGGAGAAACGAGGATTGTCGGATATGTCGAGATACGCGGAAAAGAGTCTTAGTTCTCGGATACAAAGATACAGTGGCTGTAAAAAGTATATTTGTACATACCCTTATTATTCAACCGAGCGATCTTTTTAGCAGGCTCGACATTTTATGTTCATATTATTCGATTTTTATAGTCGTATAAGAGTACTAACGATCGCTATATATGTATTTTGGAATACGTTCTTCCAACTTTCTGCAAGTTTTTAATTTTCTGTAAGTAAGTTTTGACGTGGAATTGATCGACAGCGTATTGAATTCAACGATTGTTCTTTTATAATAGATCCCTGAAGGAAAAGTTTCAGCCGATTTATCCTGTAACAAGGCACGAATCCGTTGCTAGCGATAGAAATGCGTAGGAGTGACAGGGATAAGCGCGAGCCGTTGGTTCGCGGCGTGTAAATCGTGAAAGCACGCAACAACGTATTTTTCGGGAAAATTATGACATCGTACGAAGACGTAATCGCGACAACCTGAGACAGACAAGAAGCGGTCACGTGTAAAACCGCTCGAAACGATTATTCGTGACCGGCATCTGCGGGCGGAAGTGGAGGTGCAATCTTCGCGCAGCTGCCCGATAAACCGAATGCGTCTGAGGAGCGTGGAAAAGGTGACGTTTCTATGCGGAAGTACGATCGAACGCGATAGAAGAGATTGGCTTCGGTCTACGACCAGTTTTTTCAACGATGTCGCTCCAACTGTTCGCCTAGGGTGCTGCAAGACTAGTACTTCGACGAAGGAAAAAGTTCCCTGTCCGTTTTTTGATGGATGAGGAAAAAAGACACTCAAGGGAGAGAAATATGACTTTGACTAAATATAAATTTGGAATTTTTAAAGTGGAGTCAACATACTAAACGTTTTACTCGTATAAAGCTGAAATTACGCGTGGCTGTAACGTTATAAAAGATTGTCCTGTGTTAAAAAAATCGGCCGACTTTATTAACAAATTATTGCACGTATGTCGCCTTAGTTAAAAATCGCTTGAAAAGATATAAAGTGCGTGGGAGTACGAGTTAATAGCAAAAAAGCATAACTCTATTTACCTAAATTCCATTCATCGGAACGAAATTTTGGTTGATGCCCGAATCACTGAATTTCTGCTGCTTTGAATTCGCTCGTCTGAACATGAGCTTTTATCGCGTGAACGAAAAACGATCGATGAAAAATTGACGAGCTTCTATTAATACGAACTTCAATTACATAAGTGACTCGTTCTTCGATTCGGAACTCAAATAGAGTTCCACTGCGAGTCCGTAGGTAAGTCAATATTACAGGAACTTTATTTTTCTAAGGTGCATACTCACTGTAACTAGTATTAGCTGTGGCTACGACAGGGACCTTGTCGCCGGGCGGTGGGCAGTGTATAAGCGGGTTGGCGAACCAGCAGCGATATTTCGAGGGATGCGATACATAAAGGCGGACAATCGTTAAAGGAGCGCGGCTGGTCGCCACAGACTTTACGACTTTCCCGCGTCATAACTCACCGGGGGCCAATTATTGCGAGAACAATGGGTTTTTCTGCCGTTTGGCTATTACGGCACACCGAGAGGAGCTTCGTCTTCGTGGTATAGTCTCCGTGTTGTACATCGTTGCGTACGACGTACGTTGTGGTTCGTTGTCGAGAGCGGTGTTCCGCCGCGTTATATCCGCTTCGTTCGGCTTTCATCCAGTCGCCACGTCCCCTCGTTTGCATGGTAAATGCGCGCGGAAGGATAATTGACAACCGGTGGCTGTCGCGAATTTCCTTCGCGTTTAAAAAAGGAAAAGTCGCGATGCGTGCCGGGACGTGTCGCGTGGACAGTGAATCACGCCGCCTACGCGACACGACAACGCGCCTCGAACATCGCAACTTGGCTTTCGATGGATAAAATTATGCTTCATAGCGAATTTTGCGTTTGGCGCTGAAAATCTTGGTAAATTGAAAATATTTCTAATTCGGAATAACAGTGTACGAAGGATTTTATTCCTTGCCTTGGCGTAATTTTTTCTAGAGCGCGGATTTTATCCACTTACGGGAAATCTGAAGTTCCAACAGTGCACAGAATGCGCGTAATATGCGAAAATATGTATGACGTTCAAAGTATAATATTTCTTATAATATCTAACAGCTATGATTGCTTTCTACTTAGGTTATGTTTTATTTCATTAACGTCTATGCAATTTCACATCCCAAAGATACGAATCTAGTCGAACATCTACGTAAATTGAAATTGATGAAAATCTTTGTCCGGAATTAAAGACCAAAAATAGGAGAATCGACGAGCGCAGAAAATTAAAAACATTCAAAGACGGAGTTTCAAAGGGCAAAAGTCTGGTTGTTCGTTCCGACATCGTAACAACTTCAATTGCATTCGGCGGAGCAGTCGGTCATTAGAAGAGGGATCAAAAGCGAGCGTAACGGTTCCGTGAAATTTTTAATGGACGATGATTCCTTTAAGCGCACCGGGGGCGTAGCATGCTGTTGCATCGGATCTTTCCTCCGTGTCGGTTTAAAAATAACCGGCAACCCTGCGACGTTTGTCGACACCTTTGTACCCGCCTCTGGTCGACGTTTCTCGTGATGACTTCGAGGAACTCGTATCAAGCCTCTGACGAAAACGAGTCGTGACTTCTGAAACCCGTACGAAAGAGTAGGGAAAATGAACTACATCCGTAAAAACTCTTGACGTTATCCAAAAAGAAAGGAAGAAGTTCCTTTGGAACTGTACTTTTTCGTTCTTCAAAATAGTAAAGGAATCGTTATTATTGTTTTTACTGCTTTCTTATTTTATTTTATATGCAGGGTTGAATTTGAGAATTTTCATATTTCGATGAAAATAGCGACGCAAGATATTTTATAAACGATACTTATCCTCGAAATGATCTTCTCTTATAAATCCTGAACGAGGATTCAATTTTTCAAAATGTCCATTTTTAGTACAATACCGCTGGTCCCTACACATCGAGGAAAATTTATCAAATTGATGGACAGCGATTTCTATTCGTTCAACTCGAAAAGATCCTATCGAGGAAGGTTTCATTAGCAGAGAGGAACCGGTGAAATCACGTTCCTTCTCTGATTGTGGTGGTATCTCTTCGTGTTCTTCGGATCGAGGGAAAGCAGATAGGCGGAATGTGGCCAGGCGCCATGGAGGGAAACTTTAAATAGCGATCGAGGCCTGGCGCGAGGATCGTCGGGGCTGTTGAAAGACAGGAAAAGAAGATGAGGTTGTCTGTTGGACTTTCGCGCGGAAACACTCGACACTGGTTCGATGAACGATCTTGCTCGCCGTTTTCAGTGAAACAATCGAAACTTCTCTCTCGGCTTCCGTCAAGTTTTAATTAATACCAAAGTTCCCGACTGCATTGGGAGAAGCGAAAGGTGGATTGCAGACCCGCGTGCTCCGCTATATTACAGTAGCAGCCGAGTGTTGCGAGCAATTTCAAAGGAATTCCGAGTTCGCGCGTTGCTCGCCTCTGCTTCCGGTGTATGCACACCTCTGGAAAATTGACTCGAGTCTCGAGCCAGTGTGTTTATTTCGAAACATTCCCGCTTTATTACAAGTAGACCGAGGATTATTATGTATCTTACATTTCACTCACTTAAATTTAGTATTCTTTTTCTGCGAAATCTCGCTATATTATTATCGGTAAAATCGTACGTAAGTTTCAGTTTCCAGTCGACATAGCTGCTCTTAACAATCGGTGCAATTGCTTCTGTATGAAAAGTAATCCGTCTTGATCGTAAATTTCCCTTCGGCGATAACTATGGTTCGGTACAGCTTCCAATAAACCTCGGTCGAGCAGCGTCGACTTCGATAACGATAAAAAACAGCCGCTTGTCTTCCTGTTCGGCGAATTTATACGCCGTATACGTATTTATACGTCGTATATCGGGAGGACGCAGTTCGCGGTCCTCGATTTAGGAGCGTTATAAACAATCATCAGCCGTGGAGGTGCATCGTAAACCGCAAACGATCTTCGAACGTGGTTTAAATTCGTGAATTTCCGTGACACGATTTTTGGTATTCAAGTACATTACTACTACTTGTCGTAGTCGAACGTTGTGCTCTTTCTCGGTTATATTTTAACCTTTCACTTCCACCTTCTCCACTATTCATCTGCAAATTTATGATTTAGAAACGAGGAGACGAATATTGACGCTTGAAAAACGAATCGTTTATCGTCCGTGGTTTTGGTAATTTATTATCGGACGTCTTAAAATATCCAAAGTAGACTACTCGATATTCGGTGCATGCAACGAATCTCTGCTTAATTTCGTTTCTTTAGTTTCGTCACATCCAATGCACATTCATAGTCTGGTTATAGCATTTTGTAAAATATCGTCAATAAAATCGAAAGCGAAGACAGAGAAAAATAGAACGCTCCAGCGATCCGAACCATAAGGAAAATTGTTTAAAAGTGTCGTTTCACGGGTTCCGAGGGATGTCTGAATGATGGAGTCGACGTAGATCGAGCTTTGTGTAACTTATCTAAAAGATGAGGGGTGTTGTTCGCACCGAGAGGACGGAGTCGACTCGCCGGGAGAGATCGCCGTGTAACCGCAACCCACGAAGAACAAGAGCGGCGAGGCGGAGCTGCCTATCTTTAGAACGACTCGCCGTAAAAATATTCTCAAGGATCTCCGAAGGCTCTCCCCCAGGGAGGAAATGCGGCCGGCAAGGTTGAACCCGTATGACTTTTACCCCGTGGCTCGTTCTAAATAGCGCTCTTAAGTGCACACACGTACGACGCTGTGAAAAATCCACCTGAAATAAGATTACGACCAAGCCTTTGTGGAGTTTCTATGCCAATGCGCGTAATTTTAACTTTTTTTTAAATAAATATCCGAACGTCTCGTGTCGAAACGAATCTCTTCGAGCGTAATTTAACTCGGATCCTGTTATTTGTGTAAAAAGAGGACCGTAACCGTTGCGTGGAAGAGATCATACGTTCGATACACGTTCTTCGTGATTAATACCAGCAACGCGGGGTGGAATTGAAAACACGATCCGGGAAAGCGATAACTCAGCGAGTTTTAGCGACAAGCGGCAAGAAAATTACCGCTATTACTAGCGGTTCGTCGTTACTCAGATTTTGACTGGTCAGGGTTATCGTTGAAGCTAAATCCAGTCAGCCATGCATCGTCCGCAGACAACACGGAGAACGCGTAATATCGCTCCGGAGGAAAAGCCTATCGAGCGTGAAGAAACGCACACGTGTGTATAACTATCGGTCGCCGTCATACGTCGCCATACGGTCTTATTTATGCATATAGGTGACATTTTCCGCCAACACGCCTGCTTCTCTGTACGATTGTAGTAGGTCGATCAGAAATAACCAATCGGACCGGCATTCCTTCGCCTAGCGCTCCATTTTCCTATCTCGGAGCAATACGTGCCTTGGAAAAATTGTGGATTCGCGTTCGAGTTCGCGGCACCATGACGCGCGCTAGCGCTTGGATACGGACGCCACGGGATCTATTATCCTTCGACTAGAGCTAGGGGAACGAGCAGCCATTATGGTAATATGCCCGAAGGAACCTCCTGTGTTTCTACCGCGATATTTATGTGCGTCGCCTCGCGCCGTGGTTACAGAACCTTCCAGCAAGAGAAAAGGGAACTTCTCTATGAGTCATGAAAGGGGGAAGAAGCATTGGTTCGCGGTTGATTGATGACGTTAAATTGTTAGAGACGAGATTTATATTACAAGTACAAGAAAGAACGTTAATTCGACAGAGGAAGGTTGTTCTTAGGGTAAACGGTTATTTGATGCGCTTAATGCGTTTTGGAGATTCAGTCGAGGAGTCTATTTTTAAATTACAGAGGATTTACGTATCTGTAGGTCGGTGTTAACTATTCGTCGTTTTCGACTTGACGCTACATTTCAAACGAAAAATTCAACAAAATGTAATTCGTACCATTTAGTATCGAAAATATTTAGAAATATTTCTATTTTTCCTACGACAAGTTCCTAAAAATTCCTAAGAATTTACCAATCGACGAAACTTCTTTCCGCTCTCACACAATTTTGTAAGCAGACAGGGCGATAAAACTGACGGAGATACGATTTCTCATTGAGATTTCTTGTCTCCGTTGTAATCCCACGATGTCTGCGAACGACAGGCGTAGACAGCGTGTCTAGTCGTTGGCATTCGAATTTCAACTCAAGTATTTTTCCCGAGTCGTGTTTTCTCGCCTCATGTTTTTTACACTTTCTTTTTCCTCCCTCCTCCTCTTTCTCTGTCTTTGTTTTCTCGAGAAGCGGCAAGATGCGACCCGAGAAAAATCTTCTAAAAAAATTACTATAAAAAATTTTCATAATTCATTCTCCCTCCTTCTCTCTCTCTCTCTCTCTCTTTTCTCTCAAAGAAGAAGAAAGTGTGAGCATCTGCAAAAACACGAACAAGGCAAGGGGTATGGTGGTGATCGCGTGCCGGAGCTAGTACAGGGATGATAAAGAAGGTACAAACGACGAAGGAGCGCCATTTCGCAAGGAAACGTACGACATTGGCTTTTATGCGCGCAATAATGCGAGAGCACCGGCTGTCAGGACCGTGTTGCAGGAAACGCGAGCGTTTTCTCATCCCTTCGAAGATCGTTATTTTTCTCAATTTTGCGAGGAGAAAAGTGGAAAGAACGGTGGAACGAGAGGAAGCTGAGGATTCTGCAGCTCGTTCCGTGCGCTTTATCGTCCTAGTCCGACACCGTTTTTATTTTTTCCTTTTCTTTTGCTCGATGAAAGGATACGGCGCATTGCGCCATTACGCAACGCCGAATTATTTAGGTCGTTTGTTTTTCGCCTGGACATACCGTTGCTCGTGTCGAGTTTCGTCGATCGATGATAATGTTACGCATAATTCTCAGTCTATCTCAACTGCTCGTGATTAGTACTTTGAAGGCGTTTATAAACATTTTATGCTCGCTTGATATGATTTTTTCGCGAACGTTACTCGTAACGGGCTCGTCAGTATTTCCTGAAACTTACAGCAACTTTTTATATACCTAGTATGTACGTACACCAGTTTGCGCGAGTCTCTTGAAGAATTCAGCTGGTTTAGTTCATATAGCTCGCTGGTTATTTGCTATGTATGTATCCGCTACTTCTTTTTGCTTGCTTTTATACGTGAAATTTTTTAAACTACGCTATTAAAGTATGAAAAATTAAATATATTTTTCGCAAGTTTTATTTTCAGAGCGTAATATCGACGTAAAAACGTTCAAAGGATGTGCACCTAGAGTAGTTTTGCGCTATTTTTACAGCGGTATAAACATTTCCTGCAGGAAACATGCGATGGATTTTGGAGATTGGTTTTTTTTAGAGCAAGAAGTTTGCTAATGCAAAAGAAGGAATAAAAATCCTGGAACGATTTCGTCTAGCCGTTTTCACCTACCAAACCTGAAACTGGAGGTTAAGGTTCGGAAATTTGTTACGTTTGAGGGTGTTTCTTAACGTTGACAGGACTTTTGTGGAAAAGAAAAAGACGTCAGAAGTTCTCGTGGCTTTGTGCAGATTAGCCGTGAATAATGCACGACGACACACCGCTGCGAGAAACTGCTTCGCGTCTTATTTGCCGAATGACGCGAGAGGAAAACAGACGGCAACAGCGTCGAAAAAGGAGGGAAGGGGTGGTGCAGGGTGTATAAAAAGCGAGAGGGATCCCTTCTCCTTTCCCTCGTGGAGTACCTTTCGTTTAATCCGGTTGAGTGCGACAAATCTTTCTGTCCTTTCTCCCTTTGCCTTCTGTCGTCTTTCATTCGGTTTTTCCCCGTGGACTTTCTTCTTTCCCTTTCTTCCCTTCTTCTCTGATCTCCATCTGTTTTATCTCATTTTTCTTCCCTTTTTCGACGTGCTTCTTCTCCTTCCACCTCTTTCACTCGCGTGTTCACCCTCTTAATCTCTTCTGTTTAGTACGTCTCTCCTTCTCTCTAGCACTTCGCCGTGCTTGTCTGTTCGAATGAATATTTAATTCTTACTTATCCGTAAGGAGGACGGCGTAAGCGCGAATAAATAAGCCGGGGAACAACGCGAGGAGGATGTTTCTTAATGGTAATCCGTAGACGACATCTGCGCCATGCCTCGCACTTCCTCCTAGTTGGTACTCTTGGTTAGTTTCGCATTCATTGAAAATCCTTCGATTTTGTCGCATTCGATTTCGTAAGACAGTGTTACTTTTCAAAAATGATACGTTTCTTGCTTCGTCGATAGCCGGAGAATTATTAACGATAAAGAACATCGATGAAACGAGTGTGTCTGGTTGGTGTCATGTCTGACTGTGATCAACGTTATCTCGGATAATGAGTCATTCAAATTTTTATCCTTTTCTTTAGAGTTATTTTATTATTATTTTGATTAATGGGATATAAAGGATCGTTTGAGATCCCCTGGATGTTTAACGCGCGTCTCGTGGGGGCTTGGCTTTGTCTTATACCGATAAAGCGAACAGCTATACGATAATGAAATTTACTCAAGGAATAAAATTGTTTATATAGCTTGACAGAGTAATAAGACAAATGTAAACTAAAAAATCAAATGAATAAACGTAAAAACAAACAAATAAACGTGACTTTAGAAATATCTCTTAGATAAATACAGATATACCACACGGTTGAAACAGCTGACGAATCTTTTCTTTTTCTTTTTATACTTTCCACCGTCGTCTCTGATACATTTAAACGAATACCGAAGGACGCACTGATAGTGATTTAAAAATTCATGGAAATAAGTGTTTGCTTCTCTAGATGTTCCATATGAAATGATTTCGTAAAGAAAGGAGCCTATATGCAGTATCGAGCGCGAAATTAATAAGTAACAGTCCTTGAATTCTCATCTATTAACGAGCTAACGTTCTGTGATAAAATCGTAGCATCTCCTCTTCCATCCTGTCTCGTTCGCTCGTTTCTCTTACCTTACGGAACAGGAAGTACAAAGGATTTTCGCAAATGCTCGACCACGTCTCGAACGAATAACTTGTTGGTTCGTCGCGACGAATGTCTACGATCGTGCGAGGATCGCTTCTTGGCGCTCTGTGTGCAGCCCGTTGCATGCGTACGTGCAGTGAATGGCATTGAGAAGTCTCTATCTATAGAGGCTAGATTAGAGTGCATTAGCCTCGCCGCGACTCCGATGGAGATATCTTTCGCTCTGTTTTGCGTACACGCACCGCCACTACCGGCTATATTTATAACCGCGTCGCGCGTTCTTGCGCTTTGCACACCCCCTCCGCCACTTATCGAGGCTGATAATCGGTGCAAATATCTTTGGGAATTTTTACCTCGTTAAGATTTCTATTGAATCGGTTGAACGTCTAGATCTCGTTTTTCAAACTCGATCTATACGACCTGGTATCTTTGGAATTTTCTAATTACGTTATAGAGTTTATTGCGCAAGATCTTTCTAGATTTCGAGATCCATACGTCTTTTAAGATTGGAATCATATAGGAGAGAATTTACATGGATGACAAGTAGACCGCAGATTTTTATGCATTTGTGAAAAATTTCAACGAAATACACATAGAAAGCTAATATATTTATATGACACTCAGAATAGAGAGTATTCTTATGTTCAATATGTCCCATTTTCTTAATAGTGTTTGTTAAAGTATTAGTTTTGCATAAATATCTGTAGCCTAACGATAAGGAATAGAAAAATGATCGAACGTTTGTGTTAAAATGTTGGTAGTGTGTGAGAAGAGAAGATTCGAAGAACGAAGGAATAAAGTTTCCGATAGTGCTGATATTCAGCGACGGAATTTTGTTCGTAGTATCGGTTTCTTCGAGCGAAAGAGAGGTGAAAGTTGCGTAACGGGAATCGAGCCGTTTCTAATCGATCGTAGAAGAATCGATTCGCGCCGCTCGAACTACACTGAAGGAGATAATTGCGCATTATCGGTGTACGACCAGGTCGCAGCATCGACGTTGTGACAGAGAAGCATAGTTCAGGATTCGCGACAATGGAGACGGCGCTTAAATGTCAACGTAGATTCTGATCTCCGCGACTCTGTTGATTTAACAGCTCGTGAACGAGAAATCTCGCTCTTTGTGCTTCGTACACGCGAGAAACTCAAATACTTTCGTCGCAACCTGCCTCGTTGTTAACTTATCCTTCTCATGTCTAAAGTGATCGGTCTTTTATTGCTTATATTACGACGATTAAATTATCAGGTCTAATCATGTAGTTCAAAGTTCAATTATCGAGAAGATGGTATGGTTCATCGATACCGAAATCTTTTACAAACTACAATACGTATAGAGCGTGGATGCGTGTTACTTTCTCATTTTCTCGCCCGAGGCAAACGTATTCGACGTGAGAAACGAAGAAACGAGAAGCTCCGGCTGCGATTACGATATTTCTCGGTCGTAGTATCGACTGAATGCAAAATCGTGGAACACGATGAAGGGTCGTTCCGCGGATTCGTGAGACACGCCCAGCAATCAGAAACCGATCTCTCGAGGAAATTATTGTGTCTGGGCCACCTGAACGCGAATCTCGTTACCCTACATTCCCTTGTATATAATAGGGGTAAAAGGGGTTGGACCTTCCATTGGAATTCTCTTCCCAGATCATGAAAAGGGACTGCTTACCCTCTCTTTTCAGAAGACTTGTACGTATTACGTTTTACCCTCGTTTGAAAATGCACAGTGTATTCGAAACGAATTTTCTGAAACCCGTATCGTATAAAAGGAAGAAGCCTTTCGACGTGTTCGAGTACGACTTTGTTGTAAAGAACTGATTGGATATAATACGTATAATTGTGCTCACCATACGTGCTGGTTTATATTATTGTGCATCTGAAGGAGGAACTTTGAAAGGATGTTTGAAGTTTGAATCGAAAGGGAACTTTTACTATAACAGAAGTATTCTTCCTGAAAAAATTTTCTGTTCTTTTCCCTTTTTCTTTTTTTTTTTTTTTTTGTACCTGTTCCGGTTTGGGGATGAAAAAATCGTATCTAGGGAATAGAGGATAGAGGCATCGGAAGGTAATTATAGAAAATTTCATCCTCGCATACATCGGAGGTTTGAAACGGGTACAAAGTCGCTCGCGGATACCCGAGAGTCTTATTAAGTATTAAAACATATCCGCTGTCGGGTTCTCTTGTTTTCTGGTAAGACAAGTCGAGATTAAGTTCCCTTGTTCGGTAAAACTTTCCCCGGCTCGGGCAGCTGCGCCCTACCGTCTTTTGGACCCGATGGAATTTACATCTCCATCAAGGGCAACCGTTTCGCCTTGCCGTTTAATCGGTGCCTACAGACCGATATTTCACGAGAAATGTAAAAATTACGTTCTCCTTTTTTCAGCTGGTTCACCAGTTTCTCGAGAAAAAGTATTCGTCACGGAATTAGTATAGTGAGATTAAAAATTCGAATCGTCTAACGGTTCGTTCATCTGAAAAAAATTATAGAAGCTACAGGAACTTGATTCTGATAAAGAAAAAAGTGCTTCGCCGGAGAACAAGAAAATACGCAAATGGTTTCGTAACTACTTATATCATAGTCGTATGTTTTTTTGAACGACAGGAATATCGGTATAACCTTGCTACGAGAAATATCGTTCGAAGCGGAAGTGGAGGCGGTCTTGGACGAAACGTAATTAATAAAATATCGGGTGGAAGTGCTGGCAAAGCCTCTTACGCAGGAGTGACTCTCTTAAACTCATTTCGAAGGCAGCGTTTTCGCGCAAATCCGGCCGTTCTCGCGTCATTACCGGATTTTCAGGGTGGCTGCGATCGTGCAAAGCCACCCCCTTCCCCGACCATCATCCATTCCATCTACAGAATAATTCCGGACCTGGCTTTAAGAAGATGAACTCGCGACTGTAATGCGCCTTCTTAAGCAGATCTATCGCGTAGCTAGCCGATGCATTCTCTCTGCCCCTTTAAAGAAGCGTAAATTCGTTTCTGCTTGGTCCGCTCCCGATTCTAATCCGCTCCGGATGGCTTTCGCGGTTTTCGGGAGATTCGCGTCAGATTACGAACGCGGTTAGGTTAAGTATGCACTCGCGCGAGTGTTGCTCGCGTTGTTGGCCACGTGCGTGGTTTAATCGCCCGCTGTTACACGACGCTGGTTTCCTATGGCTCCCCTGCAATTCCCAACTGTACTTCGTCTCCCGTGTTGGACATATTGGACGTGTAACGTGATACTCGTAGCAGGGGTGTTTTTACTATTGGTGAAAGTTTATGGCGTATAAATTGGAAATAAGAATATTATAAGAACGAGGATAGAATAGTATATACTAGAACGGTGCAAAAGCGTGTATGTACATACTTTGCCGCATTTTCAGATATATTTGATAATTTGCAAAGGGAGGTTTGTTACTTTCGAAGCTTGATACTTTATACATGAAAGTATGGGAATTTCATGGGTAAAAGGGAAGGATCCCTGACAGGTAAGGAAGGCAGCGCGTCTCGGCGTTAATTTATTTATTCAGCCGCCGGGGCTCGTTCGCGATTTTTGACAGACAGGAAGGTAACAACCCCTGGTACGCCGCGGATTTGTTTCTCTCCCTTCTGGCTCTCCCGTAGGAAATAAACGACCAGAGAGCAATAACTGGTTTACGCCGGAAAACCGGGCCACCGACAATTCGTCGGCGTGCATTATTAATAATCTTGAATTTGGATTTATCGCTGTTCGTCCGAGGGTTCGGAACGTTCGCGCGCGGGGGTTGATTTCCTCTTTTTCCCCCCTTCTATCGGCCGCGATTACTCCTCGTTCACGCCTAGCTTCCACCTCGTTTCTCAGATCTCTGATAATTAATTGCCTCGAAATTAGAAAATTTGTCATGAAACCGGAGATCCTGTAACGCCAGCGAGTTTTCAGATCGCGACTCCCATGAAAATTAATTTTCCCGAGGGGTTTTACTTCGATTTAAACGCGGAATTTTCTCAGGGGTAAGGAATATTTCAGGCTTGTCCGAGTGAATAGCGAGATCGATTCTTTTAGAGGCGATGGCTGGTCGTTTAAGCGCGCCGTTAATCACAACTGGTAAAGGTCCGATGAAAATCTTATCTTAAACGGCTAATTAGACGGCCTCGTGGCTCTCTCGCGGCGCGTGGGACACACTAGAGCATAAATATAGCGTTTCCACGCCTCCTTGCATTATCGAGAGGCACGCGATTCTTTAAGCTGCGTTCTCACTGAAGCAACGACGAGCAGCTTTTTGTTGCTCCAAATATTTTCTTATTATCTTTCGTCGCTGTGTTTTGCGAGTAAATTTCACGAAATGCGGAAAAATCGAAGCACTTATGACACTTCGATAAATTATCGTTTGCTCCCTAGTGGATTAATCCTCTATCGCTTTCAGATTCACGCTATAGTAATTGGTACGTTACTGAAAATAGTTAATGCATCAGCAAATTCTTCGAGAAACACGTAACATCAATAAAAAGTTTCTCGTTGTTGGTTCAGTGAAAACGCAGCTTTACTTAGATATAATTTTCTTCTTTATCGCGTGATGTGTGATACGTCCACGCGTTAATCAAACCTGCCGAATGGTAATTTGTCTCGTCGAACGTTGACCGCCTTCTAATTCCAGCCTCTAATCGAGGGGTCGGTTGGTGTCCATTTGTTTGCTAAAAGGGGACGGTCGCCGAGATTAACAAAAAGTCCAACCGTGGAATCAAAGATAGCGTGTAACGTGATAATTAAGAGATCAGCTCCATCGTTGCGTGAAAGTATCGAGTATAAAGTTATAACTCATCTTGCAACCTTTTTTCACGTTGGAGGAGTCGTAAAATTACGTATCTTGTTAGCGATATTTTTCGAGAAATTAGTCCCAGCAGGACTCGAGACTTCGTTCCAAGCGACAGCAGGAGAAATTAGCGGCGGAGAGAGCAGGCAATTTCTCTTCCGATTTCTGTTGGTCGCTCGGCGTATGCATGTCGGCAATGATTAACTTCGTACTCGAGGTGTGCGGTCCGGCAATTAGAGCGAGTGCGTCACGTCCTAACGCGTGGTTCTCTTCGCACACAGCTTTCTTTACGGTGGAAGACGTTTGTTGTCGATCGATCTGTCGTTTCTTTTGGATCCAAGACCTCTGAAATTCTCCGAATACAGTGCGTTATCTATCTATCTCTTGAAGAAACGATGATCGAAGAATATTCTGTCTGCAAGAAGGGATATAACGAGATCGCTGTATCGTTTCGACAAACTGTATATGAAACCCCAAATATTCCACAAGGAATCGTGACGATAGTCTACTAGATCCCGAAGAGAGCAGCTCATCCACTCGGGGGTAGTGCCACGAGGGTGGCGTATTCTGTGCAAGAAAGCGGACTCCCCGCCGCGAGAAGCTGCACATAACTCCGTCGACGACGTGGCGCGATAAATTTAACGAGGGGGCCTACTTTCCACGAGCAACCCTTCGTCAAGGATAAGCTTATGTACATGTGTGTGCGCTTGTGCGTGCGTGTGTAAGTAGGAGGCGGTACGCATCCCACCGATCCGGCATTCCGTGTATTCGACCTTTTGCAAACGCACCCGGAGCGAGAGGCCATCCTTAACCTCTTCGGCGACGCGTGGCTGATTTATAAGGACAAGAGGAGGCCCCTAACCCTTGGCTCTTCCTCCCGCGTACTCAACGGGAAAGGACTCCGATGGCGAAAGCCAGCCGTACGCGTGTACACTCGGTGTCCAAAGTGTTCTTCCCGTAAATCCTGCTTTCCCTTCGAGGCAACGTTGCGTAATTCTGGAGGGTTTAGCGGTAAGGGTAGCGGAGCAAGCGCACAGGTAACGTCGGTGGCTTTTGTTCAACTGACTCGAAACTGTTAAACGATGTTTCGGGATACCGAAGGTTATTAATCGCTGGCACTTGGTAGAACGTGGTTTACATGTACTTTGGGATTAGAGGTAGACTATGGATGTTTGTGCGTTTATGGGAAATTTAACCCTCGCTTAGGAAGGGTGGATCATTGTCACGTTGAATGTCTTATTTTATAGCGATAAAGCGGAGAACGGGCTAGAAACGCTTTGTATCCCTAATAGAAACTGCTATACGTCTACAGAGGGGCAGAATTATGCGTAATTCTCCAGTGAATATTTTTACAAGGCAGATCAGGTTGTCCGAGCAACACCGAGTGCACGAAAGTTACACCCAGCTCTGTTATTCGTACACGATGTAGTAGTATCCACGACAAAACGTGGTTGTAAAATCGGTCAAACATCCGGGTTTACGTGTTCCAGGTGTCTGTCGAAACCTGAGAAGATCTGAAACCACAGAATAAAGTACGGCCTGTCTGTGGTTCCGTTTTCTGAACTTTTTGTATTATTCTTTATTCTTACTTTTTCCCTTGTTTCTCGCTGCTGATATTTCTTTGGGACACCAATCTTTTCTTTCTTTTTTGTTCTCTAGATCTATATTTTGGTTCCTCAAAAATTATTTCTTTTTGTCATCGAAATACTTGAATTTGTATTGTCTCCTTATCAACGTATAAAATTTGTTTTACTCAATTACCACGCTTCTCGTTGCTGCATAAGGAAATTTATTAATACCAATTCTAACTATCTTGCAACTTGTAAAATTTTACTCGCTTCGCAATAGTACCTTATAGTTCTATCGTGCAAAATCTCTTATATTGGTGAAATCTCGTTATTCTTCTGTTCACCTTGACATACTGGGTACTTTTTATACCTAACTCGGAAATATTTCACGAATAATCTTACACGGTAGCGAAACGCACCTCGTGATTGTTCTTTGAACGCTCCGAGAGTCGCAGTACGGGATAGAAAGTCACACCCCTGTCGGAAAATAGCGCCAGAAGCCGGTTTTTAATTTCTACGACGCTTTCACCGACCCGATGTTATGTATCAATCAACGCTGTCGAGCCGCTCGTTCGAAACGCGACTCTCCAAGTGGCCGTCTCGCGCGTTTTTGTTGCAATTTATAGCGACGCGTTCCCCTGCTGGTTGCGACAAATGATTTTCATCGTTTGATGGATCGATCGCGATATCCCGGCCGCGAACATCTGCGTTCCGATAGAGAACATTCATTTTTACCCCTCGATCGCTCTTGCTCTTTTCCTCGTTTAACTTCTTTCCCTTTTAGGGAAGTTCGAGGATCCATAAGAAAGAAACTCGACGTCTTCGAACAGAGTTCCGCGTGTTCCAGGTTCTCTTCCTGACCGAAGAGCCGCGATACGTTGAGTTGGCTCGAACGCCAAACTAATTTCGATTCTTCGATTAATACACAGCGTGCGATAGCTTTTCGAAGCGAGTCTCTCTTTTATCGTCGACCGAAATCGAGCCTCTCTTTGTCGTCGAACGAAATCTACCCTCTCTGCCGTTCATGCGGACCAGTGAACCGGCAATCGAGATAATAAAATCGAAAATGAGCCGTGCTTAACTCTAATTTTGATCTACTGCTTCGTCTGGTTGTCTGCTCGTCGAATCCATACAATTTTCACCCCTTGAAACGTTCGTTCGATGTAAAATTGCAACGTTTAACGTTACACGTCATATCGCTACTTTCGCATTTTTCGTATAGCTTCTAATTCTTTTATCAAATATCTCGTAATGTCTACATGTATTTTTACACTGTTTTCAGATTTTACCGATATAAAATCATGACGATGCTAGTGAAATTTGAAAATGTTTCATCTGTATCACACACGTAAGCGTTCAAATACTTCAGTGAACTATTATTACATGTAGCTTTTGTTCGTTCCACATGGTTGACTTACACTCGCCGTCGCTGTTTCGCCCGATTCGCGCACGTAAAAGGTATCATGAAAGGTATCTACAAATGTTCGAGTACGTTCGTGAGTCACTGTGAGTCAATAAGATGCATAAAATAGGGAAGCAATCTTTCAGATGGGCGGTACTTCCTTTCTTGGCTCCAGTGATCCTCGACGCGTACATATCTAGGGGACTGTTTCAATGACGACAGTCACACGCGCGGTTATCCTGGCTCGAATCGCGGAGGGTTGCCGACGAGGCTGTTGCCAGGAATTCCCTTCGCCTCCTCTTCGTCGCGTGTTTCGCGATCGTCCCGCGATACGCGAGGCCACCCTTTCGCGTGCATGAAAAATGCATTCCTTTATCTGGCGTTCACGTGTCGCATCGCTAGAAACGCTCGTAATTAATTCCAGCGACGCCTTTCGCTTTATACCGAGTGTTCTTCTAAAATTATAACGAATACACTTTGTAAAATTATAATTTAAATAACGAGAAAGTTCATGTACGGTAACTTGCAGATTTGACTTTCAAATTTCGAACGCTTCTTCATGTTCATATTTTATAGGAAATAGTCATCTCGCGTAACCAAATCAACGAGCAGATTCAGATGACTCGAGAATATTTGAAAACGATTTAAAAAAGATGGCTGTCGTTGCGTGATTTTCCCAGACGCAATATCGTATTTTGAAAAATTGTCAATTATAGAAAATAATTGTAACATCCTTCTGACGGTGATTGAGAGGCTTGTTCGTCTTTCTTGTTCTATCCTATCGTTACATTTCTTCGTTGTCATAACGCGAGTCGTTGTCATATTACGTAGAAAAAAATACCGTGCACCACGCGTATTTCAAAATTAGAGAAGGCGGCTCTTCGAAGTCGAACGCAACTAAATTTTAATTTTTCTTTTTCCAATCGCGATTAGATATAGTCTTTCGACGCGGGAATCGAGAGTAAGCCGCTTAGCTGGGGGATTACAGGGGAAAATCTTGTAAAGCGTCGGAACGCCACCCTCTCTAGTCTGCGAATGACTACCTGGTTTCTTTCTTCCCGCTTTTAATTCACCTTTCTCTCCTTTGTTCCCCCGGCGTGGAATGCATTTGACGCGCGATAAACCTCGAAAAAGTCGCCTTCTTTAGAGAGCTCGGGGGTGGATTTTAATTTCCCCGTGCTCCGGCGGTTGGTCTCTTTGTCCTGTTGATTTATCGGACTTCTTCGAGGACCAAATACGTCGAGTCGCTACGTATCCCCGAAATACACGGCTAAATTATATGCCAGAGAAACAGGAACGAATCGAATTTTTATCTGCTCTTCCTTCCAACTAAACTGCGCACTTTTATACAAATTTATACGAAAAAGTAGAATCTTGGTGGATTAGTAGAGAGATTAATAAAAAGATTGAATCAACAACGACACATTCGAAATTCGAAAACCCACAAACACGTCATCCAACTGTCGCCAAAACAGCACATGTTCTGATACTTGCGAAAGGGAATGTGCGCGTCGATCGAACTACCTCGTTCAAATTGAGTTCAATCGAACGACAAAGAACTCTCATTCGCCCCGTTTAAAATTTCTCCGTGAATTGGGCGCATCTCGCGTTATCGCTCGGGCAGAATAGTTTTTCCGGGGCACCCTCGATAAAATTCCAGCAGCCAACGATACCGCGTTGTCTTTTCTATCGCTTGTCAGTAATATTAGGGATCGCAATTTCACTTCGGAGAAGTCCCGTCAGGCGTTGTTCGTCCGATATCCGTTCGTTCCCTCTTTTCTGTTCTCCCTATACTGCCAACGATGCTGTGTATTAGGGTGAAAAGAAATATGGGGGAGGGGAATTTTGTTGTGCTATTCATGACTTCCAATAGCGAAGAAAAGTTGCCCTCTCTATAGCGACGTTTAAGTTGACAAAATCGGTTCTGATCGACAAATTTTTAGATGAATCTATTTCTTCGTTTTAGAAGAGATCCTCGCAGCACCTCGAGAATTCACTCGATAAAAAACAAATTTTCCAGGCATACTTAGCCAGGACGGATAAGGTGAATTTTTGGAAAAATCGACGTAGAAAAAGTTTGTTCGCTGCTGGAAAATGAAAATCGTATAATTTCGATTCTTTCCTTCTACCCTACTGTCCATCTGCATTCGAATACGCCAAGGGAATGAAATACGGAGGGTGGAACTTGGCAAGCAGGAAGAGAAGAAGTTCCATGGAAGAGGAGCGGCATCGATTATTTTCACGCGAGGAGGAGCACCGTAAAGAGGGTTTCTTTGTTCGATTCGTCGCCGTTGAGCAGACAGTGGGTCACTTGCATCGACGGAGTACGTCGTCTGGATTCCCCAGGCGAACAGGGGAACGTCGTCATAGGGAAAGAAGACCTCCCCTTACCTTCCTTCTAAAGGAACGTCTTATTGTTTGCGTTCGAGAGGGGGAAAATATCGGGCATAATACGGTATTAATTAATACTTTGGCCTAGAAGATCGAAAGAACTTGGCTGCCTTTGTTCCAATGAAATATAGTTGAACTTAGGGGTGCGTATAAAACGCGTTCGAATCGATAGGTATTGTCTGTAGACAACAATCCACCTACGATGCCTGTCGATAGTCTTTAATTTTTAATCTAGTTTAGCATTTGTTTAATCGTACTTTCGAGACACCCAAACAATTCTTATCAAACGTCGTATTAGATCGCGTGGAAACTACGAAATAGAAACGATTGCGGACAATTATATCTGTCAGTCCGCAAATAGCTTAAAAACGATAGTTCCTTCGACGACATTGGATTCGGTCAAATGCAAAAATTGACATTTTCGATCCACAGTGGACCAGTTTGCCCCGCAAATCGTTCGTGACCAAATATACGCGACAACTGGTCGTCCATTGAAAAGCTAAAGCTACAATCTGTCGTCTAGAAAGCGAAGGCGGGTCTCCACTGAGTCGTGAACGGGCGCGTTAAGCTCTGTCGGAAAGAGGGACGTCTTTAGCTTCTGGTCGTAGAGAATCGGCATCGATTATTTTCGCGCGCGAACGAACACGACAGGGAGTGAAAAGAGCTTTCTTCCTTCGAAGCTCGACAGTAGGTCAGTCAGACTGATACTCAGCCCGCCAACAGAAGCAGACGGATTCTCCCTCCGACGAGGGAAAAACGAGAAAGCTTTCGAAGGGGGGGGGGGGATAGAACGAAGCACAGAAGGAGGATAGAAAATCAGTAAAAACGAGGGAAGTTGGTTATCGCGTCTTCGGTTCGGATCTTCCTGCTCCTTCTTCCAGCCGAGAAGACACGCGCCAGCGATGTTGGGTGTTTGCATCCTTCGTCGCGGCGCTCGTAAATCCCTCGAACGAAGCTAGTCGCTCGAAGACTCTCGCGAACCCTTGGCACACGCGTTCACTGTTGGCGCAACGATCCACCCACTCGTTCGTTTCTGTATTTACGAGGATGCGAGCGGAGTGTTGCCGGCGGGATGAAGTTCTCGAGACAGAGCAAGACTTTCGTCGACGAAATGCTGCAAGAGAGGGCAAGCTTTCTTAATAATCTTTCTTTGTACCGTACTATGTAGTGTTTTGTAGCTGCACGAAACGTTTGCGAGTTACTCGGGGCTGTCTTTGTGTCGTCACAGGGAAGAATTATCGACTGGTGTCGCGTGAAAGTTTGATGACTGTTGGTGAACCGGCGGGTCGTTCTGAAGATCTGTAAAGAAACTTCTACGATGGAAGAGGTAGTTTTCGCGGCGATTGCTTGGAGAGGGAAATTGAGAAACACCGAGATCTTGCAACAGTTCGACTTTCGCGATACTTCGATAGGTTATTAATAAATTGTGATAAACGTATTTGACGTATGCTGTTCATGCGCAACGATCCATAACGCGATATCACTTTGAAAGTTTCGCGTAAAGAAAACGCAACGAATTGCTTCTTCGGTGAACCAAACGTATTACGATCGGCAAAATAAATCCACGAACCATTATGAAAGAGGATTAGGGTCGTGGAATCCTCGAAAATCCCATAGAGCTGGATAGCTTGTACCAGTGAACCGATAAACGTAAGGTTTCTGGCTGGCAGTTTTGCTCCAGTGAACTTGTATGCTTCGCCCATTCTACATTCCCGTCCATTGAACGTTCTAGTTTTGTAGCGAGAAGTTAAACTCAAACAATTTACAATACCAAGTACACGTCGTGATGCTCGAAAGAGTCGGACAGGAAACGAAAGATTAATAGGGTCGATTTTCTTCTTCTACCACGCGCCCTTCGACGGTTATAGTTGCATTCTCGCTGGAGGGACAAAAGCGGAAGCAAACCGAGGCCGATCGTAACGAATTTTATGCTCGTCTATATAACCGAGCTTTATCGTCGCGGGACCTATGGCCGCTCGACTGCGCCGTTAAGGTCTAAATAAGAACGTCCTTGCAGAAGAGTCTTGACAAATCCCTGGGTAGTACGTTTTACTTTCCATCGTTTCTCCCCGGATCTCCTTCCTCCCTTTCCCTTTTACGCTCGTCCCTTTCCGCTTCGTTTCTTCTACGTTTCGAAATTGCCTCGGTCGATCACGGGCGTAAAAAACCCACTTTCGGTATTTTCAATAACGTCCTTCGTCACCATCTTCCATGGCGAAATGAAAAAAGGGCTCAACTTCGTTGTGTGACGCACGGGATATCTGATCTTTCTTATAATGTACAGCGAGAGACGAGGGTTTCCGTATGGTTGGTTTATTACGGAAGTGAAAAGAGAGATACGTATTCGCTGTATTAGCAAATATACTCAACTACGATATGACTGTATATCGTACGCAGGTACTTGTTTAATCAGGTACGAAGTTTATCCGTATTGTGAAAAAATGGACCAGAAATTCGATGGGTATGAAAATGAAGTTGAACGAAAAAGGAATTTTATCCAAAAGCGTACGAATTGTCGTGAAAGATCGACACGCTGTCCTCCGGATTCGGATCGAGTTCTCTTACGATCTGGAATATTTCTACCATCGTGGAACGTCTTCAGAGAAAGAAGATTAGAAGACCACGAAGGGAATACCATATTTATCGAACGCTGTTCTCGCTTTATTGCGTTGTAAAATTTACAGAAAAGCTCGGAAGCCTTTTGGGTCGTTTACGAGTTCGTTGACTTTCTTTCTAGCCGCTCGTTTCTCCTCGACTTTATTATTTTGGGTCGCGCGCTCGCGCGTGTGCCTTCGGCTGATTTTTATATTTATTTGTACCGACCGGTATTATTGAATTCCGATAATCTGCTACGCCGACATCGTAATCCTCCCCCGGTGACGGTCCACCCCACAGACGATACGCCGCGATTTATGCCTCCTCCACGCCTCTCTTCTCGCTCTTCCTCTGCTCTTTTTTTTCACTTTCTTTTCACCCTTAGCCTTTTAGCTGCGGCGACAAAATTATCCGCAGGGGCGGCGACCTTCGACTTTGCTCTTCCGGAATAGTCGCCGACCTCCAATTTGGGGGTGAGAAATCGCTTCCAATCGTCAGCTTTTTCCACTCGTGTCGGGCGTTTATTTAACGATACTCCCAAAGCAGTTGCTCTTTCTTTCTCCTACACTTGCTGGCTATCGAATTAGATAGGGTCATTCAACATTCGTAGTATTTTTCAGTATTATGGTAAAGTCGAAACTTAATAACAACGCTTATTTATCAATTACTGAAGTGTTGTAGTCTCGTAACGCTGTTGTGACGTTGATATTTTACGTTCTCGTCGTTTTGCCAAACACTCTGAATATTTGACTTCGAATTAGACAGCGTAGCGATCATGTCGACGATTGCACGGAAGATGAAAACACGCATAATATAATCGTAAAAGATGTTTACCTAGTTGGGATACTTTTACGGGGCATATCCACTATTTTCTCTTGTGTGTTACTGTGAAGAACTCGACAGAGATTACGGCTAAACACGTCGGAGGCTTTTACCTTTACTGCAATTTCAGTCCTTTGCGAGGAACCATCCCTTTTTCTTTGCAATCATAGAATGCTGAGGTGGCTCGATTAAAATCCGGTTCAGGGACATTAATTACGTATCTCAGGAAATTGTCTCTCGGCAAACAACCGAACGTTTCCCGTCGGAGGGTAGTAAAAAAGAATCGCGCCGACGAAGGCACAATACCACTTTTACCATTCTCTCTCTCTCTCTCTCTCTCTCTTGGTTCTCAAGCCTCTAATCGAACTCGTAAAAAGTTGAAGCACTTCTCTCACAGATCGACCCACGCGCGATCGGTTTCCAGTTGCACCGACTGGTAAAGTTACCAGACCAAGCCAATTTATTTATTCGACCCGCTCTCTTTTTCCATGGTTCTCCATGGTTAGCTGAATGGATGGATGGATGGGTGGATGGACGGATGAATGTACGACGTTAGTGTGACTCGTTCTATTCAGCCCGGATGGTCAGGATAGAAAAGGAGGATCTTCCTTCTTCTCGTTGTCGAGCAGCGCAAAGTTCGTGAACGATCGTTTTTTTTTCAGCTGCTTCTTCGCGATTCGTTAGATTATTTCTGCTCGTTCTCTTTGTTCTAGAATGGATATTCCACTTTCCTGAATGATCTTTCTTCAACAGTCTGCTCGAAATAATATATTAGTTCGTGAACATACTGCTGTCGACGACTTCTTCGACATATATTTGGAAGGACATGAAATATATTAATTTTCCGAAGGGATTCTAAAACACGTCAAGAAGGATCTTGACCTTAACTTATAGGTTATGATTGTAAGTATATTTATATATACAGGGTGGTTGGTAACTAGTGGTACAAGCGGAAAGGGGGTGATTCTATGCGAAAAAAGAAGTCGAAAATATAGAATAAAATTTTTTTTTTAATAATTTTTCCATCGAGACAACGATCTACGTTGTCTACGAGACAACGTGATAAAGTGCTCGCGTACCGAGCGAAAATTCAAAGTCGATTTTCTCGAAAACAAAGCCTCAAACGAAACATTTTTATTCTATATTTTCGACTTCTTTTTTCGCGTAGAATCATCCCCTTTCCGCTTGTACCACCAGTTACCAACCACCCTGTATATAATTATAATTGCAATAGCTTAATTATGTGTATATAATTAATATAATGATATTATAACAATGCAATGTCGGAGTAAAATTGTGACTCGAGTATTCTATAATACCACGGTAGCAGTTAAGGGCTAAGGGATATTACGAATGCATCATTGAGTGTCAGTAGCAAATAGTCGATAACACTTTGTCTTGCTTCGATCGTATCGATAAACCGTGTTGAATCGATGGAGCAAAGTTAAAAGCCTTTATCCTTCGAAGCAATTCAGTTGGCTCGAAAGACGATAAAAGACACATAGAACACGCGAGGTTCGCGAGCGTGCAAATAGATTTTTAATCGGGGGCTGATCGTGAGGGCGGCGGCGCGAAGCTAAGCTCTACTTTGCAGGAATTTCTAAGGAGCTATAATAGGGGCTCCTGGGAATCAAGTTTTCGGAGATAAGGATCACGGGAGTATAATAAGGGATCGGACGAAGGACGTGGTGATCCTAACCATCCTTCGTCGGGTTAGCTTCTACGGGTATCGAGCGGAGGATCTAAAGGATCTAATAGCGAACTTCGTAGACGGGATTCTTCGAGCTATCTGGTTCGATCTCAATTTGGGAATAATCTAGGAATAGAACACTGGCGCGAGCTTATCTCCCCGATAATTTCGAATCGTTTCATCCTTGTACCTTGAAATATTAACCCCTTTAATAGTTTTCGAATATGCGAGTATCTGAGGAATTTAATTAAACGAGAACTTTTCTTCGTCACATATTCGCATTGTAATTGTATAATTTGTATTAACATTAAATTGCTTAAGCAACGTAATAATCGTTTACTTGTGGTGAAAATGGAATTTACAAATTATTTAGGTTACGTGATAGTTACAAGAAGAAAGTTAAAGACAGCGTCATTTTAAACGAGGACTATTTGAAAATTTATAAATTTTAGATCAAACCCCTGATACATTCAAAGCATGTTAAACAAGATATTTTTCGAAACGCGAGCTATATTTATCATACGGTTTTAAAGCGTCGAAAATGTATGAATACTCGTCAAAAGCGTTATCCTGTCACAGGCAGAAAATCCTCTTTCTATCTGGATCTTAAACTTCTCTGCCCACTAACCTTCTCGTTTATTCAGTCACCGGTGCGCTACAACACCTTACCAATCCCTTTCTTCTCATTTCCTGTCTGCGTAGACCGTGGTTCTTTTTTTTCTCTTTTTCCTCCTCCTTCTTTCGTCATTAAGGACGTGACATTTTGCTCGTTCTTAACTCATCCTTTTCTTATCGAACACCTCTCTTCCGTTCAAAACGCCCCTTACCATATTTTCGCCCATATCCGATCCTCTCCCTTTCTCTCTCTCTCTCTTTCTCTCTCTCTCTCTCTCTCTCTCTCCCAATCACCTGTGCAGTCTTCTCGATCGTAATTCCGCTTTAACTCGAATCCAAACGAATATTTGCTCTTTGTTTCGCTATTCCAACGTTATCGCAGCGTTCGCACGACTCGCGAAATGGATAATTCCGCGTTTAAATTATCGATCCCGTACGATATGTCGCTGTTGAGCGAACTGTGAACGAGATTGCGCACGAAAATGCTTTTTATTTAGTTTATCGAGAGAGCCTTCGCGTTTTATGCCTTCATCCCCTTTTTTTCCTTTACGACGAACGGATTTAATCGACTGTACTCTCCTTTACGGTGCTTCTTTCGAGTATGTTGTCGAAACTCGCTCACGATTTATTTTTCTCTTGTTACAGATGGAAGACGAGGGCAATCATGGCAACGATGATACCAGATGCTTCATTTTGTCGACGCTGGCCGCGCTACAATGGTCCAGAGTTTCCTGCGTCCTTTGTCGAGCACCCATGCTAGTCTTCGACAGGTATCCCTTGGTGGATGGTACCTTCTTCTTGTCACCCAGGCAACATTCGTCCGCCTGCGCGGAGGTAATTCGAAGTTTCAATCGATGTTCGTGTAGTCCGCACGATTTTAAATAATCTTCAGTCGCGTCGAATTCACTGCGTCTACGATCTTCCGATTCTTATGTTCTTAATCTTGCTCTTATCTCGATAAATCAAAGCACTCTAAACGTTTTAATAAAGCGTTTAACATCGAATTGAAACAATTCTTTCACATTTTGCATATTTTTCATATTCTACAGTTAGCTGGAATGTGAACCTATGACCATGACGTGATTCCTGTTTCAGGTTAAGGTCGAAGGTCGCACGCAATTTTTGTCCGCTGTGTGTATGAGCTGCCTGGAAGGCAGCGGTGGCCAACCCGTACGTTGTCGTTGCTGTACTCAGCCGTGGGACGGATCTAGCTTAGTCCTTGGTACAATGTACAGCTACGATATTTTCGCTGCCATGCCTTGTTGCACCGAGCGACTCAAGGTAAGTTGTTCGTTCGGCGTCTTTGTTATTCGCAACGATGTGTTCTTAAAATCAACGACGTTCTGGAAAAGATAAGCAGATGACGACTTACGTATTTCGCGTGCATCGACTACGGTGGACGCTGCTATCGAAGAAGTGAAAATATTAATTATTTTATCTGTAGCTGTCGTGAAAAGCTGAAATTCATCTTCTTACGAGTGCCGATATTCGATTCTCCAACGAACAAGTACTCGGGACACCATCGTGTTAAATATCGTATCTTTAAATATGTTATCTGACTCTCGAGTTTCTCTCACCGGTACTCAATCTGCCAGTGAACAGGTACTCAACCGATAAACACTTCGGCGCACAAAAGTATTCACGATCTTTTAACGTAGGTACTTGGATATATCTACACAAGTAAACGTTGGAAAAATACTAATGTCTGTTACAGTGCAACAGCTGCCAGAAGCCACTGATCTATCCGCACCAGCGGCTCAATTTCTACTCGGACTACAGCCGCGTATTCGCGTGTCCGCATTGCCGAGCCGTGGACGCCCACTTCGTAAAACCGCTCTCGATCTGCTTCACCCGCGAGCAGTTTCAGCTTTATAGCCAGTGGCCGTAACCATTAGGGAACTTAGCTAACCGGCGTCGAAGCATCGCGACTGACCCGTGTCCCCTCTTCTTCGATCCACTGATCTCCCTGCTCCGGGCGACCTTGCTCTAGATCATCCCCCACGCTCGTCAGATCGTTTTAATTCTTTCCTGTAAACGATTATCATCCACCTGAAGAAGATAACGACGACGAAGAAGAAAAGAAGAAGAAGAAGGAGAAGAAGACGAAAAATGCGAGAAGAAAGCAACAAGAGCGTGAAAAATCTCAGGCTCGGCACTTCGCTTTTTCTACGCTCTTTTATTCATTTTTTCTCGGCAAGAACGAGTTTTCTTTTCTGTTTTTACAAGAAACGATCAATTTTTAGTTTTTCATTCGAGCGTTCCGATTTTCTGGAACATTGCCAATATGTTTCCAGTTATCAATCGAGCGAGTCAAGAAAATGATTTTCTCTTATGTTGCGTACGAACGTGTCAGGATCTTGCCGAAATGTCGATTAACCTGAGATCGAGAGTATAAAGCGGACGTGTAAGGTCATTACCGGCGAGTTCCCGTAGCAGCGATAACGTTTAAGGTTTTTTTCTTTCTCAATGTCGATATAGTAGGGTTTATCTATGTTAATTCAATGCGAGGGACGAGGGAATCCGTGTACTTGGGCCACAACGACGAGTTCATCCCATCGATCGACATGGGAACCAACGCATCTCGACGGCGTATCGATCGATTCGGCGGAGCTTCAACTCTTGGCGAGAATTCGAGCCAAGGATTATCGTCAGTATTATTGGTAAGATTAATCAACAAATCCCAGAACTGGAGTACGTTTCTGGTGGAATTGATCTTTAAGTTAGCAAAAGTTTGCGTAGGAAACAACGTTTAGTAAAACGCGCGGGAAGTTCCTTCATTTTCCTTTTCTTTCGTTCGTCTTTACGTGTCTTTACATGATTCTTCGTGTTCTATTGGCAGAGATACGATTAGTCGAATTTAAATGCGAGTCAAATATCATAGCGAATAGAATAGGCGTGTGTATAAAGGAAATTAGCCGTTCGAGGAAATCTTGTTAGCTTTAGGGAAGTCGAACAATTAGGTTTAAAAATGTCGAACGAGATCGATACGTCGTCGATTATCGTCAGTTGACGCGTTTCGAATCGAGCAGCGATTTTTTTATAAGATTCGTCCCTCGCGTCCCATAGTTGAATTGCGTTAACTGGAGGGATAGAAGAAGAAAATGAAGAAACAAAAATTACGAATTGCAGATAAGTATAGATCGAGATACGCAGAACGCTAAAAAGAAAAAGAAAAAAAAATGGTCTAACTTTCCTGTATATTACGTAGGTATGTATAAGAAACAAACATAAAAAAGAAAAAAAATAAGAAAAAAAGAAAAAAGAAGAAAATGGTCACTTCGAAACGAAAAGGGGGAAGAGATAATGAACTATCGTTTGTTACTTAGATAATCGAGAACGTTGTTTTTTTTACATTTTATTAGTTTATACGTTTATGGCGGCCATGTTGATTTTGTTTAAGGATCTACGACTCATTCGATGGGTTTTCACGTTGAACGGCCGGGCGCCCAGCGATCTTCCGCCCTCGAGACCCCTAATTCTCTCTCCCTAAATTTCGATCCTTTAACTTCATCCTTATATATTTCGCTCCCTTTTTCGATAACTCGAAACATACGACTGGTTTACCACAGATGAAAACACAGCCTCGTTTACTCTCCTCGATCCCCTAATACTTTTCCCTCCCTCTTTTGTTTCAATTTTACAACGTTGGAAATACTCCCGAAGGGTGGTCGAAAGCCATGGGCGCCCGAAGTAGCCAGTGTAAATACGTAATTAAGTGGGAGAGAACGAGAGGGAGAGAGAAAAAAGAGAAGAGCGAGCCATATGCAGGTTCGTTCGTGAAAGCCTGTGAAAGAATGGTACAGAACGTAAGCGAGAAAGGACGAAGCGTTTGTAAGAGAGCGAGAGAGAGAGAGAGAATACGAGAATGGATGACAGCGTGAAAGAAGGGAGCGAAGAAAAAAAAAGAAGAAGAAATAAAATCTTCGTTTTTCTGGCGATGCTGGTCGTTGCTGTCCATCAATAGCGGCCGTCCCACAAACAGAAGACCGCCCACCGTTTTCCCAAGGTAGTATAGTCGATCGTGTACCTTCTTTACGTTATTTCGATTTAAAAGTATACTTAATCCATTCGTACGCCGGGAAGTATATTTAGGAGATTTCTATATTGTCCCGTACAGGTTTTTAGCGAGGACCCCGTGAACCCCGTTGCCTGACGCCTTTCACGAACCATTTTCTCGTCTTCGTTGCTCGATCTCGCCACGAGATTCTTTTCTCTTCGTCTAATAGCGCGAGAATATATACGAAGAAGGAGAAAAAGAAGGAGAAGAAGGTTGTTTCGTCTTTTACGTGCTTTTCTTTCACTTTTCTTCGTTCGTTCGAGAAATGTTCGAGGCTGTTACGGTGGCGGGCTTCATTTAACCGAGCACACACTATACGACGATTTAATCTATGAGAATATCAGCGAGTGAGAGTAAGACGTGGGATCAGAGCGAACGAACCAGAAGGGGGAGAGAAAGGGGTGCACAAATTGCTGAAAACGTTTTCTGTGTACGAGTGGAAGGGGCGAGAAAGAACGAGAGACGTAGAGGGATTAAAAGGGGAAAAAGTAAAAAAAGAAAAAAAGGAAAAAAAAAGAGAAGAATGGAATAAGAATATTTGTACAAGAGGACGCGCTAATTCTCTGAATGCACACGTGTATTCAGGGATGAAAAGAAGTACATTATGTCCGCGTGGAACACTTCTTTTTTGGGTAGCCGAATACGACGAGCCGAAGAGTGCGTTATCATCAACGTCGTCCGATTTTGCCACGCAACGAAACCGCGTTTCTCGTTCAGTTTTCTTCGTTTCCTTTTTATCGTTCGCTTTTGTCGTGTCGCGAGCAAGCCTCTTTGCGTCTAAGCAGTCGAGAGACACAGACAAACACACACAGACGGGAACGAACAGAGCAGAAGATGGAGTTGTTGGAGGATCGTCTCTCGTTACGTTTTTCTCAGAGTGCCAAATAGCGGGAAGAAAGATTGTGAGAGAATGGAAGGGAAACAGGAAAACAAGTAACTGCGAGTCTGTGAATCTTTCCTATAGATGTTTTTCGGTTGTTCGAAACCCGATTTTCTTAGCTTCCTCGCTTTTCATCTGGTTATCAAGGGTACACTTTCGTTTATAAGTCGCAGGATATTTGTTAATTTTAAACAATTCTGATAAAGTAAATTCGATGTAAAATCTTCAAAAAAATAGTATAATTTATAGCTTTCCGTGTAAAACACACGGATTACACACATCGATAACGCATCAACTTCACCTTGTAATCGAGGAATTTTTTTTTAGAAACGAGCCGCAGGTAAACGTGGCGAACTATGTTTTGGAAGCTTTAGTTCCAATTTTTTAAATGGTAGTCACGTTTGGATCGGTAATTATAACGGTTCCTAAAGAAGAATTTCTTTTTTGCATTATTCGAAACTAACTAAAATTTCGTAATTTAGTAATTTGATTTGAAAATACTCCGAATGATTTCAAATCAATCGATGTTTCTTTCTTAATAAATCCTAGACGAATAAGAACGAATTTTAGATAGCAAGTTCAAGTATCTTCTTGATACATTCGTTTGTAAAAAACAAAATATTTTTCGTAAATATTTTGCCCGAAAGTTCTTCGTTCATTCGCGTTTATTGTGTGATTTCATCGCGTATTCTACGAATATATCAAATATTCCGTGACTTATAAGTACCGATATACGCATGTATGGTCGTAAAAGCTACATCGAAGCATAGCCCAAACACACATAGAAATTTCGTGCTCGATTTTAGCAATTAGAAATAATCTCGGAGCTGTGGTGGTTGATATATTCGTTTTTATTACTTCTTTGTTTATACCCAGTGATTCTAGACGTATAACTAAATAATAAAATGCTACACGTGTGTGCGATTCGTTCCTCGTTTCGGTTCAAACGCGAGAAGCTCGCGTCATGCTCGCGTGTGCGACGATCCTGCGCGCACACGTTCTAGGAACCTTCTGTTCCTGCGTGTTTTCCGCGCACGTCTTTCGAGCGTAGAAAGCGCGAAACGAAAGAAATATGAAACTTCTCTTCGCGCCACGAAGCGCGCGAGCGCGCCTACTTTTTGTACTCCCTACCGTTTTCAATTTTCGCTACGTGGTTCGCGTCGTTGAACACCATAGGTGCCCTGCGATACGTATACCGGGAGATTCATCGGCTCACTTTTAGTTCCTATCGCGACTCGATCGACGGAGGAACGAAGGAAACAGTGGTGGAATTCCTCTTCGCGAGAAGCCGATCGCAACGCGTGTCCCTTCGATCGATCGTCGTCTTCGAGATTTCATCGAGATCGCAAGATCAACCGAGATCTCTTTTCTCTTGGTTCGTGATGAATTTTTTAAAATGTCGAACCGAGAATCATAGTAGCGTAGGTTAAGATTCCACGCTATGCTTTTGTTTCTTTTTATACTTACGAAACGAATAAAAAGTTCCATAGTAATTCAATTATTTGACGAGGTAATACACTCAGTACCTATGTACGGGTATTGAAAACAAAATGCTGAAACGTGTAAGTTTGTCGAAAATTATTTGTGTTACAATTTTTAAACGTGTCATTCCTTTAGTTTCGTAATTAATTCGATCGAAATTTTACATCCTTGCGACGGTGTAGTTTCATGACTCGAGAAACATATAATGAACTTTTTACAACGATAAACGCAGAACGTTGTTTTATGACAACTAGCAAATGCAGTGATACAGCATTATGATTCTCAACTTTAGATACGCAGATCCATAGGCGAAGAACGTAATTAAAGTAAACTAACCTCGATATTCAACAAACTGAGTAACTCGCTATCTAATGATAAAAGTAGTAGTCGGCACAACTAATTGGCTACGATATGTTATCACGTGGAACTAATTTAAAAGAAACAAATTCTACCGCGTTTATACGATTCGTACGAATTATTGGAAGAAACAAACGCTACGAACCCACGTTCGAAATAATGTGACTCGATTCGCGATCTATCTCGTTCAACTACACGCGATCTCTGAAAGAAAGTCGGCATCGATCGATCGTGGAAAGGACCGCGCCGTTCGAGGCACCTGATTCGATTTGTAAAAAAGATTTCGTCAGTTTCGACGCGTCGACGTACCTATATCTAGAATGTTTAAGGGAAGAAACTGCATCGAGGAATCGTAGCAAGCAACTTGGAGAAAATATTCTGCAACTTGCAACAGGAGGAAGAACGATAAATAGAGAAAAGGAACGGACGGTAGTAAGAGCGCGATTAGTTTCTCTATGGTGCGTCGACGCATAATGACGCACTCGCTCTGTAGTTGCTTAAGGCTAAACATTAAAGCTAGGCTAAACCTTTTTTATTCCCCAAGTAAAAGTCGCTGTAACGATCTTCTACTTTCGCACGATGCTCGGTGACGCTCGTCGACGAACGGAGGGCGGTTTCAGGTAGGGAGGAAACGACGCACGTTCGCGACGATCGCCTTCTCCTCGACTACACGAAACTACACGCAATTTTTCTCCCGTTGACGAATCTACCTCGATCCACGCGACCCCGGGAGCAGAGAATTCTTTGGTCGTGCCGGGAACTTGTTTCTTTCTCTCGCGGCTAGCCGATGCAATAATCGTTGGAAGATCGAGGAAAGAAAATCCGGTTGCCTGCTGATGAAGCGTTCTTCGCCGCGACGATTCGAATCTTCCCCCGCGATCCGTTCGTACAGCGACGTCCATCGAGCGAACGATTTTCTATGTCGGTGTTTTTATAGAAAGAGTACGACGAGTGAAACAGAGAAACGTGTCCGTGAACACGGTCGAGACTATTCGAAACGAAAGACCATCCGCAAAGGTGTCTCAAAGTGTGAAGAAAGAAGAAACGTTTTTCGCTCGTGTTCACGGGTTTCTCTGAGTCTTGTCGATTGTCGTAATCGTGTCCGTGGATTCTTCTAATGATAATTAATCGAATAGCACATCTATATGGCACGTTGAGGGGATGGGATTAAGGGTTGTATGTGGTTGGGGAATTATACACAACAAAGGGGGGAGGGGGGGCTAACAATGAAGCAAACGCGAGAAAAGAAATTCTTTTTGCGAAGGTCTCGAGGATGGGAATTAAAGGAGAGAGGTTATGAATGGTTGAACTATGAATAGAGTTTAGCATATAGTCATTATGAAGGGTAAGAGGTGATGTAACAAAGAAGGAGAGGTTTTGAAATCATCGATAAATATGTAAGTTTATTGGAAAACGACGGTTTTCAGATTCTAGTTAAGAGAACTTTCTTCGTTTCGCCCGTCGGCTGGCCAGCCGGTCGACGCCCAAAGAGATATTCTTGAATTTCGTTGAATATTTTAGAGACTCGGCTCTAACTCGGTTATCGCTCGACGCTCGATGCCGCGAATTCTTCTTCTCGATCGTTTCTAACAGCGGAATTAAGAAGATCGTTGTATCGTCTTCTATCGAACAGAGAAACCGAAGAAGAACGAATTTTCCGCGAAAAGGAAAAGAAGAGAAACGCGAAAGAAACGGAAGGCGAAGAGAAATCGTATTGTCGAGCGATCGAGAATCGTTCTAGTGATAGGCTACTGTGTCGTATTTGTGGAAGCTCGACAGAGGAATAGAAGAAAGAATGGTGGTGAGAAAGAAACGAGAAGAAAAAAGAATTTTATCCTGCAATTTATATATCGGTTGTTCTTCGAGACGTTCTTTTTCACGCGGACATTCACGCGATTTAAAATAATCTAATAAGAAGATGAAGTATATATATATATATATTATATATGAAAATAAATATGAAATATTATATATGAATTCTACGTTTAAGGATCGGTTTTTTGTCTCTTAGTGTGTAAGGTTCTCTTTACAGCTGTGCTAGACAACTATAGGTATACATAAACGACGATATATTATATATACATAAACGACATTACACTACGGTAACAGAATTCACGCATATTAAATGTATAAAGACGCAGAATAAACACGGTACGAGGTCTGCGTGCGGGAATCGCTCGTACGAGGCGCTCGTACGGCTCTCCTTAGGAATATAAAGGAAAAAAAAACACATCTTGTATATCTATTTAGTGATTAAAATACGTACAACGTTTCATATGGAAACGAGAGGTGGACGTGTGAAACGATCGAGTGGCGATTTACCAAATACGCACGATGATCCTTCGTTTTTCTCTTCCTTTTTCTGTTTTTTAATCTTCTCGGTGTACTTTCAAACGAGACGACAGGAAGAATACGAAGTACGAGAGACAATAAGAGTACCTCTGTAATCGTCCATGGTTCGGCTGAAGGAGAATTAATAAGAAAAGAAAAAGAAATAATATACAAATTCTAAAACATGAAATAATAAACTAAGAAGTAGATGAGAGAAACGGAAACAATTGAAAGTTCTGAGAAAGATGAAACGTCGCGATATTTAATCGAAATTAAAGAGAATCACATAGGGGAACAACGTGCGTGTTTGATAGGAGAAAATCGTCACACGATCTTTCACTGTAGTCGGTTTTTTTTACGTCTGTGACATACACGCACCCACTCACACATACACGCACACACGTGCATACATAGGTATACCGATACACTAGACAAACACGCGCGCCGCGCGAACCAATACGACACACCTAATATATATACAAGGACAGCAGATATACCAACGCATAAGTACACGTACATACACATTTATACAAATGTACACAGGTGATGTTCTTTCAGTAGTCGCAATTATAAATCGCCGAGCCGCGTGGATCGTGATCAGAAACGCGTTCGAGCTTTTCTTACAGCGCCTCCTCGTTAACGTTTCATCGAGCACACCGGCTCGCTCGTTAGTCCATTTTTAATTTCATTCCCCTTTCTGCCGACGCGACGTCGAGAGTCCTTCCGTGCGACCACCCCTTTTTTTTTTTTAATCCGTCGAGATATTTTCGATTCCTTGAAATCCCTACGTTTCACACTCCCGTTCTTCGTTTAAACGGGCAACCAATTAATTGACGTTTCGTTGCAACTGTTAGTTGCCCGATTCAGTGGTCCTCGCGAAAGTCCTTTTAAATTAACAATTTTATTTTTTTACCACCGATGGGTACGAGTTGCTTTTAAGTTAGGAAGGAATATTGTGCGAAGTCGTACGGAAGACACACGGGGTAGAAAGGGGTGCACGCGAAATGGTGATACTTTTTTGTGATCGATACAAGAAATCGACGCCCTCCAGCGTCGAGTCGCGATTAAATAGAACGCTTGATTTATTGTACCGAACGATTGGAATAAAACAGTGAACGACGATCCATCGACACATCTTTGAACACTTTTTTCCAATCGTTTAAAGATCGTAGCCGTATCGCTTTAGTTTTCTTCCGAGCAGATTTCATTTAATTTTCGCTTCTGCATAGAATAATATGTAGGTCTACAACGAGATGTACTACTCCTTTGATTTATTCCTCGACTCATCGTACGACGACGTCCGTTTCCCCGGCGTCGATGATCGCTCGTAGTCGAGTACGATTTATCGCTATCGCATCGTAGGTTTCTTAGAGATATTTTTAATTAGTTTCCAATCATAGCGACGAACGAACGACGCGGCAGCTGTCGCGAGAATTTCAAGGTCGTTCAGCATCTCGAATCTGTACGGTGATTGATTTTTCTTTACTTTGCCGCTCCGTTCGCGAACGACAGATCGATGAGTCCATTGTGCAGAGAATAATACGATTCTCCTTTCTATCTTATTTTTTCTCTTTGATTTTCGTTTGGCGATCCTGTTGTCCATTGAGCCGAACGCGCCACGGCTCGATCGTGATTGTTCGACATTTAGGTACCATTTAACACGTGTTTCTAAATTAGGTTCCATCGACTATGAACATTCGTCTGGCGTCTAGTTTTAGTCGCGAGAGTCGCGGGTACGTCTCTGAAGGTTTTTCTTCGAAATTGATCGAAGTAAGGCGGCGAGATTGATGAAAAACTGCGGATACCTTAATTACCTCAAGTTATTAATTAAATTATTAGAAGGCGCGTTGTGTATCGTCCATCGGGTTGTAAAAGATGTTGGTCAAAGTTTGATCGACGTGCCCGCGGGGTCGAGCGTTTTTCTCGTTTTCCAACCCGGTTATTTTCAGGCGCAGAAACGTGGAAAGAGCGAAGGTATGAATGAGAGCAGAACGAACGAGAGCGAAAGACGTTGAGCGATTCGATGCACGACGAGAATGCAGTGTGAGAGAGGGTTGAACATTAAATGGAGAGATAAAGAAAATAAAAAAAAAAAAAAAGAAAACTGGAAAGAGGAGAAGAAAAAGAAGCATTTAACCGAATCGCGCCACTTGTCTATCGACAGAACGCGACCTTATCGAAAGACGTACAAAGTGAGAAAGATAGAGAGGAAAAAAAGATAATATTAACGCGAACGTGGAACCGGAAGGGCGTCGTTCCATGATCCGGGGAAACCGAATCGAGATGAGAAAGACAAGCAAGGAAGACGCGATTGGTTATACATAATCCTCCCCCTGTGGAAAAAATCCTTTCGGTTTCGCGTGTGTCGAGCCCCGATTAAGTTTGACAGATTATAAATCTCACTCCCTCCCTTTTTGCAAACGCTGATTCAGAGGCCACTGTTTTTTCCACGCCCAACACGATGATGAGAAGAGAACGATGAGCGAGAGTGAAAGAAAGAGAAAGAGAGAGAGAGAGAGCGATTGAGCGAGAGAGAGAGAGAGAGAGAGGAAGAGAGAGCGCGTATTAGGGAAAATGAAGAAGATAAAAAAAGATTGATTATGCCATGGAGATCTCCTGTAATTGATGCGTGTAATTTAAAATGTACATTGCCCAAAAATATGGTGTTGTTATAATACTGAAACGTGTTACGGACGACGAAGAAATTTTATCGAGTGCGCTACTGGAGAGCGATTTTGTTTTTTCTCGCGGACGGCGTTTACGTTGACCCTGTTCTTCGCGCCTTGTCTCTCGACGCGATTATAATAATCCTACCGTTGATCCTTACAAAAAAAAAAAAAAAAAAAGAAAAAAGAAAAAGAAAAAAAGAGAAAAAAAGCGAGAGAGAAAGAAAGTTTATTATCGAAATATCGAGGGCTTAGGAAAAGTAGAAAGAAGAGAGGATTAAAAAAAGAATGTGGGAAGACAGAGAGGAGAGATCGAAAGATGAAAAGAGGAAGGTTTTTTTACTTCTCGAGAGATTACACGACGTACCTATTTGAAACAACCCACACACCCCCTCTTTCGTCCAGTCACGGACGTGTCCCAGTGAAAAGAATTCTTTGGCGCGTTTTTTAGAGAAAGATTTTTATATCGAGAGGTTGATCGGGAGGCAAGGCCGACGATCGCCGACCACGCAAATAATACACACACCGGCTGTCTTTCACACTCTAAGAAAGAACCGGGCTCCCAGCGAATCGAGCGGGATCTACGATTTTTCACGGTGAACCGACGGAATATGTCATACGATGGTGGAAGCGTGTATATCGGGTGCCAAATCACGTTGAACGGGTTGCTGTTGGAAATATCACTTTTCAAAGCTTTTGCGAACAACTTCTTGAACCTACAGTCCAAATTTGCTCAACCACAAAAAGGAAAAACGTATATCGAGCATTCTCTTCTTTGGCCCTGTAACGAATATATATGTATATCGTGAAGGTAATTTCTCAAGAAGCTGGTGTTTCCCCTCTGTAGACGAATCTCGGAAGGAGCTCGGAAAGACCTGAAAGTTCACTAATCCTGGGAGCCCGGCCATTATCGAGTCGATTGGAGATAGGTTGGCTAAGGTACAAATGTACATAGGAACATAATGTTGTTATTTAACCTATAACACCTGCTTCTCGTTTGCTTCCTCTTGTTTTAAAATTAAAAAAAAAAAAAGGAAAAGAAAAAGGAATGAAAGAGATCATATAAGCTATAACTTTGAAAAAAATGATCAAAGGTATCGACATATTGTACAATATACCTTTTACACGAAGAGAACGAAATAAAATAAAAATAAAGGAAATAATTAAAAAGCTTAAAAATTCAGAGGACAGAGGTTTCGACATTTCGCGGTTTCTTCTAAGAACGAGATGGAGCAAACGAATGAAAACGCAAAACAGAAAAAAGAGAGACAGAAAGAGAGAGAGAGAGAAAGGTGGATATGCAAATCGATATCGCGGATGGAGGATCGATGAGTTAATCGACGTGTAGCTGCGTAGACAATTGGTTCACGGCTCTTCGCGTTTCACCTTCGTTCCGTTCGTTCGTTCGTTCGTTCGAATCGTCGTTGGTCCTCCCAGTTTCCATTTATTCCCTTTCACCGGTGTTTTCGTTTTGTTTCAGCCACCGCGCGCGGATGGCCCGGTTTTTACGAGCCGTGATCCAATCGATCGCAAAGAGAGAGCAAGAGAGTGAATGAGTCTCGTTATGGTGGGAATGAAAGCAACGAAAAATTCCATAGAGAAGAGAGAACGAAAGAACACAGAAAATACATATACACGTACAGATACATAAACTCGTACACGGCTTCTATTACTCGTCGCGAACGACGGTTCAATTTTCGCTTCGTTTTCGTTTTCCATTCTTTGCGTTATGGCGTCTTCATCTAGATCCTCTCGATTCAGGACTAGTGACTGGCGTTCAATTTTTACCCTCGTGCCACCATTCCGCGCTAATGTCCCCCTCGAGTGTCTTCTGGAAGCTGGGTGTATTTAAAAAGGGAGAAAATCTTCGAATACAAACTCTTGCATCGAGAATGAGATTTCTTTGAAATCCACGACTCCAAGACTCTAACTACAACGGTTCTTGTATTCTATTACACGGATACAACGACGCAAGGATATTCTCGCTTTTTTTTTTTGAATGTTTGCTTTTCTCCAATGGACACTCGAGGAACGAGACGAAGGTGCGGAAAAGCACGAGCAAGAAAGGTGAAGAGATATTTGGATGAAGCAAGATAATGGATACGCGCGTGCAACGATCGTAATTAAGCTTTCACAGTGGAGACGCGTAATTAATCGTTAGTTGGTAGGCCGCCCCGAAGTATCGAAACCCGTTTACAGGCAATTTCCTCAAGGGGTAAACCAATGTGTCTGAATGGCGTGTGGATGTGCTATAATCACCTACTACTCCCTTCCCCTACGTACATTTAATCGCGTTTTACTCTGTGTGTGTATACATATAGTCTTACGTATATACATGTATGTAATCGTGTGTATCGCTAACCAATTCCCTTGTTAGTAGTACTTTCTTCTGCCGTGTCTCTAAGTATAGTCCTCTCGGCAGAGTTCTTCGCACCAACGTAGAGAAATACTCTGAAAATTCTCTCCTCGATCGTGATCGATGTTTTCGATGATAATTCGTAATTTGTTCTTAATCGTAGAGCCGTAGAATCGCAATAAAGTAGCAGAGTCGAGGCGGAGAGAATAAATATCGAAGAGAACATCGCTTTTTCTTCAAATCGGCAATTGAAGATTTTAAGCGTGAAGCTGACACGAGTGAAATTTTCAGAGTGACACGAAACACCAAGCGTAAGCTTGCACGTGTGTATTTGTAATACGGTTTTTCCAGCGTATACGTCACGACACCTTGCGTGTGTAAGACTGCGACATACATTTTGCACTCGGTTGTAAGAAGAAGAGAGAGAAAGAGAGGCGACAGTGCGGAAATATCACCGTGGAATATCGACACCAATTCAGCGACGTGTATTTTTTGTTTCCTTTCAGTCGTTCCGTTTTTACGCGCGCGGATAGTCGCGTGGATCCGAAGAGCGAGCTCGTTTCATAGGATACTCGGCGTTTTTCTATCGGTCATTGAGGAAAGTCATTTAAAAGAATACGACGATGGACAGAAAAAAAGAGAGTAGCGAGAGGGCGGAGAGTCTTCCGCGTGAAAACGATAAGCAATCTCCTTTTTTTATATCGGTGAGAAAAAATTGTAATAATTACCATAATCTACGTGTCGTGTTTAGGGTAGTCTTTTTTATACGTATTTCGAAAAGAAACAAGATTCGTCAAATCGAATAATCGATAAATGTCATCGCGTGTGATCGAGGATCTCGTAACGATTTTTGGTTACAGTGAATCGTAATTCGAAGTCGGGGCATTTTTATTCGGCTGTGTTTATTAGGCGGGGGGTTAAGAAAAGGAAATTCTGAGAGAAAAGTAAAAAAGAAAAAAAAAAAAGAAACGAAAAAACTTCGCGTAGTATTCGGATAAGGCTTTCGAAATTTAGATGAATAATTTTTGTACCCTATTTTTTTAAGCGATCGCCGAGGCGATCAGGAAACGAGATCGGGCAAAAAGGGTCGTACGTTTTTTAAAACGCGCTAGGATTTATAGCTCGTGTTAAGTTTAGTTTAAGCGTATAACCGCGTCGCGTAACATAAATTAGTAGCTGTTGACAAGAGGAGAAAGGAAAAGATACGAATGAAAAAGAAGGTTGGAAACTTGACAAGGAGGGAGGAAAAAAGATAAACATCTTCTTAAAAAGAAGTTAAAAGACACGCCACAGGAAAGAAGAAGAAGAAGACGAGAAAGATGCTTTCGAGATCTTTTGAGAAAAACTTTGATCGAGGTGTTCGCCTCTGTTTAGCCCTTTCACACGTGCGATCGAACTTTTCAATTCGTCCGCGTGATGAGGAGGAGGAGGTTCCCTTTGAAACGGAAAAGGGTGGCGAAGAGGAGAAACGACCATCGAATTCGCGTATTTCTTCAAGAAATTAGAAACAGTTAACACGCTTATGCTCCTCGAGTCGAATAACTCACCGAATTCATTCTGAAATTGAACGAAGGATAATACGAAAACAAGCACAATGCGTATTTCGTGGCGAGAAAAAGAGAGAGAGAGAGAGTGAGGGAGAAAGAAGAATGAAGTTGAACGAATTCTGTGGAAAAACGAGTACCAATCGCGAAGCCCGCGTTTTCTTCTAGTTGTATAATTCTTCTAACGCGTGTTTAGCTTGTACTAATTAATTCGTTAATTAATGTCGATTGTAAAGTAACGTGAAGGCCGGAAGGAGGGGAGTGACCGATCGGAGGGCATATAGAAAGGAATGGAAAGACGGATCTAAAATCAGGAAAAAGGAAGTATGGCGAAGGAGGAAAAAATGTTTAAAAAAAAACGAGTAATAAGAAATCATAGTAAAACACAAGCATTCTTGTGCATTGCGAAAGCAACAAAATAATCAATGCTGGTAGTGCGGACCAAACGGGACAACTGACAGAGGGTGCTTCAAAGCAAGGATAACGAAGAGGAAAGAAAGTGAAGGAGAAAAGGGATAAAATGGGACGAAGACTTGTCGAGGCATGGAAAATTGAGGAAATTGAGAAGAGGAGGGAAAGAAAGAGAGATACGAGATTCGTAAAATTGCCGCTCCATCGGAAATCAACGTCTAGAAGACTCGTTCGTAGTGGTTAAAAAAAGAAAACATTTTTCCACGAAGCGTGTGTTTCTCTCGAGCGATTTTCACGAAAATATTCTAACGAGTCGTTTCAATTTAGTCCTGTTGCCTCTACTGTCCTCTTTCTTTCGTCGCTAAACTTTTTTATACTATCGACATATTCAAGTATCGAGTAGAGATTTCGATTTTTAAACGGGGTGAAGTGACTCGAGAGAAAAAGACGCTTCGGAGATCCATGATTGGCTACGTGGTATTCGAAAGCGATACACCATTCTTAACGTTTAAGGCTTGTACGAAATTCTTCTATCGGACTCAGTGCGTTTGTCTGTCAGGGTAAGCTCGCTGTCTCGTTGACGGGAATATTTCTGTATCGATGTACGTGAAATGTATAAGGAAGAGCGCGGTCATGCGTCGTACGAAACTTCTACCTCCAGAGATTATGATGTCTCGCGTATCAAGGTCTTTCTGGTATTCGTCGTTATCGTCGTGTCTTTTAAACGTTTGTCATTTTTAATTTTGTTTGTTACATTCAATCGTCAGACTCTTTAGAACAGATCGCCTTTTATTTATAATGTGCTTAAGACGGTGATAAACGATGAAACAGTGCCGAAAGGATTAATCGCGGTTCGTTTCTTTCTTTTAGTTTCTCGTTAAGGAGAAAAATGGAATAAACAGTTTCTAGTATTCGTAAACGAGAAATTTGATCGAATCTCGTTGGTTTAAACACGATAAATGATCGGATATATAAGAAAGAAAGATGAAATTTACGCGAGACTTTCCCAAGGAAATCTTCGACGAAGGAAGAAGCAATCGTAACGACGTTTCGATCGATTATCCTTCGAACTAACGCGCGTTCGATATATAATGCAATATATACACGCAGTTAATTGTATTAAGACGTACGTAACTATAATCGCTATTTGCTGTTTCGATCGTAGAGGTTAGACGAGATATCCCACCTCCCTGTATCGCACGCGCAACCTTCGCGAAGATGATAATCCTTTCTCGAAGAGGAAGAGAAAAGCCCTGGCGCTTTTAAGCGGCGAGACTCGTGTATACATAACTCGTAGGTTACCCTTTGCTCGTAGTAATTAAATACTCGATCGAAGCTATCCCCCATTTCTTCGTGTAGCTTGCGAATAGCTGAAAAACGTCGGCGCGTTCACGTCGCGATAAATCAATCAGCGATGAAAAGAGAAAGAAAGATCCTGTAAATCGGCCGATCGATCGTTGCTTGGAATTAAAGAACGAGTCGAAGCGATTTAATCGAGCGAAAAGATTTTATTCTTGAAAGGAGCAGTGAAAGACGAGAACGACTTGAATGCGCCGTCGCGGTGATCAGCGATCTCGAATGAGTGGCGAATGAGTGTGAAAAACGAAAGGATCTTAACCCATCGGTGAATTTGCAGCCCGCCAAGAATAAAATACAAAGGAGAAAAATGGTATACACTGGCCCACGAAAGTCTTTGATCATTCACCGCAAAACTTTTTACGTCTATATCGCGTGTGTTGTACACGACATTTTAAAATATCATTGCTATTGCTGCGACGATATTGGCAAAGTTGGAGACCAATTTGAACAATGTATATAGAAATTACGAGATATTTATTACAAACGTACGTTTCGTGGAAAATTAGTATTCGAATTCTTTCGTGTACCTGTGTATATGTATAGAAAGCTCCGTTGACGAAATCGTATTCCGGAAGCCCTTGTCCGAACGAATTCTCGTTGGCCAACAGACCAACGCTATAGCTTTCCTTTCCGTTCCACCGCGTTCTACACCTTTTTTTCGACACGGGAGAACAAAGAGGGAGAAAGAGAGGAGAAAGAAAAGATATAGAGACGATGGCGAGCGAAAGAGTGAAGGGAAACGAAATCTGATGCCCGTTGGTCGCCGACCACGAGGAGAAACATCGACTCGAGCCACTTTGTGTAAAACGCTCCCTCTGGTTCAAGAGTGACGATCATTGCATTACAAATGAAGAACGCCGGAGAAAGAGACACGAGTCGCAAGGACGGAAGCTGTGAGCCGGAAAACAGAAGGGACATATACTTTTATTTTGAATCGTTGCTTCGAGGAGCATTCGTCCATCCTTCCTCGACACTATTTAATTTAATTGGCAGACGTCTCGAGTGCTGTGCAAATGGAGGAAAAAAGAAAAAAAAAAAAAAGAAATAAAAGAGAAAAGGAAAAGCCTGGACTCGCGAGCACAGGGAACAAAGACTAGCTGTTTTCCTTTTTATCGCGAAGAACGGAAACGGAGAAGCGAAAAAAGGGATTCGTCCGTTTATACGGCAGGACAATGAATAAAAGAATATGCTGGTCCGCGATTGTGAGCTTTAATTGAACGCCACGTTCTTGCAATGATGGTCCTCGTTCTTCGTGGTCGGCCGTGGCAACGGAGGAGCGTTTCGTTTGGTCGACCTGGCTGTCTCCCGCTCAATGAATTCGGAGCTAATTTACCGATATTCGAGCGGTTTGAAGTGGATATCGACGAGTTGAAAAATCTGGCAGAGCTACCGCGTCGATCGATAATCGTTTATCGATGAGAGGATTCACAGTGAAAATTGCTCGGAATTCGATTCGGCGAGAGACAGAGTCCGAGGTCTTCTCTATACCTCCCCTATGAGAGTACAAATTTTTCTAACAAAAGTAATTATATTCGAGCGACGAATGGAATATTGACGCAAGGAAGCAGCAACAAGGAAGACGACGCGAGACAGAAGAGAAACGAGTGACCGTCAGATCGATCGTAGATTAGTGTAAATGAGAATTTGCGTGTGTGAGTTTACGAGAAAGGGCGGAGGAAATCGGTATGCTTGGTCGAGTGAAAAATAATACGGCGTGAGAGAGCGAAAGAAATGTGAGAATGCGTAACGAGAAAAGGAAAAGGTAATATTAAGAGGAAGAGAGTAAACGTTTAACGATGTTTTCCCCTGGTGGTATGAGTATATTACGACGATCTAAAATTAACAAATGATCTATTATATTATATGGTGTATGTACCGTATACTTATCTAGAGTTAGGTCTTATTTCAAACGTGTTACGTATTAAACGAGATATGATACGTATATCATATATTATTGTATACACTTAACGAGCATACGCATACCTGTACGTTAACGATCTAGACTGCCATTAGCACTTAAGGCGCGGCTTCGCCCGATTTATCTCGATTTAGCCCGAATTCTCTCAGGTATGGCGTCCCAGGGATTGCTCGTTACGCGCGCCATGGGAACCGAGTTTCTTCCAACTTGCATACGGCGATCTATCCGAAACCAAAGACTGCAAAATGATCCAAAATATCAGAAATTGTTCGATCTATAACGTTTTATCGAAACCGATGTATCAGACCGCGAGGACATTAGAATACCGAGAAATTGGGATTTCCCTCGTCACAATTCAAACTTGAAAAAGAATCCCACGACGATGTCCCGAGACGAAGTAAAAAGTCTAGCGACGACGCTCTCGAGAAAGCGAGGAGAGAGGTCAAGCGGCTGGAAATATCGAAAACTTGAACCCAACTCGAAGGTTTCCAGGGCCAACGTAATTCTCAATCCCTGTGACGTACGAAGCAAGTTTCGAACGTCTTCGTCCCCCACGGTTTGGGAAACGAAAAAAAGGAAGATAGAAAGAAAGAAAAAAAGAAAAAACAGGCAACACAACCACGGGGGAAGAGATACGATGGTAGCCGGTTTCGCGAAATTCTCTCGGAACGATCTACCAGGCTTGTGTCTTAAGTGAGATTGGTACACGGTAATGTCGCCGCGGATAGAAGGAAGGACAGTGTGCATCGAAACGACAGGATGGTCTATAGTCGTGTGTATAGGGAAAGCAAGCTTCGAGGATGACGAACTCGATAATCGTAGCTAGAATTCGGTGTGTCTATTTGCATGCAGCTCCGCTCCGTAGGGATATAAAAACACGAACGTTTCCGATTTTTAATCTTGCTCTATCTATTCGGAGAAGAACGCTCTGTTCTCTATAGGTGAGCGTTTTTCTATAGGTGTGTCTCCTTTTCGCCTGCTCGGGGCATATTATTCTCACGAGAGTCTGTAAATAGTTCTTAACTACACACGTAATCGTACGAACTTTAACGATATACGATTAATCAACAAGCAAACAACACACGTACACGTAAATTCATGCACCAGTTGTTCATATACGCATCAGTCAACGTCTACTTTACTGACCGACAATTTTTAACCAATTGCGATTCCCTTTTCACACCGATACAGTTGCAGAATCACGAGTAATCCCGTGCGACTTGCTCGGTCGTATTTTCTACCAATTTAGCAATAAAACGAATGGAAGCAAAAGAAACAAACGTGGACATGTAGTTTGTCTTTCGAGCAAATTCTCGCTGTATCGAGGAAGCAGAGCGATTAAGCTGTCTGGCCTGATCAAACTCCGAAAACGCAAAATTTTTCGTATAATTGTTTTCGTTGGAGCAGCAAGATAGTCGACGATGTGAATGTGTACTCTTGCTGCATTTTATTTCGACGAAATCGCGGCTCTTGGTCAAATAAAATGAGAAACACGAAGGAGGATGCTTTGATCACAATGTGGCGAATAAACTCTAACCTCGTGAGCGGGCACGAAGACTCGAGGGACAGCTTGCGGTGGTCCACGCGCCCAACTGCCGACCAATAAGACTCGAGAAACATAATTGTTCCAGCCTTCGATTTTTATGACGCATTTCGCCGCGTTTTTTCGACGCCTTTTTATATCTCCGATTTATCAGACTGATCTTTAGTAGATGAGCTAAATAATCGTAGAAAAATATGTCGAAGGGCAGGTCGTTTGGATCAAGAATCGTGTGGAAGTCAAATTACAGAATTCTAATAATACGCGGAAAATATGCTTGCTCGACCGACGATGTATTTATTAATTAAAGAGAAACAAAATTACGACGAAGAAAATTGACGAATTGCGGCGAACAACGTTGGCCCGACCACTCCATATCCGAACGTTCAAGAATTCCTTGATAGTTCGAATATCCGTAAGAATTTACTCGAGAGTCGGGTGGACGATCGACGTCGCGTGTAAAGAGACTACGTATACACTCGTATACGAAATATATTTTTGATAAAAATCTATTCAAAAGTGCTCCAAAAAACAACCAAAAAAAAAAAAAGGATTGAGGAGAAAAGAATAGAATAACAAAGGAGAATTTCGATGGTAGAAGATAGGAACGGTAGAAGTAGAAGCGTAGTGGTAGAAAATATGGCAGAAATAGATGTAATTAGCGTTAGGAATCGCGTCGTCTGTCGAGCATAATATCCCGAAGAGGGAAATTTGTAAAATTTTCTATACAAAGAAATTGGAACTTCGATTGGAACATTTTGCGCGCAGCGTTCTTGATCGACGATCACTTCGTGTAAATCCAGTTCGATATATATTCTGTCTAAAAAGTCGACTGAGCTTTCGATAAAGGGAATATTCAGGTATTAACTTTACTACACGTGGTATCCACGTTGGCCATTTTTCGGAAAAGCATCGGTACACAACGCTAAAACCAGCAGATAGAAAACTTCTTTAGGCTCGAGATCTTGGAAAAATTTTCAAAGTGTCTTTTCTTTTGTCTGCTCCTGGAATCGATCTTATTGAGAGTTCAGGTAGCAGCGCTAATGGAACTTCCGCTTTGAATCCTATTCAGATACATATTTTCTAGATAAACACTTAAGATAGACAACTTCCACTAATAATGGAATTTGCAACGAATCCTATTTATCTACATTCAGCAATATTTATCCTTATCACAGTCCAATTACCCCCTTTACCTCGATACAGAGGAATTTATAACAAACGATTTTACCACAACATTCTTTCATACTGATATTAATCGCATCGTAATTTCAACTTATTCGGAATTGAATTTCTCAGAAGATAAACTGATTGACTACACCTTTAACAAATTCGTCAACTTTATCAAGTGCCACTTTAAAAGGAAGAAAAGAGAGATAAAAGAGCAACACCGTGCTATCTTTCATCATTTTACTTGATAGAACAGAGTAAATTCTAAAATAATTTTTAAAAAGTATTTGCGACGTAAAAGTCCACGAACTTTTATCATGTTGGTCGATCAGTATAGCTTCTGAATGACTCGATTAACGAAATGTTTCACTAAATAATTAGCAATTAAAACACACCGGACGGTGTCGTAAAATCATCTTTACCGATCTCGACAGCTTCATAGTAGTTGCAAACGGTCATAGTCTGTCAATGTTTCGATCAAATCACTATCGACAATTGTGAGAATGCTCTGTTCTCATTCACCGCGAATATTCGACGGTTATCGCACAACATCCGGATAACAGTGATCGTTATCCTGCCTGTGAAACACGTACTTTCGTTTTCACAGCGATGAACATCCGTCGATAGCGCTGAAGACGAGAAAAAAGAAATAGCAAAGAAAAGCGTGAAGTAAAAGGAGAGCAAAACAAAGCGGTATATGTTAGAAAGAAAGAAAACTATTATGTAGCGTACACAGTGAAAAACGTACACACATGCATAGCCGGCGACGGTTTCCGGGGCGCTTCGAGAGCCTCGGCCGTCTCTCTCAGCCGAGACACAACCCTATTATTATCATTCTATCGTTAGAGTATAAGAGTTGATATTTAAGAATTCGTATTGTAATAATTGTATGCGAACTATATTTGTTTGGTTGGCTTGAGGGCGAGAGTCTAACTCGGGTGTTATTAGATACTACGCTGTACCTTTAGCTGGCGGGCGGTCGATGACCGGTTACTAGATATTTCGAACTTTTACTATCTTCGGAAGAAGAACGATGATTTTCGATCTCGCGAAACAACAACAGACAACGATTTCTGCGTTACTTGTATTTTAAAAAAATTTCCAGCTTCTTTTGTAAATTTTGTAAAGAAACTCGCAGCTTATTTGATTTAAATTTTAATTCGAACAAAAACAATGATTTCTATGTTACTTTTAGGGTGGAAATAAACACTTTGCATAAGGGAAATTATGCTCAAGAAATAGTAGTTTCTATCATCTACGTATGTACATTTATATCAGTGTATTAATATATACTTATACTTTATAATATTTTCAAGTGTGATATCTTCTCAGAAAGAATCGTTCAAGTGATTACTTGAACAAGCAAAATTACGAGAAATCCTTCGAGCCGCACTGCATATTTGTTTGCTTGGTTGTACAACGTTTGATTTCTTTCGAAGAATAGAACATACAGAAATATGTTCGAATACAAAATTCATGCTTAATAATTGTATGCATCGGTTACGTTAACCAAAAAAATTTGTTATTTCGGATGCAAAAAGATTAAACTTTAAATAAAGAAATTTTACATTTACAGAGAAATTATGTTCAACTAACCTTGTGTAATTAACAAATATCGCGAGACCAATCGTCGTATCAGGGACGACTAAGATCTTCGTCTATGAAGCGTGTAAAGCTCAGCTGGCGTAACGGAATATGGTGTGAAATATCGATGACGAGTATCGAATCGTAGCTGGAAACTTGTAAAGGGGACGAACGTGCTCTCGACGCGACGCGAAAAAAGGGTTCTCGAGAGGAATTGCTTCGTCGATAGTGCATTCTCGACGCTGGGCGTTGGGATCGTTCGCGAAGAATTCGCTCGCGATTAAAGAAACGGGAAAGGGTCGTGTAAAACCGAGGGATTAAGAAAGCAGCAGCCACGGTCGAACACGATTCACATTACTGGAAACCGTCGAGGATACGTTCTCTCCAACAGGAAGAGGGCGAACGGGTTGATCCACGGCGGTTGAATATCGTGGGTCGTCGAGTGAGAATGAAAAGAAAAGAGAAAAGATTGTATGAAAAAAGAAAAAAGGTAGCGAATCAAACCGGTGCGCCCGCCAGCGATTTCGAGGGGGAAGATAGACGCACGAAGAAGCGGAAAGTAACGAAGGATGATTTACGGTTGAAAAAGATATATTATCGATAAACTGTGTCGATCGAGAGGTAGTGCTTAACACGTGTTAGGGTCGTTTCTTCGAGAAAGAGAGGAAGAGTAAACCGGGAGAGAATCGTTTAAAGTGACAAAAATATACAAAATAGAATAAAAGAAGAGAAGTAACGTGAGAATGTGAGGGAGGGGGGAGCGGAGGAGGAGATTACAAATTCGAGAATAAAAAGTGTCGTGGAAACTTAAGCGTATCGGGGACGTACAAAATAAAATATAAGCGAAGGCCTATTGGATGCGTTGAATGGTTGGAACGTGTAGTAACGGCGAGAGAGAGGTTTCTCGAAGAAACGACTCGCCTTTAGTCTTTTAATATTTTACTCGAGGACGTTGCCGACGGTTAGACTGGCCATTGACCCGAATTTTCAGGGACAGATCGAGGGTCACGATCACCAGAGAGAGAGAGAGAGAGAGAGAGAGAGAGAACGCGAGAGAGAGTGAGAGAAAGAGAGAGAGAGAGAGAGGAAAGGAACCTCCTTTACTTTTTAATACCGTCGTCATCGTCGCGCTAAATACGAGTTCGCGTTAATTAATCGATGCTCTTAAACAGAGCGGAGGACACGGTCAATATGGTCCTGGCAATTTTATTTTCGGGCTTACGCGTTGTCCGTCTCGCGTTTCATCCCCTTCGTGGTTCGATCGAGCATTGGGATATTGCTTTTCCTTTCTTCTTTCCCTTCCAACCTTTTCGTATTCTTTTCTTCTCCCCTCTCCTGTCTGTCCTTGTATTATTATTATTATTTCTCTCCTTCTAACGTATCCGTACATTGTATTTTCGATCGACGAGTCGCGAAGTGGTGGAAACCAGCGAGAGGGATGTCGACGAAGTACGCTCTAAACGAGTGCGTTCGTAAGCATTAAGACAAAACGCATCGCGGAATTACGTCGCGCGCGCGCCTAGGTTTAATGGAAATAAATAAACGGAAAGCAAAATGTCGGAAGAATAAGAAACGTGAGAGTGAGAGAGTATTATGAGGGATGCGCGAGAGGAGAGAAGCGAGAAATATTTAAGCGATGAGATTATGGGTTATGCGAGACGCGAAGAGAACAGAATAAACGGAAATTATCGCAAAACGGCAATTTATTAGAAAAAGAAACAAAGTGTTTTAGAAAGAAAAGGAGAAGGCAGAAGCACACATAAAATAAAATAAAAAAGAAACACACTGGTGGTGAGACGCGACAATTTGTAATTATTAATCAGAATTTGGGTGAGAACGGACAAACAAAGGAAGAAGATGAGAAAAAAAAAACGACGGAGAAAAGAAGAAATATTAATTAGCGTGTGTGGATCGAGCTTTATACCGCTTTTATATGTTTAGTAATGAAATACCTTACATTAAAGAGTAAATGAACAAAAAAAATAATAATAATGATAATGATAATGGTAATACAACAGGAAAAGAACCTACGGAAACTTACTATGTAATTGACTATTCTCTATATGCGAAATACATATACATAATATATATATATAAATAAATATAGATATATATATATTATTATAATGATTATATATATTATTATGATTATTACGCTATGAGAATACGAGTATGAATGATTTTAAGGAAAGTATACATATTATATTAATAAACATTTTTTAATGCCATTATCCTAAAGATAATGGTGAAATGAAGCGAAATGAAAAAAAAAAGAAAAAAAATTCATTGAAATTTCTCGTGTTGCATTATTTCTCTGTTCCATCACATCCACTTTAATTCCAATCTCCGATATTTCCAATCCTCTCTTCGCGAATCCGAACGTGTCATCTTACGCGTTAATTTCGATCCTGAAGGTCTATTTCTCTGTCTTTGAATCTTAAGCCAACATGTTATCGACATTTTCGACGGGCGTGAATTCGATCCACCTTGTACTCTTCTCAACTGGCTCGTCTAACCTTAGCAACGGCAGTAGCAGCAGCAGCAGCAGCAGCAGCAGCAGCAGCAGCAGCAGCAGCAGTGGAGCGAGACAGAAGGAGGGATGGAGGAATATCGCGACAAGCAACCGACGGCCGTCACGAGATCACGTTAAAAACCGCGGTGCCCGGTGTCTATAATTGGCCGCCAGTTAATTACACGCCACGTCGCGCGTCATATAAACGAAAATCCATCCGTCACTCGGCCTGCCAGCCAACGGGGGTTGATAATAATTAAACGGTCCAGAATGACGTCGCAGAGACTGCTCTAGAGGGCGGAGAGTTTTCGCTTGGCAGATAGAGAGACAAGCTGGAAGAGAGGACGGATGTGGAGATAGGGTAAATTGGATTAGGAGAGATTATACATTTATCTCGAGGCGACTGGTTCTGAAAGGAAATTGCAAGGAAACTGGGTAACCCAAGTAGAGTCGATCAAATAATGATTCGTGAAGTATTAAGGACCAATATATAAAAGAAAATTGAACGCGATAGAAAGCTACGAGAGGGTGATTTAGCTATTTTAAGGATCGCTGCTTATGAAATCGTATTAAGTTGCGTTCTGCTACGGTATCGTACAAGTATGTTAAAAATATCGTAACTCGAAATAATTCAGTGCTGTGTCAGAAGAGAACGTAAAAGCTTAAGAACGGAAAATTCCGAAAATTATATTCGATCATTAGTTGTCAAAGTCTGTTGCATAAATAACTTTTTCGTAAGCTTATAAAATACATTGCTTCGTCCAAAATCAATTAAGACGAAGTAATCTTTTTATCAGGCGTGCAGATTTCTGATACGAGTATAATCTTTATGCAGCAATTCGTTACTAACGAGACAAAAATAAGCTGTGAATATATCAAGCCATGATACAACTAATTTTATCATACCGTTGCAAATTTTTATATCATCCCTATCTTTGTTACAGTTCGTTGAATTATACCGATAGATATTTACGAATTCGTCCTCTCTTAAATGTACTGAACGTTCTTTTAAGAAAGCACCTAACACCATTATGAATGAACGCAATGTTTTCTTCCTCGTTCAGTTTATAGCAGGTAATAAAAAGTCGTGTAGATAATAAAAAGACTGTGTACCGAATCCTGAACTATAAATTGACGTTCGTAGTTTTTGTAACATGCAAAAATAATTGAAGGGAAAAGCACGGCGTCAAATTGACGTGACTGCAAAAATGATGCTCGTGTGCAACGGACCTAAGTCAACAGAAGCGTCCGCTTTCACAGGAAAGCAAGGAAAAACTGCTTGTCGATCATCTCCCGAGAGCCAAGCACAAGGGGTGCGCTTCTCGTTACCCATGTCTGGTCTGTTCACAACACCTGCTCAATTATACAGTACGCCGCGTGTCGTAATCGGAGATCCATCCGTCGATGGTTGACGTAGAAACTTCGTAGAATGCTTCGTAGAACCCATCTCCCCTTCCCACCCTTGGGAATTTCGCAGTTCGTTCTAATCCTTGATGGGCATCAGAGCTCTGTGCGTCGCGGAGGGACGCAAACTTTGGATCCTTTTTAGGTGTCGACTTTTTTCCCAGAGGAGATGACAAACTCTTGAAAAACGTCCAAGTGAAATTGAATCTAGTTTCGATCGGTATCTTTGGATATTTCTTTAATGTGCATGACGATTTAAAAGAAAACGAATTGCTTTTCTTTCATACAGAAATAAAAATTGATCTAACCTTGAAATTGCCTTATTTTTATCCAGTTTTACTTCTGCGAAACGAAGTAGGACCTTCTGGTTGAAATATATTAATTAACAGGTTAAGATATTATTTTACTTGATTATTAACTTGTTAAGTTAACTTGATCGATTATATCTGTATCTTTGAATCTAATAGATTCATTCTATTTTACATCCAAATATTTCTCTTTAATTACAAAGTAACATTAATACCTATAATGTTACTTTGTTGCGAGAGAAGATTCTCGGGTGTTGCCACCCTGGACATTCCCATGAACGACTCGCTTGTATTTCACCGGAACGACCGGTCGCTAATTGCCAGTCGGTTACCGAGCTTTCGCGCGCGATAAATTTTTTGATCCATCGTCCATTAAGGGTGGACTATTACGCTCGTAAAACGTTCGCTCGTGAATGACTGCTTCGATCGATCCTTGATGCATGGGCTTTCTTAGGCCTCGTGTCGATCGAGCGAGTCTTTCTTCCTCCATGTACGAACCCTCGTGGTGCTTACAGCGGTCCAATTAATTTCGGAGCATTCTTCGTAGGAAGATGGAAAACCTTTCTGGGTTTCACGTAATCTTCGAAATTGCCATTCATGGAGAATCGGTGAATTTTGGCCGCAAGATAGAAGAAAAGCACGTACATTTTATTCGTTCGTGTTAACCAAGATTGGAAAATTTAAATATTCAATGTTTCAATACTTTTTAACTTTACGACTATTGCAAGCCCAAATTTACTTTATTGTACAACCACTTTTCGAGAATTTACAACAATTCAAACATTGACAAACTTTCCATACAAATTTAACGATCCTGTAATTTTCTCCCTTACCTATATTTCCATCTTTTCGCAACGTTTTTCATAATTATACCAAAGGAAAGTTGCAAACTGCATCGACTTCCGAAGTAGAAATCGAAGAAACCAGTGAAAGTAGCGGAAGAGCTTGATCGCGGTTCGATCAAAAGTTAATGGACAAGTTTAATTTCTCGGGCCATTGCTCGCGAGTCGTGGCCGTTATCGGCGCGCACTGCCGTCTGTTCGTTGGGTCGAAACGCGCCAGAGGAAAGGATACACGAACGGCTTGCATCGAGAAGGCAGAGGGGGCAGGTACGTTGATAAAAGTATCCAGCGTTGGGAAGAGGGGCAGGGGATTATAAATTGGCTACTTTGTGCCGCGGTTATTGGGGGGCCAAATTGCGAACGACCATCCATCCATTTCCTGGACCTCGCCGTCTCTCGTCTCGTCTCGTCTGGGTCTGGCTTGGTCCTGTCTCGTCGTTTCAGATCGTTCCCAGTTTTTGCCCTTTTTCCTTCATCCCTGTTTTCCTCCATGTCGTTAACGGGCCGGAAACTTTGTTAGGAACTGCGATTTTTAGCCAAGAAGACACCCCTAAACCACCGAACAATCTCGATGGATAATACTTTTAAATCGTTCCACCTTCGAGATTCACCGGGTATTCAGAAACTTCAGCACTTTTAGGATTTATCGTCTCCGGATGGTTGTTCGAACGGTCCGAGGGGTTTTTTTTTTTTTTTTTAATGGCACCAAAAGATCGTTCTAAGGGTAGCACGAGGACGTTATTGGATCCTCTGTTGACTACCCTCGTTACCAATACTCGCGCCACAGTCAGCGGTAAATGTGTCAGGAATGCTCTCCTTAGGTTATCGGTCGCAGGTGGCAAGCGATTTCACCCGATTTCCTGGCCTTCTTGAATATTTATGGCAGCGCAAGGTCAAACTCTGCTTGGACCGCAGCCATCCGGACGGCTGTCCCCTAAATTTAAGTCGAATGGGGTGTCACAAATGTATCTGGGTTAGGGTGCTGTTCTACATTCACTGTGGTCACTTTTCTGTCCTCGAACTTTCGTCAATGGAGCCTAGTTTAGTCGGACGACGGTCGTAATTTTGCAAAATTGAATTTCATCAAGGACGTACTTGATTATCGTGGGGTAGTTTACCATTAAATATATGTTTTAAATTTACTCGACGTCTACGTGATACGACGTTGCCTTCAAAAGTATCACTTGGTGTTTTGTCGCCAGTCAACGTAGTTTCACGCCAATTCTCATTTAAAACGATCAACACTCGTCGGTTACTCTACTTATTTTAAACATTTACGAGCTGGTATTTCCACCTTACCGTGCTATTTCGTACATTACCTTGTACCTCGTGCATGTATAATTTTCTTTCTTCCATTTTTCTGTCGATGGATCTTTCCCGTTAATAAGCAACCGAATAGATTCTCACTTCGAATAATTCTACTCTACGGCTATTCTGCTCCCTCTATTAAGATCTTCCTACTGAAAGTCGATCGAGCGAAATGTCTCCCTGGTGATTTTTTCACGTCGACAGCTCGCGCCTTGGCACTTGGAAACGGTGAAGCGCGTCTAGGCGCGAAGGATGATCGACGGGTCGCGGAGAATATAAGGGAAGAGACATGCCAGGGAGGGTGGATTCTCCTCGGCGGCGCCCCAGGGTCCATTGACAAATTTGCCAGCGGGCAAAAAGCCTGCTTGATATGCATCCCTCGTTCGGTCCATCGGCCATGCAAGGCTGAGCCGAGGTTCGCGTGTGCGTGACGTACGTCGTGCGTCAGCTCTCCTTTTCGCCGCGTTCACGTGAAATATTCCGCGCTTCTTCGATCCATCCCCGAGACACAGTCAAGTTTTTTAACGAGTCTCCTCCCTTTATTCCGCTACGATTTCCCTTCAAGGTCGTGCAGTCGATCGATCATTTGGAGAGGGACATCGTATCGCCGATTGTACGATCCATACGCGGTACCGTTAACTGTGAATCAGTCAACGATAAATAATAAATAAGTACAACAGGTGTACAGCCGTTATCGGAATTTTTTTTAATGTTTATCGCCTAACCTAACGCTTGAAATCAATAGCGTTTTATCTATCTGATCGATGTCGATAATACGAATTTCTTTGCACATATGACGCGGTGACAAAGTATTTACTTCCTATATATGACACGATTTTATACATAATTTTAATCGTTGTATACATACGTACGTTTTTTTAAAATTCAACGGATCATAAACATTGCATATAGATTTATTAGCGATCAATTAATCGTAAAGAACTGCTTTGCTTCTGCATTTCAAATTAATATCGTAACGAGATTCGAGGTTCCATCGAGTGCCACCTTTGTGTTCGTTCCTTTCAACGGGATACTCGAGCAACTTTTTATTAACTCACCGAAGAATCGTACACGACGACTAATAAGCCGAACACGATCGATCCTTGTGCCGATCGGACCTCGTTTCCCCGGGAAATGCACTCGTTAATCTGCCAAGGGAACTAGACGGATTAAACTGTAGCGAGAGACACAGAGGGGTTGGAAAATTTAAGATGGTCGTCACGCTGGCCTGGAAACTCGTTGCCCTAGCTACCTCGTCCGCGCTGTTTACGCGCTATTCCGACCCTTGTCTCGAGGATCGCTAATTGCTTATCGACCCTGGCACAGCTAGACTTCCCGTGGGCTACAATCGTCTCTTTTCGAATTCGTTCTGGCAGTCACCGCAACGAATACCTTCGAACGCCGCTCTCTTATTATTTGACTTTTTCTAGGATCAGGGCAATTTCATCGATCCTGTCGACTTCGTTCCTATTCCAATAATTACAGCTGGAAACTAATTTACGTGGGATGATGAAAAGGAGGACTTGTAACTGTGGGTCGCGCGCGTTCCAGAGGAAAGTGTCGAATAGAAGTTGAAGTTGAGAGAAGTTGAACCGTTTCGCTATAGAAGATGGTTCACTGGACGAGTTGGATGTTACTTCTGGCTATCAATTACAGTTTTACAGACTGTCAACGTGGGAGAACTGCCGTCTGGAAGAACCAGCCCGTTGGAAAACTCGCATTTCCCTTCTGGGTGAAATCCGTTAACTCGCGAAAAGTTTCGGGATAAAACTTCCGCAGTTCTTGGGAACACGATGCCCGGACTTCTGTTCGTTTCTTACGGAAATATTATATCTCAGGAAAATCCAAATATTAGGTTGTTACGCGTTACGAATGTTTTCGTTGTCTCAATTTTGCTAATCTTTCCCCGTCGCATTGAATATTCCCATTTTTTTGAACGTATCATCCTGTTTCCTTCGTCTTTTACGTCGTCGTCTTTCCAAATCGTTAGACAAATCTAAGAAACGGCCTGAATTTTCGAAAGACCTTCCACCGGGAAATAGAATTTCCCGTGACTCTCTTCGACTTTAATTCCACTTGCACTTTCCCCTTGGTTGCCACTGGCTCTCCCCTCTAGCCCCATTACTTCCTCCTCTCGTTAGCCGCGTGTATCGAGTTTTCGCTCGACGTTTTCCATCGAACACTCGAGGCAACCCCCGTGCCATGGAGGTTGTTGTCAGTCGAGTGCCACAAGGCTGGAACACGCGAGCTCCCACTCGAAGCTCGGACAATGCAATGCCTGGTTCGATTTTACCTCGAGCCTTTCCTCTCGGCGTTTCTTTCAGTGCACCCGTCCTCCTTGTTACTTTCGTTTGAAAAGGGAACCATCGAAGGCATCGCTGGCTTATGAGCCAAGGGAGCGACTGTATTATTTATCGAGGAAAAGTGAGTCTCCGCGAACGATTCCTGGAATCGTGGCCCGATTCAATGATTCAACGAGGCCTCTTCTCCCCTCCATTTCGCTAAGGGGTGACAGGAATGTTTGTTGAATCGTGTTTGTCAAGGCTCGACAAGGTGGATAGAGTCGTCGGAGGGATTGCTTGGTCTACGCTTGCACCTTAAATCGAGGGTTTTCTGTATCCGTATGTGAAGTCTCAAAACGTTTCGTACAACGCAAAATAGCGCAACATTTTTAGAGGATCTCATACCTTTTTCTAAACCACTGTATACTTTTTGGTGTTTTGAATTCACGGAAGGAAGCGCGATGTTTCTTTTGACGAAATTGTCTATTAATCGTCGAAGGTTGAATAGTTAGTTTAATCGTGGAACGATTTTCTAAGCGATTTAAATCCAAGCCACCCGTCGATGAAGTGCGAAGTTTCGACAACGAAAGGGAGAGTTTCTCTTGGAAAGTGGCTTTAGACTGCAGGGTGGAGGAAGAAGGGAGAGGTTGGAGAGTAGAGGTCGAAATTAGATTTGGCACGAGGCGGCAGCGTTTCGTTCGGGGCAACCCTAACGCGCGCAGAAACATCTTCAAAGCGGTTCGAATTTCATCGTTTCGGGCGAGAGCTCGTCTCTCACCTTGAACAACCTTCGCTGGGTGGAAGCGCATTGTGTAACTGGTAATTGTAGTTTGTCCAAGCAATCCATTTTGCCTTCTATCTTCTTCCTCGGGTTCGATCCCACGACGTATCCCTGGCTACTCTCGTCCATTTCATCCCTCATCCGGCTTTCGTTCTTTCCGTTCTTTCAGATAACTCGCGTGCACTTAACTTCAAAGTGCGTGATTCGAAAGACTAAAATTCGTTGAAAGGATATCGATAGAAGTTTAATTTCCTGATGTATCTATTATAGTAATAGAATAGAAGAGATACGATACGAAGCATTTGTATGATGTACAATTATGTATACTACCGACGAATGTAAAGAAGGAGACGTATATTTCTAGCACATAAAGGGATAATAAGATCGTCTTTATCCATGTTAGCGCAAAAGTAAAATTATATTTACAGCGAAACTTACCAACGCTTGATTTTAATAAAAAGATCCTCTTCTTTTATAAAATATACGAAGACCTCTGTATTACTTACGTGTGTAAGAAAATTAACTCCGATAGCGAGTAACCATATCGCTCCGAATACGTCAAGATTACACACTGCCCCTTTCTCAGCGAAGCAAAAAGGGAAAGAACAGAGGGAAGAATTAAGAACCGACACGGTTTGGCAAAAAAGGGCGAGCCTGCCGGAAGCCAATGCCACGTGTTGGAAATTGATTAAAAAAGCTGGTCCATCGGCGATCGGCCCGTTCCCGTGGGACGTCTCTTTTGTAGCAGCAAACCGAAAATTCGATTGAACGTCGCCGTTGGTTTGGATAGACGCGCCCCTTGTCCCTTTCTCGGTCTACAGCATCAAAGACAGAACAGAGCCCCGTTGGCCTTCCCGTTGCTGACCGTGTGTCCCCCTCTTTCAATGTTCGTCTATTTGATCTTTCTTCCTTACCCCGAGTCGAGTGCTGCTTTTACGATCGGACGGCACCTATCGAAACATGTAAATGCGATTTAGAATCCCTTTAGCCTCGTTCCACGCCCATCTCCTCTTCCTTCTCGCTCTCTCTATTCACACAGCCCTCTTCGCCATTCAACTTGTACGCTTTCTTCCCGATCTAACTGGCTCGTTATAGCGGGATTATGCCGATAACATATTCAGCTCGGAGAATAAACGCGAGGATGATCGATGGACCACCGATAAAGCGTTACGGCTGTCTCTCTGCTAGCATCTCGTTGACACGGCCACTTTATTTGTTCCCGTTCCCCGCGAGGGACACCGAGATGTCACGTATTACCGTCGAGGATCCACCGACATCTTCTTTTTGTCGCGAATTGACCGTGCTCGACGCACGCAAGTGGAGCACATGTAAGGACGTGATTACAGTGTGTTTTCTCACGGATCGTTGGTCTGACAAACGAAATCCGAATATCGAAATGCACGAGCAGTATGATTGGTGAAAGTAATTTGAACTTGTCCCTTTGGACAATTATCATAGAAAATCTATACGAATATTCTTCCTCCAACATAATTATTCTTGCTTATTTAATTATTACTATCCTCCGCAACGTCTGTCTTTTCTCTTCTTTCTGTAACTCTGTAACTCTGTAACTCTGTAAGGTGATGCGAACGCAATGTTTGTTCCATTCTTTTGAAACATTATTGTTTCACCGATGTTCATATTGTTGACTAAAGTCAACGTCAGTGTACAGGAAGCGCTCGACGATGGTTGACTACCATTAATATCGAGAAGATCAAACATAGTAAAGTTTCTATAAATGTTCAAATACTTTCGCTAGTCACTGTTACGTCGTAAGAATTTAGAAAGCGGAGTCGTATAAACGGCAGCGTATTTCGTGGAATTTTCTGGAGTCGCGCCCAGACGCTTTAAAAGAGAAACTCTTCTTTTTTCAGAAGAAACGCTGATGAAATATTAAAAAAACACAACCGCAACATATTTTGCTGGTCGCAGCGATCCGCGTAACACAGTTTGAAAGGGTCTTAACAAATTTCCCGCGTTTGCCCCGTGTTCCCGAAGGCGTCGTTCCTTCTGCGAGAATGATCCACCCTTATAAATTTCGCAACGTTTTATTCTCTCCTCGGTCTCGCCCCGCTCCTCGTTTCAGTGCGGATTTTTACGACATGCCCCACCCACGACCCGATTCCAACGGAAACATGTAAATACTTATGACGAACGTCGTGTATAGACGATTTCGTTTGACGACGCGTCGTTTCGCGACACACTGTGCCCTTTTCCTGCATAACCACCCCCTGTAAGGGGGTGCAAAGATACGAGTTTCATGGCGGCTAGTTTTACGACAGCTCTTTAGAGATATTTCACTCGCCCCTTCTTCCTTTCCATTCTCCCCTTATTCTTCCAAGTAAACGGTCTGTTTCCTTCGTTGTTTAAAATAACCATTCCCTTTCGTTTATTTTTCCCTAACAGTATGTTGAGAATTCGCTAATAATGTTCGCATTTCTTAGTTGCAGTGAATACATCGATCATGACAGACAAACGGCGTTGAATTCCTGCCAAAATGTATGTGCTTTGAACTATAGGTACTCGACCGATCGTGTGTTTAAATTCGTTACATTCTCTGATATATTATCTATCCGGTATCTCGGCGTAGATTTGTCGTTACGAATGAGTTACGAAGCAAAGAAGATGTTAAAAAATCGTAGAAACGTATCAGAACACTGATCGTTCCACTTTTATCACCCACTCGAACACTTAAGATTGTTCGAGTCCTGTCGGACCATTTCAGATCTTTAAAGTTTTCCAACAGCTATAATTTCGAGCGTTACGCGAATTGGAAAGTTTCCGTACATTCTGAACGTGATTCGAAGCGTCTGGAGCCCATCACTGGCTCTTTGCTTCCGGCAGGGATGGGCTACAAATTTTTATGTCGACTCCCTTGCACGCGATATCGTTCCGCTCGCGCGGACGCTCGATTGTTTTTGATCGTTAAACAACGAACGTGTTCGTTCGCTCGTAAACTTGCTCGTTGTTGCTAACTTCCATCGAGGAATTTGAAGGATCCGTGGAAGATCGATGATATCTTTAATATCAAAAAGTATCGACGATACGTTACTGATCCACTGAGTGCCATCGATACCTAACAACTGGAATATTAATCTTTTTATTTTGAAACTGATTATTTTTTAAGTATTCTTTTTTAGCACAATAACATAAACTTCTTCACGATGATGCACGTGCCACGTCATCTGCTAGACTGTCTCTGCACTGTTAATTTTGAGTACAGTAAATCGTATCTTTTAACGAATGCACTCAAGTCGAATTCCTTGAAATGTACCTTTTATCTATCCGTAAATTTTATCGACACACGATGCATCGCCACTGTGGAATAATTCAAGTTTCTTCGAACTTGCAGCTTAGTTGCAGATGCAACGGAAACTTTTATCTCTGTCTTTCAAACAGATTCGCGCTAAGGATAGATTACTAAAATACAAAGAAGAAGAAGAAGATTCTCGAGCAAGTTTTATCGCGTTCCATAAAGCAGAGACTGTTCTGAGAAGATCAGAAAGAGTCGAATGGGCCGCGATTCGTCTCCGGGAATGGACCCCTTGAAATCCACGCTCTCCCATTGATATTCCCATCGTTTCTTTGTTCTTCGTGCGGGATCAGCGAAATCTCGGGATGGTTTATCGCGCGTAACGTCGTCGTGACTTTGACGAACGAAAACTCGAGCCTTCCACTTCGAAAAAGGTATAACCTATCGAGGGTTGCCGTTTAACGATCCTAGTTAACGATCGCAGAAAAATAAAAAGGAGGTAGATGGTCCATTTTCGGTTTGTCAATGCCTTTTCCTTTTACAAACCCTCCGCCGTTTCTTATCTTCCCCAGAGTTGTCACTGCGACATTATTTTACAAAAATATTTCCGGTTCCTTCTGCATTTTTACTTTTCCACAGATAAAGTTAACTAAGTTGAACGCGTTAATTTCATCGGTCAGTGTACGTCCGCTTCTTAAAGGGAATGCCGTGTTGCAGCGCGAGCGGTTAGAGGAAGAAGCTCTCCTTGACGTGTAATATAGGGTTGCTCCAGGGTCAAAGGATGAATAATGCAGAGTAAAATATGTAACATCGCCAAAGGGCGAGCGGGTGAATAACGGCTGCTTGAAATACACGCAACGACCACGGTGACTGGCCAAAGAGATGGCTCGATGGAATCCACGTCTCGAAGGTTTCTATCAGTTGTTTCTAGAAGATTCTGGTTTGCTGAAAAGAAAGCAAAAAATTTGGAATTCCGTTCCGGAAGCCCGAGTTAGATTCAAAGGATTTTTTACGACCGCCACGCAATCGTTTCTCGTTTTATAAAAGTTGCATGAGACAGCACGGTGGAAGAGTGGAATTTCAAATTCTGTGATTATGCAGCCGGCGGCTGTAAGGGTGTCGTTACTGCCCTTCGAGAGGCAAGCACCAGGGGGTGGCGATTCGCCTTCAGGGCAAAAATCCATTCTGAAATCGGTTATTATTCGGGGGATATCGGTTCGAACTTCGCTGTGATTAATAGACTATGCATATTTTCACGCTATTACGGGGAGGCCGCACGAGTCTCGTTAATTGCCGCGGGTGACACGGATTTTCGATTGTTGCAACATTTGTAAAACCAGATTAAGGATCGAGGTGAGCGTTAACGCTCGTAGATACCATTTACAAGCATATTACACGCGTTATACGAGACGATGGATATTTTTCATAATCTTTGAAGCTTTCGATAAATTCGCCGTAATTATTCGCATTTATTCAAGCTTTCGCGAGCGTCCTAATAGCTCTGAAGAGGGTCGTAACTGGGCGACGTAGCCAAGGGCCAGTGGCCAGTTCGAGGGTTCAAGATCGATTATTATTCGTGTTCGTTTGCGTTGATTAATGGGCGACGCCTCTCGCTCGAAACAGCTGAAGCGGATTCAGAGCAAGCAGAGAGAGAAAGGGCAAGAGGACGGAACATGGTAGCGAACGGAAGTCCTGAGAGCTGTCGCGCTGTGAGACAGTTTGCTGGCAGTCCCGTGCCACCAAGACATTGAATTAATCGTCATTAGGCGTCCCGGGTCGACTGAATGCGGTGTCAGCCGTAGAACGGTGCTGCTGCCACCCTCTTGTCATTAATAACGCTTCCCTCTCGCGAGAGACGCCCGATCTGAAACCTACCTTCGACTCCATCGACTTTTGAAGACTTTTAATCCGTCGCCGTTTGATTTTCATTCGCTCTTTCCGTGAGATCTTAAACGGGGGAGTGGATTCGAGAATCGAAGCAAAGTCAAAGTCGTGATTGGCTTCGATTCCAACCGACCAAACTTGTTGCCGATGAAGCTTGGTCCCTAAAGATTGCTGGAAACGCGGAAGAAGATCAATCGTGATCGTACTCCTTTGTCTCCTTTTTTCTCTTCGATTCGTCTCTCTCGTCATTCTTCTTACGATTCGTTCGTTCATCCGAATATCAGAAAGTTCTGTGATCTTTCTGCAATCTTTCACGCATCTCTGATTCTGACCATTGAAAATTCCCCGCTAAGAGGACATTTTAATTCTTCGTTGTCTGGTAACCCTATATAGTCTTTACGACTATAATTGGGAACTATCTCGGCGATGGAGGCACGTCAAAATCGTGCAGAAGCGTCGTTACGCGCATAACTTCGACGATTATTAATATCGCGTAATTATTATTACAATCGTTGGCTTTTCTCTGCACCAATTTCGTGGAGGAGGGTGAGCCCTCGTCGGGATCCGAGTATTTAATGAAGCAACCCTTATATGGGTCGTTCCCAGGGGGAGAAAGGTCTTGCCGTTTCCATCGTTATTACGGTGCAGACTGACGTCACTGTTTATACAATTACGTTTCGTTCTCCAGAGATACAAGTCTCTGGTTGACTAGGTAAACTGATCGAGCTCGTCGTCTCGGATCGGCTTGTTTTATTTGTGCGTTAATGATTATTCCAGAGATTTCGCGAATAAATGATATTATAGTTTCGTTCGATTCTTCGAATTCTAATCTTGCGCGTCTTTGACAATCAATGACATTCTATTCGATGATTTTCGATATTATAATTGGAAGAAGTTGCATTTTAGACAGATGTCTTTTTTATTAATACGTTCACTGCCATCGTTGCTTGGAATAAAATGTTCGCAAAAATCAGAATAAACATCTGAATCTTGTCGGTGAATGTGCAACCGAGCAGTCGTGGCCGAGTGGTTAAGGCGTCTGACTAGAAATCAGATTCCCTCTGGGAGCGTAGGTTCGAGTCCTACCGACTGCGATCAATAACTTGCACGAGAAATTTTTTTTTATTTTATATACATAGAATCAAACGCGACAACGTTCGTTTATGTTAAATACGTATCACCACAGTTTCGTTGAGACTCGCGATTGCGATGCAAAGAGATACCGTATCGGGTATTCACGCTGGATAACTCTGCTGCGATCAGAGCAGAAGTCGAGAAAAAGATTTTTAATGTTTAAACTTTGCAACGATTTTAGAGAGTTTCCAATGATAGGAAACTACGATTCGAAGATAACTAGTGGTTTCATACTTTTTCAGTTTACATTTAAATTAATGATATTTTTTAGGGCTTCTAAGATCGCCCGAGTGCAAATCGTAAGTAAAACAAGGAAATCCATCGGATGAATATCCGTGGCGATCAAATGCTCTGTTTCTGTCGCGAGACTAAATCATCGTTTTACATTAGAGTCGAGCGTAATAAAGTTGGAGAACGCAAAGGATGCGGCGCAACATTCTCCCTCATCTGTCCTGGCGACCGGCTGTTTGCCTATCTCCGCGTATATCTCCCTTAACGACGCGAAGTCTGGTGAAACTGTGATACAGCCGCAATATTAATAGGGTATACTCATTCCCGCCCCTTCCGGTCGCCCAACATAGCCAGATCCAGCCCTAAAGACAAATCCCGAGCTAATGTTGTTAGCTGGTCCTACGGGAGTCGTGGCGTGTTCTCAGACAAACAGACAATGCGTCGAGTGGATTCGTAAAGCCCGGATAAACACTCTAATATCTGCAAGATCGGACGTTAGACCCCATCCTTGGTCTCGTTTATTTTGGGATCGCTCGAACGTACCGTTGATCAATTAACTCTATCTGGGTTCGATAGATCGACACGATCTTTGTCTCCAACGTTCAGAGTGGAGTATAGGGGAAAGGATTAAGAACAGGAAGAAGGGCTAAGAATAACAAGAATTTCATTCTCCGAAGCGGTGATCGATTAATAATTGAATCGTTCAGAAGTCATATCGATTAACTCTACTAATTAACAATAACTTTTCTAATTTGTCTAATACTATTTATGTTACGTTGTTCGAATAAGTAAATTTTGATCGTCGAATCGAGACACTTATTTGTTAGAAATTAATTGCATAATTACGATATCCGATGAGACTGATATTTGCCAAAAGCGGAGTTGATCAAACGTGTAGAAATGTACGGAATACGCATAACACGTAGGAATATACAAAATCTTCAAGGAAAATACTTGTATCATTCTTGAAACCATCAGAAATAGATCAACGAATTGTAACAAATAACACGTGCTTGGCAATTAACTAGGTATCTTCTCCAATTTTTATATCAAATAAAAGTTGATATTTGGTAGAAATCTACTGCGTGGAAGAGGTTAGCATCAATCGCGAACAGATATCGACGACGAAACCAAGAAGAAACAAGTTCCGCGTGGATAGTACGTCCGATGGACGAGGGTCAATTAAATGCCATTAGCGCCGCTGGATTTTGGCCAATCCCTGTAACGAGGCTAACACACGGAGGATATCGAAACGGATAATACTCGCGTAAACCCTCGGGTTGCTCTGGATCCCTGGACATCGTGGACCGTAATCGGATTGCTAGCGTGTAGCCCGAGACGCGTCCACGTTATCGTGGAACATTAATTTTTATGAGCTTTCGATATGACCCACGTAGAGCGTGCAGTCCCACCGAGACATAGCAATCCCCTTTCAGGTAGTCCAGGAGTAAAGATCCTCTTTCGCAAAGAAAATAGAATACGGGGGTTGACGGTTTGACCGAATCGTATTTGGAATGCTGCTTCGACCAAGGTTTTAGGTCCTTGCTCGTCCAGCAACGTATCAACGACATTGATATGTCCAATTCAACAGCAGGATAATAAAATAACAATTCGTTAGGCAGCGCAGTTAAACGTTGAAACCAGGAAACTATGGCAATTAAATAGCTCATAACTCCTAGTCAACACCTGTGTCTAGGAAACTCGCAAAATTTGACCAGTCAGACCTGTCGCTCAAAGCCGATGGGTTACTTGTTAATAAATCGAGTCAGTGAAGAAGAATCGTATTTCTACGACACCTCGTTAAGCTTTGCAATGTACTCATATTATCGAGACGATACGAAACAGCAAGTATACTACTTACAGTTAGTGCAGTGTAGTACTACCGTCAATATATATACATATAATAACGTAAATAAATCGATACTAAGCCGACGTCGTTCATGCAATGTAGTATTACGCGGACAGTCTTTGCTCGTCTATAAATAAAATCCCGTAGTGATCAGACTGCAACAGTTAACAATTAATATCACACAGCACGATGAACTCCATTAGAGTCATGTTTCTCGATCGACATTTCCACAATTAGTTGATCGTCGGAGAACACGAGAATAGAGCCAAGAACGAGGGGGCTGATTAATAACAATTAAACGGCGTCGTCTCCTGGAGATACGCAATGCAATTCATCCATTCGAGGATTGAACGCTATCTAAACGAGTGATGTGTAAGCGTAGCTATTATCGTGGCGCGAGAAGCCTTTTCTCGAGAAGAGAGAAGGAAAGAGGCGAGTCGGAGGTCGGCAATTGTCGCGTCAACTAATGTTACGGTCTATCTTGTAAGAGCTCGACTAATGGCCGTCTCAGGAGTCGCTAATATGCCGTAAGTAGGACCGTCAACGGGGGAACGCAACTCCCATAATCGTAACTGCAGTTGCCTTCCGCGGAAACGACGCTTCCGTTCCATGGGGAGTTTCCGTGTTAAACGAGCTACTCTCGCTGGAAATCAGCCGAGAAAGAAAAGTCGACGGGTGTTAATATCTCTATCTTGTTCCTGTCAAGAATCTAACTTATACTGCGTATGCAATAAGATCCTTGGAGTTTGAAGTCGTTCATATTATAGAAACATTTCTCTAAAATTGAATATTTTTGCGTGCAATTATTTCTATAATGTACCGTTCACAATTTTTTAACCATGTATTACAGGAGCGTAAATACACTTTGCCTATGTAACAGTTTAAACATTTAAAGGCAAGCAATTATATCGCGTTCCTGATTTCTTAGATCGTTTATGCAGGTAGTTTCACCAGTTAATTTCATCTTTCTCTTTCTCACCGATTCAATGGCGAACGATATAATTGCGAAAAACTACTCAATTTCCAAGATGCAGAAGAGGAAGGAGAATTTCAAGCGAGAAGTCACCTCGAACCTTCCTTCCAACAAATTCACAAACGCATTAGCGTTGCTGGTGTATTCGAAAGGAGGCGGGCTCGTCGGTTTCAGGCACGCAACGTCGGTCGCATCGATCAAACGCTCTTTCGAGGATCGAATAATCGTGGCGTAGCGGCGCGGCGCGGTGGCCAATGCATCGATGCAGCTACGCCGCTCTTCTTTCGCGCCTTTCCGTTCCGGCCGAATATACAAAGCGAAAAGGCCGTTGCGAAAGCAGCTCACGTTGTTCCCTTCTCCTGGCTGGTATTGGCCGCTGCGATATTTCACCGTTATGTTTAATAATTCGCAGACAGTCCGATGGAGAAAGCCGCTTTGACTCCACCCTTCTTCGCTCTTTCGACCTTTTTCGTCGGCTTATTTCTTGCTTCGTCGAGGATGTCGTAGTTGCCATAAGTTTCGCCAGCCGTGGTGCGTGAGCCACTTCAAGTATGAAATGAACTACGTGCCACTCTTACGATATCTGGCTTACAAAGTAGGAGTTATTCTCCTTTGAATATATTTTTCAGTAGAATTTTAAGTACCCAGGATTTTTGGACAAAAATCAAGACGTTTCTCTCATGTTTGACACTGAAGCTAGTCTAGAGTACAAATTGTGTCAATTTTGTTGTAGGAGTATGTGTATAGTGCTACGGTGTGTTAAACATAGAGCCTTTGGATATCAGATTGTTGGCAAATTTTATCGTGTAAGATAAAATAGGAATATTCATCTTATATTCCAGACCTATCGACAGATAATTTTCGTGTATTATTTTCATGACAAAATAAAAATGTTATCGGAAAATTTGTTGAAAATTCGGGAAATGCTTGCAAATGCTTACGAACTATTCCTTTTTTTACGATAGAAACGTCGTAACTTTTGGTTTACGTTTGATTTCCCTGAAGGGTGCGTCATCTGGAAACCAACAAGCTGCACCTGTTTGAGCTCGCAAAAATCATGGACATTTTCCAGGTGTTTCCGTCTACACGTTCGGCATTCCGGACGTATTACGGCTGCTTGTACCCAATTTCTCTGTTCTCCGCTTGTCCGTTGCCGCCGCAAGATATTCCGCCGCCCTTGCGGTCGACTCGTATCGCAGGACGCCATGAAGGAGGTGAGTTCTATAAAGGGGATGGGCGCCTCTGGGAGTACAAGTTCCGGATTCCCGTTAACAGTAGTTTTACGATCCGAACTTCAGAGAGATCAGCGCCGTCTTCTATGAATATTAACCCTGGTCCCTTTAACCGACCGACCTGGCCGATTACTTCACCCCCATGCGTGCAATTATCCTGGACCCGAGACTCTGAAACGGTCTTAGTTCAGCTTTGCATCGAGAGTCATCGGTCGGGTCTGCTAGAGAAGAAACAGTACCCGATTTATATGTTTACCCGTCGATTTATATGTTTTTCAGAATTTAATGTCATTTCGCGATCGAAGAATAAACGATATAGTATAGTTAGCATATAAGTTAAAAATCAAAAGTAACGACTATTGAAACAAACGTCATTTTAATATCTTGGATAATTAAAAATTATTAACACGATGGAATAATACGTTTTCTCGTGAAAATTCCCTTTAGGATATTTTACATATCCTTTCGTGTTATCCGTATTCTCCTCGTTTCTGTATCTTTGAGTTCTGAATTGTTACAAAACCAGGAAGATAAAGAAGAACTGCGTCATCCACGTAGCAACGAACGATTTTCCACCTCACGCGTTTTCTCCCACGTGCCCTCGTTATTATCATTACCACATTTATCGCCCCCATTTACAAATCCCGTGGAGAATGTCACGGTATCGTAAGTAAACAAGCGAACAGAGCTCGATCAGACTGAAACGAGTTTCTCGCGTTCACAGGGGTAATTTACCATGGACAATGGCTGAACCGTTCGGTTACCGAGCCCCATCCGTATTCACCGGACGAAGCGCGATCCGTTACTTCGTCTGCGACGTGGAGCCTGCATTGTGCTCGTGGTCCAGTGCGGAATTACGCTCGCGAGTCGACCGGACGAATCGGTCTTTAGATCGGGAGACAACAGGGGGAGGACCATGGTTAATGGGAATCCGTCGGCAATTTCGCGTACGAACTCGTCCTCCTGAAACGTGACGGGAATGCTGGCGAATTTGTTTTTCCTTCGTCCCGGCAGTCAGCTGGAGGGTGTAAAATTGGATGGCTTGCAAAATGGATTCTTATCGTGACGGTTAATGGCTGGCCATGGTGGCTAGATGTATTGCTCGAGAATGGAGAAATCGAAGAACCGACGATCGTTTCAGTAGTACATATCGACAGAAAGATTCGCACTTGTTACATAATTTTTAAGACTCTAGCCGCTATATTGTACGAGCGCGAAGCTCTGTTCCTAATTTGGGTCAATGAATCATACTGGATCTAGTAACTGGTGTTTTTATTGAATAAAAAATAGTTGCGGTCCGAAGAAGATACGAAGGTGATAGATAAGAGTCACTGTTGAATAGTTAATATTATTTCCCCTGCAAAAAGGATCAAACTTTTGCGCTTTCCTGTCGTACTAAATTTATCGTAATCTTCGCAGAACGAAGACAGTGATTCATCCCGTAAGCTTTATCGTTCGCGTCTTAATTTATGAAACATTTTCTTCGGCCTAGATGCATGCACGTTATCCAACGATTTATAGGAGCCGTATCATATCCACCCTCGGTTGGCTGTCGTTCGTTCGCGTGTATTGATAGAAATTTAGGCGGACTTCTGAACAAGGCCGTTGCGTGTCCCGCAATCAGCTTGATGCGCGATTGTCTTGGAACGATCTAATTTATCTTCCAGTATTCCAACAGTCGGCCTCTCCGCATTGCGAAATTAATCAGGCGGCTCCAGACGCGCCTTTGTTGCCTGCCGCTCGTCAAGACCTTGCTCTTCCGCGATAGATTAACAAATACGAGCCGCGTCTGGTACTATCTCTCCACGGGTCCCACTCAATCCTAATATTCTTGCCCTTTAACGAAGCTCTATCTCCCTTCTCTATAATTTTGCAATTCATCTCACGCAAAATTTCTCAGTGCAATACGACGTATACGATGTACGTGAAACAATCCTTTTTCGTAAAAACGGTATTTCTAAAATTAACGTTGCAACGAGCTTTCAAAGCACCGCTGCGTCGTTACTTTGTAACGTTCCCCCAACATCCGATGAAATCGTCGTAGTATGCCATAAATTATCTCCAGTTCGTGTTTTTATATTCACGGCGTTGAAATCGCTAGCAATCAGAGCTCTATTCCGAGAAAAAGTAGCTAATGTCTTTTCCAATGAACCATTTCGCTCCTGCCTCGGTCACCCTCTTCGATTAACCATCGATACAAGTCTCCCGAAGTAATCGGCGTCGAAGTTTCGGTAACGAGCCAGTCTAGCTGGTAATATTCCCACGACGAGTTAAGGGGTTGGAGGAGCAGATACTCGGGGGACCTAAAGACGAACGTTTCCTTTTCGTGTTCAACTCCTCTCGCTACTTTGCGTGCCAAGTTTCAACGGAGCGTGGGTAATGGGCTCTTTTCCCACTTTCCTCGCGATGGAAAGCGAATTCCTCCCAGGTGAACGATGTTTGCCAAACCTCGGCCGACAGGGGGTGCTGCATCCACCGGTTTCAATATCGATCCGTATGATAGAGAGCGTGTTTGATCGACTAGTAGATGGTTGCCTTTTGCACGTCACGATAATAGCGTGCATTTCAGGTAGAGCTTGCCGAGATTAAGCGAATTGAAGTGCCTTCTCGACGTTTAGCCTATCGTTGGCATAATCGGTCGGATGTACATTCTCAAATCTATTTGCAGATTCGCCGTATGACCGCCTACATTGCGATCAATACGCTTTGACCGGTAGGTCGACGCCTCTGTTTGACTATGAAGCTTCCTCTGAGGGTCCGATCGCTATAGAGCAAGATCGTTACATAAAGCGTTTCAGAAAATTGGTGTCAAACCTCTGCAACATTTATGAAAATAAGTAAAAATCTTAATAAACGTATTTACGCAAGTATACTTACGAGTATAATTTAAGAAATGGAACTTGGGCAGAAGTTTGTAAATATCATAACAAATACTATGTTCTGAATATTTCATACACTTTTGCGAATTATTCAATGTTATTTCCAAAACCTCCAAATTCTATAAAATTCTTTTCAATTCTTTCCCCTATAAATACGTTAAACTCTGCAGCCTAGTCGTTAGAAAGAAGATCTTGAAGGCTGATTTAAATAAAAGTAGGTCGTATGTTGGCTACTATTTTCAGTGCTAATTACTATCTTGATATGTTGCAATTGGATTTTCGGTGTTTCAGTCGATATGCTGTTATCTTAACCAATGGGTATCGTATTGATATCATTTTTTTTTTTCAAAACTTATCGTACAAGCAAAATAAATTCTTTACGAGATAGAACAAGTATCTGTTCGAGCGCATTGCGAGATACGGTAACTATATTGTTTGCGTTTTGAAAATGTATCTATTCTTGCTGGATAAAGACCAGTTGAAAATGTTAAAAGTGATAAAAATTAAAAAGTGTTTTCTTAGAAATTATGGAATGAAGTGACGAAGACCAGGATGGATATAAAGCGTTTAAACGAGATTAAAGAAATCGACAGTGAAAGTAGTATCTATTAAAATATTTTTAAATTAATGTCACATCTCTTGGATTTCTAAGTGTACTGATGTTACGTATCTCGATGCTGTTTCAAAGGATTTATAAAGTTGGAAAAAGAACAGGTAGCAAACACAGTTGTTATGTGATCTACAGCTTTAACAATCATTTATCGTGCATTTATTTATTATTATCATTATTATTTATTAATATTTCTTATATTATCAATTATATATAATATTATTTATTATTATTCCTTAAAAACCTTAAGTAGTCTTATCTATTAGTTTCCATTACGCGTTTTTATCTATTACTCTTATCTATCAGAAAAGAATTGTTCGTCGTGTATACTTGGAAGGTTCTGAGTTGTTATTTTCGATAAATCCAATACAATCATAACTTCTGATTGCTTTTATCTGTTCCTGTCATCATTAAAACGTGCCTTTTGTTTAATAAAACTTTATACACACAAGTTCACTGGGACGAAACTTAGAATTGGTATACGTATTTCGAGCAGTTTTTCAAAATCGTTTTTCCGGAAACGAAGGCTCCTATGCAGAACTTTATTCTACATTTTCGACTGATTTCTTTTTATGAGGAAATAATTCCTTGGTCGGCTGTATCACAAATCGTCGAATATCCATATCACGTGATGGTGTGCGAACGAGTGGAATACTTTTGTCCCTATGCTGCCTCAAATACCGAGCGACGAACAATACTAATAAATATATTGATCTATATTAAAAACTCGTGATACGACGTCGCAACTTTGAGTAGCATTCTTAAAAATGCACATGGAGATACGAGCGTAGATTCGTGACTTCGTGTAGGGTGAATTTTGTAATCACGACAGAGTCGACGCCGGTCTGGTACTTTCCAGCGTGTTTCGTAGCTGTTTTCGTGCCACTGACGCCGTGAAATCGTAAAAAATTTGCCATTCCCGGAACCGCAAGGGCAACCGCGATTTTCACAAATCGGAGTGGCACGACAAAAACTGCAGAAGCAGAAAATGCAAATTTTCGACGGTGGCGTCGCGCGGAATTTCCTGCTTTATTACTTCACCCCCCGGTGTCGACAGACCCAGACCGACGAGAGTAGATAGCAGGAGGGAAACAAAAAAAAAAAAAGAAAGAAAAGGAACGAAAGGATACACGCTCCTGTGGATCGTCGTTCGCGGGAAGAGAGCGGCGTAGTCTCTTTTTTTCTTCATTATTCCCGCGACGTACACTTATTCCCCGGTCTCGTGGACGTCGCGTTTTCGTTCCGACGATTGTACGCCCCGACAATGGACCGACGACTCACGCTGAAGTTTCGATTCTGTCCCCGTCAATTCCTTTTTTTTCTCTCTCTATAGCAGGCCAGCTACTACTTCGTCTCTTACTCCCTCTCTGTCTATCATTGACAGGAAAAAGTTTCACGTCGCTCGTGAAACTTTCTCATTGTCTCGAGTTCCCTTGTTTGACAAGGCTCGGCCACGGACTGGCCGGTTATCGTTCGAATTACCTGAAACCGCACCATCCAACGGGACGAAACATATTTTTCCCTGCTCCCGTAGTCGTTTCGGTCTATTGTCTCGTCGGCTCGGGTGTTCCGCGACGAATCGATGTCGCGACGCTCGCAAGAGAGGCTTTCCTCTCGGCATACGGAGTCAATTTACCGAGGAATTAATTCTGCTGTCAACGAAGAGAGGCAGAGAGGTTCGAAAGGAGCCAACCGTGGCTCGAGTAGCGACAGAGGCTGCGTCAAAGCGAAAATGGGACGCTTTAATTGCGTCTTTCGGTTTGTTTCCGCATTGTTTTGGACCTCGATAATCGCGTTGCCTCGTTCCAGCAACTTCGTCAAGTGGGCTTGTAGCGAATTTTTAATCAAAGCCTGACGATGGCTTCCATTTCTACAACTTTCGAGTCCGCGAGAATTCCATTTCGTAAAATAATCCTCAAAAAAAACATTTTCGTATGTGAACCCTTTTTTTTTTGTTATCTTCGTGTCTAGAATATATTCTACACGTATCGTTCGATACATCTATGTGTTTCTTAACACCCTGTCCAATCGGTATCTATTTTTCAATTAAATACCAAGTAACGTGTTTGAAACCCTCGTTCCATTACAATTTCATTTCATCAGAGGCAAATACTTCCACGTGTAAATTAACCAATTCCAAATAGCACTGGTCACCGTTTCCCAAAGCAACCAGTTGGAAATTTCACGCGAACGCATCGAGATCCACCTTCGGTGTCCCTTGGCGATAGTTCTAACCTGGTCTAACCCTTCGTGGCCGTGGACCCTTTTGGCACGAGCGTCGGATTAGATTTAACCATCGGTGGAGGACGGAGGTGAGTTCGCTTCATAATGACTAGGGGGATCCATTGTCCATCCGGGCAGAGGCGAGGGTCGCGCGGCTAACTTCGCCCCGGAGGTATTGGCAACCGTGAGCAGGGATGGGCCTCGTGTCCGTCGCTATCCTCGACGAGTTACAAAGTCATTGTTTGCGATGGCTATTCCCGAGAGGCACGAATACGTTATTTTCGACGTTATTCCCGGTGAGAAGCTTTTGGTAGAAGCAATTCGATTTCCTCGAATCTCTCTCTTCGACGTACATACGTGATCTTATCAAAAAGTAACGCGACTACTTTCTTTATAACTTGGTTTGGATGTCTCGATAGACAACAAATAAATTACAAATATTTACAAAAAAAAATAACAGATATTTTCAGTCTTGTATTTTCTTAACTAATTGTACATTTCTAACGCTATAGAATATTTCAAGTTATACGTGGGTACAGAACCTGGTGCCCTTGTTTGCTTCGAAGCTGAGAAAGGAGCATAGAGGTACGTGAAATCGCTTTCTCAGCGATCGTCTTTTCTTTATCGCGAAGGCAAATTTAAAGTCTTTCGACGACAACTAAAACTGCTCTGTATTTTCGCCTAATTATACTTCTAGCAACAGCTCATAGATGACGAGTATTTTATTTACGCGTTACGTTTTCGCGAGCACTGTTTTCGAGTACAGCTGTTATAGTTTGCGCGTCTAATCGATTATCGTGATAAGCTTTGCCAAAACACTTGATGGCGGGAATCGGACACGTAAGTAACACGAAACGAAATTGGTTACGGCAAGTACATACGAGGCGTGCAATTTTCGCGACGTGGTCATTCGATATAAACCGATAAAAACGTGTAACGTAATCCTGATTGGAAGAGTGCTTATAACGGAGTGACGTTATACTCTGAAACTCTCTTTCCCTGTTTGCCATTACGTTTTTATTTTGTTTGTCATTACGTCCGGATGATGTATAGCGTATATACACGTTGATTCTTGGAACCATAGCCAGACGATTCCATCGTATTAATATTATCCATATACTTGTACCATTATCAGTATGATAATATCATTTTTCTAAACGCATCATTCAGATATCGATTACACGCTAATAAGCTCTAGATTGAAGGAAGGAACCACCTATCGACGGGTAAAGACCGCATGGATAGTTCAATCGTCTGAGTAGGATGGTTCGAGGGCAGCGATCTTCCTTCTCTGAACGTCGGAGAGAGAACGACTGCACCGAACACGGTGCTCAATCTCCGCTCTCGATCCTGGTTAACCGAATGGCCTCGCACAGCAACGTTCCCCAGATCGTCTGTACCAATTAACACCGACCGCGCTCACGAGCACACCTAACGGGCAGCTCGCGCTACCAATAAACCCATCCTCGCATAAAATACGAACCGATGTCATTAATCTCAATAGCGAGGCTGAGGCCAGTAATTAACGCGGCCACCAAGGCCGAGGGCGGTACACTCTTGGCCAAAACTTTCGTCGAAGAAGATTAATATGAAATTGCTCCGTCTGAATCGTTCTTTTCTCAAATAAAATCGTAACCGCGTGTATCATTACTTATACGAAAGATACGATGATAGAGTCGCAATGCATCCAAATCAGCTAACAGCGGATCCACATCGCTGAAAGATTAAAGAGGAAACACGCACTTGACCTAATTTCAACATATATGATTGGTACATACCGACAATGTGTGACAATGTGTACAAATATACAGGTTATCTTCGAAATGACGGTACAAGCGGTCGGATGATGATTCTACAGCAGAAAGACAAGTGGGACGACTCGAAATTTACAAATAGTACACGTGCACCTGACGCATATTCAAGCTCGTTTCCTTTCGAAAAAGTGTTATTTCGTGTTGAGGTTATTCGATGTGTAAACAGAGAAACTCGTGGATAAATTGTAAGGTAGAAAATATATTTAAATAGAAGCGTAATTATAAGTAAGAATACAATTTGAGCTGATCCAGATCCGCACGCTAGCTGTGTTATCCAATAACTGAAAACCCCGAAGCCAACGTCGCCTGTCTAATGTTTATGGTCTGTCTTCGTCGCAGTCTTTTGTCTACACGCTGTCGATGGCTTCGGTGCTTGAGAAAACTAAAAAGACCGGATGTAGAGTTTTCTTAGAAGTGGTGACCACTTCAACATTTCGAAGTGATTTCGAAGACACCCTGCATTCCTTGCTACAAATGCCAACGGCTACAATAACCTGTTAAATGTCTTCACAGACAAATTGCACTCCATCACGGGTTTTCATGGGACATGGTGTTAATCGCTACGTACGAGAAGGAGCTTCAGAATGTTAAAGCATAACTATCCCGAATTGTAATCGCAGGAAAGGTTTTATCGTATACTCGAGGAAGGAAAAATCCATCTGGAAAGGTTTAAATTCCTATAGCGCGCAGCGTCTTCTTATAACATAAGAGTTGTTTTAATCGGCGAGATCTATCGACGAGATCCATCGGCAGATTATCGAAAGAACGGCGAGTTATCCAGAATTGGCGATAAAATAGCTCGGAAGGCAGAATGTCATTGGAACGAGCGTAATTCGCGGAATATGAATACCATCGAGAAGAAATAGAGCTGGTAAATCAGAAAACTTTCACCGGGGAGAAGATAGGCAGTAGTCTGAGCGAAATTATATTTACCCCTCGTGCTCCAGGGATATATTATTATTTTGGGGGAGACACTTGTTAGGATTCCGTATCCATGGAATCCCTACTTATTCTACTTCTATAGGACGATGGAAATTCCGTGGTAATTCGATACCGATTTTTCTTATCTTCTCGACTTTCGTCCATTCGTTTGATCATCGCTTTTGCTTTTATTTTTTCGTTAATAACTTTCGGCAGTTAGGTCGGCAAGGATTTTACATGTATATAAAAGCATATGTGAAAGTAAAATTATTGGAAACGTTAGGCTTAACTACGTGTGTCAGGATAGATGCCTTACAATTACATAAATCTCTCTACGAAGATACGATACAACACGAAGAAGGAGGAATATGCGTAGAATTCAATACAATTACCGTTCGCACACCGCTAAGACACCGGTTGATAACGGTCCACGGACCGGCGAAATTGATTTAGAGCTGGTGGTATCCTGGATGGCATCGGCGGCGCCGATAAATCAGCGCGAAAAGCAATTTAAACCGGTACAGAGTCCGATCATCGTAACCCTGGCAATAGCGACTGGCTGTGGATTCCCAACGTTGGCATAAGTTTTCATTTGCACCGACCCGCTAACGAAGTCTTCGACGATAAATTCGCCGAAGCTTTTCCACACGGGGTAATCCCATTGCCGAGGCTAAAGCTGGTCCCGAAGCTCAACGAGGATCGGCCTTCTCCGCGCGAATTAAGACGAATCCTTCCGATATGGTTACCTGCACGTTGCTACCGATTTTCTCGATAAATTCTCTACGGAAAATGGGCCGATAGTCGACGATGCAATTCCTACAGATTTGTTCCCATTCGATCGTCTATGCGTATTGAAACGAAAGGATGCGGTTAAAACACGTTTTATACCATGTCGTTTATTTTCTTGAAACGAGGAAACTCGAAATATTAAATCGTTTCATAAGTAACGTCGTACTGATCTATGCAACCGTCGAAAATCAATGGTACTTATCGTTGAATAGTGTATTATACATCTGCTGTTTTCTGACATTATATTTTCCAAATACTATGCGCATGAAAACGAATTAAATCGACGTCTCGACTAACTAGAACAAGCGTTTAAAAATATATCAAAAGACGACAGAATGTCGAAGCTTGACTATCGTGAATCATTATAATAAAGAGAAGACAGTTTGATCTATTTAATTCTAAATAATTGCGGAAGTTGCTCGTTTCTGTTGCAGCGAGGTGCTTCCAGATTTAGGCGTCCACTTTCTCGTGACTCAGCTATATTCGTAAAAGTTTCCTATCGTGAGCGTACAAAGTGCTTCTGTGAATCACTGTAGGTGCATAACCCGAGTCTTGTTAAAAGATCGTCGTAATTTCATAATCCCGGTCGATTACGCAAGCCAGCCGCAATGCTCTCCCCTAATAAACGGTCCTCCGGCTGGTTGCATTATATAGAAGACGGCCGTGAGCGTCCGGTATTTCGCGTTATTGTGCAGGGGCCGACGAACGGGCTGCATTGTCGTTTACCAAGGGGAAAGGGATCACCATGGATGTGGTCTGGACGTTAATGGCATGTGCTACGGTCCGCCTGTAAACGCGACCAGCCTGCATTGCGGCTGCACCTGCACACCGTTGCGATTCCAAGCCGCGGTTCACATTGTAGCTGACCGCACCGACTCGTCGTCGCTCGTCCTCGTATATCGTGTATGCGAACACCTTCTGCCGGATGCAGCTGGCCCATCAAGGTGAGAAAAGAACAATCGTGGACAGGTTTAAAAGTCTTTCTCCTTTTTAAAACACCGGTCATCCACGTGTCTGCGTTCGAATGCGTCTCAACTGGATGTCCCTGCCTACTCTGCACTTCTTTCAGTCGTTTGCCCATGTTTGATAATCGTTCGAGCTATCTCTTTGAGTTGTCAATTTTTGTTGCTTTTAGACAGTGTTGAGATTAGGCGAAAAACAGTTTTGATTCCGCGTGAATCATTTTTAACTACTCCTTCGAATTTTGTCGACTTACAAATGCGGTATACGAGCTCTATTCCGTTCTTGATCATCGTCATTAATTGTCAATCGTTATTACGAAATGGAACAAGAAATCACTATGAACAAAAGTTCAATGAGTTCGTGAGTTTGCGCAGCTTTCCTGTTTATTTCTACCATCTAGGAGGTCCCATTTTCATTATCGTTTTTATTTCCTTGAAACGGGCCGTTGATTTTGGAATATTCGGAACTTCAGACACACCCGGAGACGATAAACTTTTTTTATTTCCTTCGATAGATCACGAGTTCTGTTTTTAAAGTTTCTTCTTTCTGGAAGAGGGTCCGAAGAAGCGAGTGACAGAGAGCGATAGTTAACGATGACTTTCTTATGGGTGTTCGCCATTAATTCGTACCACGCTCGTTCCTCAACCGGCACCGGATGAAGTTCCGCGCGTCCGTCACACTCTGATTCCCCTGAAGCGTACCAGCCGCGAACCCGAAAAGGAAGCAAAGTGAAAAAAAGAAGCGAAAAACAAGAACGAATGTACCAGGGTGGAATGAAAGAAGCGTGGAAAGGGGAATATCGGCGAGGAGGCGGTAGGAAGCACGCCGCGTTATTGCACGCGACTGTATGGTTGCGTGCATAATCGAGGGCCCCGAAAACGTTCGAAAAACACCACGACGCCCGGTTCGTTCACCCCTGAAACGAACTTTCTCCTCTTTGTTACTCGTCCCGATCGAATCTACGCGCCCGATACCATCTACGTGCGATTTCTCGACGCACCTGTAACGCTTTCACCGTATCCCGACGCCATAACGCTTCATCATGGTCGCAAAATTCATCTTTTCCAATCCACGATTTATAGCACCGTGAACGTCCGTTGCATCACGGGTCGTCGCCTCACACGGGAACAACGTCCGCGATACAACGAGCAGACGCAATGTTCTCACGAAATAATAGCTTTTATTAATTCGCTTGCAAATTCTTACCCACAAATATTGATGCACGAAGATAATTTGTTGAGAGGAAAAAGGTTGGTTATCGTAATGTCCCAAAATTCAGAAAAGGAATAGCGATAGTTCTCGAATGGTTTACAACGCCTCGACGAAATGTATCGTTCCAGTTCAGAGTTTAACAGCTTAAATACCACAACTTTCGTTTGCTATTGGATGTCATGGATAGTGTAACAAAATGTTGCTCGTGTATTTCGCTCATTTTACTGTGTATGTGAATGGGTTAAGAGGTTAACGATTAAATATTTCATCGGAATGGAGGATGTAAGATATTACCAGCGAATCACTTCGGCGGGAAAATTCAACGTCTCGGAGGGAAATGGCCCCGGAGGTGAAGCGAGGCTTTGAAAAACTTCCTGCACCGCCTAATGGCACGAGAAGTCGAACGGGGTCTTCTAGTATTTCCGTCCCAGCCCTCCTGTTCGTCAAGGAGAACACGCGGAGGGTGTATCCCGATCTCATTCCCTTAGGACCGCGTCAAGCAGACAACGATTGCTTGCGACTTGGCACACGAGGTTCCCCAAAACCAGTGAAAAAATTGTGCGACTCTGTGGGGAAGCAAACGATTCGTGTCTTCTTTGATTTGCTCGTTTGTTCGGATGAATTACAACAGGACGGTGGAAGTTCGTGCAAATGGTACATTCAGGATTGGCCTTGAAAAAGATTCCGATATATGGAATTATAAATAAATATTACCAATTGTTTGGTAATTATTCGTGATAACAGTCATAGCATATCTTCGTATTGTTCGATTCATGATTATTACAGTTAGTTGGAAATGGAAGTCGTGAAATTTGGCGTTTACTCGCGTCCGTAATTGAAATTACAGTTTCGAGACATTGATCGGGCATCTGAAAATTATCGGAGTTGCCTCTGTCGCAGGCATGGACCTTCAGATAACTGTGATTAATTCAGCAGGGAGTAGAGATGCAATCTCGATGTCATTTGCATCGTGCGACTTTTTGAATTCCTGGTAACAAGCTATTGATCGATGTGCTACATCGGCAAACGCAACACGGTATTTGGTGATTAATAACGTAGCAAGTAAACGTTTAATTTCGTCTGGTTCGAGCAAATTTCATCTGAGCAAAGACTAAGAAGCATCCTCGATCGTTGGACGTTCATCGGAAAATCATTAGTGAAACGTACGAGCATGAGGAAAGATTAAATCCATCGAGACTCCTAATATCGATTTAATCCTACGTGTTACGAACAAAAATCTAGAGAAAATGGACGACCACGTCAGAATAAGCAACCGTCGCGTTAACGCATTTCCCCGTAATATCGAGAATTATGTAAATGTCGGATGTTACGAGCGAGCTGGGGTTGTTGGTTAAAATCGAAGCGTTATTTACGAGCGAGTAGAGGCGGAATTCGAAAGCGGACGACACTTTTCCCTCTTATTTTCGACATTATGCGTCGTTAAATTTGCACGCTATCAATGTTTTCTCTCGCAGAATACAGGCTTTGCAACGGGGATTCTTAAATCTTTAAAATATTATAATTGGCACGTTGTACGTCTTTCTCGCCTCTCCAAGAGTCTCGTTTAATTTATCGTATCCTTTGCACATGTTTGTTTTCTTTACTTTCCAAATCGATTGTTGCAGAACGTTCGATTTTAAGGCACGTCATAAGTCAAAGAGGATAAAGAATCGCGTGTTAACGGCAGCCATCAGCGGTGGCAAATGGAAAGAGGCGCAACCCAATTTCACCGCGGAGGAAAGAGCTTCGATTGCCACATACTGGCAGCCGTCACGAACACTTCCACCGAGAGGGAAAAGCTGCGGGGGGGAAAGCTCGTCGAGCGACGACAGCCCGTCCCATCTAGATGAAAGTGTGACGAAACCCATACAATATTCAACCTTCGCGAAACCTTCTCCATCATCGGAGTTTTAACTTTGAAATTCAACCATTTCACCGACCATCCTCTACCTTAATTTCTCCTGCAAAATAAATTTCATATACATCAAATTAATTTCATATTCGTTAATATTAGTTTTAGGTGTATAGAAAATTTCGTTGCTTCGAAATTTCGAATAAATGCGACAACGTCGATCGTTAAATCTTTGGCTCGTCTTTGATTATCGATTTTTTCACGGATTCTGTCTTCACGCTTTTTCATTTTCTATTTTCTTTCCTCTGCTGCGCTTTCATTCTGCTCGTCGTCTGCTACTCGTCCAAAGATCATCTCTATTTCGCTGTTGTACGCCGAACTATGTTCGTATAATATAATAAATAGTTAACATAACGATAATAATAGTCGTTTTTAAATTTATTCAACTACGAAACGCTATGAAACGTAACCGGTGAATGGAAATCGATTTCCGAAAGGTTCCGATAATTAACTCTGGCCTCGATGGAACGACCAATCAGTGGAATCGAAGGGAGAAAAGAAACACACTGCTCGTTATTGCAGTTCCCGAAGTAAAACGGTGTTTGCATGGGGAACGGAAGAGGTTCCGTTCTGGCTGTTTCCATCCGTCGTCCACTTGGCGAAGCGTAACGACCAACCAAGCCAGCCAGCCAACCAACCAACCAGCCAGCCAGCCAGCCAGTCAGCCAGCCAGTCGGCCAGACGATGGACTGGGAACCGTCTGGTAGACCTTGAACGGCCCTTTAACTGGTTGCACTCCAGTCAAGGTTGCCTTCTTCCTCTTTCCACGCCGCTGTTGCGCCCGCGGCGCAAGGGACCGGATGAATAGGGTCGTGAGTTCGCCACTTTGTCAAGGTCGTAGCCAGTCAGCGACGTAATGTATTTCATAGACCGATAAAAATCATACTCGAAGCCTTTTAGTCGGGTGATTTTTTGGTTTCGGTTGATTGAAAGGACATGGAAGTTGCCACGAAGGTAAAAGGACGTTATTAAATGATAATTGCCTTTCTATAGAGTTTCAGATTGAAGTGGACAGTGAAAAGGACTTACGAAGACTTTGATTTTACCACGTGTATAGTTACATTATGTAGTGATATATTATTAACGTCGTTGTTCTGTCTCGAAAGCGATCATTATATTTCTATTTCTATAAACCGCGTATCGAAGAAGAGAAAAAATGTCCATGCGGAATTACAAGAAGATCCAGACACGAACGCAAAGTGACGAGAAAGCGTAATCGATGACTGGATGTTGTGTGATGTATCTACGCACGAATCGTATAGCTCCGTGTCTGACAACGAATGTAACCAAATAACGTTCAACATATACAGCGAGCTGGTTCAAGGGTAGATCGACCCGAGACAGCATTCCTTATCATTACGTCCCATAAACATTATCCTCGGTTCCATCGAGAATGATTCCTCGACCCGGGTACAAGGAATCGAGCGGAGGTAGCACGTAACCGACCTGTGGGAAGGACGAAGAGGTACGTCGAAGGAGGAACTCTGGAGGAAAGAAGACGAAGAGAGAGACTTGGAAGGTGGCCGTAAACGGTTCCAGTAGAAGAAAACAAACCAGACTTGAAATTTCGCTGTTCGAATAGAAATTTTCCATTCGATATTTTATACTCCATCTACGCTATTCGTTATCACATTATGAATTTATTGATCGTAATCTTTGCAACTATTATCGATTACCTAACGAGATCTTCGTGATAAAATTTCATTTAACAAAACATTGATTTCTCTTAGTATATGCGTTATATATAGCTGTGGATACACGTTTCTATTTTCTCCGAATATTTCTAACGACGATACTTACGAAAATTAACTTTTTCTCGCTTGCATTCTTTCGTAAAAAATTTAGTTTTTGCCTTTGATTCCAGCACGCTTCACCGTAATCGAAGAGAAGAAAATTTCTATGAATTCTGACGCGAAGATTCGCAAGGATTTTTCAACACGTCCACCGAAGACGCCATTGAACAGCTAGTAGAACGAGTATCCAATATGCAAAGTGGTCGGTCGGTGAGCGCGCGTTTCAGGTACCATCGGCGTAACTCACCGGAATATCGTTGCTCGTGACGGGCTTTTCGAGGGCGCGAGTGAGAGGCGTCGCGCAAGAGAGAGTGTACAGAGCTGATAGGAGCCACCATTACCCATCCCCGTATTCAAGCAACCCCGTGTACAAGCCCGTACAACCCCTGTATACAATCTCCGCGTGGCCAACAGGCCGGTCGAGAGCTCCGGGCCATTCGTTGTCTAGCGTACCGGTCGCGTTCGATCGGACTACCCTTCCAAAGCTTCCGCCAGATGCTAATTAACTGTTCGACCTGATCGAACCAGTCGACTTCACGCCATTCTGTTCAAGGATTTCATTAGAATTGCATTATCACATACATATCGTTTGGCGATCTACTTCATTGAAACTTTTGCCACGACGACGTTTCAAGAGACAGCGTGAGATAAGGTTGTTCGAGTTAATTGCGCTACAAGATCTTAAAACTCGATCTTGAACTTCGTACAAAGTGATCTAACTTGTACACTGGCTGAGAAAAGGTATTTCAAGGCTTGCCATAAAAAACTTGCATGTATATGTTAAAACATTTCAAACTTTTATCGCGATTATATCGATCAAATCTGAAAATCCGGAAATGTACAGAGAAATTCCGACACGTATACAGTATACGCTATAAACGTATACAGTATAGATAATCTTAAACAGATAAAAAATGTTAAAAGTGGCATTGCCGATTATCGAAATCTATCGATATGATTAATATAACTTTCTATAAGCGTTCATATACTTTCGCGAACCACTGGTATATAAAATAAATTTGTCAAAGTTTCTTAACAAATGTACGATTACATAATATGCTACTTTCCTCGGTGATTTTATTTTCTTTCGGCTATCTGTAAACGCGAACAAACTAATCTGAAAGATATCAATTTCATTCTTTTCTCGCCCTTCGTACCGTCTCCTTGGAAGGTTTCATTGCACGAAGACCAGATTCCACGACGAGCCTGCCGCGGAATGTTTGAGGACCCGTCGAAGAGAATTTACTCGTCGGGATTGATGTTTGCGTCAGGGAACGTAACTGGGTACCGAGGAAATATTACGCGGGGGGTTGTTTACGCTTCGCGTGTTTTGTTTATCGATTCGCGAACGCACGCCGACAAACCCTAGGGATGAAGGTCTTGGATGAAACTGGCTCGAAAGGGAGCCTTCCGATGCCAGAGGAAATTATAATCCGGTTAGACTGTTTTTCTTTGTACAAACAGAGAAGACCTTTGAATCCCTAAGAGAATCGCTGTTCGTTCCTCGACACGTTCACGAAATCACAAGTTCGAACATGTTAGAAATTTTGATTAGGAAGATCGATCACTGTGATTCACTCAGGTATTCGTACCTTTACGAATTTTCGTTTATGTAGGATATTTGCATCGTGTTGATAAGTATAATTATAAACGTAAATGCCATATAAATATAATTATCATCGTAATTAACATTTCATATACGTGTGACTCTGTAGATATCATATGCCACTAGATAGCTACCCGAATGAATAAGAAATCGAGTTCGAGCAACGTGACCTAATTGGCATTATTTAACAACGCTTTTATGAAATTGGCCGTTTCATGTGCAACGATAAGAAGCTAATAATAACAGGCATGGAAATAACCGATGCTATTATTCGTTTATCAGAAAGATATATCTGGTCCTCACTGAAACCTCAATTTCTCAACAACGATGATAACGAATTAAATTGGTAATTGTGTGCAACAAATCTTACTTAGATCAAGCTACTGTCGATACTGCTCGTTATCTCGGTGTTCTGGTAAATCGATGTACGTGAGAGTCCGCAAGTCATTGAAGCTAGGTCGATAGCATCGTCAAAGTGGATCAAACAGTCAGATATATCCACCACTTCGATCATTAAGAACGTCAAGGGAATTTACATGATTAATAGCGAATGGCTCGTACCAGATATGATTATTATTTTCGTAATAGATAACGTAATGGTCAAATAAAAGTTTTCCTCAAAAATTTTCTAGAACTAATACCTTTGAGAAACGCGAGACTCAATATTATCTTTTTTGAAGATGAACATTACCAATTATTCCAATTCTAATTGACGTATGTGATAACTGATAGATATCGTTTGAAGATAAATCCATTCTACCGCGATAACGAGATTCTTTATCCATTTTCATCGTATCGTGATCAGTCGCTGGCGGTGAGTGGCGAAGGAGAAGCAGAATTCAACACTGACATAGAAATAAAATATAATACAATAGAGGTGGATAAATAAAGAAATAATTAACAGCGCAATGAAAATGCGGATAATACGTCTCGTTTTGGCAGTAGCGTTCATCGTGAATAGCTTCGTCGATGGTAAGTGAACAATAAATGAATACCTTTTGATAAGCATCATTGTATCTAGTATAACAGTGTACATTGGTTTACGATTGTGCAATAATATACATATAGTTCAATGAAATTTTCTGCTCTTCCTATGTTCGTTTATTTTACGTCGATGTAGTTGCTTTAATTCACGGAGTTCCAGAAAACACTACATACACGCTTAAAGTATTTATTAAATACTTAATTAAGTATAATAACAAAATTTGTATGTAATAGAAATGTAAGTGCACAGTACTTACATTTATTAAGTACGAGTACAAAGATAAGCAATTGACTAGGAATTTCCTATTTCTTCAACCTTTATCTATTAATTATGGCGCAATTCATCGTGTCAATATAATTCTTTTGTATTAAGTTGTGAAAAAATGGAGAGCATAAGCGTGACGCGTGAACTTATTTAAACAAATGTTATAGGAGGCCTGCTTCCACAGTCGACTACTACTGAAACAACCGAGACTACCGTAAATCCCAATTCGCAGGTAGAATGGACGCATAACTTGCACGGACGTATAGTTAACGGGACAAAAGCTGCACTAAGGCAATTTCCTTATCAGGTATGCGTCGTATTTTTATAAGATATTTTCGTGTCGCGAATGTTTAGTTGCTCTATATATCAGTCGATTCTATGTATCGCGATAATGTGATTTGAAGAGTAAGTTAATTATTTCCTAGAAAATGTTTTTCGCAGGTATCTTTAAGAGAAAGTTACAGCAATGCACACTTCTGCGGAGGATCACTGATAGACGAACAATATGTGCTCACAGCAGCGCATTGCATGTTTGAGGAGTGAGTGATTCAAAATGTGCATTTCGTGCGTTTCTACTTATTTAAACTCGCCATAAGCGCGTAAATGTCAGTTACGAGTAAATTGCAGACAACGATGCAATTTCATCTATCTATAAGCGTGACAGAGGAGACGCAACTGGGACAGTTTCACTTATCAAATATTACTACGACCTCAATTTGAATAATTTATACGGTTTTGAACATTGCGTTATATTCTGTATATACTTGCATGTATATTTAAATTTCTCGTAACACATAAACACGCATAGTCTATTTCCGAGTAATCATTTTCAACATGGTGTCACTTTCATAGATATGACTCGCAGATACAGCCTTGGACAATCATAGTAGTTGCCGGAGACATTAAACTCAGTCAACAAAGCCAGACTGGTCAAAGAAGGGGCGTAGACAAGATTTATGTTCATCCCAAGTTCAATATGGAAACCTTGGAGAATGACGTAGCTCTTCTCGCTGTACGATATTATTTTTCGTAGCTTTAACAAGTATCGTCAATTTTCACAAATTTTTTCATTCGAATATTTACGTTTTCAGCTCAAAGTGCCATTTACATTAACGCCGGAAGTTAACGTTGCCCCTCTCGCGACTCATACCGCTGTTCCAGAAACGATTTGTCAGGTAGCAGGATGGGGTTATCCAGCGGAAGTAAGTCTGTCGGTTTGCATCTGCTATCATATATATATCTATTTAGACAGATCTAAATTTATATCGGATATTCTTTCGTTTAGGATTATCCAATTACCAGCGAGAACCTCATGTACATAGATTTGCCACTGTTGAGCCATACCACGTGCAAGAAACTTTTGGAGAACATAACTGATTTCCCAGCTGGGATGCTTTGTGCTGGATACATGGAGGGCCAAAGGGATGCTTGCCAGGTAAAGCACACATTCTATTAAAACGTCAAGCAACTCTTAACGAAAAAGAATTCGAGCAACGCTGACTATAGTAAAGTTAGGTTCGTTATTCTCGATTATGTACTTAGAGATAAATTAACTCTTTCACTGTGATGAAAATGGTGATGTATTACAATAACTATATTGTATTGCACATTTAAGAAACGATCGTTTCACGTGAGGTTTGGATGTAATTATTTAACTATTGCTTATCGTATAGTTCCTGTATGGTAGATTTTAAGATGGGAAATACATAACGACTCGTGTATTGTCGTCGCAATCATAAATCTTAACAATTTATAATTTTCGACTTGTTCGTACCTCGTACAGGCTTCAGAGCGAAACATTTAATCGTAAAACGTTAAAAAGAGTTGAAAGTAGTTCTTTTGATTTTCTTAAATGTTTCATAGGGCGATTCTGGAGGCGGTATGATCTGCAATGGATTTCTAACGGGTGTGGTTTCCGGTGGAGATGGTTGTGCACGGCCACGTACGCCTGGTGTCTACACGGACGTCTACTTCTACAGACTTTGGATCGCCTCGCATTTAGACACAAACCCAACCTCGCAATATTCACGTAAAAAAAATAATTCTGGCTCGGAACAGGTAGTGACCACAACGTTGCTACCCTCGGTTCTACTGTCAGTACTGTTTCATATTTGATATGAAAAAGATGGTTGCTTTGTTCATTTCGAAATACTACAGTAGCGTCCTCTTAACTGCGGTAAGTTCAATATTTTATCGCTTAAGTTACCAGAGAAAATACATTAAACTGAGTAACACCAAGCCCAAAATACAGAAACAGCTTACTGAACATATCATCACAAGTATGATTAAATCCTATAATTTAACGACTGATAGGAATACGACGAAGCCCAAGCTAAGTGGACACTACTATAGTTTCGACGAGATCAAGTTTTGTGTATTATCTCATAACGAGGCTGCAAATGTTTATGCAATTTCACGTTTATATCAATCTGATCAAAAAAACAGAACCTACATGAAAATTTGTTTCACTCAGTAAACATTATATCGAGTATTTCAATTAGAACATTTTACATAATCCTGTGTGTCATATACGTTTAAGAAATATTTGCATTTTTACATTCGCCATATACTACGCGTAAAGATCCGCAGATTGCTCGGAGTGAGATCACTATTTGCAGACGAAGTAATAAACGACTAACAGATAAGTGGCAATTTCATTTCTCAATGATCGAATCTCTCGTTTCCATTTATGGAAACCCGTATCGATCGAAATGTCACGTTTCCAACTCTGGTAAAGTAGGAACCTTCGGAATTCCACGGTTTGATCACTTAGACGAGCCAGGCGAGTCACGGTGTATGACTTTTTGGCGGTTGGCTCGCGTTAACGGGCAAAGGTTAGCTTGGAAAACGAAAACGAAGGGATCAGCAGAAAAATACACATCTGGCTGGTGTATCCATTTGCTTTGATGTGGAACGAAAAGCTTCGACGTGGTAGACACGTAAAAAGCTCCTGGCTATTTAATACGAAGCTTCAGGGAGAACGATAACGAAAGGTATCAGTGGTATTGCCGATGGCAGCGTTGAACGATATCTCGCCGCGTCTGACGATTCCCGGCCGTTTCTACTGAATTTCACGCTCCTCAAAGGAACGTTCGTCTTGAGATATTAGAAGAAAATATTTATCCATGCTCGACGGCGCGGGGCAGAAAGTTGATGGATGTACGAATCGAGCCAATTACGGGATAGAAATGTCGATGTAATAGGATCTCGATGGAATGAACCGCGGAATGCGAATAGGGTATGTTTTCGTTCGATCGGTTGCATGGTTTCTGTATAATCATGGTTATTTTCTTGGGGCAAAATAAATTACGACGCGACACGATAATTTATACCGATAGTTTATCGGGTGGAATCATTGATCGTTTTTTGGTCTTCAATGAAACAGTCGATTCCATTGAATTAAAATATATCTTTTATCTTATATAAGATACGATAAGATTTAATATCTAATTTTAATTGTATCGTTCGTTCGGCATAATTTCTGGTGACGGATATACAGTGGATTATTAAATCTTTGTTTTCGTCTATAACGATTAAAATAAAATATATTTTAACCAGAATGTATAAGCTTCGGTGCAAATACGGTGAAAGCATCGTTAATCATTCTAGTCTTTAAGAGAGAGAGTTCGATTCTTCCACGTATAATTGGATTCGACTGCATTGTTTCGGCTCTTGTCGCGTGATCGCAATTTCCGGAAGGAGGCTTCCGTTTCCGAAAGTTAATCCACGTCGAAACCCGAAAGATGGAAAGATTGTTCGGAAATGTTGCGGTAAGGGCATCGCGGATCGATCGACACGACGACGGAAACAATCGTAAAGAGGCGTGCGAAAGAAACAGGGAGGGCGGGGAGTGGCGAAGGAAGGTGTACAAGGGTGAATGTACAGCCTCGAAAACTGCGCATTTCGCGTGATAAACGTAACTTCTAATACAGGATATCCTGCGTGCCTCCTTCATCTTCTTTCCTTCGAGTTTACCCACGAGTTTTTCATGATGTTACCTTCCCTGGATTTTCAGCACCCTACTCGCGACCTCTTTAATTTCGGGATCGAATAAGAATTCATTATAGGACGTAATCTTCCCCGCTTCGCCCCCAACATCACGGGGATTTTAAATAAATTAAAAGTTTACTTCTTTTCGCCGTTACTTTGGCCATTGTTGAAGACGAAGTGGTTTCAAGGGAGAAATCGAACTCCAAGCCCCTTTCATTTCCCTAATTACAGCTCCCGGAAACGAAGAAACAGAGAGGTGCAAACTGGAACTTTCAGAAATCTATTCGTCGGCCAACCATGTCGTCTCGGAGAAGTCAAACTCTACCAGAAGTGGAAATTTTCCGGGAGTTTTCAGACTTTGAACAGGTGGATGGGGTTTCGACTGATATTTTCCTGGAGGAATATTGCTATTTATATTTCTCAATATTCTCGCAGTGCGCGGTTCAAGTTGGACTTAATGAAATTTTCGCGGATTATTAGCTTCGAATATCGCACAGCTTCTCTCACACTCTCTCTCTTCTTCTCAGCAAAATAGGGAAAAATCCAGAATAATTCGTCCTTAACTTATTCATGCACGATGACGTATCTCTTTCACTTACACGCTATCTTTTATATGACAGCGATTCTATCCCGTAAATAAATAAGTAAATAAACAACTGAAAGCTCAGTCAATGGTAAAAATTACGAACGTTTGCGTTCAAAGAGTAAACTTCGATATCTCGAGGAAGCAAAGTCGAATTTCCCCTTATTCATACAATAATTCAACAAAATAATCGAGTTTATATGCTAAGAAGCTATCCAACGAAACTTAATCGTTAATATCAAGCATTTATCGGAGAGATACTCGTTACACGTGGGGTCGGGTCGGTGCTTAAATTGTGGCAAATTACGAGCCGACAGGAAAACCAACAGACAGCCGTTCCATCGCGTTATGGAAATTTCGGGCCGCGCAATTATTTCGATCGATCGTTGCGAGGGCAATCTCTTTGCTCGTTCGCGGTACTCCTCTGTAACGGAGGGGAGATCAAAGGGGCCGCTTTCTCTCTAATTACGGAAAATTTCGTCCTCAGAGGTATTTAGTCAGACGGTAGACGTTTCCTTTGCGATACAAGGGGAAATCTTAGCGGTCGTGCCGGGACACGAACCAAGCAACGAGACACGCGATGGGCTCGAACTTGTTCGACAAAAGATCGAAGATGATATTGGGAGTCAATCTCTTAACTAAAAACGATGCCTTTCGTGACCGCAAAAATTGAAATGAATTTCGATATCGGAGAAACCGGTACGAAACCGTACATCATGCTTGTCTCCGTAAATTATTTAACGAAGAACGGCGTTCGTCTGGTAATTGCTTTTCGCTATATCAAAGTGTTTGTCGATAGAACTCTATTGTATCACACGTATTAATATCACGGTGACTTATTAGGTTTCTCGCGTTTTCAAAGATTTCAATCCTACGGTTCCACGGTTTTCAAAACAGTGTCATAGCAACAAGATATGTCGACGTCGAGCTCCTTACGAAAAAATTGACGAAGACCGAGCGAGCCAATTAATAAAGAGTGGATGTTAAAAAATAAAGAGGTATTCATATTAAAATAACTAAACGGACAAAGTTCGTTAAACAGTGTGAAAATTTAACTAGTTAATTAGTAACTTCGATATCCCTCGCATTATGCCCTAGTATTAAAGACTCGAAGCTTAAAAACTTCGTATTAAGCATTCAATTATGCGTAGCCCTGGAAGCCAGAGATTTCGTGAAAGAATCAAGTTCGATGAGGGCTCGCGTCACGTCGACCTCTTCGTGGAATAGGTCAATTAAGGTCAACGATCGGTGGAGGAAGGAATCGAGAGAGGAGCGTCATGGAAGATCGCTTTCGTGATCGAGGATGCTTTGATGGCGCGTTTAAGGCAGGAAGAAAGAAAGAGAGAGGGAGAATGCGTCAAGTTCGTAGCGTAGCGATCAGCTGAACGAGCTTCGTTTAATGACCGAGTTACGCTTTAATGGCGGAGATTGCCTCGAGAAAAAGTCGTTGATCCCCGATGCGACCGGAAATTCGTGCGATATTACTTCAGAACGGAAGTTTCTTAACACGAATGCGCCTCTGTATTAAAATTGTATTTAACGATACTTTCAAATATTGAACGTATTCCAAAAATTATATTTCTGCAGAAAAGTAACCACCTACCTGGGAAGGTAAATTTCGACAATATTCGTTTCCAATGCTGGCTCGCCCCCTTGAAACTGACCCACAGACGAGACATCAATTCACCAGACCGTATGAAAAAAAGATATACGAAGATTCCACCCCCAATCTTGTTGATCCATCGTTTCAAATTCACCCCGAAAGAGATCCGAAAAGTCCGGATCCTTCGTGGTGATCTAAACGACTGCCTGTTCCCTTTCCCTGTTCTTCGTTCTCGACTTCCTGCGAGCAAGGTGACGCAACAACGCGCATCTCATTACCACTTCCATCTTATCTATCTTATGGCTGACCATGGCTGACGTTTCAAAGTACAGTAGATGTTCGATCTTGCTTCGACTGATTGGGTTTACGACACCGATTGCTATTTTTGAGAAGCGTTCTAGATCTTTCGTTGTTTAATCTTTGCACGATAAATCTTATAAATAATTTCTATCGCGTAAATATAAAAAATATATCAATAAAAATAGAAGACTTCAGAATTAGCTAACTTAGTCCAAATTTTAAACGCTTTTAGCGTTCTGAGTCCCGTACAACACAATACTATAACGGAATCTGTATTCTGCGATGTTACAGGAGTTCGTATAGTACTGTCTTTCCCTTCACACTGACCCCGTTGCAAAATCTGAAGAACCGGCTAATAGCAGTCGGCGAGCAACGTTTATGATAATGAGCGGACGGTTTCGCATTTTGTCGTTGGCTGGCTTAAAACGCAGGCCCGAGGCGCGGCCTGGGCTTGCCCGACTATAACTCGCGATTCAACCCCTTTATGGGATTAAGAGATGCCACTGATGCTCTCGCTTTATGAGGCGGGGACAAAGTCTGCAGGCGCTCCAAAGTAAGTAATTGCCTGCTGCGGACAGAGATAAAACGGTCAAGCGGTGTGCAGTCTGAATATGTAATTTTTCGGTTCGAGGCCTGGTTCAGGTTACTGGATACGAGCTTAGTTTTAGCGAGTTTGTTACGTCTTGTTGAATGATGTATGGTTGTAATTCCGTTGGTAGACGAAAACGTTTGTTTCTCGAGTCAAGTACTATTGGCGCCAACCGTCTGGGCCAAAGGAGAACAATAGCGAGGTACAAATCCAATTTTCCGAGTCTGGAAAATGTCGAGGACGCAGTGGAAAACTTACATGGGACAAATTGTTCTCTCTAGGAGACATAGGCATCGTATCTAAAACAACGTGTTAGAGAAGAAGTCGAAAAAAATTATTCGGTCAACTTTCCTTAGTTTTTAGAAAATATCACAAGTTGGCTTGGGGAGTCAGTCGTCTGCGAGAGTCCAAGGTAGCGTCCAAACACGCAGTTTAGAGAATAAAAAAGAATCCGCCCAAAATACTTCTCAACACTCAGGGGATGAAAAGAAGGCTAGCGTGGAAAATGCGAGTCAGATTGGCTGTTTCGTGTAGACTCGATATAATCGTAGGGATAAGCACGCGTATTGACCGAATATGTCGAATATACAATACAGCAACGTGTGGCGGCGAACAATACAAAGCAACAGCACTTCTGCCCGTATGCCATCGCGCTAGTCTCCTCTTCAGCAAACGCACAGTACTTACACTACGAAGATATAAATTTAAGGGTGTAGTCGGCGCAGTTGTGGTTACGATATACCGAGACCGTAAACTGAACTGATTATCTCTTACTGTTGAAATACAACGACATCAGTCGCATGCGGATAGAGTGTTTGATCGTACAGATTCTTCCATTCGTTGCCCAGCGCCATCCCCACCAGCGTGCGTTCGTGAGATGCACCACGGCAGTTAGCACGTGCATGCTTTTTCAAAAGGACGCCGGAAGAAGCGTGAGGATATGGATGGAACATTCTAGACGAGCACGTCGAGAAGCTACTAGAAGGTTCTGTGGCACATGTGACGCCACACAGACACCCACACAGGTCACACTCATTACTGCATAGAGAGTGGGGCTCTAAACCTTTTCAAGGGCCATGGGTCACTAAGCCAGTCTGTGAATAACTAGCCAACTGTCTACATTCCAGAACGCACATTTATAACTCTCGAAATAATTGTTTAATAGATATCACATTGTATTATTTCAACATAAACATTGTGTCTTCCACAGAATATTAATCCTAATTCCAAGATTAAATTGTAACACTTACGATCTGCGAATACGACGAATATGGATTTGCTGAAAAGAATATCTGCACGATAGAACCGAATCTTAGAAGAGCGCCAGGCATAGTAAAATGTTAGCTAACTGGCGAGCAGAACTGCGGAATATCGAACGGAATAGCCGTTAGTGGTGTAATCCGTAGAAAAGGAAGAAGGATAAGGGATGCAACGCAGGCCAATTAACCGTCTGCGTTGGCGAAGACACGATCCTGGGGTAAACGCAAATAAGTGACTCGAGGAATTTCCGAAGCTCGACTCGTCTCGAATCCGAGATGAAGGCATTTGACGAAGCGGAGAGGCGAACGACGTCAGAAGGAAGAAGACGAGGCTAAAGAGGCTAGCAGACGCGACTACCGCTGGGTGGAAGAGGAGAAACGGCGAGTTGGGTTTACATTTAATTAATTAGACAGCCGGCGAGCACCGCTGAAAGGAAAAACGAGGGAACATCGGGGGGAGGAAGCTGACAGTGAAACGCGGTTTAAACACGTTTCTTTCATCTCTTCGGTATGCCAGAGACAAGCTGACCGCTCGTTCGCGGGTTGGAAACATGTTCGCGTGAAAGAACGCGTGTGGCTATACGCGACCAGTAATGAAAGTTGCTAATTTTCGTGGTTCGGTCGGCAACGCTGCTCGTTTTTGACGTATGTCCGCGGTCCAACCCCTGCAAGCCCCGACGTCGTAATTCGGTCTAGCTTTTTCGACGATCCGCTTGCACTTCGTCGAAACGACGAGTACCCGCGCTTAAATAATTATCGCGGGATTTCAGGCACTGGATTGTCCTTTAGTCTGTTCGTCGGAAACTGTTGTTAAAAGTCTACCAGACCGAAAGTTGGACTTTGAAATACGGGGTTTTGTGCGCTTGTAACGAAAATACTGGCTTTTCGAAGATTTAACCGGTTCTTCGTATTGTATCGTCGCTCTCCGAACTGTCTTTTAAACGACGAAATAGGATTGTTTTTAATTACCGAACATCGAAATTAAATTATTTCAGTGGTATTAAGTATGGTAAATCGAGCGATACACTATGCAACGAAGTGTTTTACGAGTGTAACGGAAAGAATAACCGCGGAAAGATAAAACCAACTGAGACTATGTCGTTGAAACGGTAGAATAGTCCCTTGTGTCTTCTTTCCGCGAAACAGTCATACCATGAATAAAGCCACTAGAATAATCGTCGAAGGTAGCAAGGGTCACAGGGTTTCGTTTCTTGGAAACGGATGGCTATATCGCGCGAACACCGATATTCCCGTTTGTTTAGTAGTACTTCCGCAAGAAGTTTCCCGCGATTTGCCGTTAATTTCTTCGCGGCGTTTATTGCCGAAGTTAATGCTCCTTACGAAATTCGCATTACCTTGCGTTTAAGCTGTTCTCCGTTTCCTTTCCTCTCTCCCTCTTTCTCTCTCTCTCTCTCTGTCCTTATTCGCCGACCTTTCCTCCTCGTGATTCGAACGGCAGGGTCGTTAAGAACTTTCCCACTGAGCTTTGCGGCTATGGAAACCGATGAGATCGGTCTGTCGTTATTTTCCCCGTGTCGTGTCTCGTTGGTCCCTAATGGATCCAGCATGGCGAAGGGTCAGTCACGGCCGTGGCCGAAACGTTTTGTCTTCCGGATGTTCTTTGTCCTTTTCTCGAGTCGTCCCTGTGACGCGGACAGACATGCACCGTGAGATAACAATTTCGCGGTGAATCGAGCCTGCCACGGATACCATCGAAGGTAAATCACGCGGAATTATTAGGGATTATTCGTGGTCGACTACGTCCGCTCTTTCGCTAACAGGACCTTACAGCTCTGTGGCGGAGAATCACTTATTTCCGATGATGTTGCGCCGAAGCAGTTTCGTCGATTAGTTGGAATTCCAGTTAGAGGGACACTGATGTTATTCGTTGTTGATTAGCAGAAGCATAGAAAGCGTTGCATATGGATACAACTATCTTCCGTGTTTAACGATACGTTGTTTCGATCATTTCACGCTTAGCATTGCAAGTCAGAACCTCTCGTCAGCAGAGATCGGGTGCAACGCATTAACGTTTCCTTTACGAAATTTTCACTCAGCAGGAACAAGTATCATTAAAATCTGTGTGCTTATCTCGCGGAATGCCCTCGTTAAACGCGAAATCTAAGACGATGTCGAGAAAGCCTATAGAAAAAGAACAGGCTGTCCCATCATTATTTTCCTCGTGTCTTTCTAATGGTCTCAGCGGAGGGGTGCGCCGCATCCTGTGGGTAAGAAAGGTCACCACCCTTCGTTCACCAAAAACATTTTGCCTTACGTGTCTTTTTCTACGACTCTGGCGACCTGACCGAGCACAACTTCCTTCAGCATGTTTCTCGTGTCTCATCCCCTCTCTGCATGCTTGGCCGACATCGAACCTCGGGCAGGGGCGAGTTTATACATCGATGAAAGTCATCGATAAAGATTTCCACAGTCCATGTCGAAGTCGAGGACGTTTGCGCTCACGATGCTTTCGGATTCTCCTTGCCCCCCTTTCCGACCGGTGTCTCTGCGATGCAATTACTTAAAGCAGAGGAATGCCACCCTCTGCCTCGGCCGATGAAAAACGCGTTCTCCCTGGTGGTTGCGCCGCTTAAATCCTATCCATTTGTCAGCTCGCCCTTGGCCACTGGTCGGCCTTTTTTGCTTCTGCATCCCCGAGAACGCGGAAAGGTCGCCGACCGTCTCTCACTCCCGTAACTTCGTGGGGATTTCTCGAGGACCGCCGAGGACGTTCGACGATGCGGAGATTTCCAGCTGCTGTCCAGAAATGAAAGGTATAAATCATCCGATAGGCGGTCTGGTAGTTACATATATAGAAAAGGGCACACACCTCATCTATTTCATTCGATTTGATGTATATCGTCAAAGTTAATCCCAAGCTTTGTGTAACTTCACTCGTTAATATCGATATTTCATGAATTTCTTATTGAAAAAGTCAACATAGCCGCTGATTCTTTAAGTCCTTGTTGTTTTCATATATTCGACGTCTTATTTCCTTTTGAATATGACGTCTAAAATGTCTATACGAATCGATCATTTCGAAATATTCTTGAAAACATTTTTGAATAGATATTTTCCATGTAATAATTTTGTGATTGGATTTTGACAACTGACTACGCATTTCTGATTTAACGATCAACTCTGCATTAGCCGAAATAAAATTGAAACTCGTTGGTGAATCAACGTTGTCGAGAAGGCTGTCCGGTTCCCTTTAGCCAACGTGTTACATAATTGACCAGAGGTTAGTTTTGTCCCGGTGACAACGTGAAGGGACTATCCGACAGACGCGTGTGTCGCTCGAAACTCAGTTGCCAGCACGACGTTTCTGCCAGGATAACCCAATTTGCCTCCCTTTCGTCGAGGGTCGTCGTAGATCGACGAGACCAAGTCCCCGACATCTTCGTGCGTCCCCTTGGCCTTCCGATTCCGAGGAAACGCAGATCTGCGGGCGCAGCGTGCACAACGCGAAGGGTCACTCGACCAATTCGTCCCTCGTGCTTCACTTGCAGGAACCGTCACGAGAGGGATTTTGCAGTGAAATCACGTCGTTGTCCATAGAGAGAAGTAAAATTCTGGAATTGGGGAGAATTCGATGAAAATCGAATTGAAACGAAAAAGCGCAATTGCGAGTGGAAGTAGATTGAATCGTTGTTGGTCAGACAGAGATATTCTGCGGGATATTACATATTTGTGCAAGTTAAGATTTGCACGTACACTCTGTTTCATAGGTATTGAGACATCCGAATTTTCAAGTTGTTCTTGATAAGACTATACAGAAGTATTATAGAGAAATAAATATTTCTAGGCATGAAGATATTTGCCTATAGTTTCTTTTATATATACTAGGCCAAACGATGATCTCGTGGATGAATAATTGATTCGAATAATGAAGTAATAAAGTAGTTAGAATTTTATACCTGTTTATCTTAACATAATTGATATAATTTGCCATTATAACGTGTTAAATGGTCCCAGTATTAGCTACTGACATTTACTTACAAACCTCTTAATCATGGTATCTATTTAACTTGAAATATTCGATATTTTCTATCTCAGAACGGCGCAAGGGAAGAGGAGAATTGGAAGAAACGGAAACCGAAAAGTGAAGATGATTCACGCGAAGACGAAGTGGCGCCGACACGAATGCGCCACTGACATCGAGCAACATATCCAAAGTGTTCGACGTTGGCATGAGCTTCCAGCGTGTCGCTGAACTTTGAAAAATAGTAGTCTTCTTTGTGAAAAGGATATCGTCGACTTGGAGAAACCCGCAGATAAATTTCGCTGCGTCGTCGTCGCGTTATTTACAGTCGAGGCGAGACTTGCTCGAATTCTGCGAAAAGTTGGAAATTTGCAAACTGATCGTTGGTGACACCGTACAAATAGTTGGTCGTGAAGCCCCGCCAACTTTCTGCACAGGTTTAATTGTTGCCCCGCGCAAACTCACCACGAGTTTCAAGCTTCTCGATCGAAATCGAAGCAAAGAAACTTTTTCCTTCTTCTGGCTACTCTTTGCCGCGAAACTTGCTCCCTCTTCAGTCCAGTTTTAGACGATTGTGTTACACTCAAACGCATAGTTTTATTCCACGCCCTTCCAGAGAATGGTCCTTTGTAGCTCGATCTTTGATTCTTCTCCTCTCACCAGCCGAGTTTCACATAGCCTATTTTCACCGAGAGACAAAGTTTTCTGTGTCTTCCGAAGAAACTTCCCTTCGTTAGTCGCTTCTTTGATGCTTATTTCAAAGTAACTTGAGCTCTCCATAACAGCTGCTCCCACTGTCCTGTAATATGATTTCCAACTAGAATTTCGCGGACTAGCCTTTGTGTGTGCAATTTCATTTCTAAATTTCTTTAGGAATTGTTCTTTTACGATTCCTAGTAAAAATGCGCAAAGATAACGTTAAATTTAGGAATAAGCTTCTAAAATGGATAAAAAAGTTATCGACGATAATCGACTAAAAATATCCATTGTAATCATTACAACTTCACTTTATAGTACTTAAAATGTATTGAAATTTAAATCACGATTTCATGAATATTATTTGCGAGAAAGGCAGAAGTGTTAAAGGTTTTATTAAGAATTCGATCTGACACGGTATTGTACGTACGCATAATTCGAAGCAGTCCTTTCGCTGAAATCGTTTAAAACCGTATTTGTTACGCTACAAGAGAAAATTGAAAATTTAGGGAACTTACGAAAATCAAATTATCGTCGGGCATTTAACGCATCGAAACATCAACCGTAAATATTTTGTCTGGCCACAGAAGGGTTAAACTGTTTCATGTTCGTCTCATTGGAATAACGACGATGCCGATGCGACAGCATTTCGTTTCCATTTGATAGCGAACACGGAGGCATAATTCAGTGGAAAACGAATCGTCGTACGATTCGAACGACAACGTAGAGAGACACGCATCGGAGGCGTAATCGCGAAATTCGATTATCGGCCACGGGCAGGATCGCGGATCATCGAGCTTGACAATTAGCGTTGGCGTAACCAGCCGTGTGCTAGAGGTTTAAATTGCCGACTTTAGGGTGCAGAGAGCCGGAAAAATATTTTGGAGTACGACCGAGGGTAGAGCCAAGAGGCAAAATTACGTGGCGCGCTCGAAATGAATTTACGATGGCTCTTAGCGAGCAATTTCTGGTTGAAAGTTTCGTTGTTTCTCGACTGATTTGTGGCCGTGGCCATGGCGCTGATTCGTCGAGCGCTCTTCTCTCGCATGCTCCAAATAAATCATGGATTCAGCATTATCTGCTTCCTTTCTCCTCTTCCTCTTATTACTTATCGACTTTGGCAAAATAAAATTGCAAAAGTTAAAGCAATTTCTATTGGAATCGTCGAAAATATTTGCGAGGAGTAAAACTTACAAGAATGAAGTTTTCAAGGGGAAATTTCGAGCAAATCTTAATTCCTTGATTCGATCAACGACGTTCAGGACGCCAATGTTAGTTATTAATCGATACTATTTCCATTAAACGTTTGTCTATCCGTTAAAAAGAGATGGAAATTTAAATCGTTTCGTATTTCTCTCAAATGTTTCCTCCCGACGAGCAAAATTTTGCACAGAAAGATCTAAAGGTGTAGCAGCGAGTAACAGTTAAAAATACAATTCTTTATCTGGTGGAGGCAGCCGCGAGTGATTTTAGACCTCGCCTTGGGAAAGGGAGAACGCTTGAGACCGCGAAATTCCTGTCCACCCAAAATTGGAACTGCGCAATACGAGTGGAAAAACAACGCGAGCTTCGTACATTTAGTCGTCCGGCATTTGGTTGAAATTAATCTACGTTTTTTCGATAAAACGAAGCCGACTTCCGGATCAATCAAATCACAATACCGTGGTCGATTCGAAAAATTCTTTGCTTGCTAATGAAAATCGCGCCGGATATTAATCGACGTTTGATGAATCGCGGCAGCGAATGAATTCGTTCCACGGATATGATTTTTATTCGTAATAGGGTGCAGCACATCGCTGTTACCAATATCCGATGAGATATGTTTCATCGTTGTACGAGCATTTTCTGAAAGAGTAGCATCGATTGTGAATTAAAAATTCTATTTTGTTCATTCATCTGCAAATTATAAGAAGCAAAATATTCCGACTGGACTTAATATTATACAGGGTGGTTGGTAACTGGTGGTATAAACGGAAAGAGGGTGATGCTACGCGAAAAAAGAAGTCGAAAATATAGAATAAAAATTCTTTTTTTTTTTAATTTTTCTATCGAGACAAGACATCTACAGTGAGATCCGTTATAACGAGACATGATAAAGTGCACGCGTACCGAGCGAAAATTCAAAGTCGATTTTCTCGAAAACAAAGCCTCGAACGAAAAATTTTTATTCTATATTTTCGACTTCTTTTTTCGCGTAGAATCACCCCCTTTCCGCTTGTACCACCAGTTACCAACCACCCTGTATATCCTTTCTCGTTTCCTCGCCCTTCCTTCTGCTTCCTTCGTAATTCCTGTTGCTTTACTTCTTCTTAAAAATGGATCACGCAACGTGTCACATAAAAATTTATGTTCTTAGAATTTAACCGACTCAGCGGACTCGCATTTTTCTAGATACTTTCAAAACTACTTTTGGTCCGTTCGAAAGAACCTCCAGGCGCGTATCGTGTCACACCCTTTCCTTCTCTTTGGCCATCCCCCATAAATCCGAGAATTACACGCGACAACGTCACCTTTGTTCCGACCCGAAAGGACAGCAAATATTTGTCAACGATCCTCGCAGCCGTGATTCTAAAATACGGTCACTTGTAAGTACTTTACCCGAGGCCCACACTGTAACTGGTCCGAGTTTCCACAAAAAAGGATATTTGTCGTTTTTCCAACTAACCACGCTAGATACACACAGTGCAGATGTCTATCTAAATAGCCATGCCCGACCGTTGACCGACTTCCTGATAATTAGCGACAATATGGTCCATTTTTCCTTTTATCTCGCGTGATAATACCATTTTGTTCATTCCGTTGTACCCTCTAATTTCGTAGTTCCCTTTCGTTGGTCGTATATTCGGTCTCGTGCTCTTTTTTCCCGTGGTAGTTCGCGCCAGTTCGTTCCCCGCGGCGTTTTATCGCGATAATTGCTCGATTTATCGCTACCGTAAATTCCTCCGCCGAAAATTACTGGTCGCGAACACCGGTGATTATCCTCGCTTCCGGTCTCGTCCGCGATGGGGATGCATGGTCCGACAGTCGGTTTAACTGGCCCTCCAGGGAACCGATTCGATTATCTTTCCACAGAGCCACGATATCGATGGGAAGATCGTACTCTACTTTCCCTTTTTTCCTCTCGTTATTTCCAGTTCGAGACAACGTTACTGCCGATATTCTTAAATCTTCTACGCTGATAACATCTAACTCCTTGACGGTGTAATAAAACGACGAAGGATTCAGAGCCATGGATTCAGAAAATAATCGACCTGTTAACCGATTTAATTACTATAAACATCCGTGACTACAAAGTAAAAAAGATTAGTTAGAATAAATTAGTTTCGGTCGCGACAAGTTCAGTTCCTACGATTGTAAGGAAATTGTGCGGAATGATAGCATTTTAAAAAGTAAACTAGGTCACATTGAAAATTCTTGCGGGTTCTCGTTTTAAGAGAACAAGAAAGCTTTCCCGGAGGTCAGCCCTCGCGAGTATTTCTCCCAATGGAAATCACCCAAAAAGAAACACGTAGAAAACATTCTGAAATATTGGGATAGGACCATATAACATCACCTAAAGGTACTTAAAGTGGTTATAGCTTTTCAAGTCTATTTAAAGATCGAGCAGGATACCGGCACCGTTCATCTACTGCAATTCAAGGCCAGTTAAAGATAAAATAAAAACGAAATTGATTTAGCCATTATTTATTATTTAATAAGAGATTACCGATGCGTAACCATCGTGATCGACCCACCGTATTTTCATGGAATGCAGTTCTGGCAGAATGTGGGGTTCCGTGAAGTCCTAAAAAAAAAAAAAAAAACAAAAAAAAAAGAAAAAAAGCGAACTACCCGGCAAAGTATTTGGAATATTCGTTGGTGTAACGAGACTCATGACGTAATCCTTTAATTAACGGTGCCGATATTCCTGGAATTCTCCGAAGGGTGGCAGGAAGCGAAGTAAATTTGCCGCATAATTCCATGGTCGAACGATCGGTCCCCTCTGTCAGCGAGACACCGCTTACAAGAATCGTCTCGTTCGAGAATATATCCCGTAACAAGCACGGGACGCGGATCTGGAGAGGTTCCGGAAGCGTGCTGGCACAATATCTACCACGATATATCTGGCCATGGGCCGTGGCTGTCTCTTCGCGGCCTGACCGGCCATTATATTTACCAGACTGCCACCGGGGATGAAGGTAATTGCCGAGACTGAGCGCGACCAGACCTAAACCTCGCTCTTCTCCTCCGTAATACCGTTATTTTTATTAAGTTTTTCTACGGTCCGAAGTAACTCATATGGCGAGCGTCTGCTGAGGAGGGACACGAGCGATAAACCAAGTGACAAACACCGGTGTCGGGGCTAAGAAAACAGATGGGAAAGCGTGAAATTGTGAAATTCTTTGAGAAATGAGTTTCTATTTCGTAAGAGGACTATTACAAGAAAGTGGAAGCAGGATTCCATTCGCAAGAGTATAGGGGGAAGAATATAAGTCACATTTCCTGTCATTTACAGGGGAACGGTTTCAGTATTCGGTACGATGATACGTATTTTCTCATCTTGTACAAAATTAGAGAAGCAAACTATTTAACGCTGAAAGGATTAAAAGACGAATAGAATAATTCTAAATATTTCAGATGTTTAATCAGCGAATATGCGATTTTATCTAGCAAGTTAATTTCTTGTTGATTGTTGCAGCCGATTCTATGATATATAATATTTCCGAGGCAGATAGAAATAAAAGAGAGTCGGAAGCTGATATGCGTCGTAATAAAAGGCGGCGACGTCGTGATATAAAGCGGCGAAATTAAACGAGAGAATTAGTTTTTATGAAAGTCCTCGAGGGCCGAGGTAAGCGTTATTGCATGTTTATGACACCGTCCGACGCATCTCGGTCTTTGTTAGCCTTGATTTTTGCGCTAAGCGATGCTTCTATCAACGCGGATATTTAATTCCATTTCGTATTTAACGTTTCAACGTTGTCTAAAAATGATCGTGAATCTCCATCACCGTTAAAAAACGAAAATTAAAAAGGAGATCTCCTCGAACTTTTAAAAGAAAATCAATGGCGCATGCTTCCATCAAAGAATTCAATTACAGACGAGTCAATCGATGATCCTTCTCGAACCAACCTGTCTATTCAATGATCGATATCCCGGTAGTGATTCTAATCGATTCGATCGATCTAATTGAAAGGGAGATTCCTTGAAAAATTAGTAAACCGGAAGGAAGGAAATTTCGCTATCGATTGACCCTTCTCTCGCGTGGAAAGTCCCAAATGGACTCGAAACTGACAACGGTATTAATTAAAGGGAAACTTTTTTAACTCGACCGCCGCGTGAGTGGCCCCCGAAAAACTGGCAGACTCTCTCTCTCTCTCTTTCTCTCTTTCTCTTTATCCTCCCGTCCATGAATAATAAATAAAACGTCGGCCGAGCTTTATCATAAATGTTACACGCAGACGCACTGAATATTTACTCGTGCCGCGTTTCGCCGGGGACAAAAGGGAACGCAGACGAAAAGAAAACCGTAAGGAAGAAGAAGAGGGGAAGAAACAGAGGGTGAGAACCGGCGGTGATTTATTTTGGAAGAGGCACGGGGCTCCTTTTGACCCCTCTCGAGGCGATCCTCCGAGAGAAGTGCCAGCCAAGGAGTCGCTTCTACAGGTGTGGCCATTAATTCGGCAAAATTGTGGAAAGTACGAGACAAATCATACTAGGGCGTAACTGTCTCGCCCTCGTATTTGTCAACTGCTTCTCCGTAGGGCACGAGATCCTCTTGGATTAATTAATCGGCCTCTTCGCGCGGTAACGTGTGAGATTCGTCTTGTCGAGGGTTGAAAAGTAAATAGAAAGACTTAAGAAAATTTCTAACGAACGTACTGTCGGACCAGTCTCCTTAATCCACCCCAACCAACCCTTGTGGAGTAACGATTATTAACAGGGTTCAACCCCAAATTTCTAAAATTAAACAAAAATTTAGGAACGAGGGGAGAAATTTGTACGTGTTTCGTTATTTTTTAAATCTTCCCGATGAATCATGAATAAAGGCGTGTCAATGTTCAAACTTTAACAAGAAATCACTGTCCATAAGAATACTATACACCCGTTAGCTTATCCGTAGAAGCCGGATTTTTATGCATATTGGTATTTGTGAGAATGAAATTGAAAAAATAAAAGCTCGGTGCAAAAATTGTTTTACTTATCGAGTATTACAAAAAGCACTATACTTTCCATATTTTACATAACTTTTTATATTACGTGCATTCCGTGTAAGTTTACAGTTTCAAATTTCCTATAAACGCAAAAAATCCGCAGTCTACTTATCAATTCCGAGTTTCTTTAAAAACACTCCCGATTCGTCTTACCCCGGTGGAATGTTTTCCTGCGATCGCCACCCTCGCGAAGAAACTTCCATCTTGCTCTCTGAATCCAATACGCGCGCATTCCGCGAAATCCTTAGCGACGACGTCATGATCTATTCCGAAAGAGGAAACGGCGGATGGTATTCCGGTTCGTCATCTAGCCCCTGGGTCACCAAGGTCGGTCGTGGACGAATTCCTCGACTGTTCGTCGAAGAAGGAACTCGACTGCGTTTACAGCGCTTTGGCTATGGGTCTGAATTAATCAGCAGCGACAGCGTCACGGAAAAAGCTGGCTACGAGGCCCGTAATGAAATTGTCCCGACGCACAATGCCGGCGGCTGCTCTAGAAGAGGCTGTTCATCGTCTCTGACTGGATTCATTAGGCGGTATTCGAGCGAATAGCAAAATGAAGACCCCTCCAAGTGCCACCGGGAAACATTCTCGACTTGAGCGAGGAAGGCAACGAGAGAGAGCTGTCGAATTTGGATTTCCCTTCCGGTTCTCTCTTTTCTGAGGATTAGCCCGACTTTCTCAGAGAAACGCGTATACGAACACAGCGAGCATAGGTTCTCAGAAATGGAGGAATTACTGTATGGTAATGCACTATAGTGCGCGACTCTGCAGAAAGAAAGTGGTCGTTTCTGTCGGAAAGTCAATTAGCGACAAATCGATATTTGGCGGTGGCGAAACCACTATGTGCCGTTCCGGAGACGTTACGATAAAAATTCCTTCAACTGATCCTCTAAAATTCTCAATTATTCTGGACGTTACAAGTATCTTCGTCCGAACTTCTCCGTCGAATCTCAATAACCTTCTATTGCTTCAAACTTTCTAACAACACCCTACACCTTCAGCTTTAAGCATTTCATCGAGATACCTCGGTCAGTAGCAGTCGAGGGTTAATAATTCTTTTTCCTCCGTACAAAGTACGAAAGTTTCAGACGCTCCGAAATACCTGGCGTTCCTTTAAAAAACCATAAAAAGAGATTACGGAGATGAATGGATAACGGAATGCGTTATCTTCCGAGGGATCCCCGGCCGGTTCGCGCAACGACTTCCTGTGACGATGGCGTTTCCGTTGGCCAAGTTGGAGCACGAGATAGGGAGACAGTATTTAAAAAGGATAGCTTGCATATTCATGACGCTGCGGCGTTACAATTAAAGACGCATCGAGCAAAGCCGAAAGCTTAATTATCCGCGAGTCAAGGGCTGGATCGGTTTGAGGATGAGATTACAGTAATCTCTTTTTCCTTCTCTTTCTCTCTCTCTTTCTCTCGTCATCGTTAAACGAGAAAAGTTGCTGTTCGTTAGCGAGTCCCAAGCAGAGAGTTCGAGTGCCATCGAACCGAGAAGAAGCTGCGTGGCTGCGTGGCTGCGTGGCTGCGTGGCGGTAACGACGCGCATCGTTAACGATCGGATTCGAACGGAGTCTCGCGTCGGAAAGGGATATAATGAACTCGAAACCCGATATATCGAAACAATACCTCTCTCAGCACGACGAGGGTAACATTGAAAATTCTGTTTCGCTGTTTCCATCAATAAGCATTTGAAAATAACAAATGGAATCTCATAAAACTCTAGAAAATATGTAGATGTATTCTTAGAATACGCCCACGTATCTTGTACGATGAAATTAGTATTATCAGAGACACTTCATAAGACGCAGCGTATCGTTAATCTACGATTACATCGAGCTTTCGTATGGTAAGCTATAAAATGAAACTTAAATTCATCGAAGTATCTCAGAGTCCCTTTACAAAAAAATAAATATACACGTTTCTATATCACCATAAAATAGCCCTTGGAGATTGTTAATATCGTCGATAAAAGATTCGAGAAAATATTCCTTATTTTATAAATATCTATCTACAAATACCTAACGATTTCTGATAATCGTGATCCTTGGGCTCACACAATCTAAAAATATATAACATCTCGCCCAACACATAGTGATCCAAGAGGTAACAATTTCTAAGTGTGTCGACAATTTCTTAGACTTATTCGATTTTCCGTAAGTGAATTTCCACAGTACCCTGCCACTTACATGAACAGGAGCGTACCGTGCTTTGTAAAATGGAACAAAAGGGAAGTAGCTACAACTCGTTCGTGCAAAAGTCGTAGATAAACCATCCCCTCTGGCTCGTCCACTTTTACAAAGTTAGGAGTGTTAACAGTAAATTTGGCAGCGTTCGTGCGATCCTCGGCAACGACTTTATGACCGAGAACGTATCTATCCCCAAGTGAAGTCGAGTGAAGTCTGCGGCACTCGTGAACTCGTTGCGAGGTAAAGGCCACCCCGCAGCGTGGGGTGGGCAGCCTCGTAAAATGAAATCAATTCCAGGGGGAGGAAGGTCGACGTTAGAGGCCGGATATGGGGGCAGTTACGAGATCGGGGGAGCGAGTCATTTGCGAAACAAAAGTGAGCCGCTTATATAAACGCCGTTTACGAACCTGCTCGTCGTTTCGTTGTTTAATCTGGCTCGCGATTTCATCCCATTCGATTTCAACCCATATCGACAAAACGTCGAGCTAAAAACGTTTCTTGCGGTCTTTTACAAGTTGCTTATTATATTGTAAATTAAATTGCAGTACTATAATGCACGATTCTGAGATTTTTAGAAGCTACTTGACGTTTGTCTCGAGGTTGCTGTCCGAATTTTGTTCATCCAGTAGCAGAATCCGATGTATCAGCGATGAAATTTCGCGAAGAATATTTTGAAAAGGATGCGTGCAAGTTTATTTTTTCTTTTTTTTTTTTTATGAATAAGTCTCCAAGTATTCAAAACAGCGTTGAAAAATGTACTTCCCTGCCGAATAAAATTCCATCTCTCAAAGGTACCGTAAGAAATTTAATTTCAGACCGTCCCAATTGCTCGATACAAATTCTCCAGCCAAAGCACCGCGTGTGTGCAGAGGGACTCGAGTCTACGTTTAAAATAGGAAAAGAGGAAACGATTATAATACGATAAAGTTTTAGACTGTCCTCGTCGTTCCCACGACGACGCGACGTCCACCCTCTGGCTCGTAAAATTGAATTCAGAAGCGGCCTCGTTTCAAAGGGCGGAAGTTGATTTTCCGAGTTAGCCGGCCAGAGTGACAGGCAGTCGGAACTCGAACACGGAAGAATGGAGATCTCTGGTGAATTTGGGCATACTAAGGAGTGGTTGGACCATCGCCAGCTACGACGATTTGCGAGGGGAACCACGTTCCCTCAACGAATTATATTTCGTCCGTTTAAAAAACAATTCTTTTCCATCTCGAACAACTACTATCGATTTAATACAAATGTACACGTTGTCATCCATTTGCCGATCATGCGCTATTATCCTAGCGGCACCAGCTGGCCAGAATTTCGAATGAAACGGAATCCAATAGGTTTCGTACGGGATCGAATTAATTTGGAGAGGTTCGTTTCGCAAGTCGAATGAAACAACCGGAATTAAAGGCGTCCCGTTTTCTTCTCCCCAGGCAATTTCGTCCCGACTATTCTCGAAGAGGGAAGGAGGAAACAACTTCTCGTGGAGAAGCTGCACGATTTGCCGTGCGAATTTAAATCGGTCGTCGTTGGCCGAATGACAGCGTAAACAAGACGGAAGCCTCGTAACGCGCGCGTGACGGACATACGAGATGAGCGTGTTGCGAAGGAGCTAGCAGGTTCCCCGGACCCTCGACCTTCGAAGGTCTACCAAAGGTCTTCGTTTGATGTCGAGCACGCTAAACCTAACCCGAAACTAGGGGAGCAGCGAACGATTCGCGAGTTGGAACGTTATATTCATAAAGCATGGCTGCAAATATTTGTCGAAACGCAAACAATATTCCAATTTATTCTCGAAACTACGCAAATTTATGCGATCCATATCGGGTGTATTTATATGTATGTACATAAGAGTCGTCTTATTTATTCTTAATCGCGGTTTATGTATCAAGCGCTACTACGAAAGATTAGAAGTTTGGCAACATTCGTCTTCTTGTTCAAATTGAAAACGCCAAAAAGGGAGAAGCGAACTTTCTCTAAACTCGTTTCCTACTACGTGGTACCATCCCAGAGGTCCTACTTATCGCAGAAACAGTTTTACCAAGGTTGGCAGCGATGTGGAAGAATGGGAATGGGAGTCCCTGTTATCGACATCCCTTTGAGTTGAGCGATACAACCGAATAAGAGACGCGGCACGGAAGTAAATTCACCGCGGAAGAGGAAACTTCGAAGGGACTCTGTCCTTCGATACCGCGACAGAGTCAAAGTAAACGAAACGCCGCGTGCATGTTCCCTTTGCCCTCTTCTTCCCTTTGCTTTCTTACGTCCAATCCCCTTGCTCACTGGGTCAATACCGTTTTATCTGTCGTCTGTTCGTCTTTGAATCGGCGCACCCTGTAGCCATCGCGCGCGTTTCTTTCTTTCCACCGCGGGTGTTTATGCGGGGCACGGCGCCCGCGTCGATTCAATTCCTTTTTGGGGCAGCCCCGAGATCCGTTTTCTCCTCGGCCACCGGTCCACCGCGTCCTTTCATCCAGCTTGTGTACAAAGGGATTCGGAAAGGTGAGTCGTTTCTGGCCTTTACTCTCGAGGATTCAGCTTTTATTCCAGTTTTCTTTGAATCTTACCGTTTCCCGGAAGAGCTGATTTTTTCGAGTATTTTTTCCTAGGATTTTCGGATGCACCGACCTCGGCTATACGAAGATTCGTGTTTGGAGACAAGAGGATTTAGAACGTTCCAAGTGCATTCAGAGAAACAGAGACTTTGGCGTCTCTTTTGCGTAGAAGTCGTACGAGGATTTTGAGACGTAGTGGTTCTCTAGAAAGGAAGAATCACGCAGGAAGCTCTAGAGAACGAATGATACGTAACTCGAAACTCGATAGTCTACCCGCTTATATCGTTTTGTTCATTGTATACTAAATATCTTAAGGTGTATGCGTGTTGTATGCATCCCGTGGCTTTCTCATCCTTAGAAACATCACAAAAGCCTAGGAACCATAAATCCGTTAATTGTGTGCCTTGGTCGTAAAGTTGAAAAATTCATAAAATATGAATTTCGGCTTCCGAGAGGATTATTTATCCGAGTAATCTCTCTTTCTTCTGATTTTATCTCCGTTCATAGAAGAGAAAAAAAGACTAAGTGTAAGAAAGTGATACTTCCGTCGAGGCATGTCGTACATCACCGAGTAATGGTAAATTTATACGAACGTTTAATCGTCGTAGCCGACGTTAGCCGCGCTCGGTCGACTTATCGAAATCAGCACATTCCAGCCCCGTGATCAGAGTCCCTTTGTTCCCGGTTCTGTACAACTTCCCGCCGCCTAGGAGGTCGCCTCGGGTTACGAGCAGAGAACATTCGGTGGCCCCCTTTCGCCTCTCCGCATTAATTTATGGCGCCGTAAAAGAGCAGGAGATTGTCTTTGCTCTCGCGCCCTCGGTGGTTTGCCCACGACGTTTTTACGAGTCCTCCATTGTCTCGGCCGAAACGAACGAACGGTGCCAATTTTCGGCGAACGCGAGTCTCCATTCTCTTCATCGATCTGTCACTACTTTAACGAACCGTGTCGTTCATTTCACTTACGTCTTACGTTCTCGAGGCGAAATAACCATCGTTAAAATTATACTGCGAAAGTTTTTCGGTATAACGTGAATTTGTATCATAGTCTCTAAGGTCTTTCAAATCGATGTGTTTTACTTCTTTTAGGTATTCGTCTGCCTCGAGAATTCTATAAAGTCCACTATCTACCGTCGACCGTGAATGTAGTTACGTGTTTAAAATAGTTAAGTAAGCGTTGTGCGATATACGTTCATCCCATATTTGGTCCATTCCTTATTACAATAATGCCTTGAAAATGAAAATTTTATATTAAAAATTCGGATATAGCTAACGTCTATTGTGTGAATCGTGATTGCAAAGCCGTGAGTCTCACCTTACCGAAACGATACAGAGAAGAATCTAATTTATAGCCTCGAGTATCTCTGTTGCTTGCTCTAGGTTAGGAAACCAAACAGCCGCTTCCGACCGCTTCACGCGATCCAAGCTACGTTTGTTTAGACTCTCGAGATAATATCGAAGCTTAAATTCGCCAGCTGCGACTTTCTCTGCCCCGACGAACGAGGCAGAGAAGGAGCCAACGAAGAAAGGAATGGTGGTAACACGATCTTATTCTTCCTGTCGAAAATCTAACCTCGGGGGTAATTCTCGGGGCTGACGTTTCCGACAGTGAAAATTAAAAAACCGAGAGAAAGAACGAGAAAGATGAGGGAGAGAGGAATTCAATCTCCGGGGATCAGCGAGGCGTACGCGCGCGTCGTGGCCGCGGGATCAATTCCTGCGTGTCGTTCGTTGCCAGAAACGAGGGTAAATGCGCGCAACCGCCTCTTTGTTCCGACCGATCTCCTTCGAGAACATCGGGCGAATCCCTCGAAGCGAGACAGAATCGAGATACGCTCGTCTCGACCCGGTTGGAGAGTCGTTGGGGTGCCAGTTTGAATTATAGCTTCGTAAATTCAAAGACGTAACTCGAGAACCGCTGGGTACCTCCGTCTTAGTCCGCCCTTGGACCGGAATAACGCGTGATGCCCAGCGCTGTGACGCACAGTGTTTAAAAACGGCTGTCTGTGAAGAGATCGTAATTTTCAATTTTATTCTCAATTCTTGCTTTTCTTCGAGATTTTTAATCCGAATGCTACTCATCTATGAATATTATTTAAATGCAGTAACGAGCACACAAGAGTCATTAATGTCTACTGTGTTAAAGAATATGCGCGTGCAAGTTAGCAATCGACGATTCTTCTTCTCGTAAAACACGATATTTGTGGTGAATTGTTTCGTGTATCGTGGATTTCGCGGAGAAAGATACGATCTTTGTTTCTGTTTGTAATTTCGGTTAACAGCATCGAGCATCTGGATCGATACACGATTAAGGAAAAATCAAGGGCGAATCGGTGAAATGGCCCGGAACTGATAAAAATGTGTCCATTCCCTGGCACCACCGTGTACTACCCTCTTTTTCACCGGTCCATCGAGTTACGGACGAGCCTGAAACTTTTTTGTTAATTGGAAGAAAGTGTCCCGACGATGGGGCGTTCTACTTGGCAAGTTTTCAGCGAGGGGTGATTGTTAAAGGATCTCTTTGATATTAAATCTATAGAGAGACTGAAAGGAAGAAGGGAAGTAGAAACGTGTATGCCACGTCGGAATTTTTAATTCTCGAATAGAGTGGGTAGCTGATATCGATGGGTGGGTAGAGCTTATGCAGCTACGTTGTAACAAAAATCCTTATTTTATTTTATATTCAGCGAGTGGAAACATTTCAGCAAACATTGCTACTCTGTGCACACACTGCAATTCGAAGGACTTCCGCCAGACAGAGACTCGTAACATAGCCTATTTATCCCTACGATCGATACAAGAATACAAATGACAATTTGTAAGAATCGAAAGGATGAGCAGACCGGTCGTCATTTCCGAAGAATCTCCATGGAATATCTACTGACGCAACAGAGAAGATACAACGACCAGGAATTTCATCGCCGTGTCGGCGTTCCTGGACGCCCAAGAAATCCGCTCAGTAATCAATCTCGTGACTGATTCCACGGTATTAATATCGCGTGTTACGTTTTATTCTCCCCTTTTTCCTTTATTTCTGCGAAAACCAAGGGTTCCTGATAAAACGAAGGAAGGTTGCCTAATAAATAACCAAGAGGAAGACCTCACGGTTAGGTATCCCAATAAAATCACCGTTACCCCGAAAAATATAATAACCCCGCGGTGATCCACGTCTGGAGATATATCGCCGGTGTATCGGTGATGTTTAAGCCGGGCACAGCGCTAAGAGTTTTCCCGTGGCAATAAATTCGGCGAGGGTGGAGGGTCTGTCCAATCGGCTTGTCGTGTAGTCAACGTCGCATTACGACTTTCCGCGAAAGAGGTCGGCCGGAAATCACGAGAGGGTGCCGGCCCTTTCCCACGCGGATATCCGTGGATATCTAGCCGGTGAAAGTGGCGTCACCCACTTTCACGGGCCGCTGCCAGGCAACTGGATGCTCTCCGGCGTATCTTTCAACTTCTGTTCGCCTCTCCATCCCCGCGAAGATATACGGTCTCGTGACAACGGTTTCTCGTTAGACTGACACGCACTTTCTTTCCGACTTCCGCCCTCGGATGCTCTCCGAAGAAGTTTCAGACGACACTCATAGAGCGGAGGGAATTGGAAAAGGTTTTTCGAAATATATGGGAATAGCGCGATCGAAGTATTTGTCGATTATGTTGGAAATATACCCGAAGGTGGCAACGACGTCATCCGATGGCGAGTAATTCTGTAGAGTTACGCTCTTCAATTGATATGCCAATGATGTTTCGAAGGAATAAAGCTTGAGCATAATTAGCATAATGTACAAATTTAAAGGAATTGTTGCCTCGTAGAAGGATGGTTTTGCCAGCGTTAAAAATGCGAGAATAATCGTGCACGAGTAGAAAAGCAGTTTTGTTATCGCGATATCAACGGGGAATTAGAAGACTAAACGTTTCGCGGAAACGAAATTTATTAGTCGCGTGCGGCCGACAGTTTGCGCGATTTCGGGGTTGACAGGCCAAGTAATTAAGGAAGTCCCTCGAGGGGGCGAACGGTTCTTTCGTGGGTGCTGGTGACACGAGGTCAATGAGATATTTTCTTCCCTTTAATTATAATTACGAACAGCCATGGCGCGCGAGAGAGGATGCTCCAAGTTTAATTGAACGAGCTCCGCCCAGAAATCTCGGCGACCGTTCAACGTCTATCCTGCTTCAAGCTTAAACAGCAATTAAACCCTGCTGGATCGCCGCTGGGAATAAACACAGGCATCAAGCGAGCCGATGATTGTGTCAATCGTCAGCGACAGGTAAAACTACCTGGCTAAATAGAATCTTTTCACGGAACAACGTTCACGATAACTCGTAAAACAGATATTACACAGGATCACAAAAATGATCGAACAATCGTGAACACCCTTGGAAACATATCGTGTATGCTGTATGTAACATTTTGTATGTACATTTATATGTAAAAATTACATGATACTTATCGCAAGTATGGCACTCGAATATCACGATTATTACGGTTTTTTACAAAATTTACAAAAATTTTATGCTGTGGAAATGAAACGTACAATCTAATAAAACGCGCTTCATTGGAAAATAAGGGTATGTACAAATACTTGTTGTAGTCACTGTATATACATAGCATCGCGCTATCATAACGTCATCGTGGACTATACAATGTGTCCTTAACACAAGGATTAAAAGGATGGCGTTTCTAGAGTTGCAACGATAAAGGGAGAAAGCTGACTGGTCCGTGGAAAACACGAGGTCGAGACAAAGCTAAGTGTATCGTGACAGGAGAATTTATCAGTTGCGTGCGGCCGACAGTCGGCGTGATTCAGGAGCGACCGGGGTAAATAATTAGAAGAGCCCCGGGGGTGGTTCTTGCGTGGATGCCGCTGGCACTGGGTCGAAAAGGCGAACAAAGGTCCAGAAGAACGGTCTCTGAGCTTTCGTCGACCATCGAGACAGTCGGTTTTACGAGCGAATCGCGAACTAGTAGGGTGATACTGGCGGGAAGGGGTGTGTTTTTTTTGGCCAAGAGGAAAAAGCTGGAGGAAAGAGGAAGGAAAAGATTTCGTCTCGATTCTCGAGGAGAAAGAAGCAATGCACCGTGGATACGGAAAATGGCCTTTAAAAGACACCGAGTTGCTTTTAATTAAAAACTTAATTAAAATTGTACCTGAAATGTCCCAGCCATTCTCCAACTTTGCTGCACTTCGGATCGTACATACGCAAGAATACTATGGCACTTTGGCCAAGAACGACAAAGTTGCGACGTATATCTTAGAAGCAATCTTAAGACGACGATATTGAGGATCTTTTAATGTTTTTTGAAGATCTTCCTACGACTTTGAATCACCTTTGTCTGATCTCAATTGATCTTCCACGTTCTCGCTTCCATACTATCATTTCCATCGTTTTCACTACTTAAACACAAAATTAAAAAATTTTTTGAGGCGTCTTTGAGCAGTTTGGTAGTGAAAAGACTAGCACTAGAATTACCAAACTCGCCAGGATGGTGAATTCCAAATTTTGTTGTATCTTTGGCACGATTAACGTTGACTTCTATGGGGAGTTCTAGTTGATTTTTAGTTAATTCTCGTTACGATTCTCTACGTGTTGTATATTTATTATAACACATCATATATCGGCATCAGTTTCGGTGTTGAATTTTAAATAACTCAAAACTATGACGGCATCGAGAACAATCTCATAAATCCTTCTCTATACACAAAAAATACTCTAAAAACGATTCACGATAGCGTGTCTTCACACAAAGAAAATACATTGGTGGTAGCGTTCGAAGGCTCGAGAAAACACTTCGATCTGGCAGAAATAATGGCGGTGCTTGGTGGATAGACGAGAAAAGTCACCCTCTTGTCTCACACGCGCCTTAGCGCGTCGCGGTCCCAAGATCGCGCCGAAAATCTCGCGTAAATCAGCTCGGAGGAGGTGAGATCTAGCATAAATCTTGACCGCGGTATAGCCGCGACCCGCTTTCACCCCCAAACGGTTGGCCGCTGTCGGGATTTATCGACGTCCGGGTCGCAAGAGTGAATTTTACATATCGATCACGGGCAACCCTCTGCGCTTTGAATACGTTCGAATTCATTCGAACCTCGGCAGGGCAGAAATGAAACGCAGGGGCGATGGAGCACGGGGGAAGGGTTTGTTATCTGTTGTGGAATGGCCAGGGTTACGTACACAGCGACCAGAATTACTTTCATTCGTCAAGCTGTCGGCCCTTTCCTAGCGAAAGTTAATTCCCGTTTAACGCGGTGACCTTCCAGTCGATTCCTCGATTCTTTTTCAGCTTGAAATTTCGTGCTCTTCGACGTCTTGCTTTAGAACATCGAGTCACACGTGACGTGTAGATTACCTTTCTTGAATGACTACGATCTTATCGAGGGGATATCGTATTGGATTATTTAAAAATTTCATAGCGATGTATGTACTTTTACGATATACTGCTATTAGTTGACTATCAGAAGAAGATCCAGTATCGATCGAAAGAAACACCTTGTATTTCGACATAAGATGGCTAAGAACAGGCTAAGATCACCAAACAAAATTATAGGACAAGTTAATCATCTATAAGCTACGCGACGCTACAGAAATAATGAGAAAACCGAAGTACTCCCCGAAAATGAAGTCTTTTGCTCATCGGTATCCCTGAATTTACAGGAAAGTAGTAAACACCCGCTTGGGATTGCTTCATTGATAAGCAGAGGAAGCAAAACGGAGGCAGACGGTATTAGTTGGCTCATGGTAACGAAAAAGGAGAAGAATCGAAAGGAGAAGCGAACCCGGTTGACTCTAAAATGCGCCGGTCGGGGTCGAGGACATCGATGCGTTGGTGGCTATCCTTTATTTCCCCTTATTTCCTATAAATTGGGATAAGCATAAAAAATAGTCTAGACGCATTCTGTATAGTTAGCATACAGCAAAGGACCGACCCCGTGATCGATACAGAAGAGAAGCCCAGGGCCGTACACGCGATGGATTCGAAAGAACGGGTGCCCGACATTCAGTCTGGCTCGCCGACAAAAAATAGACACGGACGATGCTGTTTGCACCGCAGAATGAGACGCATCGATAGTAGAAAAGGTATGTTCGCGTTACCAAAATGTCCAAGCAACACCCTTCCCATTACTTTCTTTCCTCTTTTACCCTTTCGTTTTTGCGTTTCGACGAGTAGAAACTAGAAGAGGTTGGAAAGTTTGCTTTCTGGCGGAAACGTGATCGGTGTGGTTTTATCGGAACGGAAGCAGAGGATACGACAGGTATGGAGTGGAAAGGCGAGTTGGTGAAATTTTTGAAGGGATCGATACTTCGAGGCTATCTGTTACTTGCATCTTGTCTGCTCTTTTCTGCTTTTTTTTTTTTTTTTTAGTAAATTGGATGCTCGTTTCAGTGAAAACAGGTGATCGATGAATAGGATGTTTAATATTAATATCGTAAAATTCACGGAGGACGCTTTTCTTAACGCGTCCGTCGTTTTCGACCGAATTTACGAGATGCATAGAGTGCACGTAAATCAATTTATAAATCATACGATCCGTCGCGCGTCGATTCGACGTTATACAAAAGGAATCGCGATTTACGGCTCGCTTGGCCGGAATGAAATTTACGTGGCGTTCGACGCGCGTGCCCGCTCGAGAATATTTTACAAATGACGATTGATCTCATGCATCCGGCGCGTTCGTAATTGATTGCATCCCCCGGAAAAAAATTCGCTCAATTCTATCGATTCTAGTATTGTTCAAGCTCCGTGATCTGTTGCAATTTTTAAAGACCATCGTCCTGAATAATTCTACTCGCTGTCTTACTCGTGTTGTTTTTATATTGTACGTGTAACGGATATACTATACGATATCGATAATTTTAAAGTTTTCGCTAAAATCAACTGCAATTTAATTCATAAAAATTCCACAACATCTCCATTTCTGTTCTCCGAAATAGCAACGAAAATTCAACGAGCCGCGCGAACGAGTAAGCGAAAGAATCGAGGGGACGGGAGAATAAGGCAGTCAGCGAAGATCAAGGCAGCGCGTTATCAGCGACGTCTGGGTGAGGTAAACGCGCAAAAACCATTTAATCGCCGCGCCATCGATCACCGTCGTCAGATTAAAAAGAAAATTGCTTCGAAGGAACTCGTGAAAGTTGGAGTATCCTTCTTGCCAGACAAAAATGAGTCCTTGCTTTCAGTCAAAGTCAACGAAAAGAAAAGAAGGAGAGAGAGAGAGGGAGGGGGAGAGAGAGAGAGAGAGAGAGAGAGAGACCGACAAACAGACAGACAGAAATGGAGGAAAAAGCGAACCAGTGATAAGGAATGGGAATGTTTTATTTAAAAATATCGACGAGTACCCTTTAACTCTGTCTGGGGGATGAAAGTTATCGTATAAATGGCGGCGCTCGATTTGGCACGCTCTTCTGCTATCCGTTGAGTTCATCGATTTCAGGATTTCGGCTGATTATACGAGAGTTCGCGGCGGTCTAACAGTCTGCCGGATTTTCGCTCTTTTTTGCCGCTGTTTGCTCGAAGAATGTCGTCGAGCCGAGCCGGATCATAAGGCAGGTTTAACCTGGCAGTTCTCTTACCCGTGTTTGCTCTACGATAATTCAGCCATATTTGCCCAGACGAGGCGAACTTCCAGCAAGGAGCAGACGAATTATTAGCCAGGAACAAAGCGCCTGTTTTCCGCCAACTTTCTCTCTCTATCTCTCGATTTTTCCTCCCTTCCATGGAACAAGTGTGCTGGCTTCGTTTCGCTCGCCAACCCTTTATTGTACCTCGAGATTACAATTATGACTTCATTATAGTGAAATCGGCAAGCTGTGTCGGTAAAATAGACGTTGAGTACGCGACTCGTAAGTAATTATGTGGGAGATTGACGGATCGATTAGATTTTGTTTAATCCATTAAAGACCAAGCCCGTTCGTAACATGATCACGACAGTCGTGTTTCGTTATAACGCTGTTATAGTGCAATTAAATTTCAAAATGTTTCGTATAAAGTACGTACATAACACTCACACCGTATGTTATTTTGCGAAATTGACAAAATTTTATCCTGCATTTTCGACTTATTTTCACGCATTGAATAATCTTCTGTTTAATCGAGAATTAGTCAAATTGCTAAAAAATGAAGCTGTCAAAGCATGATTTTCCTGATTTTGCGTATGTCGCGTATTTAGGACTATAACATATTCGTCCAAAGTTTCTACGAGTATATTTTCGTCAGCTGTTGTATATTCACACCTTTACCCTAACGTCTTCTCTTCCAGAAGTGAAATTGCACTCCATTGGAAGCATCACCGGCGAAAGGGTAGAACGATCCATCTCTGGCGTGGTAATTAAGCGACAGGGTGAGCAAGGCGGACAGGTAAGAAGCGAACAGCTGAATCGAGGGTCGGTTCAGACAATCAGAGCGCCCAAGGGGTGGTTAAACACGGATAGCAGTGCAACTGTAGACGCGGCGCGCAACCGCATTCTCGCCCCCTTCGGATAGCTCCACGGCCAATCCCTAACCGCTCTACAATTAATTGCGCCTGCTAATTACCTCATGTCGCCGAAACAACGGAATCCATGATTAGCCGAGCATACCTTGACTCATCCGCGAGCAGGTTCCGTCGGAACACCAATCTACTCGCGAGGATCTTTCGACTGTCATAACGACTCAGACGGTCGAGATTATTCGAGAAACAGTCACTGTTTCTCCTTGTAATTTGCCTTCGAGCGTTTTCCAAGGTATCTTCGAATTAGTTACCATGTTGCTTGTGAGTCGAAGCTGCTGCTTTCCGATGGGAATTCCAGATGCTATGCTATTTTCGTAGTCGTTGATATGTAAATAGGTCGTGTATATTTGTGCAAATTTGTATTTTCAAGGTAAAGAATCGAACCTCGAACGAAAGTATGTTTAAAAATACACTCTAAATGTAAGTAAGATGTATTTCACTTTCGATATTTGACATATTTTCGAGGCACATTTGACATATTTTTGAATGCCCCAAATGACAAAATTCGTCGATATTTCAAGTATTCTAACATTACGTAAAAAGCTATAATTCCGAATTATTGATCCATTTTTCATCCGTATCACAGAACGAACACGTTGCATCGATTGTTCAAAGACAGCAACGTTATGCAAACTCGCTGCATCACGACGACTAAACGTGTTAACCGTTGACGGTCCAACGAAAATAGTTTCGTCAAATTTGCACGACGGTTCACCGCGGTTCGCGTGAGCGAATTTAATTATTCGAATCAGCAGGATCGAACGTGGAAAGGAAAAGAGAGATAGACACAGTGAAACCTCGTATCCAAGAGAGTTTTCGACGCTCTCGTTAAAAAATATATAAAAGAGCCGACTGATTCTCGAGGTCGTTGAACAATTTACATGAAAATGTCCGAGTCTACTAGTTTCCCGTGGCCATGAATTATTCAGCCGCGGAAATTACGCCAAAATTGCTTCCGTTGCGTTTCCACAGGAAAAAAGGATCGGAGTGGAATCGAATTAGATTTGCATCGAATCGAGCGATCTCGTGAAATCACCGATTCCTTTGTTACCTGGAAATCTTCCTTTCTTCTTCGTTCTTGGAAACAGTGTTCGAAAGAATCTATGAGTGGAAAACGTTTTAAGAAACTCGACATTGCGTTCGTTCGTTAAAAGATTCGAAATCGGCGAAGCTTGTACAAATTTCCTATACAAAAGTGTTCGTGCTATTGTTACGAGTAGACCGTAGATTTGTATACATTTATAGGATATTTAAATGCATAAAAATATGCAGATCGCATATAATATGTAAATGCATATGTATAGCATCTTTAAAATTAACTTCTCAACGTTATAAAATATTTAGGAATGTCAGTTCCCAAAGATGAACTTTTAATTAAAAATAACTCTTGAATTATTCATTATTATAGAGGGTAGTTACATTTAATCAAAGAACACATTTTATAATTTTGTTATATCGTCGATACAACGTGAACGCGTACGTTTGTACGGTATTAAATAACTCTAGAGTCTCGGCAGCGAAATAACTTTCCATCAGCCGGAATTCAGATTCACGCCGCGTGCCAAATCTGAATTGGATTTAACACTTTGCACATTTGCAGTTTCAATTTTTATCACTCAAGGTATGAGGATTCGAGTAACACACGTGTAAAGAACGTATCATTCATCCTTCTGTGCAACCTTGTTGATACGAAAAAAGAGGACAAAAGAAAATATCCAAAACATTTTTGACAAAAGTTCCTTGATAAATTCTCATCCTCCTTCTTCTCGCTTCTTCTCGGAGTAAGTTGAAATCAATTAACGAAACAACGTAGATTAAAAATCTCGATGCGACATTCCCTTGCATCTTGTTACACGAGGATGATTTCATCGACGAGGAAATTGCGCGTACATGAAACTGTAGCTCCTTACACGCCAAGATTTCTATGAGAGACAACGATGATGTATGCCACTCGAATGATCCGCAATCTCCGACACATCAGTCTGATGATACGTTACCCATCGTTGCAACTTTGCACACACTCCTTTTGCCTTGCGTGTATTATTTTCGCCTTCGCGGCTGTGATTCATCGCTTATGAGTTCTCGTACCAGTTCTCGTAGCAGCCCTCCAGCCATTTCGAGTTTTCTCAACGGCTCTTCGCATCATATCCGAAGATTCACAGATGGCGAATTCGTCGAATCGCAGAACTACGAAGCGACGGGGTTATTAGAACGTCGAACCGTATTAAGACAGAGAACCTTGACCGGGGTTGGAAAATTAATGGATTCGATGGAACCAGGAGTCAGTGGGTTAATAGATCAACAGACTGGATCGAAAGGATAATCTGCGTCACCATCGAGTCCTCTGACACGATTCGTGACGCGACGAGTTAAAAACTCAACCTGACGAATCTATCATCGTTATTGTGGAAACTTGTACGTTTCCTAAAGCTCTTAAAACTTCCAGTCTCTACTCATTTTATCCCTTAGTTATTTTTTAGCCAACTTTCCCCATTTCGTTAGGACAACCGCGAAATTTATTTGAATAAAGTTGCTCGTCAGAACCGCGCGCCTGCACAAAATTCTCCGACGCTTAATTAAGATTTCGTTCGACCGACACTGACTCGACGCGAATCCGTCGGTAACGAAGATGAAGCTAATATAATCCTATGACCTTGCTCGAGGACGCCCCGTTCCCGAAGGAACGGGCGCAAAAAGGCAAAGGGAGAAGGGCCCTTTTGTTTAAGGACGGCGTTTACGCGCGTCGCGTTGCACTCTTCGTTTCCTTTATTTCCTTTTGTTCCCTCTCGTCCTACTGCTCCTTTCCTGCCACCTCGTTTAAATTATCATTCCGAGGAGCGAAGCTCTTTAGAATTCCACCTTACGTTCCTTCGAACGCTTTCGGCTTTAATTTTTCGCAAATAATTATCTCGGTTTGCAGCTGTTCCAACGCTTTCTGCCAACTTTACTACCCACCTGATTCTAACCTGTAAAGAACACTTCTCGAATGAAACGTTTTAAATTCTGTTCGATCGTTGAAGATGTAATAAGAAAATTAATCATCCAAATACTTACGCACGATAGCGTACGTTTCTCGAATTTGCTTGAAATTGCCATTTTCACAAAATTGCCTTTTCGCCAGTTGCCACTGAATCGCAGATTTTAATTCGTAGGTAACTATTATCTGAAAGCGACGTTAATCTTAAACCTTGGTTTCCAGTTCTTCTCAGACGATTCAAACCTTTCATTAATGACGCCCATTGGTCTCTGCGCTGCCTCTCCAATTAAGCTTTCGCCGATTCTCCTGCTGAAGTATTCGTTTCTCTCTTCGGGGTAGAGCGTTTCTCGATTGAGCCGATAAATAAATACGTGGACGCGGGGGTGGCGTGGATTTTTCGCGAACGAACGAAAAGACAAATCCAATCAGCGGTAATTGAGAAACGAAAGTAGTCGTTCGGCTATCAGAGGCTGTTCCCGATTCCTTCGATTCATCGGGAAAAGCTTTCAAGGTTGATTTTATTCCCGATACTCGGCGCGCCGCGGACTTTCTAGGCCGACGGGAAATTGAATTATCCAGTTTAACGACGGTCTCTGCGTGAGTTTTAAATGTTTCTCACCCCCGCGAGGGTTCGCAGTTTCGGCGATCGAAGGGAGATCGCCAAATCGCCATTATTGGTTGACGAAGCAGGCTACTGTCCATAAATACTTGGACACTTCGATCCATTTAACAATAACAGCGTGTGGATTTTAGTAAAATGCGAGAAAAATTAACGATGAATCTGTACTTAAGAGCAACTTATTACCTTTTCATGGAATCAGAAAACCAAATTCAAATTCATTACGAAATACAAAAAACATACCTGATTATTTACTATATATGCTGCTACATATATCGACTATTTAAGTATTACTGCTTGTATCAATGTCAGACGTTTCTCTATTATCATTCGAGAATGGAAAACCAAGCGACAGGTGCGATACAGATCCATCGTTATAGTTGCCAGGGAAAAAATTCGAGATTCGTTACACACACTCTTTATTCTTTCCCTTGTTCTTACTTTTCTATCTCGCCAGTTTCTTTCTCACTTTACATTCGTTTCTCTATTATTTTAGGCGATTTTTCTCCACCCGATTCATAATTTAAATAGGATATTTTGGAAAAAGTAAGCGAGTATTCGGATATTTTTGGGCGGTGGTGCAAGACGGTTAGCCTAGAGTCCGGAGCAACTGGCGTGGTCGAGCCGACGATAGCGTTGGATTTATTTTTACAGCCCCATTAATGTTACACGTTTTATCGAGGAGAGAGATTCTACTCGCGCGAAGAAAATCCTCCTATACGACCAGACGCTTGCCACTTCGTTTCTTTACGATCAACCAAGAAGATGAAGAAAAAAAAAGAATGAAGCGAGCCGCTCCTCGCCGTTTTAACGTTCTGCCGGTCCCGGCTCCGTTCTCCGTGGAATTTTATACACTTTGTGTAACGCGATCCTCCTCTCCTCCATCCTTACCCCACCAGCGGGGACGTAAAACCGACCCCTAGAAACTGGAAAATCGTCGGCTGGGCTCCTTCGGCGAAATTCCAGCCGGTTGATTGCTACTTGCCAGCTCGTCTTCATTTTTTTCCTTCGACGCAGGAATTCAAATTAAAGAAGACTACTTTAGTGTCAAATTCACTGTTCTTCTTTCTTCTTCCTCCGTGAACGGTTTGCTGCCTTTTATTGGATAAAATCGCGATACGAAGGGATGATCGATAGCATGGTGACAAAAAATCAGAGGGAAATAGAAGTATAGCTTCGACGATAACACAAAATTCGCAAGCTCGAGTGCATGGCCCCATTCCTGTTTCCAGAATGATCGATAACCGTTCGACGAAACATCCGGCGAAGCCAGCCACCGGAAGAGCCGGATGGAAGGTCGGAGTACGAACGTCGTCGAGATCTCGGCGGGGGTTCCGCCAGGATTTAGGGTCCAAGAGCTTCCCCGTAGTTCTGGCCCACCGAGGGTGGTCGAGGAGAACGAGAACGCCCCGTGGAAAATCCGGCAAAGGTTCGTTTCGACGTCTATTATGCTCCTTCTTATCAACCGTCGCGGAGGTTCCCGCGGGGATCCGAAACGGGTCCCCATTCAGCCTTTTTAAATCTGTTTAACCCATTACCTTAACGTCATTCTCTCGGGCTCTTGCCTCGCGATTTATTTTCCTCGTACTCGTTGCTCGTTGCATGCAATAGACTTGGTCGACGAGATTAAACGATCGTAAAAATCTTCGCCTTTTGATTGCCATTCGTAAACGAGCGAAATCCTGGAGAGGGAAAGTGGAAACAAAACTGGTAGCTCGACGCATTCGTTAGAGATTCCATTTTCGTTGTTACGCTCCGGACGTTATGCAAATTCATATTTTTATGAACGTACCGAAAGAAACGGAATCTAAATGGAAACTCGTTTCAACCCCAAAATATTATAACGAATTATTGTATAATTTTTTAGTGTATTTCATAATTCTTCTGGAATTTTAGAAATTTTCTACCGCCAAAAATGTTCGGCCCAAGATAGCAAAGAATACAACAGGGTTGATTGAAATTAGGCATTTTCTCCAATTTAGGAGATTCTCGAACGATAGGAAGATACGATCCTGTTCGAGCGAAAGAACACAGTAGGGTTGAGCAGAGAAACGAAACGAGGAAGAACGAGTCCAAACAGCCGTAAAGAATCTTTGGGACGTGGCTGGGTCGATTATTGGAAACGGTCGAGTGTCTCGATCTTGAGGTTGCTCGTAAATAAGAGAATTAAGGAAATATCGTGTGACAGTGCGTTACACAATGACACGGTGGGCAAGGAAAGAGTAGAGGCTGTTGAACAGAGCAGGATTCGCGCGATTGTAAAGCCGAGGAGGTATTGATCGTTACAACAGGGCGTCGTAGCCTGCGTAGCTGCAGAAGCCGTACACTTTACGACTTTACACGAGGGTAACAAGAGTTTGCATTAATAAACCGGTCTGTTCCCGTTGCCTCACCCCTCCAGGTGATCGTTTATGATCAGCCTGCAATCGATGCGCTCGGACGACATCAAAATCGTAAATCCGTGAATGGAACGCGTGGATCGACGCGGTTAAGGCGATTATTAACACTCCGCGAATGAACTCGTCCGTTCGACGCGTTTTATTTGCCGATAGCTGGGTTACGTATGTAATATACGGATTCCATTGAATTTTAATCTGAAACCATTGTTGCTGGGATTATTAAGCGGCCGAAGCGAGCCCGACGTGGGAACTTGCAATTAGCCCCGACGGCTTATCGAGTCACTGGAATAGCGTAACGGTAGTTTTACGCCTTATCGAAAGGAAGATTATGCAGATTTTGTGTAACATTTTCACTGTTCCTAATATTTGAATTTTTCACTTCGGAAACGATATGCTTCTAATTGGTTTCGTTATCAATCGCTCTTTGGGCGAACTAATTGTCAAAAGTCGACAAGTAATTACAACGATGTCCAAGAGTTCCCAAAAATTAATATTTAGTTTTAAATTACTTTTCGATTCTTGAAATTGAAAATCAATACGTACAGTTATATTAAATTATATGCAATACTTCGATGATTTTGACCGATGCTTTAGAAGCAAAGAGCTAACTTTAACAGACATAGCCACAAAATAAATTGTAAGACAAAGAATTAATGAAAATATCGGTAGAATTATTGAAACAATTCGAGTCGGTATAGGAAGCTCGATAACGTGGTAACTGGAACAAAACGTTAAAGAGGGTTGATCGAATGTGAGACGACAGACACGTATAGGAAATCCCTCTTTCCATTTGAATCGTTTAAAACCATTTGATCAAATTCTTGACCATTTCTCGTTATCGTTCGTGGAAAAGTCCAAGCATCCTATTACGGAAACAATATGATCCGCAAGGAGAGAAGTTGTTCGGTCAGGGTGGCAGCCGATCACTGCGGTCTATAAAGAAGCGACCAATAAATTACTCGCAAACGATCAAGTTGGAATGGTAGCACGATTATCCTGGCGTTTCCTTTTCGTTCGTTCCACTCCCAGCACGGTACAAATGACCATCGGCCCATAATTCCCGCATGACTGGATATGTCGACGTAACGTTGGTTCGATGGTGCGTGGCAGAGTCTCCCGGTCATCTCCCATGGGTGAACCCCGGCAGAGAGACCAAGAAGACGTTGTAACGGACGCAGAGGATACCCCGTCCGACTCGGTGATCCTCCGACCGTCTCTTTATATCACCGCGTTGACCCCCTAGAGGTACGTGACGCAGATGGAGGGACACAACCGCAATATCTTTATCCCTTCTCAGGGCTGGAAAACAGGCTGCCACTTCGCGACGTCCGGTAAATTTATATTTAATAGGATCGAAAGCGCGAGATCACTGGGCTACGGTCATCTCTCTGCGATAAAACGTGTCGTAGGCTTCTCGCAGGCTGCTTGTTTCAATAGAAATCGACTCGGGGAAATTGAATCGGCCCAACCCCTGTTACGTGCTCCTTTTCGCCCCCTTCTGACTTGCTCGTTATCGCTTTTAAGTTTTGATGACGCTGAGAGGACCCCTTCTTGTAATCGTTTAGTTCGACTCGGGTGGAACGTGGCGTAGAAGGGAAATTTCTTGTTCGTTCCTCCCTTCGGATTGACGAAATTGTTATACGGGTGGGAGGTTACGTGAATGGAACGAAGAAGATCAACGGTAGTTTCTTTCCTGGTATCGACTGAATTCGGGTATTCCCATTAAAGGATTCATTACGGAGGGTCGTGAAAAAGAAACGTTCGATGGTAACGCAATTAAATCCCCACCTTTCGGCCCGCATGTGGTTACACGGCGCCACGATCGAGGGCTGATTTGTTCCGGAGCCGTGAATATATACGATCGGACCGACAAAAGCGTGGCCATAAAAAAAATCTTATCGCATAGCAGCCCTTATCGCGTGAAAGACGGCACGTTTCGGGAATTCTGCGCGGCTTCAAGGAGGGGTTGTGTCAGTCCCTTAAGACCATAACGTTTATGTAGCCGCTGTAGCTGCCGCAAAAGGGACACGAGAGATACGGGGCCACGCGGTAACGAGAAAACGTGGCCGAGAACTTTCTAAAGAACGGCGACGCCGCGCCGCGGAGACGTCGACGATGCCGCCTGGCAAGTTCAGCAGGGGGTTGCTTACGAGGGTGGAGTTTATTTATTGTTTACGCGGGGATACGGGGCCGACTCCGCGGCGTTTATGCAGATACATCCCCTTAACATAACCATAACTAAATCGACCATTCGATAAGATGGACTGGATAAAGCTGGCCCACTTGTTACGCCTCCCCCGCCCGTCCCTTGCAAACGGAGACGGAGTCTCGTTTATCCCGGTCGAAACGTCGAATATCTATTACCCGGCTGTATCCCCGAGACTCTCTACAGGAAATTCGATCCAGATTATCTTCCATGTTTTCCTCTTTGCTTGGCCATCACCGCTCCTTTCTCCTACCCCTCCGGTCGAACTGAAACGCCATATCGAGATATGAAAAAGTTCCGGGGATACGTAGTTAAAATTACTTAAGTCGAACAAGGAAGGGAGAAAAGGAAACTGGGAAAGGCGAAACTACCTTTACCCGAATCTCCCAAAGTAGAGCGGTTCGCGTGTTTCCCACGAATTTCGCTAAAACCACCGTGCAAAACATGCATAAACACCACGGCGAGATTTAACTACGCGCGCATCTACGTACGCGATCCTCTTTCGTTAACAACTTTCGACCAACTCTGCCGGCAACTTCGCCAACCATGCAAGAGTTACTGACACACAAAGCCTCGCACTGCTGCTCTGTACAGGAGGTAGTGGCTTCGCGAAGAAGCACGGGGAAACAGCAGAAAGACACACCTCGTGTCGCGATATCGATCGTTATCGCGTAGCCGCGCGAATTATCGCCCTCGGGAACCGGGTGTGCACGCGAGAGGGGCTGATCGAATAAACGAGCGTGTCACGTTGCCCGGTCGTGTCACGAGGCTGCAGCCCCGTCGAGCCAGCCACCCAGCCACCCCCCTCAGCCAGCTCTTTCTCATCCTTTCTCTCTCTCTCTGAGCTCTCGGTTTCCCTCGGTTCGCCCGGTAACGGTGAAAGCGCGCGGCTAGGTAGACTCGTGGGGGCGCCACGCGGCGGTGGTGCAGGGGGTAGCACAGGGGGCGGTAGAGCGTGTGGCGGGGTGGGCAGAGAGAGCGTTCGTTTCTGGAGCAGACGAATCGATGCTCGTTGCCCGTCCTCCCTTGCAACGAGTTCAATGTCTCGCCCGGGCCGGCCGTAGCCCCCGCGGTCGTGGCCGTGGCCGTCGGACGGCGCCCAACCCTCACCTCCAGCCACCCACTCACCCCCTGCTCACAAGCGTCTCTCGCTCGCTCCCGTACCGGAGCGCGTTCCGTCTACCTTTCGGGCGCGGTTCCATGGCCTTTTGTTTCCCCACGTCCCGCCGGCCAGCTGGAAAAAAATTAATGCGTCTGTGTTTGTGCTGGCTCCGTGGAATAATAGCACGCTGGAATGTAGTATTAGACGATGCACACCGAGGTGGGTAATTTTCGGCTAGGTGTTTTCGGTAGACGGCAGGTTGGTTTAGGGGTTTAGGAATACCCCGACGAGGATGTTTGTTCTCGTTCAACCTTCGAGAGGATTATTCTTTTCACGTTTCCAATGAATCGAGTCTGGGTTACGCGATACATTGTCAGCTCGTATGAAAATGTACGGTAATATTTTCATCCGCGTAATCAACGTCCACGCTTGTATCGTTACTTACGATCATCTTGCCATCGAAATATCTCGCGTTTCTTCTTTCTCAGGCCGTCTGTAACAGCCCATTGGATTATTGCTCGAGGATCATTTTTCTTCGCAGTTTTGCCTGCTTTCCTTCGTTTAGGTCTCTAACCTCGTGCCTCAACCCTTCAACCGATCGCTTTCTCTCTCCTCCGGGCTTTCCTCCCGTCGATTTCTCTTCAGTCTCGACCTTCCTTTCGCTCTCGTTTCTTACCTCGCCGTTTCTCCCCCGCTCACCTACCTCGCGGAGTTTCTCTTTCACCCCGACTCCGTAGCCGCTGTTTAACCCGGCGCAGCCAAGTGGCAGCGACCTCGTACGCCTTCGCGCTGCTCTGTTTGCCAGGCGTTTGTCACCGTCGCGAACAAAGTCTCGCCTATGTGTACCTCCTCTCTTTCTCTACAAGTTTCTCTTCACCTCTCGGGATAACCCCCTTGCGCGATGTGTTTTGTACACTTTCTACACTTTGTACACCGTGCAGTAACAGTCTGCTCTCTTTACTCGAATTCTCTAGCGGTGTTTCCTTGTTTGCTGTCGCCAACGTTGGCAAAAAAGCTATATTTTTGTTCAAAAGTATTGAACAAAACATTTATATTTAATATATAATGCAGATTTGTACTTGAAATGAACTTCAAATTACACGCATTATTTGATAAAAATAACTAATTTCGTCGCATATTCGTCAATTTCCGTGTCATACGAAGTGTCAAGTTAAGCCACGTGTCTTCGTATCTTTTAATTGTGATCGATCATCTTTTAACGTCGAAGTATACGTGTAATAACTGTTCCCAGACAGTTTAAGCAGAGATGTATAGCGATAGCGAGTTACTTTCTACGATTCGTCGCGGTTTTTCCACCTCAAAATGTCGTATCGATCGCAAATGCTCGTGTGGCAATATTTTGATTTTCCCGTATATGAACGAGCAGCGGGAATGGGTCGGACATAATTATAAATTATGGAACGTTCCTGGTGATGGATGAACACGAGGAGTCACCAGGGGATGCTGTGTAACTAGTACCTTCCCACGCAGAGTATCGCGTTGCGAGATACGCGAGAATATAGAGAACGATACGATCAAAGTTTCGCCATTGCCAGCAGAGAGCACTCGACTTCTTTATGGGGGAGGAAGGGGGATGGATCGAGCTACTGGGGTGGAAAGGAATGGCGGCATCGCGAACCTGCAGGAAGTTCGATTTGGTCTATCGATGTGAATAATACATACCATTACGACGGGTAGAATTGCCTTGGTTTTTTTTCGTCCTTCTTTCTCGAATCGGTCGAAATCGCGAGACACATATTGTTACGATTCCGGGTGGATCGCTCTCTTTTCGAACTTCTTCCTCGCGCAAAGTAGACTCTATCTTGACTCTGAACGGCTCGCTCGTCCAAATTGATTACTTTTCCCGTCTTTCTTGGATCTTTTCGATTCTGCAGATGCTCGACCACGTAAAAATAGTTTCAATGGAACTTCTTTTTTCCCTGAACAACATTCTCAAAGAACTCATAGTCCTTGTCTCCATTTCCTCCTCATCGTGCACAGTAAAATGAATTTTCACTCTTTCGATGATTCTCGAGAAACTCAATATCATCTCACTTTCGCGTGAAGAATTATCATGCATAATACCATATTATAATACATACCAATTCAACATCTAGATGAACCGATTTGGATGACATCATCGATCGGCTGAATGTATTTGATAGTGTTTGCTTCCACGAATACCGTAAATGATTCGACAGATCAGATTTAGATTTACATTTTGGACTTAACTTTCCGCTTAACACATTCAACATTTTCTTAACGAATGTAATTTTTCTCTAGCGTAGTATATTTTTTCTTCCGTAGACGCTCGAAAAACTCCAAACCCTTAAATAACGCATTCCTCCATCGTCTTCCACACGAGAGTAAGTCTTCTCTCCATCGACGATTAATAAATCTTGGTGAAACTCAATATCATCCCACTTCCATTGGACCGTTGTATATCAAGGCAGGGATGGCTAAGGGGGTGGCCTTTACAAAATTTCCCGTGGATCCAATTTGCATAAATAAGCTCGTACCGGCTGTTCTCCTCTCTGGAACGGTTTTCCGTGAACGCAGCTCGTTCGTTTCGATCTTCGTTAGTGCTTAATTATAGCGTTCGTTGAACGTTCATCGACCGAATCCACCTTAGGGGGAAAGAACGTTCCCTGTTGCACCTGCCAGGAAGCCGCGCCGCGCGCTTCGCCAACAATCGGCTTTCGATCCAAGATCGTCCGCTTATTCCCGCGCATCTCCAGGGATCCCGAGACAATTTCTCTGGCAAATCCGGGGCACGCCATTTGTCTCGTGAATTAAGTTTACTCTCTTTTTTCGCCCATATTCAACGATGCCGTCTGCTCCGCCCCCGTTGCTTCGACAGAGGCAGACAGAAAGAGGAAAGTGGGGTTGAAAGCAGAGAAATTGATATCGGTCGTTTTCTTCGTTTCTTTTTTTTTTACGCCAGCTTAGTCGAACGAATTATCTTGCCGTATCATTAATCTCCTGGCGTAACAAAATGAAACGACGCTTCATCCTTTTCTTCTATTCCTCTGCTACTCCTCCCCGTTTATCGAACGAAGGGTAGGTGTTCAGAAGGAAGTCAGCTAATTCTATGCGTGATCAGTGTTGCAAATAACTGCAATGTGGAATGACAATGGAAACGAATCCCGCGGTAGAAAATTATGAACGCGATCGTTATACGTGGATATCCCGGATATTGATCGAATGTGAGAAAACAGTCGGACGATTCTGGAACGTACAAATTTTAAACCCTTATACTACGGACTGTATAAGGAATAGTTGTAAATAAACAATTATAAAACACATAGATCGCGCAAGATCATTCAAGTATACCGTTGATAGTTCAAAAGTTAGCCATTAATTCTCCATCACGCGTCTGGAGCTGTCGAAACCCGAGTTCACGGGACACGGACAAAAAGCAAGGGAGCAGAGGCCGCGAAATGAGAAAATAATTTCTCTCCAGACGGTGTTCCCGTGGTCGTTAACCCATTAACACATCGATCATCGCCTAACGCATCGGGCGGAAATCGTGCAGAGGCGGCACGAGATACCTCGTGATTCCTGGTCGAAGTGCCCAATTTTTATCTGCCACGCTTTTTCCACCTCGATGCTCATTGTCTTACTTCGTTTGCTTTTTCGTCTCTTTTCTTTTTTTATTGCATAGCTCTGGGGGAAAACGCTCAGCGAAACAAAGAAGTATCGTAAAGCCGGCCGTAAAAGTGGTGCAGATAAAACGTAGTTGCACCAGCTGTATAAAGCGCTGCGTACAGGATACGCTGCACGGGATATAAAGAAGTTGGTTGCATGATACAAGGAACATCGACGTGCTGGAAGGAAAACGGAAGCAGAAAGAAGACGGAATAAGCGGAGGGACGTGGGGAAACAAAAGGGGAAATGGCCAGAAGTAGAATTCCAGCCGGCCAGACCGGACGGTGCTCGCTTTCGTCTGAGTATCCCGCCTCTGTTTAGAATCCAGTCCCGCGGTTTTCATCTTGCACTTGTCATGAATATTTTAATAATATTTACTTGGCCGCGTGCAATAACCGTTCCCCGGCGCGCCGTCGCTTATATTTAGCCACGGACCGCCCGGGACAATTTTCAGCGTTATGGCAGTGGTCGGTGGCCGGACTACGAACTTCTGAATCTACTTCATGTAGGAATACACGGTCGGAGGAGTCGCGGTTCTGCGTTATTTATAGAAAAAATTTGTTGCCAGCTAAACGTGTAAACGACATTGTATTTCTTGCATATTTGTTCATTATGGTGTTCTGGTGCAAGTTCCATATTTTAATCGCCACTAATTCCAGCGTTAAAGAACTTTTCTTATAAAACTCAAGTTCCTGAGGAATAATGAAAGTGAATTATGTAACGCGAACGTTAAAAAATACCGTTAAAAAATATCAATTTATGTATATTACATGAAGATTTTTTACCGGTATATAGCATTTATCTAGATCTCGGGAAACGAGTGTAATAAAAACGTCTGTGTCAGGTCTTCAATAAGTATATCCAGAACAAACGAGATAGAACGGCACCCTTATCGTGGCGCAGCCCAGTGTACTCAGCTCTAATCACTTCCAGTGATATTAATAAATTGTCCCCGGAGGGGTGTATTTTCTTTCGCTTTTTCCCCGGCCACGTTCGGCGACGATGTTATTATTGTTTGCTTACTCTCGCGGAGGGAGAAAGCGGCTGAGAGTTTGGGGTGGCTCCGGCAACGATCTACATCGAGAGAAAGACGTCCACGACGAGAGAAAAGAAGAGACCAGAAAACGGTATTCGGCCCTCTTCATCCTTCTTTCTTCTCTAGTTTTCGTGCTTGTGGAATAACGTTAGACACGATTTACGGTTAGGCAACGCGACGTAATAACCGATTTAAGCCCGGCCGTTCGCCCTAATCCCGAGTTACGAGGACCCAGCGACGATTTAGTCAATCGTACCACCATAATGCCGTAATATCGCGTTCCACAGCTTTGGCTACGCTGTTCAGCCAATAATAAACGAGTTTATTGTTCGAGGCAGCCTGTCGCGACTAACCGCGCGCCACTGCCACCGGAAAAGGGTTGCGTTCCATGCCTCGTTCTCAGAATATCGTTAAACGACGCGATACCCAGGACCAACGAGCACTCGCGTGCAGGAGGGTGCCAGTTTCGTGCGAGTTACCACGTTCTAAGATTCTAATAATGGGGTGATCGGTGTTCCTTGGTTTCGTTTAGGGAGAGTCAAGGGGTAACCGTCTTAGTTTAATCGTAATCGCTGGTTCTTCGAAGCACGGCTAAAATAATAAAGATACGCCGAGATTTAATTCTATTCGCGATGAAATTGTTTCAGCGAGTTATCGGACAAATCGGTGCAACGCCTAAAGAATTCGTCTCCGCCCCACAAAGTATAAAAGCAGGAATTTTCATTTGCAGGAAACGTAGGCGTTTCTCAGTTTCATGTTCGATCACCGAACGCCAGAGCAATCAACGGTGCAGTCGCGGCAATGGCGCGCAGCAAAGGGACATTTACGACTAATTGCTCTCCGTGGTTTTCTTCGTTGGGGTTCTTCCTTTTTCCCTCCCCTCGTGTTCGCCTAGTCCATACAAGTCCTCGTAAAAACCCAAGGAGGGGAAGGAAAGTAATACGCGGGCCGCGGCTCGCAGTAAAAATTCGTCGAGGGAGAGGACGAGGCTCACGTCGCGGGAACTACGATAATGGCTACTAAAATTCAACTAAACGCTCGCGGGACGTTGCCGCGCTAATTGCCATCGTAAATTTCTTTTTCTTCGATCGACGGGAAGAGCTTTTGATACGAAGATCGTGTCTCAAAGCCCAAGCTTTGTAAAAATCGGATTCTTTCAGACGCTTTAGTTTGATTGAACCAACGACAAATACGTTTCTGTTCAAAAGTATTCAAATACTTGCTTATTTTAAACCAACAGTATTTTAATTACGAAATTACGGATAAATTATACTCCAATAATTTCAGTTTTGATAATTGTCGACCGCAGGCGAAGAAGATAAAGAAGAATGTTAAACTGGTCGAAGAACTTCCGACGTTAATACAAGTTACTGCTCTCTTTTAATAAATAATTCCAATATATCATCTAACTCTCCATGAAATGGTACGAAGTACTGCTTCTAAGTATATATTCGTTATTATCTGCAGACTTTAGACAATTTCAACAATGTTACCACATAAAGATGAGAATGTACTGAAATTTTTACAATTTTCGGTTCTGCTTCAAGTATACTCGAGAATATTCCACCTTCTCAATGCTTAATTCCTTTGACATTACATTGCCTCGTTTCGGCTTTCAAATAGGCCCCGAAACGATCGTTTCTCCGCTCGATTCACGAGGCAATGCGACTCCTCCCAATGGTTCTGAGACTCTCTGGCAAATTTACCAAAGTGCTCCTTCGAGGATTTGCGGATCGATTCTTTCGTCTAACTTATGGAAACCGTATCTTAAAATTTTCACAGAGATCTTATAAAGAAATCGTAGTTTCGCCTGTTGAGCATAATTCAACGAAAAGAAAGAAAGGCCGCGTAAATATGACGTAAATCAGCATGCTACCTTTCACGAATAATCCCGATTATTCATCCTCCAGTTCCCTTTTAAGTATTCCGCTTTACGAACATTCAATTAGGTTAGATCGCAAAGCGGATTCCGCGTCGTCGTCGTCACTGTCGGCACGACGTTTTGACGTTCAATCATCCGAGTGCTTCTCTTATACTCTCGGCTTTACACTCTGTATCCGACAAGTGCCTATAAAATATTCTCGCTTTGAGTTTCGCCATCGTTCGCTGTCGCGGATCAAAGTTTAATCGGTCGAATAATTAATACACCCACAGCTCTCGGTGCGAATAATTGCTGAATTGAAAAAGTAGTAACATGATGACAGGAAGGAAGAACGGGCCACCGTATGTTCTGCATTACAGTCCAATGAAAATTAAACCATTTTACAAAACGTGTTAGGATCGGAAAATTTATTCGTGTCTTATTCGTAAACTGTGTGTATAAGCGCATAAAAGTATATAAAATGCAAACATACATATAAAGATTCAATTCTAGGATAATTCAGGGATCGATTCTGAAAATCGAGTTTATTGTGAAAATCCTTAAATAAAATACAGGAGTAAACAGCAATTAATAATTAACAACAATTAATAACAGTAATAATTAAATAAACAACAACCAATTAATAACAGTAAACAATAAATAGCAAGTTCTGTGTAATGTCTACCTGAAAATCGAGAATCGATTTTCAACGTCCTGAGCTACCGATCTTTCTCCGTTTTAGCATGTTTTAAACAATTACTCTTTCTTCTGTGATCTTGTCTATCTCCGATGTTAATCTCTGTCCGTCCGTTTGGGAAATGCGTGTCTCTCAAAATGGCTCTCCGTAAAACAAAGAAAGCCGCTCTGTCCGTGAAACAAAAGAAGTCGTGCTGTCCTTAAAACAGAGAAAGATCCCTTGTTTATCCGCATTTGAACTCTTAGAGAGTTTACATACATATATGAAATATGCAAAGTACGCTATTCGTTGTAATATTTAGTGGGCGAAAGATATCTTTGGTATTTAAGTTGCATTTTTTCATTTATGGTCGCAAAAATCTAAATCTGCTCGGCTATTCGTAATCTTCTGATTAGAGTAGTTCGATCTTTCTATTCAAGACGCGAGATCGAGCGGAGACCGCGGACCAGCGGGGACCGGAAGGGCGTCCCTTTCAAACGATCCCCGTCAGAATCTGTTCGAGAGCGGGCAATGAGAGAAGAAAAAACGAAAAAGAGGGAGAAAAGGCGGAAGGGAAGGTGAACCGAATCTCTATTTTCGCAGGCTCGCGCGGCTCGGCCTTTGAATAGACGCGATAAGGATCTTATAACCATGCAGAAGGGGGGGCTGGATTGATGGCGGGGTGTTGTGAAATATAAAGTAAACTACCTGACATTGTCGCGATACGAAGAGGCGCATCGCTGCTTGAATATTGATGCACTGGCTTCCGAAGGGAAGATGAAAGGGGCGGCACAGCCTTCGCTTCGGCTTTTTAATAATGAATTCGGCCCTTCTGCCTCGCGGATTTTCTCCCAACCGCTTCAACATTTCCCCTTCCTTCTGTAGCCTTTGAACACGAGGGCGTAAAAAAGGATTGGTTACTCTTGCGATTCCAATGGAATCGATGAAGCATACTCGAACAGAGACTTTGAGTTTGAACGATCGAAGATTCGTCTACGTCGAATTTTGAGAATTCTCAAGGTATCTTGAAATTTATACTTCGCGATTTGTGAAATTGTGATTTATACATACTATACATATGATATATTGAATTCGTAGCTTGCACGAATCAACGAGGTAAAAAAAATGACGAGAAGCATAGGGAGACGCCTAATGCTTTCCTAAAATGGACGTAATCGCGTCAAGGGCTTAAAAGGCTGACCCTAGAACCGCGCTACGAACCCCAGAACTGACTGATAGGCTTCGTCGTTTCGCTAACGTGATTTCATGTCGTCGACCTGACGATACCTGCTAACTGACGGTCTTCCGAACTGGTGAGCGGACTTTACTTCGATTCAGACTAATCATTTGCGCGAGAACTACCTATTAGATCCAATTTCTCTAATTTTCAGACGCCAATGTAATTACACGAATATTCTATCGGGGATCTATCGAACGGGGATCTGTTTGATAATATTCAGTTAATATAATTTGTCTCGATCTCTTGCCGCCAAAAGTGTTTCGCGAAGCTACATACTTTCGCCAGTTTATACTTGAAGCGGCACCTGTTAGCGAATACTACAGTGTTCCTCGAGATCGGTTGGATCGATACTGCACCTCGATGGTAAGAGAAAGGTAGGTGCCTCTTGGTTCTAGTCTCAGCTAATTCCATTCTGTACAGTATTTCAAATTATGTAAGTTTGAAGCTAGCTTCTGGTCCGTATTTCGTATTACTTAGATTTGCAAGATCTAACCATCAGTTAACACGATTCTATTCTATATTTTATGCTATTCAAACTTGAAACTCTTCGTTTCAGCTAATTCCATTTTACATTGTATCTCACGTTACATTCAACTCCGTTCTACACTGTATATCGTAGTATTTAAGTTCTAAGCTATTGATCGTATTTAACATTGTCTTTGTCTCCATACTACATTGTCTTTCATGTTACTTAACAATTAGATTCATCGATAAAAAAAAAATCAATGGAATGGGTACATTATTTCCAAATCGCCAGAGCCTATTTTCACGATCTGCCTCGTCACACTTCACTAATCCTTCGATCAATTACCTATTGTCTCTCAAACGATATTCTTTCGCAAATAATAATCCACTTAACTCTTCAAAAAACACAAAGTCATAACGAAGAAAATTCTATTTTGATCTGGAGGATAATGGAAAATCTGCAGGTTTCGCTAAAAAGAGAAACATTAGCAGAAGTCTGCCAAAAAATCGCGAGAACATTGTCACAGAGGCATTCCATCGTAGTGGTACATCAATAATTTCCTTAGCCGCATGATATTTCCCGCGGCGCGACGCTTTCCACGGTCTGCTAACTGTATGCGATATCGATTCGCCGAGCCACGTGCAACTTCGTTATGTAATAACAGACAAGTTATTAATCAGTCAACGAGTTGGACGCGATAATCCGTGACCATTCCTCACGAGGGTGTCCCGAAAGTGGTCTCGTTCGCTGATATCTTAAAAGTGGTCGAACCAGCTTCTCCTTCCCCGGCATACATATATATCTCGCAATATGAGCACATTTTTCCTTAAGAATCGCTACCAGGTCGGGAAGAAAGTTTCGCTTGTTTATTTTACAAGGAAACCAGTTTACATAGGCAGGGAAGTATGGCGCAACAGCGTGAGTAAAATCTAGTTAATAGTCAGTTGAATAAATATTCATAATCCTTTACGTAATAGAATGTTTACTTTTTCTTTCCTTGACGCTAGATTTCCTTCTTATGGAGGCGTAAACAGCAAAACTAGCGCAAAAACTAGAGTAGTATACCGTGAAAAAAATTATGTCTCTCGTTTTCACCTTACTAATGGCACACAAAGTGTTACTTGAACTCTTACTATACACGCTGTAGAAAACTTTTCTGCTTGTTCGTTCGCAGACGCTTTCAAATTCGTTCGAAACTTTGTCGATAGGATCTTGGCGAATACAATCGTATAGTCGTATCTTACCGTAATGCTAATGAAATTTCAAAATGTTTTGTATAGTACACTCGTAAAATGTTTCGATAAATGTTCAAAGAGCTATTGTACCTTGTATGTTAGTTGGAAATAACTTTATGCTCCCGTGGCTTTGCGAGGTAGATGTGACGGAGCAAGTCGACCCAAACTCTAAACGTAATTTCGTGTGGCGAACCGCGGCGTGATGTCCCGAGAACCGGCGAATAATCCGATCATCGAAGTTTCAGCCGGGCCAAACAGCCGGTTTACAGTTTACTTATTCGCTGGGCTTCCGATAAATTCGTTTCATGGGAAACCAGTGAAATGCAGGCTGGCCACGATAATCGATAGGCTGTTTGCTCGACGGGCTGGAAGCTCGCGATACCGATTGACGAACAGGGCAAAAGTAGTTCTTTGGTGACATAACGTGACTGCGATCCATGGAAAGTCTAGGCCGCCTATGTTTCGTGTTCGAACAGCTCCAACAGCTCGTCGAATTATGTGGGTTTATAGTCGAGACACGAATCGCCGACTGTGATTGGGAATTGTTGCTTTCCCTCATGGTCCGCGCACGTATCTTCTATTATTACCTTCTCTTTTCCTTCGTATCCTCGTGCTCACCGCTACCTAATGCAATTGCTTTAATTCCATGTAATTGTATCGATTTTGCTTCCGGTTTACTACACACGCTTTCTTCCGTGTGATTGCCTTCGCATCGATCATTACGTGCATGCTCATTGTGACGTAAGAATATGTAGAGAATGTTCAATGAAGAAATACAATCGTAAAAATCGTTACGGTAGAATCGAACAACAGAAACGGATATAGACGGATATTCGATGAAAGAAACTTAGGTAACCATGATTCGTGTACAATGTAAATTTCTTCTCTACTTTCATCGATATAATGTTATACGTCGGTAGAAACTGCGATCTTTATCGTGCAAGTTCCATCCAGTCGCTCTTAGTCGGTAAGTAGATAAGGACAGCGTTGGTCAGACAGGAAAATTCCGCGTGTTTCTCCGAGAGAGAGAAGACATTCGTAATTAAGACTGTGGCGTGTCTAGGCAAGTAAATTGGAACCACGGCAAATCTTAATGATCTAATGGACGCCTCGTTAATCATTCATGGGGGAAAAAGAAGGAAAAGGGGAGATTAACTGCGCTGACTCAGCCATTAGCTTCCTGGGAGGCGTGCAGAATGCCGTTGATTCTTCGTTCCCCGCGGGATGGAACGACGCATTAACGTTCTCCGCACGCTTTTGCATATCCTGCTAAGCCGTCTAATTCTTGACTAGATGCTCACCTTGTCGACAAACTTGGATATACTCGTCGAGAATCAATCTTGTTTTACGATTTCATCGAGCGGGTGTCGTCGATGTTACCAGATCATAAATTAAGCAGGAAACCACCGACATGTCGAAGCGCGAGCTTCTCTGCAGTTTTATATAAACTTTGTCGATTTCTTGAAATCTTCCGTATCACCGTTATAAGAGTCAATTACACGCATAGTATCGTGTTTATAGTGCACTCCTACGATCTCGTAACAAACTTTTCATCACGTCGGTATACGAACAGGCGCTGAAGCGGTACGAGATCGCACGATTTCGCGGCTTAATTTCCCATGCATGCTTCATCCATCGCTGCGCCGAGCTACGAAGATAGTGGCCGTGTTGCGCGTAATTACGTTAACGAGACCATCTTTGCGAATCGGACTCGATAATCAGAGCTAATTACTCCGTGGTAAAGGAATTCTCGTTGCACGTGTCTCGTTATCGTCAGATGCCGTTTCACCGCGAATCGACCGGGAACCGTGTTATGAGTGTCGACCGTCTTCTCAGCCTACTTCTTATTATAACTTTTCTTAATTTTTATACACGTTGTATACAGATAAGTAGTACTCGCTTACTATTCTACTGGGATAAGTAGTCGCTCTCAAAGTTAAGCTAATGTTAATAAGATTTCAAAGCGTTTTATACAACACACATGATATTGACATCGAAATTTTCTATCAGAAGCGTTCAAATACTTTCGCAAACCACTGTATATTCTCATTGTTACGGCATAATATTCACCAGGATACGTTCTTGTTAACAACAAAATAATTTTATTGGACCAAGAATTATGTACAGTTCTATGTACATAAGATTATGCTTATTAACCGTGACTGGTGGTCGAACCAGATTGGCCTGTGATCGATGAACGGTATTCCGAGTCGACGGAACAATCCGCAATTTTCCCGCCCATGCATCGCGTGCCGGTTACATGCCTCGCGCATTTCGATTTCAAGTGCAGCCTATGACTAAGCCGAGCTGTACGGCCGACAATCGGTCGATCGATCGAGATGTGACGTAATAAAGCGAGGCAGGCATGCGTGCACCGCGACAGCACGTTTGAGAAATCGCGTAGGCCAAATCCTGGAAACAACTCGATCGCGTTGTGTATCGTGTATTAAAATCGATACGGAACAGCTTTACAAGGAAGTTACGTATATTTACGACGCTAATTTCACGCGTCTTTTAAGGGGCTACTTTGCATGCGCTCGTGGAATGATTGATGTTTGCCTTCTCGATTTCTATCTGCTTTGTTTATGTACAGGAAATTGAGTAGGGGCTGCAATCTCGACGACGACGAACGATAAATGTTTGAAGCGTAAACTGCGTTTCTACATCGATAAAGATACGCGACTTTTAGCGAACGATTCTAGATATTATACTTTTGTTATATTAACAACCGGGGAATCTCCATTACATATTAAGAAGGAGGTTAAAGTAAATTTACTTTAAACGTAATTTCATCGAATTATTGTAATATTCCTATTCTATTAAATACTTTACTTTTATGTCACCCTTCTAGCAATGAATTCTGTTCTGACAATATATAAATTTGACCGCAGTTAATACTCTATGAGCTTTTAACACAAAGCAAAATTTTGAATTAAATAATTGAGATTCCACTGTTGTGAATTGCTACAGTGACGCTGTTTGTATAACGATACATTAGTTTAAGATATGTACTTCTTTGTACAAATACTGCTAAGGATACTCCTGAGTGTCGTTGGAAACACGTTTAGAAACTCTTCAGGCAGTATAAAAATAATTAAAGCATACAATATAATACAAAATTGGACGCAGGATTATTTGTTCCTAAATTATTCCTTGCCACGGATTCGTCAATTTCTTGAGAACTCCTTGCCATACCACTTCCTCGTTGATGATGACACAGTAATCACGAATCTCTCGATATTTTTACCTCCATTACCTCCTTTATCCATCGTTAATAGTAAAAGTACCTGTAGAAAGCTGCAACAAAATATAAAAAATAATCTTACTCAGCTTCTGGAAATACTGAACCGCTACCAATCACCATAACCATACATTATCCTTTCAAACATACGTTTTTAAACCCCGTGAAATTTTCAAATTCATTTTCTCTCCTTTCAAATTAAATTCACCATATCAGACTCGATCTTTCCGGACAAAATTCTTCGCTTTCTCTTTTCTCAAATTTAACTTCATGCTTCACTAAATATTCGTTCTACATATTTGTAAACTTTCTTTCCATAGATAGACATTGAGACGATATTTCATTGCTTTAAACAATGCATGCTACCAGTTATGAATAGGCATCACGAGACAAATCTCATTATGTAGCAAAGGTGTTACGTTCTTGGTTTTCTAGTTCAACATCGCTCTTTCAACAGTCGTTCAATCCTGCATATTCCTGCAATTCCTGCGAAACAGGGTGCTTATCGTCGAGGCGGTAAAGTTCGAGATGCTGCGATTTTCACGAAGGATCGCGCGGCTAATCGGCAGAGCCTCGTTTCCGCGAGTAATCGCTGGGACACCTGACCACCGGTAATGAGAAGTCAGGCCCGGGACCACTTCAAAGCTGCTAATTACAAGACCCTCGTCACCCAAGTCACCCTACCTCATCCACATCCGATATTCTCTCTCCCTTTGACTGTTAAGTGCTCGCTTTTCTGTCCGTTGGCTCCAGTACTGGGCCGACCGCGGCGCTGACAATAAAGTTAACCAAGAGGGAGACGGCAGTGGGATCCATTAGGCAGTCGAAGGGGCGTCATGCTACGCGTAAATTTAGGCCCCCTCAGAGTGGAACAGACTAGAGAAGAGTACTCGTACCAAGCAAGGGTTGCTTTTCGACGATGCGGTCTTTTTCCGGTTCGCATTGATTGAATTTTGAAAAGATTTTAACTTCGCAGTGGTGCTTGATGCATTGCGTCTGGAGAATAGTGGAGAAATCGTAGAAGTCGTGTCTGCGGTTCAAGTTTAACGATCGATTCGAGTTACGGGGCAACACGTGCACCGAAGAGTCTCGTTTCCCTTTCTCTTTCCGACACGACGACACCATCAATTCTCGATCACAGACGTTCAGAGGGCAGAGGGAAGTCGATCGAACTTTCACTGGCAGCCGGTCGTTCGCGAAACTATATCATTAACACCTAAATCGCGCTCGACTCAAGTAGCTCCCTGTGTCCCAGGAATTTGTCCCCGATTTCCACCCCGTAATTACCTCCTTTCCGCACGATTATTCCGCGCGAAAAGGCGGACCAGGCCGATATCGCGGCCCGTTAAAAGCTCGACGAGAGACGGTAGCATCGTTAGAACTTTGCAGAATAACGCGCAGACAACATCGGAATGGACGATCTCCATATTAACGACCCACCTTCGTCGCTAAGCATTAACGAAAACGAGGCCTGGCCTGGCTGTTTCGCGCGGCTGAATTAAATTATGCTTTGCCCTACTTATCTCACTGCTAGCGAATCTTTCGAGTTATCTCGATGCCGCACGACGAATCTCCAGGCAATCATGGTTCGAAACTTTTAACACGTTTTCTTGACATTAAAGCGCCACGACGGTAATCGTCGCCAGCTTCAGAACAGACGTTTTGGCATCGTAGAAGATAATTTGATAGGTTTCGAAAAAAAGTTCTAATCTTGTAAATCAACCACTTTCTTTGTGACAATCTTACGTAGCCGCGGACAGAATTCGTGGTTTGTTGGATGAAATCGAAAGTCTATTGGTACAACAGGTGTCTGAAACCTTGAATGTACAAAATCAATTACCCTTCGGTATTAAATAAATAGGAGAATGAAACCAAAGCTGAAAGCGTCTAAACGGACGGCACGAACTCGTTAAATGTTCTAATACTAACTGCGTATTGCTGTCTGAGATAAGATCGGTAATTAAATTCTGGAGTTCCATTAGAGAGAAGTACGAGTATATTTTATATATCTGCAATTATGTAAGGTAGGTAGTTTACACTACCACACTTTTCAATAAACTTTCATTAACCGAGTAAATATTTGCGATTATATTGCAGGCAAAAGTGCGCATAGTTCTTTAAGTGGTCCGTTCGGTAATTCGATTAACTGTTATTGCTCATAATGACAGCGTATGAAAGTCGCGCAACGATTCGTGAAACTGTTTGCACACCGATCGAACCTGTCTCGCGAGTAGACTGCATGCTCGTAAAATTGTACCCATTACACATTCATAACGGATTAAATAACAACTCGTTACGATTACTTGAAATCGTATTACGAGTCTACTTTAATGAACGAATTAAATATCATCTTCGTTCGCAGCGTTGAGTCGCGATAAAGAAAACGGCGAAAGCCTAGCAACGACCAATTGCGCCTGTTTACGATTATAAAATTCAAAATTGCCTTCGTTACGCGACTGGTTAACACTTTCAGGGTTGCGTTCGACCACTGAAAAATGCAAATCGATTTTCTATTCCGAAGAACGATGCTATTCTCTCATATAATCAAAACAATTTGCTTTTTTCTAAATTGGCTTTTTTTTTAACAACCCAAGTTATACGATTTCCATTGTTACAGGAGAAACTTTCTGATCTTTGAAATCCCCGAAGAACGTTTCAATTCTACTGTTAAATTCATCGACACGGTTGTTAAATTTACAGATGCGGAAAAATATTTTACAATCTATCGCATGAAAGCGAAACCGTAATTTATCAATTCTTGATGAAAATACGGCAGCCGCTAAAGACAGCTACGTTTGAAACTTTATAGCCGTCGTAGTGTTAAGAAAAGAAAGCTTAAAACCGCGAACTTGACCGTGAGACGAAGAATCGGGAAGTCGAGGAACATTGATCCGAGTGGAGGTACAATTTCCAGCGTGACACTAAAAGCGACGACCTTGTCGTTGACCCGGCTGACCTCGTAACACCTGTTACGCCTCGCGAAGTACCTCAGCCGAGGTTACGCGTAAACGAGTTTAAGTCACGAGGCCAACGAAACCACTTTCACTGACTCCCCGTCACGCTGTTCTTTAAGTGAATCCCAAGGCCTGACTCCTCTTCGAGGAAACCGGTATTCTCTTCCTCTTCCTCTCTCTCTCTCTTACTCTTTCTCTTGTTCTCTGCCCAACGACGAAGATCGCCAATGGCGGGCGCGGCACGATTTCGATAATGAAGGACGAGAGGAGATTTTTATTCGTTCACGTAACTTCTGCCGGGAGAATCAACCAGAGAAACAGCGAGAGAGAGAGAGAGAGAGAGAGAGGGGGACGGGGAGGAATCCCGGCGACTTAATCCCGGAAGAGGCAGCCCTCGGTGCTTCCATTTGCGCGTGGATTACTCCGTGATGTGATTTATGCGAGAACCGAATCGGTATTTTCTGCGAAAATATCGCCGTCAGCCTCGGGGATTTTAGGGGTGGCTTGTTTGTTTCCCAGGTTCGATTCATAAAGAGGAAGATTTTTTTCCTTTCCTTAAGAGGGTGCAAAACCCTGACAAGTTCAAAATACCGAGTTTTTATATTTATTAATTCTTTTTAAATTCCAAGTGCGTAAAATATTTTATCGACGCGGCCTATTAAATAACCTAATAATCGATCTTCTGAATATAGGAAATAACTTTTTCGTTTTGTAACACTTTTCCTTTAAGACGATCGAAAGTGAAACAAAATGTTACATGAATATTATCTGAAAAAGATCTGGATTTATCATTCCGTAATTATCAGACCGTAACATACGTTCGTACCGTTTTCTCAGTTGCTATAGTAAATACAAAAACGGGACACGGATTTACGTTACAACCCAATACTTACCTAAAACAATTCTCAAACTCTATCTATCTTCAGATTCTAAAATTAATGCTAGACTAAGCTTACCTGTACGTCACCATTCTACGTGCCAACTTCTATGTCTTATTTACAAAATGTTAGTAGAATTTCGTACGTTAAGACGCACTTTCAAATTGGACAAGTGTCGGGTGTACTAATTAGTACCAACTAGCACAAACAATATCTATTGTATTAGTAATATATGACTGCATGAGAAACTCTTGGGTTAGTGCAGGAAGAAGAGTCTTGTGTTTCTATATTTACAAGTTTCGTGTGACTCGAGAAATTTGCATAATATTGGAATTGATGCTTCGAAGGTTAGATGTTCGTTTATATATTACCATCTTCCGCATTTTAACGCAGTGTTTAACATTTAAGAAAGGTCAGGGAGGAGGGACGTCGACCTTTGAGTAGTTCACGATCACGAACGAGATGGAACGCCTTTCACGGAAGCGGCCAAGGATTGCAAACGTATCCTCTATATGTTGAATTGAGAATATTCAATGATATTCGGTGTAACTTTCGAACTCTTCAACATCACGTAGGTTATTTAAAAGTGACGAAGTAGAGTAGGTAAGTGTTACGAAGATTACTAGATTGCGGATGTTTCTGCACTTATCAAAAATTTAACCCTGCTACATACTTTCTGCCATTTTCAATCCATTTTTTTTTGTCCAACGTTATATGACAAGTTTGAACAAAATATGAGAAAATTCTTGTTTTAATATTACATCGAACGTGTTCTTAAAATGTTACAAACTTTTTTGTTTGGCAAAGTAAGCGCAAGTGTACAATATAAAAACTCGACGATCGCAGCAGAAATAAGTAAGAACCGAGAAAACAGTACTCCGTCCAAGTTCAATTTCTTTAGTGGCGCTCAAAAGAAATGTGAACTAGAATAAACAACCGCAATCTAGAGATTACAGTATTGTTACCGTAATGAATGTGAGTCGTTTAATGAACAGCATGATGAAACGATTCCAATGAATTGACACAGTCGGCACGTGTCAATGAACACAAGCATCATCGTGTGTCCCTTCAGTCACACCCTAATTACATGATGTAATCGATCATTCATACTCAATGAAAGAGATCTTCATGCAGCATGAGGACATGTTGAAGTAAACGAAGGAAAAGGCTGGGTTATCCGACGTGTGTGACAACAAATAAATAGTGTTTTATTCACAAGTTAGGTGCACAAGGACGGCGACAAGTGCTCGGGGTTAGTTTCACCCCCAAAAGTTACTGCTCGCCGCGAGGGGGGTCTTTGGTGAAGGTCTGAATTTTAAGAGCAGATTCGTTGCCATTCTCTGCTTCTGCGTCACGAAAGCGGTTTCATTTTCCCTTCAGAATCCAATCGACGATTTACCTTGGTTGGGTGGCACGAATCCGTATCCGCTCGCGCCTACTATCACTCCGCTTGTGTCCGCGCTATTTGGCGGGGGACCCGGAGGGAACAGCACTGGACCTGAACGAAAAATCATCCTTGTTAAAAATGTTGAAAGTAGTTGCAAACTCTCAATTATTTAACCCTGATCCGGTTTTCGAACGTGTTCTATCTCAAACTCGCGTTAGTTTCAATCGCGAAAGAAATTTCTAACGTTTTTAGAAAGTTATTGCCATACAATTGCAACAAAAAATCGCGCATTAATTCTTGTATATTTTCCTCAAATTCAAAACATTTTCCAACGATAGAAAAATACGATACGATCGGAAATTATCCAAAGAACGTAACACTGTTAAGAGGAAAGTTGGCAACAAATTATTACATTACAGTAAACTATAACTTCTACAAGAACTGTCCGATCCACTAACGTGTCTTATCTCCAACGCAGTGTCAATTTCTACAGCTTTTCAATTATCCTCGACTGATTATTAATCTACCTCTTGCACGTTTCACAGTATGCAAAACTGACTACTGCGCGAAGCCTGAGGCCGTCACTCATCAAACTGTACGTTCAATCATTTCGACGCTCGCCGTTTCCATGTCCGTCGGCTCGAATCCACAGGAATTTCAATGAGATACGATATCTTAGTTTCAATTCCATTCCCACGAATGCAGCGATTATGAAAAATCATAAACACGCTTTAAGTGAGCTCGTTAGATGCCTGTCAAACCGTGACTCGCGATTATTCGAGCTACCAGTCAATGAAATTACACAGCTGTATATTTTCAATGAAATTTTTGAACTATCAATCTCTGATTTTGGTGAAACTTTTAGAATATATTCTGAAAGATATTTGATCTATATATTTTTTATCTGTAATCGTCTACATGTAGGTTTTTATCTCACATTTAAAATTTTTAAGATGACTGCCGAAGTTCACAGTTAGAAATTAGAAGAACTACAAATTCAATTATAAAATACAGAAATGGCTGTATTTATTGAGAATAAACAAGTCGAAAACCACTTAAGGAATCGTTTCGAGACTACGGAATTCTTTGCGTAATTTGTGATCCGGCCTTCACGGCTTCTGTAAGTCTTTCTCTTGTATCGCTATGATATTTCGTTTCTTTGACGGCATTTGGTCTAGTTTAAATCGATTGTTCGATCACGATCAGAAGCAGAAATATGAATCACGTTTCACAATGTTCATGTACAATAATTCTCCGCGACCTTTTTGATGAATGATGGCATCACGGGAATTTAAATTATAGTATACAGTATGTATATTGTCATCTATAAACTTCGTTATTTTCTCGGTAACAAGTTATCAAGGAAAGCCAGTGGAAATCTGCCTGAATGAGGAAGTAATTTGCGTGAATGATTATTAATCGATGCCAATACGAGATAATGGTTTCTGCTAATGTACAGCGTGGAAATAGCGTGCAACAAACTCTGCGATGCTTATCGCGCCGCGAGAAACTGTTACGAAATTGCGACGCTCAGTGGCAAACACCTGATCAATTGTTCCGGTTAATTAAGAGAGGCTAACGAACTGATCAAAGCTACTATGTACTCGCCATACTTCTATCTATGCTTCGCTAATGAGCCGAGCTCTTTACGCAGTCGGCTTACTTTTTCTCATAATCTAGTTAGTTCCAGTCTCCATGCACAATAACGTAGACTTGTGTTTGAAGAATTCTGGAAGGAAGAAAAAATTGTTATCTAATACTCGGTCGCTATAAAACGACCAGTTTCAATACGATTCAGCGCACTGTTAGCAACACTTTGGCGAGACTGAACTTGGCACCCATTCCGTGCGTAAACGCGCCGCGTTCCATTCGATTGCAAGGATCGCGTATCCTGGTTAAGCGTGCATTGGGCTCACACACATGGCGTAGGCAAATGTCACAGCTGCAATGTTGACCTTAGAATACGAATAGGCGACGAGAGGCCTCATTATCGCGACGAACGACGCTCTATCCGTCAATCGTAAATTGCAAGATTTCACGCTGATGGACGTGAGATACCATAAAGTTTCTAAAATTGATTGACCAAGTTTGAAATAACACGATGATTCACGACAGCTTGTAGAAATCGATCGAGAAACTGACTGGAACATATACGACCACTTTCCTTTTACCCGAAACGAATTATTCTAATCACGAGCCATTGATAGTTTAACTGAACGTCCATAAACCTGAACTGGTAAACGCAACGCGCTCGATATCGATCAGACTATTGCGATTAGTTCCCTCTTCCGCTATTGATCGTAATTTCTGTGCTTGCTTTCGAACCTTCGGAATGCAAAGATAATCTCGTTTAGTAGCAGCGTCACGCTTCGTCGGGAACATGGACAGCGGATATGGAATTAACCGCGAATTCACGAATCGATGCTTCGTACTCGTGGCGAAAATTATGATCGACAGGGTTCGAGTTGGAATTGGAATCAAGACCCGCGTCGAATTGATCGAATTGATTGAAAGGTAGTATATCGAGAACATGAGAAGGGTTCCGAGGATAAAGAATTAACATACTTACCTCTGTTCGATCGTGGATCTCGCATTACCGCTGATTGCCTCAGGTAAGGCCCGAATCCTGCGAACAGCTGACTGTAGTCCTGGGACGAAGCCACTGCCAGGCTCATTAAAACCAAGGTCACCAGAATTGTCTGAAATAAACAGATTGATTCAATACGTGCTTTATTTTTTATTTGAATTTTTTCACTGCCAGTAGATCAACACGTATGTCCCTCTGTTCTTAGCTATCCTTTTTATGCTTATAAAACGTTCGACAAACTAACTAACGTATCCAGCATCGCGGACAAATTATTACATTCTTGAATCTGCTTTCACCGTTTCTCAATCTTCGTGTAAAAAGTTGAAAGTCTCACGAAAAAAAATACGCCATAAATAAAAATGGAAATTCTCGCAATCAGTTTTAATCAAGTCTCTAGAGGCGATTGCAACGATTCGACGAGAATATTGGCTCTAAGCTGGTTCCAATATCGGAAGCTGCGTCGCTATTAACGTCGCGAATTCTACTATACAACGGAGAACGGTCAACGAGACTCGAAAGTTTCGTTAAACGATCTGAAAACGCGCCTAACCGCAGAATGGTAACCTCGTTCGGATGATTTACGATCGAGAAAAGTCTTATATAGAGTTGAAAGCACATGACAATTTTTACGAGCGTTAACAATGCAGCAGAATTTATGGGACAATAGCCGCGGAATAAAATCACCATCCTGACAGATTGTATACAGGTTGCCTATTCAACGTTTCCATCCGATCTAAAGTCACCCGACTTCCTTAGCATTCGCCATTAAACGATAAGGTATGACTAAAGTGTTACTTGATAAATTAACTAGGACAAATTATGGAGAATGTTGAGGGCAAATGGCAATACGGTGCCACTTTACCGCAAACTGTTCCATTCGACTCTGATGAATTGCAATGGTTTTATTTTTAATTGATTTGTTTGCCTCGTAGATAACTATTTCTGTTACGTGCTCGTAGGTATTTATGGCATTTAGAGTGGAAAGGATTCCAGAAATAGATTATGTTCGAGACTTATGGAACATCGTAAATTTAGACTCCTATCTCAATTAAGGTATTGTTCTAGCATGGAATTTGCAAAAAATCGATTTCTGTTGGCACTTTATGAGAGTATAGGTTATCGAAACGGTTAAAACGACGTTCTAGACTACAGTACTCCCTTAAAAAACAGCAGCAATAGCACTTCCGTTTCCATCGACTATGTAACACAAGTGAGATGTTAATTACTCTTTCGACAGAACATTTCAATCTCGCAACAGGTTTCTGCTTCTCGATCGTGGTTCTCGCAAAAAGCCATAAATATTCCCAAGGTGTTATCACTTAACGAGGAATCGTGTGCCCGAAAGAAGTCTTAAAAAGGAAATACACAGAGTCGTGAAAGTGACGTAAACTCTCTGTGAATCGCCGATTCGGAAATAGAAGAAACACCTTCTCTCTTGAAAACAAGCGTGGAGGAAGCTGTTTTGTATCATCTGACAAATGACGATCTTCTCGCTTTTCATCGAGTCTTACGTAAAATCTGACGAAATCATTACGCGATTTTACAGTTCGCTCGATGAGGATTCCATCGACGTTACGGGCTTGGGAACGTCGGTTAATGCTATCGAACAATTGCTCACTCGATCATGGCTGATTATTTAAAGTTTAAATGAACGTGAGCACGCTCATTCTTCTATCGACTTTCTGTATCGAAAGCAAGGTGAGCAGCGTGACACGTCATTGCCTCGCGATTTCTTTCTTAACGTCTAGCACAATGTCAAGGCGATTAATTGTTGCTCCGTTATGAGAACTCCGGTCTACGATACATCACAGTAAATAGTTTCCAACTGAGAATTCCCAATGTATTAGACTGGTGAGAAAATAACGTCGGTGTTTGATCGTAGTAAGAAAAGCCTCGAATGGCTCGTATTTTATTTTGTGTTATCATTTTCCTACTAATCCGATACTTCAAATCCTAAAACCAGCGATTGCAAAATGTCGCTTAGATGGAATCGCTCGATCTAACATAATCTGGTGAGACGTTACGTTGATTTACCAACGAGATACTCTATGACGAGGATAGTGTTACGCCACGCTGGGTTTTCTTGTCACAACTTTCAACGGGGTTGATTGAAACGAGAAAAGAGAAAGACAGTTTAATGATATAGTCTCGCAAACTGCCAGAAGTCGAGTTGATTGGCATCGGTTCTAATTAGCCATAGCTGCCTGCATGAATAAATCCGCCATAATTACGCTGCTGAAACCGAACGGTGAGAAAAATGCGACAAGTCGTTTCTCAAATACCGATACTACCTCCAGTTTTCTTCAAGCCCATCTTCTTCTGTCAAAAAGTGAAAAAATCCCATTTTAAAACGAGAAATCACATAAAATGCTTCATATGTCGATGAAGGTATGAAAATCTCAAGGTGTATGAAGATCGTTATGTATGTTCGTTCAGAAGAACGAGAGGAATAGAAAAGCAAGGTCGAGGTAACACGGCGAACGCGAATACCTACACGTATCTGATTATCGAGTGGCTACTACAGAATGTTTCAAAATATGATTTTATTCAAACGTAACACCTTGGAAGTGCAATTAAACGACGAAGAATACAGAACGCCTACATACTTTAAGCCTGCTACGATCCTCGAACTTTTATTTCCGAATCTCACTCTTGTTTCAACAAACAAAATATCTTGTAATATATTAAGACAAATTGCAGTGTAAGATGGAAACAAAAATTTATGACTCAAGAGATTTTCCTGGTTCTCTTTGAACTAAAATACTTTTATATAATCTAACTTTTGCAACTCTTAGACAGACAAGTTAACCCAATTTGTTCTTCAGGCGAGAGAAACGACATTGAAGAGGCACCTTAAACATGGAAGAGAGCGATTTTAAAGGAATTCTGCTGGAAAAGTCACGCGCGTTCTATCGTAGGTACAGAGGCACGAGGTCGCCCACAAACCACGGCACACATGTTCGTACACCGTGACGATAGATCACGCCGCTGTGATATCTAAGGCAACGCGCGTCGATGATCACGAGAACTGCACGTAGCGCACGGTGGCTACTCGAACGAGCGCGGGGCGATGTAATTTATGCTTTGCATTCGTTGCGAAATAATCGTAAACATATTGCATATTTGTCGGGGTGAAGCGGCGCACGAAATGCAGAGGAAAACCAGGAATCGGAGGTAATCAGAAAATCTGCGTCGAGTTTTCCACGCGTGAATTAATCAACATTCGTGCCGCTGATTGTATAAGCGGCCTAAATCGAAGACTTAATTTTGCGCTGCATCTATTTACAGTACGATAATCTGAAATCATTTTCGCAAAGTGGTGGAAATTTAACCGTAGAATTGAGTTAGCTGTTTCGTTGTTAAACAGAATTCGGTTCACGCGTCAAGCACAAAGCTTTAAATACGTATCCTGGAATGAAAAATGTATGACTTATGGGTGATAGTACTAGCCTTTCAGGGAAATTATTCCACTGACTCTACAAATATTTTCGTGGGTGTAATTCACCTAATCTTGTAATTAGTTTGACATTTTTTATACGCAATTTGAAAGTTTGTGAAATACTAGTGCTTTACTACACAATGTACCAATGTACACTTACACGACTTCTCTCCAACTCTTGAAGCAATAGATTTATCAACCTGCGACTATTTCCAGGAAGAATAACAGTTTCCTTTCTCCTCGATGATCAATAAAAGACCGGGTCGACCCGTTTCATTATTTTCTCTCTAATTCGCCCGCGGTCTGCGAGTTTTGCTCGTTCTCCGATATCTCACACCTTACGACATCCTTCGTACAGAGCGCGATTCATCACAAAATGTCGAACACGATTTGTTCTCGCGTTGCCTGATCGATAAGCATCGATGTAGATCTAACTGAGCGTATCATTAAATCAATGTAATGGTTACTTTCCCTGATATCTACCGTTTTGATACGATGTTACGTGTCGGATCAAACGACTTTGACTGACAAAATAGCTGTATTTTATCCAAACTGACTAGACCCGAAGAGTATTTACGATAGATTTTATAAGCCATTTTTCAGAAAGCTCCTTAATTCATTCCGTAACATTATCTACCAACAAATTTCACGATCATTCGATCGCAATCGATATCGAATTGAACACGAGGCGAAAGGGACGATGCTTCGAGTGAAAACCAGTCTCTTGTCAAAACAATGATCTCTCGATTGTCACAAACACAAACAGACCGCGTCTCGAGTTTCTCCGTGCGTCAAGTGAGCATACGAGATGTATCTCGAGTGCATAGCGTTTTGGATCCATTAGCAGAGATCGCGTAGCGAAACGCTTAAAGCGTACGCTCGAGTGTTCCGACGAGTGCTTCCGCGTTTAATATTCAGAGAAACGATTTGTTCCTCTGCAGTCGCTTTTTTCCAACGTTTACATCATTAATGACGATGCTATTCGGTCGCATCTGTGGAAGCCGGATGCGTTCGTTGCATAACGTGAAGAAACATACGTCTACGAACGAAAGTACGTGGAGTTTTCCGTCGTTTCGCCAATGGAGAACGCTCTTCTCAGGCAATTACTCGTTTCAGCTCGTTTGGTAGACGGTTCTAATACAGAGGATCGTTGGAATTATCGTTTCGGGAAATATTCACGCAAAATTGACTAGTTACACGTTAGGTAAATTAGGCGTGTCGCGGAATTGTCTAGCATTTCTGGCATTAGCGACGCTCATGTAGATAACAGCAATGAAATTTCTCTTCCTTGTCTCTTCCTTGTCTCTTCCTCGTCTTTTCACTTTCTTAATTTCTTACGTTGCGAAGACACTTCAAGGTATCACTGACATTAAAATATTGCTAAGAAATAAATATTTGTTCGAATCTTATAATACTAGTTGCAAATAACAACATCTTCGATATTAGTTAGAAGTATTATTTCTGTGTACTTCCATGTGTGCATTTACGCTCCAATGATCTTGTTCTCGTAAGTTGTTCTTAACTATATCTATAGGTTGCAAATCTAATTTTTTATGCCACCATAAAGTAAACCGAAGTTTGTACGCTCGTAATAAAGCACGGGAGTCAAACGGTTAATTTACACGAGTATTTTTGTCACCGTACAGTGGAATGCTCCTATCTTACATGTACACACGACTGCACTTCAGATAGCTATTGTTACAACACGCCCACATCGTGCCCATGCAAAATATTATCTTCTCGCTTTTACTTTTCTGTCATGTGCTACTCGTGTATTAGTACCACCGTAAACCCGTCGTTTTCTCGTAAAACTATTTTTTCTCTCCGCGTTAGTGCCTCCAGACAATTAGAAAATTGAAGCGAGCAACGGTAATTACACGATGCAGAGAAATTTCCCTGCAAGCGTTTCTTAATTGGCAATGAAAACAAAGCTTCTATTGTATCGCATATTTAGAAAGGATTTTGAAAGGCTATGTTACACATTTTCTAATTTTCCGATAGAAAATTGAATCCTTCGCAAGATATACGGAAGGAAAAATTGCAACAAACTAAGTCGATGGGTTAAGAGTTTTTACTAATAGCGTGTGCAACGCAATGAAATTCAATTAACACGAACCCAAGTGAACAGATTTGTGCAAACAGGTTATGTTTCTGTGAGTTTTCGGTTCGCGTGTTGCAAACGCCGCAGGCGCCTAATTTCGACATCGGCGAAGATATGATGCACACTCGGGAACGCAATGCGTTCATTGCAATGTAGCTACTACTGCTTACACAACATCCATTCGCCTAAAATTCAACGTTCGACATTCTTCTATGGCATCGAAATCTACATCGTTGAAATTTTGATAGAAAATTCCTTTTAGCTTATATGCTAATCTTACACAAACCGTGAAAAGTACAGTGGCTATAAAAGATACTTGTACTGTTCGTCGTAATATCAGACGTTTTCAATCGTGTGAAAGTACTACTAAATGAAATTTAATATACTCAGTCCTGATTATTTGGTATGTATTGCGCTGTAATAAGAACAATGGTATATACATACTTCTTGCAGTCAGTGTAAATTGCTTCTAGGAACGCTATTGGTAATACACGCGACCGGTTTATTACAATAGAAAATTCATCAGCCTGGTTTTGTGAAGCGAAAAGACGAAAGAAATAGGAAACATCGTGTCGACTTGTGGAACGTGAACCGGGAGTCCTTTCAGAAAGGTGGCGACGGTGCAATTGTGAAACGTGTAGCGCGATAATCGAGGTCGACTGTTCAGAAAATTCGACGGAATGCGTTCTCTGAGAGCGAAACGACGCCACCGCGTGCACCGGAACGAGGAGAAACCTTCTATCGGCGTTACGGAATTCGTTGTTGTTCGTGGCCAACGAAGAAGAGAGAACAACTGAGAGTAATATAAATTTGATTCGTGTACCCGGAGAAAACTGTATAATGCACGTGTTACGATTTCAGAGAGTATCAGAAAAATATGCACGTGCTGCAAGAGAAAAGACTATTGCGATGTCTCGAAGCATTGTTCGGCACGCAAACATCTTGGCAGAAATCTGCAGATCGCCTCTTGATAACAGGGAATAATTATTGCGAGGATCAGATTTAAGATGATATTCTTGACCTCGAACGATATTCTCTCAGATTCACGGTAAATTATTTATTCGTTGCTCGTGCAACTGTTGCAACGTGTATTTCTAACGGAACAAAATATAGGTAACGGAAACGTTCCCTCGATGGCTAATGGTAGTGACTTGTATCACCATTAATAAAACTTCAAAATGTTTTATTTAACACGTTAAATATGGATATAGGAGCTATTGTAATGTAGCCACTATTGTACTACTAGTATGTTGCATATACGCTAAGTGTTCAAATCTTTCGTGTGCCAATATTACGACAGAGGCATCGTTCTGATTCAGAGGCTCTTATAGAATTGTGCGATCGAGTGAAAGCGAACATCCCCGATTGCGTTTTCATCCTGCGTGTGTCGCTCGTGCAATCCTCGTGTTGGACTTCGTCCTTGGCGCCGGGCCAATTATTGCGCGAAATGAGGGCCAAAGCTGTTGGACAACGAACGTCTTCGTAATTAGAAAGTGGAACGATTGCCTCGTCCTACCTATTGAATTTCTATCTCTGTGCTCCCAAATCCTCCAATAGTTGGTCGATATAGACTAAGATAACGTTATTTCAGTTAATAGGATAAGGCTAAGCAATTTGCTTTGTAATTTGCTAAATTCGATCGCTGCTATTGTATTAAACGTTAACAGTCTCGTATACGCAACAATTTTCGTAATTCTGCGCAAAATTCAAAGTCAAACGTTAAGATGTTGAAACTTAGTTGACTTAGCCGAGTGAGAGACTCGAGTAGCTTAGTTACTCAAATATCTTACTATATATTCCAACGTACACTTTCCCTTTCATATCGATGTTATCTTATCGTGACTGGTCGAGCCGCTCCATTGTAGGGCAGTCTAGCATCCGGCAACATCTATTTACCTTCATCTCGTATAACGCGAGAAGATTTGCTGGCTACTGGCAATTTCGATTTTCGTTTAGAGTTCGGTTACATGATAATATTACGTCAGTAGCAACGGAGGCAGCGCGTGAAAAGGGTGAACTAGTTCGCAGAGAACAAGAAAGGAAGGGATACTTCCGACCGCGTACGCGGTTACGGTTCGACAGTTACCGGTGAAAAGCACGAAGAAACGTTTCTCCATCGGTTCCGCACCTTTCCAAGGCGGAAAAATCGCCACCATTCACCAGGGGGTTTTTAAAAAATAAAAGACCACCAGCGAAATGATAGCTCTTCTCTCCTTTCCAATCCGTTCCCCGGACCACTTTCGCCCTGCAGGAAATATATAACGAGCTAAATGTTTCTGACTTGAAAGTTATTTATTCTTTCTGTGCAACTAATTATCAAATTATTGAAAAATTGAGTATCGGAAAAGTTTCATGTTTTCAGTCATTCGTGCAGGAAGTAGTGTTTTGTTTGTATTATGTTATAGATATTATGAGAGAAGTGTAGAAATCAGGAATCAATTTTATGAAATCGAAATCGAAATCTATGTAATAATATTCCTGAACGTAATCTAAGAATTTAATATCTATAAAAGTTATTTATTCTTCCGATATAATTAAATATCAAATGCTCGAGAAACTAAAGATCAAGGAGATTTTACATTTTTTAATCGTTTACGCAGAAATAGCGTTTTTCTTTTTTGTATTTTGCCATGGATACTATACAAAAAGCGTACAAAATCGGGAAACAATCCTACTCACGATATCGAAAGCTATGTACGCAGTTCCTGAATCGAATTTAGTGATTTACAAGCGGCCACGATCGCAGTTACCGCTTGGCGACGAGGAAAAACAAAAGCCTAATACAATAAAACGATGAAATCGACCTTTCAGCCGTATGACTAATCGACCACGATATACCGAGCGCGATTTATTTCGACCCATGAATCGTTTACGTGCAATCGATGGATTCCGTTTTTTTTTTTTTTTTTCGAATATTAATGGCCGTCGATTTATTTGTTGCTGTTTTTAAACGGTATTGGAAATCAGAAAAATAGGAGAAATGACATCGTTTAGGACGAGAAAGGATTTCAAAACTCTTTGCGTCAAAGAGGCTGCTCGGAAATAGCACATTCGTGCAACCTGTTTCACATTAATCTCATACGTCGACGTGACCAATATTTCTTCTGGCGGCTCGAAAATGATTTATAGAGCTTTTTCGTCACACCTCGTAACGACACGACGTAACGTTGATTTTCCAACGTTTCTACTTCCTCGAGCAATCAATTCACGCATAAGTAATATTCCTTGATAATATGGAAATATTATCACGATCGAATATCAAAAAAAGAAAAACCATGTCTCTGAGGAACGCAAACCGCGGAATGTGTATGTAAAAACATTTTCTATCGCAACACGTCTAAAATCAATTTAAGATACCATAATTGTACGAATCGTTTCTTGTTCACGCACTAGATCCCCCGAAATTGATCAAAAATATCTCCGTATCCGACTAGCTGCGTTACTCTCACCAACTACTTTCGACATACGTACATAAGAAAAAAAAATATACCCTGAGAAAACCTTTTGCATTCGTTGCAATTCTTATTCGATACTCGAGCCGAACGCTCGTGGAAACGTCAATGTCGCTGTCGATTACTTGACGGTTAGATTAGAAAGCGAGAACGCACACCTATGACCGGTGTTAAGAGGGCAACCGATTCACCGCGATCAGGGAAACTGATTTCGAATCGTTAATCGCGTTCACTAGTTATCCAATGAATTCAAACTCCAGTTGTTAGTTGAAATATAGCTGGAGATCAGTTAATGCCACTAAGAACCTCCCATTTTCACGTTGCTAAACGTAATATACGTTCACTAATGCGTTTTGCATAACCAGTACTTCTCGTCTTAGGGCAATTAACGTGTAATAAGTTCTTTAGAAATCAGAGTCTCGTGATAGCGAGATATTTATACGAAATCGAAAACATCTAGAGAGTCAAGTGTCGCGATAATTTCTTGTTAGTTGTTCGCCAAGTAAGGATTAATATCCCCACCAATGATTTCGCAAGTCGCTATCTAATTCCGATCGCGTGACTAGGATCAGTAACCGTTTTCATTTCAGACAAGGGTTAATGACGTTTTTCGTGCGTGACTGCATTGGACAGGGCTCTTATGCAAAAAGTGCATAAAAGAGAAATTAAGCGATGTCGTTTGCAGTGTTATTTTACAATGCTTGTTTGAATTTTCGAGCGCACTTAAGCGATTTCCGCGGCTGAAACGAATTACTCTTATTGTTCTGGTCTGATCTTAAAAGTTTTCTCTTAGTTTCTTCGATCGATATTATTCATTACGTTACGCAACAATCGATGAAGTCTAAGACTTTGCCCATAAATTATAGTTTTAAAACGATTATTAGAATTTCTATCAAATTTCTATCAAATATCTTTCGGATAGTAATCGTACGATTGGATCGATCGGATGTTAATCGTACTCCTGACACACAGACTGGTGATTCGTTACGCAATGACAGAGCAACCCGGCAAGAAGCAGACGTTAGTTGAGGCAAACGTTACATCAGCCCGGGGCAAGGACGTGGACCTGTCTCGCCGACGGCTACGATCTCGTGAATGAACCCAAGTCGGGTTTACGGATTTCCTTTACTCGCGTCTCCATGTTCGTTCAACTTCTTCCTATTCACTCTTGTCTCGACGAATAAAACGTCTATTCGGTTCCAAACTGGGAGGCGCTAATTAACCAAGCATAATCCACTCGTATGAGACGGATGATTACTTTCTCTTCGAAGAGCAGAGTGACGAAAGCGATAATAACGCGGTGAAGAAGAACGTGTGCAAAGTATTTGAATAAATGTACAACCTACTTTCACGATATGTGACTCCAATGGGATCATCCAAGGCAACGAGGGCTCGCGATTGCAGTAAATTCCTTGCAACTACTATAAGTCATTATAAGTGTCATAAAAGTGATTCAGCTGACCTCAATTAGGATGTGCTGTTAATGCTACCGCGATTTCTTCTACATGTTCTAATTATATAGAGACGATAAATAAGCATGCTGATAATCAGGTTTACGAGGATTCTAAGCAGTAGTTCGCGAGACGAGTCGCAGTTCCAGAAAAAGAGGATGTAGAAAGTTCGGCCACAACAAGCGAATCTCGTGGTGTGCATCTTTACACGCGGTTACGACGAAGACGATCAGGGTGTCTTCTCGCTCTCTCGCCTTTCTAATAGCGGATCTTATCTTATCACGAGCTGGATATTCGAGGCAATAGTTGACCTACTTGAATTTTAAATTGATCCTTCGACGCAGAAATACGATTTCTGCACGGTCAATGATTTCAAATCACTAAACAACCGTAGAAAGTTTGTACGTGAAAGGTTCGCCAAGATGCTGAGCCACTTCTGGTAAGACAATATTTACGAAAAGTTTGAAAACGCCGCGCAAAAACCATATCAATATCGTACAGGCGAGATTGATGGCCTACCAAAATTCTGCTTTAACATAAACCGATCGATATTCCACGATAAAATTCATACTATTATTGAAAGAAGAGTCTGATCGTAAATATCTGTTCTCACTTGCAACACCGTCATCCTGCGTGAACCCCTCGTCGATCCTCAATCCGTCCGACTACCGTGCTCGATGGTACCCAGCCAAACACCTCATTTCCCCAGGAACCGGAAAGAGGACTGAATCACGTTCGCGTTAACCAATCAAACGAGTCATGTGCCAAACTGGACACAATCACGAAAGCTTTTCTGTCCGATCGCGAGAGTAACAATGATCGATCGAACGAACGAACGAGCACAGGGAGCGCGAGTTAGTTCACTATAAAAGCGCGCGATCTAGTCCCGCGAAAGTCTCTCCCACCGGTACTACCGCCCCCTCCAATTAATCGCGGCACACGGGCCAACTCTGAGGAAAACTTCCCTTTCCCATTGCCACGAATCTCTTCCGTGCGCGTGTACACTGTACACGACTCTCTTCCACTCCTTAAGCTTACGCCCACGAGCGCGAATATTACTTACGATCCTCATGGTTCTTCGATTTTGTTCACAATCCTTCGATTTTGTGTAGAAGAATAGGTCTGCTCGGAGCGGTCACGTGGCGACTGGGTTGTCGCTAAATGGACTACACGCTGGACGAGCCAGAAAGCAACTGTAGTCTCAAGCTTGCGTTGACTCGTCGATTCTACAGGCACGCTGATATTCACCAGCTTCCACTGCAGGGCACGTTCGTTGCTCGATAGCTGGAAGAGAACAGTACGCTTGTTCCAGAGCCTTCCTACCTTGTTGGAAGCTCGATAAAGCTAGACTCGCGAGCCTGAGCAGAGGAAACGGTGCCGATAAAAGGTGGATCGTAGGTGTATACCGCGCGCTTGCCGTACCGGGAACGTTTGACACGAAGTGGGGGCTGTTCCTGGGACTTATATGTCGCCGCTGGAGGCCACCGTGCCTCTTTAATCCCTGCCCCCCTTGGGTCCGAGCCCCTCTAAACGGACCCTTGACGATGGTCAAGGTGACCCCTGCCTCGGGGGACACTACGTGACCGATCGCCAAGCTCCACCGCTCGCAATCGCTTGGGGGGAAACGACGCGACGCGCGACTCCTCATCGATTCTACATCTTGCGCGTGCTTCTTGCTTTATCTTTGGCAACGGTTACTCGTAGAGTCTTGGGCATCGATCGTTTTCAGTTTTAGAACTATTGTAGTACGTTTAACGCAATGGTATAGATTTAAAATGCGTTGTGCTAATTTTCATTACAAACCAAGAAAAAAAGGTCGAAAAGTGCGACCTTTGCTTTTTTCTTCGCGATTCCGGTCATTCGCTTGCTTCGATATTAAAAAAGTTATTCAGTTTCAAACTGTTTTGCAACAATTTTAGAAATCTCTTTACATAGCTATACATGTGTATAAAGTTTTAACTGTGCCACGTTCTTTCGGTCATGTATGATCAGATAATTCGATTATATAGTTCTTCCCTACTCCTCGACAAAATATAAAACAATTTCTTAAGCACGATCTAGCTAGACTCGATTTTATGTTGAACATTTTGTTAACTTAAAGAAATCTTCGAAATCATAAAATGTTGTGGGTCACCGAATTAATCGCGTTATACAAGGGCGGTAATTATTTTTTGGTGGTATTATAGAAGCACCACTTTATACAGGATTCCTGAAGGTGTTAAAACTTGTGAATCATTCTAAAAAGAACAACGCAGTTATTCATTCTTCTGCTAGATCGATACTACATCCTTTGCAATTCCTCTGATACCTTCCAATTATCAAATAAATCTCCATTGTCGCGCATTCATCCGCCTAATGAATTCCACGTGCCGTCAAGCATCCAGCACAAAAAAAGCTGCCTGTAACGTCTTCGAGCCTCGAGGGCAGACGACTGCCGTTGCAAAATTACCGTCGATTACCTACGCGATCTCAATTAAAGCGTCATCCGCGACATATCCCGATGACGATTCTATACGATTACAGCGTCGTGATCGGAATCCGGATCCGTGCACCCGCTTAATGACGTCACGCGTCGTTGCAAGAGCCGCATGGTCTTGTCTGCAACGAGATTTTAATCGCAATCGACGTTGTTCCAGCCGAAAGTAGCATGGAATCGCGGCAAAAATTATGCTTGCATTCACGATGGCGTTTTCTCGGTCTAGACGGACCGATTTATCACGATGTCGCTCTTCTTCAATGTGGTTCGTCACAGCCGTTGAAAAAAAACCTCCGAGATTCGTGCTGACGCGACAATCCGCGTGATAAAAGTGAAGAATAGAGGCCTCTTCAATGGGGAACGTGTCCTTTTTTTTCTTCCCCCGATCGCGTCTGGGATCTGGCAGAGTATTCTAAGAGAAATCTTTTTTCGACTCATTTCGAAAAATCGTCCCATTATATTATACAGAACGTTTCAGACGATCTTTTGTTAAATAAGTGATTAAAAAATGAATAACGCGTGTACCCGAATTATACATATATATGATTTTAATACAAGAATGTTTCATCAGCAAGGAGGTTAAAAAATGGCCATTTTTTAACACCTTCCTTTGCAAATTAATAATAAATTAACAATTACTTATTATTATCGATATAAAGTTACATTTAAATTGTTTATTAAAAAACTTATGTTTCTTTTTTCGTGTCACTTTAGAAGAATCTTCTTTATCTAACTCACAGTTAAAAAATTCAATAATCTGAAACAAATATGTTTTTAACCCTTATGTCTTGACATTCTGTAGTTCCACTTATGATAATATACTTAGAACCCGACCAAGACATATAATTATTAGTTTTTTTCTAATTCTTTGAAGTACTATAAAATGGTGTCAGCAGTCAAAGACATCATATTTAATTACGTAAAGAGGAAGTTTCCTCGTATGCATGCGTTTGCCGTTTCTTTTTCTTAGCAATTGTTTTATACATTCTATACGAGTGAGGTAAACGATAGAAACAAAAACTATATGGATTATTTGAATTTCATGTTTCTTGGAAGTATCGTTATTTGCCGATACCACTTTGTATATTTACATCCTACTGCTCGTTAAAACACATTGTTTATTCTCACAGTAGATTGATTTGATAGATTTATAAAACAAATATTACTTAAAATGTTTCAGGATATCCAATATAATGATTAGAATAAAATAATAAATTGAAACGAAACTAAAGAATAAGCCCATTGTAGATCTTTTGTCCCTCATTTTGTGATTTAATTTCATTCTGCCAAAATTAAGCAAATCTCCGATTATTCATGACCGAAAATGTATTTAGATAAATCGTCTGTCATTTTCTTATACAAGATCATTCCCCAACATCCTCGATGACCTCAGTTTTTATCAAACAAACGAATAACGCAAAGAAGATAATTAGCCTCGACAATCTGGTCGAAAGGAGTCCGCAAAGTTCCCAGAAGTTCGCATAATTTCCGGCGATGAATCTCGGGCGGGGAATAAATCGGTGTCATCCGCGGGCGATTATCAAAGATGCTCGAGGATTCCGCAAGAAGCTATTTCGCTTCTTTCCCGCGCGTAACAACGCGCTTCGAAGCAAGGCCGAGCATCTGCGTGCGTGTCTCTATGTGAAAATTCAATCGTCGCGTCGATTCAAGGGAATCATTTCCCTTTTGGTACGATGAGGTTACTTTTGAAAGTATTCGAGTTTTACCACGAGAAGAAATGTTTCTTCGTAAAATAAGGAACATATGTAAAGTGGGGCAAGGTTTTTCAACTGTACTGATTTACTAAGGAACATGTCGAAGAAAGATAGTGGACCGTAATCATGTGATCAAGGTAGGGTTGTATCATTATCCTGGCAACTGCTGGGTATTAACTATAATTATCCTTGACAGCGCAGGATTATCTCGGACTTGGTATCTCAAAATAACGCTTGAATTTGTATCGATATTTTTCTATTAGATATTATCCAACAGAGGAGTTATGTCTTTTCTATTTTACCTCGAAATTACTAACTTGATCTTGCAGAAACCATATAACAGTAATTTCTTGGTTTATCAAGACTTAACACAATTTTGACTAAAGTTTCACCAGGAAGGGTTAATAATCGTGCTACGTGCAACTGGTCGCGTGGATGGTTTCTTAACCTTCGTCAAAAATGGAACCGTTAACCTTAACCCGATAATTAGTGGGCTTTGAGCCGAGACACAAAGCAAGGAAACGGTCAGTGCTTTCCAATACCATGGGCACTGGAGGAAGGTTAGTCCTTGAGATTAACCAGCCAGAATCTCCTAAAATTGGTTCACCTCTCGAGGTCAAAAAATACCACACCATGAAACGTGTCGTTCAGTGTATTTTCTCACGTTTGTTCCAACGTTTTTCACGGTCATTGATCTTCAAAAATTCTCGATCGAGGTAGACATTTTTTGTTCTACAGCAGAGCAGTTTTGCAACAAAACGTATTGGGGGAAAGTTTGCCATTCAAGGCGATTAATCTTCCAGAAAACGATAAAAAGGGTAAAGATTCTCTTTTTTGTGTGATTTATTTTGCAGCGCGAATACGACGTGTATTTCTACGAGGCTACGATGGAATCTTGTAACATCGAAGGAAACGGTTTGTTATTACATTCAACAGGAATTTAGATCAACCGAGGGATCAGTAGGATCACGTGAGTAATTTAGTCTCTCGAACCTGTTTCCCGGTAATTGCACGCATACCGTTCACTCTTTTCACCACGCACACTCCCCATTACCTGTACCATTTCAGCTCGCAAACTTGTTTTCACTTACAACAGTTAAGTAGCCAAACTTTTCCGTTATTATCAAATTCGATTACTCTCAAAATCTCAATAAATTGCACAACGTACTTCAACGACCATAAAACGAGAATTTATGAGCAATTGATAATAATCCAAAATAAATAGCCTACCGAACCTTTTCATTATATTTAATCAATCTTATCTCTATCTTTTTGCCAATGTTGAAACTACTGCACCGAAAGAGTATGCCTTCTTGAGTGCAATTACCGGCTACACGACCCAAATTGATCGAGTTATATCGATTACGTGTTACACCATGTAATATCAAGCCAGAATTGAAAGTCGATTGTGGGAGAAATTGCACGCGAGCGCTTCAAGTTCCCGACTTTTTCTATGAAACACGTGCCACATATTGGTAAAGGTATAATCAAAAGTATATTACACGAGTCATTGAATAGTATAGCGTGTAATCAGCATGATTGTGTTATTTTCGATGGTCAATATCGTTAACGAAGCGTTGTAAGCGCTCGATTCAGAGGCAGCGGACCTTGATGGACCCTAAATAGCCCGCTGTCCTTCGTTGCATTTCGATATTCGATCTCGTTTCGTTTCCCAGTTATTAAACTGGCTTATTTAATCGAGCGGAAGAGACAGAAATAGAAGGAGAGAGAAATCGAGCAAGGAGGAAGGAAAAAAGGAGGAAAAAATAAAAGAACAAAGGCCGGCGATGGACTGTGCAATTAATGTGAAACGTATCGTCGTAAAATTGGAAAACTAATTGTATAGACTGTCGCTAAGGATCCTTATGAAAGTCTAACGAACGTTTAGTCATTGGACGAACGAGGAAAACCAACCGCCGACAGCGCGATGTTACGACAATGATCCCGTGGCCTTAATTAATGCCCTGCTGATGCTCAATCTAATCGACTCGTCAGCGCCACGCGACATCATTTACATTGTACTTAATTATGCTGATGGATACGCAGTTGAATATTTTTAATGTTTCGAGAAACCACGTTTCCTTTCTCTTTTCTGATTTTGTTGTCGCAAGTCTTTAATTTACCAGATTTCACGATTAGTGTGAGGAAAGGAAACTTCTCTTTTATTTTATTAACTTATGCCACTGCTTATCTGCAGTCCTTGAATTTTTATTTCTTAATCTCGCTGTTGTTTTAGCATAGAAAGAAACATTAATTAATAAAAAAAAACAGCAACGAAAGATTAATTAGCTCGGCTAACTCAAGTAATTTAGCCGATCTCGTGTATCTAACCTTTCTATTTACGTACAGCCTTAAGTTGTCGTGTCAAATTGAAGCAATTATCCACAGTACAGAATAATATTCATAGCAGTGGAGTTTTAACCGTGCAGTCGTCCTCGCGGTGACATCGTCGATAGACTGATTCACTTAAAACACGCTATCATTGACCAAATGTTTTTTCCACGGCATTAAATCATCATCGATCGAAGGTACAGAAACGAGGATCGATTAATCGTGTAATTACAATTAATTGGATCAAGACCTCCACGAAGCAAACATCATTTGCGTCTGATAGTCACGCGGAAGAGTGACTTGAAATTTCCAGGCCATGCAGAAGGCGAGCAGGGACACCTTGTACTCTAATTTCATACGACAGCAAGGTACTCTATATGTCTCGACTTTAAATGCAAACTTCGGATTTCAAACGATCTAATTAGTCGAGAATTGGAGATCGCTCGGAATAATATTCTCGTAGGTTCTCCTTAAACACTCGTTCGTCTTTCACCGATGCAAAAATCGAATCAAATTTTCAACTTTGATTTCGAATTAAACCAACTTGCGGAGGTCCATTCACTGTACGAATGTTCGAATCGAAAGAAAGTGATGTGGAATGGATTTAAGATCGAAAATACAACTGAACCTCTACCGGCCATGAACTGTACTGGCTCTGCTGGTCCTTGATCCGTCAAATTCGTCTCGTTGTAATTTATAGAAACGTTCGCTCGTGTTCCGGAACCGTGACGCGTCACGTCCAGTACTTGTACATGAATAAACCTTCTGTACCAGTTACGAATAGTACGATGAATCAGAAACGGCAACACCTTCGTATTTGCGTCAGGAAATGCAGAAAAAATAAAGTATTTCGTAGAATTTCGAATGTACGATCAGGTTATACTTACTTTCATAACTAGTTCAAAAAATTGGATGACTATTATTACCCTCTTGAAGTGCCTGTCAATAAAGATTAATTACAAGACACATTACGCTTCACCGAATTATCGAATTTAGCTTGAAACGTCCTTCTTTCCATAATGTACCATAGTGTACGTAGACGTACTATAATGTTCTTGTTAATCAGCAGATAAATTACATAAAGGAACATATTTACAGAGATAATATCCATTTACATCTATAACCATAACCAAATTATGAACAAATTTCCAATTTTACCTACTGAATGTAATAAAATGCTGAAGCGTATAGTGCTCGGACCATAAAAAAATAATCTTAGCGTCGTCTTTGAACTGTTGCATTCTATTTTCGTTAGTTTACGTTGGTTACGCAATTTATTGCAGAAACTAAATTGTTATAGATCCTTGGAATCTTAAGTATGTAGGTGTACAGACAGTTTCGCACAGATCTCTCTTATCTTAACGGATCAAGACGCGACATTAAGTTCGCGAAATTCACCGACTTCTCGTATAGTAACCGGAAGTGACCGTTTCGTGGGCATCCGTTGCAGACGAATTCAGCTCATGGACATTCGATGCGCGTGACGCAGCGAATAAATTACCGGTCTGTTACTCGGAAGGCGGTGCAACCCACCGAAGACGCAATTAGCAATACGAATGCACCTTTTATGAGGTCGCCGCGTTGCCTTCGCGCGACGGGCTCGTTAGTCCATTTTTCCTTTTCCTTCGTGCCTCTTCCAGGGAAGCTTTCGGTCTCCTTAACCTTCAACGCTGACTTTTTTCATCTACTATAATGATTTTACTGCGACAACAGATCTCATTGGAATATTCATTGCTTCCTCCTTTCAAGACTAGCAGACTTCGTGCAGGAAAGATTAACAGAAAATAACATACATTTGAAGAAGAATGGAAGATGGAAAAGTGAGAGATCGAGAAAATTGGATATTAGATTTAGTATACCTATAGTTATATTTAGATTATCCTGGACTGAAGCTCGACTTTTCGTTCGCTACAATAATTTTATTGCAATAAGAAGCCTTGTAGGAATACCGACTGCTGCCTTCTTTCGAAAAGAAAAAGCCTTACATGAAATTATCAAAAAAATAATAATTCACCAAAGGTGAAAAAACGAAGGATCAATACAATTCGATACTGGATTTACCGGTTATATTTAAATTATTCTGCAAGCTTAGATATTATACATGATGGAATTTTATTACTCGGAGAGTTGGAACACGAGGGAGCTGGTCCTGGCGCAAGGACGTCGTTCCAGTGTAACAAACTAATTTCCTACTCGTTAGTCGCTCGGAACGACATCGAGAAAAAACTACTTCGTATCCAGGAGCAACGATACTAGATATTGAATAGAAAATAGAAATTTTTAGGCACCTAAGATAAACAGAATGTAAATGGCACATATTCAGATCTTCCGAATACAACTAAAGGAACAAAAACTAAAGTAAAGTAAAAAAATAAAGTAAAGTAAAGTAAAAAAATAAAGTAAAGTAAAAAAATAAAGATCTGTTCCACCCTCTGAAAGACTCTGAATATTATAACTACGTAAATACTTTACTTTAAATATTTTGTACATTGCTACACATTAAACGCATTTCTTAGATTTCTTTAAATACATTAACACTCACAGTTTACTACTGAAGAATATTACTTTTAAATAATAACATCGACTATGAGCCCACGGGTAGGTCGAGTTAGCTACAATCTAAATTGAGTTAACCTGATTCTCAGCTGTTATACGACCGTGTTTTCATACCGTACGAAACACGTGCATCCACAGTAACCCATTGACTTTCTAAGCAACCAGATCCTCGATCTTTATCCGTAAATCAAACGAAGAATCCATGGGTGTTCTGTTGAACAAACATGATCTTCCCGAGGTCTATAGAACATATCAATGAAAAATAGTTCGCAAATTTTCATCAGACGAGGAAGGTTTATGGCATACAAATTGCGGAACAAGCCGTAAAGGACGGTGAAAAATGACGCGGCTTAATTTACTATAAGCATTAAATCAAAGTCCACTTTGGAAAGGGAGCTATCTCGTTGAGTTTATTTGATTTATCGTACGAGCCTTTTAATTCCCACATATAATATATTACAAACTTGCATGCATAGTGTAGGAAATTTTCATCAATTACGAATATGTTGCCTTTATATTATTTCGTTTTCTTTGATTACAATATTTTACGATTTACTGTATTTTGACATTTTTTAATTGTTTTCGTAATAAATATGAAATAAAACTTTCGCCAGAACGTTATTAAAGAACTAGTAATAGCCCACAACTGAAAACGAAAATAGAATATTGCAATAACAAAAACGGCCAAAGCGTTACACGCTGACGCTTCGTATTGCAGAAACTTTTACACGTCGAGTCGTTCCGGTCGATGAAATAATCTGCTCGAGAAAATTGAGAGACTAACGCAGTCGTCAAAAATTTGCGTAACCGCAAATTCCATTAGGTATGTGTTCTAACTTTGATTGAACCATTGCGAAATGCACACGCAGATCGTTGCAATAAAAGCCTACGAGCGATTATCTGCAATTTCGCCTTCGTCTAATGAATACCCTGTCAGAACCAACGACTTCACGGCTTCGTTTAATCGATTTGCGGTATGGATGCAATTGTAATAGAAATTTACATAAACGGCGCGAAGTTGAATTCCGAGTACTTTCAAAATGGCAATGTAGATGCTTTGAAAGTAGCAACACGAATGCTGGTATTTAGTTAGTAAGCGCTGGTAAAGCAGATGCCTCTCTTAACTTGAATATTTCTTTATGTTTTGAAGGTAAAGAAGAACTATAATTCATTTCCAACGTTACTGATTCGGCAGAGAATAAGATTTCAACGCTAACAAAGGTTAGGACTAATCGTAAACTTAGGCTACAGACTTAGGCCATCGATTAACTACAGGCATTGACTAAATATGTAGATATATACAGAAATTCTGTATCTCATCGATCCTTCGCTTGATTTGTGACACAGATTCTGGAGTACCGACATGGAAAAAATCAGTGTTTCTTACGCCCTCTGTCATTTTCTACGGCAAGCGACCTAATAAATTAACACTAACTAATCAACAAAACTATAATCGCGATTGCAATCAATCAGCTCTTATTATTTCTTACCCGATTCATAATTGTATCATATACAGGGTGGTTGGTAACTGGTGGTACAAGCGGAAAGGATGTGATTCTACGCGAAAAAAGAAGTCGAAAATATAGAAGTTTGGATGAAGTTATTTAGTTCTAGAATAGTCCATTCTTATTCATACTTTACTAAGTACCAAAAGTACTTACTGTTAATTAATTAATTAATTTGAAGTGCACATGGACAGTCAGTCCATTCGTTACTCAAACAGCAGTGACCGTTGCCCATTCGCACGTGCGTGCTCGAGTAATAAACGTTCGTTCCGAGCCCATTCGCGACCGCGACCACGACCGCGAAATTCAAAAAATCGTTAAGTAAAACCAGAAGGATTTTGGGCATTTTGCAAGCGCAACTCTATTACTTAATAAAACGCGATCATTCATTGTCGCAACGCTAATTCTTAAACTGAATTCTATGGAAATTACCATTTATTATATAAAAAAACTACTTCAAATATTATGATATTCCAACTTATAATACTATATAATTAATTAAGAACTAACATTTTTATAATCTAATTTTAAACAATATAAAGCTGGATAAATTCTTATACGTATAATTCTCAAAGAAGATCTAAGAATTCATAATAAAAATTGCAAAAGACAATCGCGATATCATAATTCGCAACTCTAAAGCAAGCACGATTATCATTTTATCGCAACTCTAATTCAAACCGTAATCATTCTCTCGCGACACTAATAAAAAATATCGCGATTTGTCCAATGGGATGATGAGACGGTATATACATCGGCCAAAGAAAAAAAATACTACTACTACTACTACAAATACTAAAAGCGAGCATAGTGACAAAGTAGTAACAAGAATGACTTCCATGCTGTGGATGATCCAGAGGATGGGGAGTCATTGGTAGTTGCCCTCTTCTATGGCAGTTTGCCGGGCCTCTTCGGCTTATAGCCTCTTCATTCTTTGGGTGCAATGCCCGCTGAAACTTAAATCTAAGCTCGTCTTTATAATCGCAAACAAAAATAAGACTTATAATGGTAAACTAAAAATATAAACCGAGGAAGCTGATTTAAGTGCACATGGACTGACCAACGATCACTTGTTGTTGTTGAGCATGTGCGTGCTCGAGCAATATAAACGTCCGCTTCGAGCTTACTCGCGTCCGTGTCCGCGAAAAATCAATAGACAAAATCAGAGACGAGAGCATGCTCTATTCGTACCAGTTTCATCGTCGAATTTTCAAATTAGGTCTCCAAAAACAGGTTGGTCACACGAAAACGCGCCTACCCGACCAGAGACTGTGCCAACCCGTCCGGCCCTACCTACTTATAATTAGCGGACACACCAGACAGTATACTACCTATCCCACCCAGCCCTATATTTAAAAAATGGTAAAACAAGCACATCAACACACTCGCTCCACGCTTCTCACACATAACATCCAGGCGCAAGAGCCTACACTAGAGAGAACGTCCCAGAACGCCTCCGACACCAGAGCTTGACATACAACATGCACACTCTAATTTACGTACCATTTGCCTGAAATCGACTGACGAAGGCTAGTGACCATTGCGCAAAACGTGATAAGATACGTCTAAAGAAATTATATCGTTAAAATAAATGTAAGTAGACTTGGAATTATGATTGTAATTGACAGAAATATTAACACAGTGATTATACTTAGTCGTGTACGTGATATTATCACAAATTGTGATTTTATTGATTGTTGTAGCGAATGAAAAAAACGACGCAATTCCACAGCCTAATCACGCACACGTACACACACAATGTGGAATATACGTCGTGCTCGATACAGTAACATATCGTCAGTCGCTGAGAAATTTTTACATTAATTATGGTCATCGTGCCCAATGTCTTTCTCCCATTCAAGTAGCACCTGGGCACGTGAATAAGATCCTGACAATGGGCACAAAAAGAGTTAAATCTGAAAATCCTGATCTAAAAATATGATTAGTTTGTCTAATTTATATTTAACGGACTAATACTCTCTGCTTTTATATTTTATTACTTTGTTTCAGATTATAATAATCCTACTTTGTTAATTTAATAAATCACTGAAATTTTAATATTACAAAAAAAGTAGCATTAATTGAAAAAAGACCAAGACTCGATAAAATGGAATAATTGTTAAAATGGTTAAATCTAAATGTATTACTAAGATAGAAATAATCTCAGGCGATCTCTTCCTCAAAGCACTTTTTCAAAAATACAGAAGTAGCGTTCAAAATTATTGCTTCGAGTCAAAAATCTGCCTAACGTGAAGTTTCTTCTTGCACATAAAACTTTACACATTCTTGCACGAAAAAAATGAATTTTAACTCATATTTTAAACTCTATCTGAAGTCAAATAAACGAATGTGACTTAATATTGTCACGAAAGAGAAAATTAAATTCAACATTATTTATTGTATCGTGTATTGCCTGTATCGTCATTATCCTTGAGTGACAATTGCAGCTTTCATAGCAACGAAATCGGAGGGTAACCGATTTCTCCACTACAAAATGCTCAAACGAGATCACTTCGATATCTCTTGTTTATACTAAAATTCACTGCTTAAGATCGACTATACTTGTGTCATACAGACATATTCGTGTAGATATTTGCCTTTTCAAATATTCTCACTCAATACTAATATACATATTTATAAGTACCATGAATTTATTTTCAAATGTGTATGCTTAAATCAACTATTAAAAAACTAATTATTATAATCGCGATGTGCAAGAAGACCTATCCTAATAAATTTAAAAAAAGAATGTTACTACTCACGGGTATAAAAAATACCCGCGATCACTATGCTCGCAAAAAATTCTACGTAATACAACCAGTCATGTGTGCCGATTCGGACCTTTCATCCTACGACATGATTGAGTGACCGGAGGAACAGAAATGCATGCGACTCGCCGTTCGAAGCGAAGAACCAGAGGACGTTACCATGGATGCTCCGCTATCCCAGCGGATATTATCAGGGAAACTAATATCATGCAGGAACCGTTGAAAATCCAACGGTGGAAATAGAGGTTCTGAAAAGCCTGTTACAAAACAAAACACGATGAGTGATTGCTGATTATTTGAAAAGTTGAAGATAAAGAAAAATGGAAGTTTATTAAATTCGTAACTTTAGTAATAATAAAGATTGAAATTCTAATAAAATTCGATAAATATATAAACTAAAACTCTAATACAAAATTTTCAAATCTACACATTAAGAATTTAATGATTTCTAAAATATGTTAGACGTTTGTTTTATAATGCCATGCTGAAACATTAACAATCTTTTAATCTTAATGAAAGAACAACCTGAGAAGACCCTAACCTTCCAAATTTTCTTCTTAATCGATAGTATTCAAAGCAAAATATACAGAATAGACAATCGAAATACGATATGTGAAGATACTTACATTCTTGGCTTTTGAGCCACCGTTCAATCGGTCCCAAAGAAGATGAACAAGTTGAAGGTGTATCTGTAACAAAACATAAAATACAGTTAACATCGTTAATGAGTAATAACAAACTTGGAACTTTTGGAGCATTTATAGCTTTTTAAATTACCAATCGTTTTTATTTTCTAATTAGCAATAATTCAAACAAAATATAGAAAATTGAACAAATTGAAATACAATGCGTAAAAGTATTTACGTTTTTGAGCTCCCGGGGAGGCTTTATCCTCTTGAGACTCTAATATCGAAACGAATGTTCAAAAAAATATATATATATAAAAAGAAAAATAAAAGACTACATTACCGCGACCGCTTAAATTACAACCGGCGAACAAAAACTTTATTACTTTCGCGTATGATTATGCGATTGAATTTAATAAAAACTATCGTTTGAAAATATTGAAAAATACTTTTGCGTAGCAAACACTGACTATACAAACCCCATTGCGCGCAGTCCCAAATATTCTCTGAAAATAGAGTTGTGTAATGGCGGACTGGTGTAAAAGAATCGAAATATCGTTTCGATATTTTTCTTCTTTTCTCTATCGAACGTTTATTTAGAAAATACTGCTATCTTCTTTACATTAAAAAAATTATTATTAAAAGATTGGAACAAGTATGAAAAATAGTTAAAAATTATGAGATATTTCTCGATATCGAACAAATGTTTACGAATACCGTGAATGCAGTGCAATCGTTTGCAAGAATTATACTGTGAATGTTCGTTACTAGAATATGAAATATACACTCCACTAATACACTATAATCGCGTGTTATAAATATTTCAAAATATTTGCAAGAATCCAAAAAAAGAATACTACAGAAACGCGCGCGAAACCTTGCTGTGAAGCATTTGAGCCTACTAGCGCGCCACCTCTATTAAAAAGATATAAGCTACGAATTTGCAAGTATATGACGTTAACTGTAAGCAAATTCACATAATATAGCAAAATAATTTGAATTCGATATGTGAATATAACCATGCCTATCGAAATAAGTTAAAACTATTTTTATTAAGATTTCTATGTTTCAAAAGCGTCTATACGAAGCTATCGTTAAATTATCAAGAATTCTATATCTCAAATCACATTGAAAAAGTAAAATAATTTGTTAGAAATTCGTTTGAAACGAGAATGATTTGGTATATTCGATCAAGAACAATGATTTATTTAATCTTATTTACTTTCGTCTTAGTATTCCAAATAATTACGAAATTATCTATTATGAAATATGTATCAAATATATTTTAAAGTAAATATAAATTGTATATCAAACGTTACCTATGCTCGAATAACAAGAATAGAATTGTTCATACACAACTATCTTATGTAGTCAAAATAAATTAAACATTACCAAATTTCCATGAAAATTCATCGGATTGATCATTAATCGTCGTTGCGTCCATATATCAATATTCCAGTTACTTCTATATTATCCCTGCCATCGATCAGTAACCTGCACAAAAAATAACTACAAGTTAAAACAAATGTATAAAATAATTAAATGAAAACAATCAAACTCAATTTTATAACGAAAGCTTACGATAAAAGCTACCGATAACAGTAACATTTAATAAATAGACGACCGAAGAAAAATTAAAACAAAAGATTTCAGAAAATCACTTAATTTCATTATCTTAATGTTCAATGAATTGTTAAATAAATGTGTATTAATTAAACGATAATAATAACGATATGTATACGATAATAAAAGGTATAATAATGAATAGTAATGAGGAAGCGACCCCACCAATAGGTTAAAATGCGTTGCAAACCTGACGCAATACGATCCACGTTATCGATACGAGAAGAGACGTCTAAATGACGCCTTAGTTTCGCAGAGCAACTACCAAAGTGGTGGGGGCAGGGGGGGACCCACGAACCGGTGGCAGGTACGCAGTTGAACGATTGTAAACAAAATAAATGTATACATCTACAAAAACATTCATCTTCTACGTAGCGCTACACAAACCTTTCCAAATTTCAAACGAAGCACACATTACGCTATATTTACATATATCTACACAATGATTACATCGATCTTTACAAACATCGTACAATAATTCGTATACTTACTGGCAGCGTTCAGTATCAAAGACACGTCTGTCTAACTCGGACCGCGAGAAAGAAAATGAAGCTGCTGACGCTGTATATACAATTTCATGTCTTGCAAAAGGGACATATGAGTGGCTGTACTAAACTGTTTAGCATTCTATTTTCGCGACACTAAACTTTTGAAGATATCGAAAAGTTATAAACTCTAACGTGACCGCAAGAAGCTTCACGAGCAAGCTTAATGGGAAAGCAAGAAGCCTGAAAAATCGCCGTGCACGAAATAACCGTAAGGTTCAGTGGAAAGCCCAAGAATTGACCGTCACTCGATTCCTGTTTCGCCATTCGAAATTTACACAAATCACGGTCGATGGCACCACCGATGATGCATCTCAGTGATCCACTGGTAATCCAGCCGTGAATCTAGCACATAGGCCTATAACGACACAGGCTGTCTTTACAAGAAAACCGATTTTTGTGGACATTCGCGGCAGGGACAATCGCAGTGCGTGTGTGATTTTGTTGTGGACACCTACGATCGGGACAATCACGATGCCTATGTAAGTCTTTTATGAATATTAACAACACGCTTTTTTATTTATGAATTATAAAGGTAAAGGTTAGAGGAAACATTAATCCTCCCTACTCGGAAATTTCATAAGGTGGTTTTCGATATACTCTTATGGATTTCCATGAGTAAACAGGTTTAATGTTCAATCTACCATTTCTTTTGCAAAACATAAAGCGGGGTGGTTTACGTCTCCGAATATCATCTTCTTCTTTACGAAGTAAGCTGCCACCTATGTGTCGTTCGATTTGAGGATTACTGTGTGCTCCACTAATTAGGCTGACTTCTTTTCGTTCATGTAAAGAGATTTACTCGCATGCAGGAATATTGTGGCCGATTTTTAATTGCCAATATCTAAAAAACAAAGCCGCAAATGCAATTTTTTTATTTTTGATTCTCGTCTTATTTTGGCTTCAAGAATCACTCCTTAAATTTTCTGACATCTGTAGCCGAACACTCTCTATAATATTCGTTACATTAATAATAGAAACTTGTTATATTTTTCATTATTTTAATTGTAAGAATACTAAATTTAATAATTTACCTCTTTTAAGTTTCTTTTAATTTAATTTAATTTTTTAATAATCTTTAATTCAATAATTTTCCTTCTCCGGTGTCACGTGCAGCTCCAAATCAAACTTCTTTGTGCAACAGCATGATCTCATGTAACGAATAATACCCAAACTGTGATCGATAAACGAAGGAACACATATTTTACAGTTTCTCCAAATTTGACAAAGTTATTTTCTGATGGTAGCCGGTGATTTTTCGTGGAATATTAGAGAACTGTCATGGCTCTAAATTCTAGGGATTTTCAAAAGTACAAGCGTACAAACAATAACGTAAAACCACTAGATTCAAGATTCTGCGAGGCGTACTTTCGTTTCCTGTTGCAATACCAAGCTTACGAGTTATGGCCTCGTTAATTCTGGAACGATCACAGGACGAAAATTATTCCACCAGCGTCCTTCACGCTCACAATGGCGCTATAGTTACGCATTTAGTTCCATGCGCGGGAAAAAGTGACGACACCAATTGTCGTACGATTATTTCATAGTGAATCAAATTAATGGATATCGTAATGCAAATAAATTGATTATAAGCGTATAATTATAATAATTTGATCATTCTTATATTTTTAGTATTATGTTCGTGTTCTTGGTAGCGATTCATTTGTTATGCATACGGTAATGAAATAATTGCACACACGCACGTTTGCTCCGGGAAAACTGTTTCCATATCATCAACGGAAGAATTTCTAATTACCGCGTAATCAAAAGTCAAGGAATCGGTATCCTTGTAGCAGATGGCTTGAATAATCCACATTCAGAAACACGCTATTCTATTGTGATTTGTACGTCAGAAGTTGTACAACCTACATCGAAAACAATCTCGAATGAAGAAAGAAAGATATATGGACAGGAAGAAGTTCTATAGAATGTATTATAAATAGATTGCCTGATGTAAACCTACATTGAATTGAATTGAAAAAACACAGCTGTTTCAGTCTTCGGCGACAATGATTTTTTTAAGCAACGTGCAAACAATGACACGATAAGAAAAGGGGGCAGTAGTTGATTCAAGAGTTTTCAATGAAATTTCAGCGACTTCTTGCGTCTTCCGCTTTTTTATTTTTTATTAAAATCGCTTTGTGAGTCAGTTTCTTATGCAATGTTTCACATTCACGATTTCGCACAGAAATCGTAAATGACGCTGCTTCCTCTCTTGTCGATTCTATCGACGATAAATAATTACTCTAATTGCATGTACTATCTTCGTATCATCGGCCTTAGATCAACGATAACAATAATTATGGTGCTATTCATGACTTACATTGTAATTTCATTTTTCTAAATGTGTGTTAAAATTCATTGAAACCTGTTAATGTGATTGAAAAATTTGTTCAGGGAAGAGGATGCATAAAACAAAATGGTGAATTGAGTAAATTGCGCCGAAAGATTCAGTTTTAATTTTTTGATACTAGTTAAATTTGAACTGGTAATTGTAATAGCTCTTAATGAACATTATATCTTTTATATTTACACAAGAAATAAAAATTTCTATTATTTGGGTCATTTAGGCTTTTTCAATCGTATATTTATAACATTTGACGTTGCCTAATCGTCATAGGTCGGGCGGGAATTTCCAGTACATGTCTATGTGTGAACGACAATACGCAATCACGTTAATGACTGCGTAATAGAATTGCGAAGATGTGTCGCGTGTCCTCCATTTCCGGTTCACGCTGTTAATGCTCTTCGTAACGAAGTTGACACAAAAAAAGTCGACGTCGTGTAACGATCTTCTTTATTTATAAAATTCACTCTACGATTCCAAAGGTGGAATAAGGTAAAATAAAAGAACAGAGATATCTTTCGATATTTTTCATTAACGAGACATCAACGAGAATTGAGTCGTTAAATTTTACGTCAACCTCGTATTACGATTCAATGAATTTTTATACATACACTTTCTTTTATAGGATACTTATAAAAAGCGAGACTAACTTCATAAATTATTATTTATCGTTTGAAAATATATCTTAATAATATATTCACTTACTATAATATATAGATCTCAATCGTCTTGTTTGAAACCAGGACATATTCTAATACCTATGAACGGGACTTTATGTAACAAGATTGATGAATCGATGAAATAACTTCTTTTTTAGGATTAGCTTCTCACCTATGAAAATAGTCCAATTTGTCTCCAATGCAACAAGCGTATCGATGTCACGTTTTAGATTCTTTGCGACGATTTTTACACCTGATTTGCTATTTTTCGCTTGTCTTTTCTCGCGAAACGCGTCGTTAACCTTCACCCAGGAGTCTGACGGACCGATCGATGAAAAGAATTCAATCATTTAGCCGATCGACCTTGCCATCGTCGTAGCGTTGCATTTTGAATAATTCTTGAGCGTGCTCGCGTAATACCGGTAACACGTATCACTGTTTTCCCACGTTTCATCGGTTACCTTGTAATAACGCTGACAATTGCCGTTTTGTGTTATATAGCTACAATGGAATTGTCAGTTTGCGCGGAAGATGGACAAAGTTTTGCATCCCTGCGTATGTTAGAAAATGTGAACATGATGAATTAAGTTTAGATATAGATTTAGTGAAAGTGTACCGAAACGTAACGTGGATGTGAGGAAATATCTTACAGATTTACTTTCTTCGCCAAATTGCTTATGCAATTCCACTCTAAAGGAGTTTCTCTTACTTAATCGCTCGTATGTTTCCTTGACGTATCAAATCACACTTATTGCATTAGTCGAGAAGCGTAGATAGCATTATATATTATTCAATTCGACAATTATTTCAATCTTTCTTCTCGGCGTCAAATCACATGTTTACTTTGTTATTGTATTTAAATTAGGAACCTTAAGATGTCAATTAATCTCGGGATCTCCTCTTGTTGCATTAAATTACCCTCCATTTGCTTTGCAAATAAACGTGTTTTATCATCTTATGTCATACAACTTCCACGATTAACAAATGAAGAAGTAAACATGCAGTAGTAAAAAAGTGATTGTGAAAAAAAGTGATAAAAGAAGTTTCATTACATCAGAAATAATTGAAGATCTTTTTCTATATCACGCATAATATACAAGATCCGGCTGAATAACATGTAAAAGCGATCATTTAGACGTACCAGTCCGGAATTAGCCATGTTCAAGTATACTCGATACATTTCCAAACTCGATTTTCTCGAAGACTAAGCCGAAAATGAAAAAATGTTATTCCGCTTTTACATATTACCTGGCCTGACCCTGCATATTATATTTATAAAAGGTTCTTACGAGCATTCGAATATTTTCGTGTGTCACTGTAAGCATTCGTAAAACATACAGTATCTTCTTTGACTTGGGAGAGAGATAATGAGCGTAAAGACCTATCAGCTACCAACAAAAAGGCTGAAGAAACGCACGGCTGCGCTTTGCGTACTTGAACCTAGAATTGCGGTCAGTACGTGGGATTGGTGCACCCATTATCTCTCGACAGGATTAGCATTGTCAAAGTTGCTCGCTGGAAGAACACGAGGCGCGCTTTTAAAGTAAAAACCACCTGCGCGCTATGCTACACGTTATTGCCTGTGACGTGAGCTAGCTCATGGCATTGAAACCTGAATTCGCGTTCCGTGCGTGCCCTTCTGCGCGTTAATTCAATTTCGACCGTGAAGACCCCGGTAATTAACTACGTGCGCGTAATACGTAATCTTGAATTCTAAGAGAGGTAATAGCAGTTTTCGAAGTATAGTCTTTCCCCTAAAACAAAGGATTAATGTACTCATTTAGAGTCATAGAATCTATTTCTAAAAATTTTTTTTAAATATTACGTGTCATGATATCTATATAAAATGATCCAGCAGTGCATTTACACACGACTTCAATTTATTTCAATTTATTTTTCCATTTAATATTACATCCTTGTTGATTGTAACACGATGACTGAAATACCGTATATACAGTTCCACCATCATCGTGAGACTATCCTCGTGATCCGCGGCAGGGTGCGGCTGTTCGACGTTTTCTTGTCGATCGATGAGTTTAGTCGCCGTCAGGTCGATGCGTCACGCAGGTGGACGCTTTTTCCTTGATCAATGAAAACAAATGCATAACGATCGCCTTGAACAGCGTACGTAATGAATACTAATCACCCATTTTCTCCTCATTCTTTCCCACGGTTCGCAATCTTATCACTCTGCTTGCAAAATTGCAAATCGCAATTGGAATTGGAAGACAGTTAACTGGAGTGAGATAGAGAGTGGTTGTTAGTTACTAGACTGTGGATCTTTATCCATTCTTACGCAAATAAAAATATCGATTAAAACGAAATTGAGTTATCATATTTTGCTCATGTGTTTCATTGGTTTGTCCATATACATGTATAGCGTATCCAGGAAAGAACTCTTCTTATGATATATAGCAAATTTGGATAAATCTTCGCAAGTTACTAATGTATAATGCTAACTCAATTCTTAATGATGTCTGTTATAAGACTGAGGTAGCAATTATACAATTGTGTACTGGATTATTGTTAAACATATAAGGAACTACAATCTTTAGTGTTAATTTTAATTCATAGCTGCGTTTCGACGCTTCGATGAAAAGGCAGAAATGATGGAAAATCGCGATTAGTCGCGAGTCGAAAACCGACTGTCGAACAATGCGTATTAAACGTGCAATTTAAACCCCACTGTCTTCCCACGGCCGCATAGTGTTATTAAAACTTGCAAAATTATGAATCACAGTTTCAATTAAAGGTTGATGCAGTGGTGACACAATGACGCTTAAGAATTCTCAGGAGGAAGCACAGGTAGTCGAAGCAGGAAACGGCATCGATGAGATTCAGAGATAATTACATAATTAGACACATTAACTGCGATGAATCATCTTGTCCGATCGAGTCATTTTTTATATTTTCGAGGAATTCGTCGATGTTTCATATGTAAATCGTATTATTCTTTCGAACGTCGTAAAACATTCGTTTAATACTCAGTTTCGAATATTCTTTAATGTAGGTTCAGACGATGAACCGTATTAGGCTAAAGAAGGACTTTTGAGAATTCTATGTTGAATGGTTCTTGAAAGGGCCACATAATACATAATTCTTCTCGCTCTGCTAAATGTCGTCTGATATCCTACCGTAATCAATCCTCCACAAAGTCTCCATCTGTCTTCCATCCATCTCAATTTTGATCGATTACCGCTGAACCACGTAGTTGAGCCCTTTCGTCACAAATGGATCATCTACAAACATTAGCAGATTTCCAGAAACTTTGGAGGACCTTCATTCTTTGGAGAAATCGACAAATTGGTGAAGTTTCTTGAATTCAAAATTGTCCTTTGAAACTAACATAAGTAGGTAATTGAAATATTGGTTTGATAGAATTGAAGAATAAATGGAAAACAGTTGCGAGATGCAAAAGAGACGCGTACTCAATTCGAAGACAATGAGGCTCATTGAAAGAGGTCGACGAGTGTCAACGTGAGAGCTTCGAACTTTCGTAATCGACCAGCACAGGTTGGCCCTCGATTCTATAACCTTCTCTCTGACCTGTTTTCGTCCGCGAACATACCTTTATCTCCTTCGAATGTCCTCATTTAATTACGATTAATGTGATTCTTACCTATTTCAATAGAAACAATAACTTTTTCTCATGATATCGCGATTACTTGAAAAACATGATACCATAAATGGATGTTGATATGAATTGAAAGTAATAGTAATTTTGTGGATGAGGTAAAAATGTTTTCACAGAACCGCCGTATCATATAGAGCAAAAAACACAGTAAAAACTGGATTGTTTGACGTTGAGATTACAGTGATCAATAATCTAGTACCACAAAAAGTCACTTAGTCGTTTCAAGTAGAAATAGGATTTACCATAAACACAAAGTTACATAAAATATCCAGCCATATTTATATAGTACCTTGAATACTCATATAGCGTTAAAGCCAGATTATAGCAAAGACTATACAGACAGTCTTTTTTATTTTTTAATAAAAACGACATCACACATCATCAATTTCTCAGAGGTAAGTCTTTAAGTCTTTTTCTTTCATCTTCTTAGCATGTCCCTTCCTCCCTCGGATCCTCCCACGCTTATTCACGATTCGAGACGTTGTCGATGCGACGACGACACCATGGTGTACATGCGGATCCCCACTTCTCGCTACGGATGACCTCCCTATGGTCGCGTTCGAACTGCTTCGCAGGGATAAATGTACACTTGGCGTCGGCTACGAAGCTTTTAGCGACGCCAGAACGAAACGGCCGCTCGTCAACAATCGTCGTCGCGTCTCATCGTGCATCTTCCAAGACCGCGAGATTCATATGCCTGCTGCTCGATCAAAGATCGAACAGCGTCTCAACGGAGGAGCGACGCTCCATCATCGGGGGATGAAAGGACTCGTAAGTCTCTCCCTCTTTGAGGTGCGCTACGACTTCGCTTGGCGATTCACTCGCAAGAGAAGGGACTGCAGAATGTTCAGACGATGAAGAAGGAAAAAGGGTGAAAGTGTACAACGTGAATGGGATAAAAATTTAGAAGGATCAATGTATAAATCGGCGAATCTGTTAATTAGAGAGTTTCACGAGTTCATTGTTGTCGAAAAAGTGCGCGGAATTAAAAATAATGGTTCGAAAGTTTGATCGATCGGATCGCAAGAATTGCTAAATTGAAGTTCCTTTAATTTAGATCGATAAAGCCCTCGAGCTTTTTTTTAATTTGGTGATAGAAGTGTGTGAATCTTGGAATGCGCAGGTACATATTTAAAAGGTTTGATCCAAGAATACTTCTTATGCAAGATATTGGAAGAATATTTCTCGTTTCAAGAGGATAATGGAAATTTCCAAGAGCTTCTATTTTTACAGTAACAGTAGTGCATAAATATTAGGTACTAAATGAATGAGATGGAGGATGCTGTATAAAAAATCCAATCCGTGACTTAGATATAGCAAGTATCTCACGTGTCGGTTAATAGCGCCGCGTGATCGTGCTCGAATATCGAACGTCCAAGGTGGCAGGATCGGCATGCGATCGTAGATGACCCACTACTCTGCATGAATACCCTTTCATGCTAAAGGAAGTAGGTAACGCGAAGACATAACACGTGACCGTGAAGTCAAGAAATGAATTACACGTAAACGTCCTAGTTGTAATACAGCTCGCGGTATGATTTACGAAAACAATGTACTATCTACCACGAGTCAATGGCTCTCATTAAATTAATCAACGTAGTCGTTATCTCAAATCATGCTAACAATAGGTTTCATTTACATTCTCTGTCGTCATTCGTGTAATTTGAAACAATTTTCCAGAAGAAGATAAAGAAATTTTTCCAACATTAATTATTCGAATTTAGCATAGAACTAGGTAGCAATTGAATTTCACGAAATTTCACGGAATTTCTCCAAAATTCACCAAGGTTCCTCTAAAGTTCGCTATTCTCAATATTTGACCCAAAAGAGAACGAACAGATGTACGACATAGAAAGGAATTCTTCATCTCTTTTATCGATTCTATTTATTAATAGCAATATAGTTTCAGTCGATGCCATAAGTATCTACTATCGGCGCAATAGTGATTGATAGCAGTACATTATAAGCAGTTTCTTATTAACTATCATATTATAATGTTTTTAGTTGTATCTTATTAATCAAATGGAAACCTCGAACAAGGATCTATAGCACATTGTGGTAACAGTTAAATTAACCGCGAAGTATGGTTCTACAGTTCTCATCGGTCGTTTTAGTACACACAGATTGAAGATATTTCGTCGTTTATTATTAGATATTTAACACGTTAGGTGTTTGTAACTTATGAGACAGTATAAACCGCTTAAAAACCGCTTTTTCCCCAAAATGTGCTAAATGCACTTTAAACCCTTCTTGTCATTTTCATTCAATTATTACAATTTTCTTCCAGATAATGTGCGCTTGGATTCTTTTTGGTTTACTCTCCCTGGTCTCTGGCCAGCTAGATCTACCCTCTCTGAACGACGACTCTCGAAACAATCTCGGGAGAGGTATTCCACCTACCGAAGCACAGCTACAAGATATTTTAGCCAGATTAGATTTCCTTGGTACCGAAAGATGTAACGCCAATGTGGCGGCGCAGTGGGCCTACGAAACCGACGTGAGCGAGTACACGCAGCTGCAGGCGGTAAATACAAATTATCCACCAGCATGTATAATTTAAATAACAATTTCTATGAATTCGTGGTCAAAATACCCGCATACGATAAAAACTTTTGGACCTCGTGAAAGTATCGTTCAAAAGAGTTAGTTTCACCTTATTGTTCAACCTTTTCATTCTTCGTTAATGTCACCAACCTACGGCCATGAATTCTGTTCGAGTTAATGCAACCGACCTTGATTAATTTCAACCGGACTAATGACCAGTCTCCCCACGAGCCTGCGGCTTAATTAAAGTAACGTTCAAATCAAACAAGCCAACTAACTTTAGGACTTCAAGTTTACACGTTCCATGACTAATATGCTACTCCGAGATTAATCCAAGCCTAATAGTGTATAGATGAACAAAATGTCCTAGGAGAAAACCGAGTTTCTTTATTTTTATCTTCCATAAGACATTTAGAGTAAAAAAGAAATAAGCGAGGTACACTATAGCTCTCGGTCCACTCATTTTCTATTTACTTCAAGAAATAGATTCTACAGAATATCTATTTGGAATAGTGCAATAATTTTTCTATTTTTTATGCAATACTTGTCCTTTACTTAAGATAAAAAGACGCTAAAACAGATGCTTTCATAATCCTGGTTATGTGATATTCTACACTAGACAACCGTTCGACGTTACTCGATGGCACTGAGACCTCGACCTGCTCTATGATTTGGCTCGTGAGACCGTGGAACGTCATCGTGGCTGTCAGGACGCGGAGAATCGCGATTTCGCGTGTACGCGGGGATTTCCTCGACGGTAGCCGGCCTTTATTGTCCGCTGAGGGGCCGAACACCTCCGCGGGAAACGTTCCCAGTCGTTGCCATTGTGCGATCGGTGTGTCCTGAATGATTTCGCAACGGAACATCAGTCCAAACGAACTTAGAACGGAAATCTTCAGCCTTCAACGCGAAATCCGCTAGACATTCGCGTGATGCTAATGATAATCGTCGGCTATCCTTGCCTCGTTTCTTCATATTATTTTTTGTTATTCTTGGAAGCTTAGGGAAACCCGTGTATCGTCAGTATGCGACCTACTGTGAAACACGTGCATGGGATTCTTCGACGTTGCTTAATACTGATATGCCTCTCATGAGACTGGGAATTTTAATGTATTTGTATGAAATTTAAGCGTTCAAAGATGCACAGAGCGCGTATAATGTGAATGAATTTACAAAATATCCGAAGTGACGCTTCCGTTATAATTAGGCCGTATATCGTATAATAAATATATGCAAATTAAATTCTTACGAACATAACTAAAAAACTGCAACTATAGCAGTGATTTGTTTCATCTATCAAGCATTACAATGTGCATTGTCCTTTGGATATTTATATATTCTAAAACTAGCATAATTTTGTCACACCATAATTTTATATTACGTAATTAATTTTCGAAATAGAATTATCCTATGTTCGGTGAGAACAGGTGACTGTTACCAACGCGGTAAAAAATATTTAGTTCAAAAATAAGTATCAATTTTATTTGGCATAAAGCATAAATGTTAATTGAACATTCTAGAAAAACTCGTTTAAGAATTTTCTTCGTTTCTGCCGTTCGTTATCGATACATCTAAAGTGAAAAGGAAACGTAGCACTCTTCTACTTTTACTTTTATTTAGAGTTCCTCTACGCTTTACACTATCTGAACGACTCCCAGTGACCCATAAAGAAACTCGTATACACTTTCTCGAGCATTTTCCTTTCCTCCAGCGCCTTCGTCTATCTCTGATCCCAGGAAGAGTAAAGATAGCAACGTTTATCTCTAACGGTAAACCTGGCGTTGGTTGATTTGCACATCGAACCAGTTTCGCTCGGACGATCACCTTCGTACCGATTACTACCTTGTTCTTCGACACAAGACTTGGATATTCTAACACAAATTACGCCTGTGATCGAATGAATAAATACATTAAAAGATTAATGATATTAAGATATTTATTTTAACAATGTTTATTAAAATAGAAATATTTCTTCGCAGCTGGAAGCTCAGAGAATATACGCAGACTTTCAAAATCGAGCCTGGTTCTTGATTTCGAAGATCGATAAGGATAACATTAGAGATCCCGTAGTCAGAAGACGTCTCAGATATTTATCTGTGGTTGGACCATCGGCGTTACCACCGGATCAATTGGACAGAGTAAATAACTACTTAATATGTACTGCTAATCCCATCAAGGCCCAATTTTTGTTTAGCGTAATAATTGTTTAGCGTATGGTTTTGTAATTTGAAAAATTTGTTTTGTAAAGAAGATATAATACACAAAAGTTTGAGGCTAGTTTCACCGTAAACAAATTATACTTATCATTTATATAGTTTGCGTTAAAATTGCACAACTTACAAACCTATTTGTACAATAACACATTAAAATATAACGTTTCATATACGCGATATCACGCGTGAAAGAATTAACCAGATTGTGTTACTCGACGTAACTTCATTTTACTAACTAGTTTCCCATACAAGAAACATTAATAATACGCAAACAAAAAATAAAACAGTTGCTCCCTCGTAATCGATTCAATTCACGCTAAAGGAAGGCGTTCAACTATCGTGCAAGAAAGGAAACCCAAAGCAATAAACGAAAAACAAGCAAATCTATTCTATCACGCACTTCCTTTCGTCGCATAACAGGCTCGGTCAAAGAAATAGGAAGTATCTGTCCATAATAGATTACATTTTCTAAAAATAAATGATTACGGAAACAAGACGGAACGAAAAATAAGCTACAGGACGTTCTATCCATCGAGACACAGGAAATAACGTCTCCTCAATTTTTTTTCTCTCGCTTTCCTCTCTAAAGTTTTCTCTCTATTACTTTTCTCTCTTCTTTTATTCCTCTCTTCTTTTTAGTGAATTACAACCTTCTTGTTTCCTCCATTTCGTATCGAGAATTTTGAAGAATTCTCTGTTACTTCTGATGAATCGAAATAGCTTCATTCATCAGTACATTTTCCGATTATCATTTTTAATCAATAGAATAAATCAAAGCTTAGTCTTTCTTGTATTTTAAACAAAAGATCGAATAAACCGAAACGTATTTTTTTTATTATATATTAAAATCTTTTGCTCATAATTCGCGATAGTTAAGCTTCCACATGGAGCTCTTCTCATGCCTATTGTTCCCTTTTTTTTCAGTACAATAGCGTGATCAACGATATGCTGGCAGTGTATAACGATGCTAGCATTTGCGCTTACAACGATCCCTTCCGGTGCGGGCTGCGGCTATATCCAGGTAATGAATAACATCTGAGAACTCGAGAGTCGTCCGAATCGGGGGAAAATAGATGGCGATACGATTTTCACGGCTTGCAGCCAGCGAAATTTCCACGGTATGCGTAAGCGGCCACTGTTACGCGCAAGAAAGTGCCTCTCTAATCGTAAAACGGCTAAACGATGAATATTTCAACATACTACATCGAGGCGGCATCACAAAGAGATTCGCAGAGGGTTTCATGAAAATTCATCGCGATTTAATTTGCAATTTTTTCTCTGCACGATACTCTTCTTTAATTTTCTTTGTTCTTCTTGGTTGAATTATTCATGTGAAGCTTTTCTAGAAATTTTCCTTTTCAGCAAGTAATTTTTTTATAGAAAATGTTTATATTGTCTGGCAAATCGTTTCTCTCCTTAAAGGATTAATAAATTAATTCATATCAGAGATCTCCCACAGAATCTACATATATTCTATAGATCTTCATACAGTGATGCACTTTAATTTTTTTTTCTTGTTGAATTACTTACGTCCTTCCTTTAAATTTTCTCTTTTTCTAGCGGAAGCCATTTTCATGCAGCTTTCGTATCGACGGAAAGTGCAATTTCCTATAGAATGTGCCAATGATGTTTGAAAGGTCTCTCAAAGGATTAATAAATTAATTTATATCTGGGATCTTGTAGAAACGATTTCTTCTCGCGTTACATGATTAAGAAATATGTTTTTCAAGCGTCTAGTTATACTAAATGACGCCTCGTAAACCGCACGAGGCAATCAACGCCCAAAGAGCAATGTATTTAGAAACACGGAAGTTTACGATCCTCCTTGCGATTCTACTTGCTTCGCGGTTCATTTACTCGATCAGGATTCAGTCTGTAACAACGAGCGTGCGCGTAACACGCGGAAAGAGAAAAATGCGTAATAGTTCTTAAGTCTCCAACGATTTCATCGGCAAGCGCTCTGTCGTTCAGCCAATCGTTTTATAGAACTTCCCCATAGTTTTAGAAAATCGTTGCTCGTGTAAAATTGCTGTTTAATGACGAATACGTAACACGATCCTATTAAAAGATAACTGCAAGCTTATGAATAAGACCGCGAAGCTGGATCTCGTTCGTCATTTGCATTAAAATTATGCAGATCAACTCCATCTTACATTTCTTTAACCATTGCGGTAATCAGCTTTGCATGGAGCTTAGATCACATGTGTTGCAACAAACCATCAGAATCGAATCTGTCACACGATCATCGTGAAAGCTACTCGAGGTGAAAATCGTAATCGAACAGAGAGACGCTTCTATAAATAGACGGTTTACTTATTCATCGTCGGATAAAGATGCTTGGCCGTTTATTCTGAAATAATGTTGTTTCGCAGATATATCGCAGATCATGGCGAAAAGCCGCAATTGGGACGAGTTGCAGTATGTCTGGGCAGAATGGAGAAGACGAAGTGGGATGAGGATCAAGGACCTCTATCAACAACTCGTCACGTTAAACAATGAAGCTGCTAGATTGAATAGTATGTTCGAAAATAAACGCTACTTTTAACTTTTTTAAAGTTGAATTTCCTAGCTTGTAAGGAAAATTGTTTTTCTTTTTTTAAGCGTAGTAGAATACATTTTTTCGGATAGGTTTTGCACTAAAATTTAGAAGCTGAACGCGAAGAATTAAAGATATCCGGCAGAAATAATCGGTAACTATAAAAGAATGTATCGCTGCGCAGATTTCACTGATGCAGCCGAATATTGGATGTTCCCCTATGAATCTCCAAACCTACAACAAGACATCGATGAAGTATGGGAAATGATACGTCCTCTTTACGAAGAATTACACGCGTACGTTCGAAGAAAATTGAGGGACCTGTATGGACCTGAAAAGATCGGCACTCATGCTCCTCTTCCAGCTCATATTCTTGGTACTAACATGGTTTTTAATACATTCAATATCAATGTATTTTGACAACGTTGTTCCTAATTAGGTTAGCTTTTGTAGTTATGACTTACACCTTGACAAATTCACGGCCCTGGTCGTGAAATATTCTCTTTTTATCGAATTCTTAAATCAATAATATTTTTGTATAATTAATTTTTCAAACTAAACTGATTTCTTTCGTTGAAAAAACATCCGTTTGTAAGCGATAACTATTAACAATACAAATATCTACCAACGTTTGAATTATTGATATCTTGAATGAATTAATGCTATTATAAAACCCCGCGTAAGGTGTGCAGGTATTTTAAAATATAACGAAAATTAACAGGTAATATTTGGGCACAATCGTGGACCAACATCATCGATATCACGGTACCGTATCCAGGGAAAAATTATCTGGACGTGACGCAGGAAATGCAGGCCCAGGTAAAAGTTACACATTACGTAATTCTTATCAGAAGAATTAAGTTGGACAAGCTAATGAATTCAGTCCAGACCGACCATTGTTTCCTAGTAGAATCGAAAGTAACCTGTTACGATTCGAAAGCGACGGTGAAGTAAGTGAAGATTCGAGAAATGCAATGTTTCGCTCACCTATTTCCATTGGAATTCTCTGTTCCTTTTTCTCTGTTGTCTTCATTGTTCGTTACGTAATACATGAAACTTTGAAACCTTCAGTCATTGATTACGCACGAAAAATATTGAATTCGCCCTCTTACAAATAATACCACAGGATTCAATGTTTTAAATTTCACGACTGAGTCTTGTTTATGCTTCGAATATCCGATTACAATCGTTCTTACTATTTCTTGCGTTTATCCATTTTCAATTATGCCGAAAGACTTTCACACTGCGTGTTTACATGAATTTATGTTTTATGTGAGATAAGGTTCCGTAGGAACACATTCATTGAAACTAATTAGTTGTAATTAGCTCTCGTATCATGTTTTGGTTAGTCGGAATTGAAATTGAAATTGTTTTGGCAATTGATTTAGGGTTACACGCCTATCGAGATGTTCAGGATTGCGGAGGAATTTTATCTGTCCCTCAACCTGAGCGCCATGCCTCCTGAATTCTGGGCTGGTAGCATAATCGCGGACCCTGGAAATCGACCTTTAATTTGCCAGGCTTCTGCTTGGGACTTTTGCAATCGTTTAGATTACAGGTAACTTCATCGAGTTTTATGCTTATAAAAAGACTACGAATGTTTATATATGTGAACATTTATATTTTGCAGATAATCAACAATTAGATAAATTAAATAAATCAACAATTAGATTAGTTATGTTTAAAAACGACTAAAATATTAAAACTTAAATGAAAGAATATTTTATTTTTCAATTGCAATAATATGCACGTTATTTAGAGAATTCTATTTCAATCATTTATACACATCACTGTATATATTTGCGTGTTTACGCTTGTTATAAAATAAATATCCGCAATCTAATTATAAAAAACAGATTAGCTAATTAATTTCATTTTTTTCAGAATCAAGATGTGTACTAAGGTTACCATGAAAGATCTAATCACAGTACATCACGAAATGGCTCACATTCAATACTTCTTACGTTACAGCGGATTGGCTCGAGAATTCAGAGACGGCGCCAATCCAGGTAACGTAGATGTTTCCTTTTAAACTTGCAAATCAGTTATTTTTTATGTTGCGAAGTAAAATCAACATTTTTAAAAAGTCCATCGCGAACTACTGAAAGAAGGTAATCAAACGTACAGACTTACTTTCCTTCCTTTCGCAAAGATCTTTCAAACGATCGAATATCGACCACCCGGAAATCGTGCGTCATTAAATGAAATACAAGCGTTTCGATGTTCTGAAAATGGAACAAACGAGGAATACACACGATAGTGAAGCCTATAAAAACGGACGGTAGGTTCATGAACGAGAAACGATGGAACAACACGCGATAGCACGATGGACATAAGTCGCTGTCGTTACATAAGTCTGGTCCGCTCCTCGACTTCCGGTAGGCGGTCCACTCGGAACTTTTACGGCTAATAGCGCGAAAGCGAGAGCGAGAACGATACGGTCGAGGCGGATTCGCGCGAGTACCGGCCCGGTGTGTCCGAATGGATGTGCGAGTACTCTCTAATCCGTACGCCAGATCGTTAAAATATTTTTATTATGGTATAATCGCGCTTTCACCGTTCCGCCAGTCGGTCGTTCGCCTAACCGCCGACTAGATACTATGAAAATAAATCTTGAACGATGCCTGTGACCTTGCGGAGTCGCTTTATGGGGCCTGGAAAGTCGGTTGGAATAACCGGACTATGTTAAGTGGATAGATATTATGGAAAATTTGACGGTCACGGGCAATTCCTGAAATAGATTTAGGATAGAGTAAAATAGGCTATTTCGAGTCGGTCAGATATTTGAGTCGAGTCAAAGAAATTTTTCAGTAATCTTGTAATTTATCAAACTTGGTTATGAAACATTCTTAATCAATCTACATTTGAGATTATTTGACTTGTTAGTAGCAGCGTGATGAATAGTAAAACGTATCGTATACTTACATTGACAACTCGATAACCATCATTTTCTATGAGGATATGATAACTTGTACTGATAAAAAGGAAATAACTTTGTTCAATATTAATACTTTCAGTTGTAATTTGAAGCTTAGATGACTCAAATAATCCTATCTCTGTAGTTTAATGAGAAAATTACTAATGATCGACTGGAAAGCCAGATAAAATCCTGCTCACAGGATAAAATTGTTATTGAGCTGTAAGAAAGTTACGATTCAATAAGAACAATCTCTCGTCGTTCATCGTTGAGGAGTGAAAGAGACTGGAAGATACTTACTGGTTGACAATTTGTCTGTCTAATGCACCTGTCGCTTTCCCTCATGGTTATCGCTAGAAGCAAAACGTGCTTGTTTATACAGGATTCCACGAAACAGTGGGTGAAGCCGTTGCCCTCAGTGTCGCCACTCCTCGTCATCTACAAACCCTCGGTTTGGGTACCAAGTTTATCGATGAACCTACAGCGGATATTAATTACCTGTTCTCTTTGGCGATGGACAAATTGGTGATATTGCCATTCAGCATTGCGATGGAGAGATGGCGGTGGGACATCTTCCGCGGTTACATCACTAAGGAAGACTACAATTGTCATTGGCATCGATTGATGGAACAGTACGCTGGAATCAAGCCGCCTGTTTTGAGAACTGAGGATGACTTCGATCCTGGCGCCAAATATCACATTCCTGCGAACATCCCTTACATTCGGTAAGTTTTTAATTTTTGAGTTTCTAAGATCGAGTTACTGGAGTCCCGCCAAGTTTAAAGCGACAACGCACACCGTGCATTGACAAGGTATCTAATAATATAATATTAATTCCTTTTAGTTTCTCCATTGGAAGTTTTTTATTGTTGGAGAGAAATACGAATATCGTGGAATTTTATCAAATTTTATTCGAAATCAACGAAATATACAGATATATCGATAATATTATCAGAGTATCAGTGATCTCTTCTGGTGGCTCCCGATAAATCTAATCACCGAACTCCATGATCCATACCTCATACTACAATAAGAGTCAAATATCTCAAACGTAATAATATTTTATCAACGAAACGCGCAAGTACATCGACGCCAATTAGATTTCTCCTTTTATGAAAACCATAAGGAGCGATTTCACTTCTGATCATTCTTAATTCATTGCCAACTGCGTTTCGTCTCGTAGTATCATCGATACATTGGGAGAAAGAGGCTTTCTCCGTGTTAACGATCCTCTGCAAAGGAGCACGTGGTTTTGTTTAAACAGTTATTGAAACTTTTCGGCTCGTCCATCGGCATCGTTACGTATGCATGTTCGATGAAAGTTTCTCTTACTTCGACCACGGCCAGCTTAATTGTTGGCCAGTTTTTTGTTGCGTTAATCATCAGATCGCTTCCGTGTTAACGCATTCGCGAGCAATCGTTCTTGCCCACCGACCGGTTACTTTCCAACTTTTCCAGGAACCATTTGTTACGGACGTAACGTTGCGTTACCGCGCATCGCGAAAGTCGATTCGGTGATGCTATCGCATTTTCCGAGTTGGACGCTCTCCTTAAGAAGGAAAAGGCAGTTACGAAACCGCCGAATAAAAATGTAATTAACGGCCTTGATTCAATTCAGAATTACTTTTTGGCGAATGTTTGAGAAATTTTGAAACGGATTCTCATAGAATTTGTTTAACTTTTATGGTATTTTGGAGATTTGGTTAGGAGACGAAGCAACCAATAGAAAGAAATTCAATTTTTGTTCTTTGGTTTTATTAGAAAGAAGCGAAAGACATGGTATATGGGCGTCCGACGAGCTGAGCTCAAATCAGTCACTCTGCCGACGGACGCCGCGTGAATCTTTATACAATACATCGTACATGTACAATTTGTGTATTCTTAGGTACTCAGGTATCAAAGGATATCAAAACACTAGGATCTAAATAGAATGAATCACTGGCTGAAGAACGCTTTCTCCCAAAAACTAGCGTCCACTTCGCAACTCATTCTTTCTATAAATCGTTCTTCAACCCAGCGAAAATCATTATTTTTTGAGAAATAATTAAAATAAATATCCCCTCGTCGCGTCGAAAATGAATTCTAAGGAATTTCCAAAAGGGGGAAATCAAGGCGACGCGACAATTTTGGCGGTCGAGCCGATATTACCAGGTATCAATGGCGACCTTTCGATCTTAATTCTTCTAATGCCCTCCATAACTAGACTCATAGCCACCACCAGATTCATAACCTCCAGATTCGTAACCTCCAGATTCGTAACCTCCAGACTCATAACCTCCTCCGTGGCTGTGCACTGACACAGGTACAGGTACCTTAACTGGATAGGGCACAGGTTTGGCGACAGGCACTGGTACTGGCTTCGTAACTTGAACTGCTACTGGTCGTTCGACTGGTACTTTAACCGCGTAGGGTACAGGCTTTTCAACAGGAACCGGCACATGTTTCTCCACTGGGTATGGCGCTGGTATGGGTACCTTAACTTCGACAGGTACTGGCTTTTCTACGGGAACTCCGACTGGTCTCTCTACGGGTACCTTGACTGGATAAGGTACAGCCTTCTCGACAGGCACTGGTACCGGCTTCTCAACCGGAACTGGGTACGGTTTCGAGATGTGAACGGGATAAGGTCGGTCAATAGGTATATTCACAGGGTACGGTACAGGTTTGTCAACAGGGAATGGCTGGGGAACGTGTTCCACGACTTTCACGGGGTATGGTACAGGCTTCTCGACGGGGTACGGCTGTGGTACAGGTACCTTCACGGGGTAAGGTACATTCTTCTCCACTGGATACGGTTGTGGCACGTAAACTTTGTACGGTACTGGTCTTTCTACGGGTATTTGGACAGGATACGGTATCTTCTTCTCCACGGGATAGGGTTGTGGAATATGGACTGGTACTTTGACCAGAACCTTTACTGGTACCGGAATCTTCTTTTCCACTGGGTACGGTTGTGGCACGGGGACCTTGACTGGGTATGGTATTTCTTTCTCTACTGGATAGTGGACCTTCTTCTCGACCGGATAGGGTACCTTCACGCTCTTTACGATCGTGACTTCCTTTACTTTGCCACCTTCGTCGTAGCCACCACCATAGCCTCCACCAGAACCACCGCCGTAGCCACCACCATAGTCACCTCCTTCGTATCCACCGCCATGGCCTCCCGACAGAGCGATCTCATGACCTCCACCGTAGTCACCGCCTTCGATGCCTCCCTCGAGATGACTGAGTCCTCGTTTCTCTTGCTTCTTTTCTACGTTAGATTCTTGAGCTGCCACGTTCTTCGTGGTTTCCTTCTCGCACACCGCTGTGGCCAGTAGGCCAAACAATATCGTAGGAATCTGAAATAAAATAGTTACTCCTATCCTATCTCTTTCATAAATTTTGTGTTCGAAACAGTTCGAAACTTTATCATATCGTATAAATAGAATCGTCTAGAAGAATTAAAAAATTTCAAAGTTATCCGCCTTTAAAGGATTCTATTCAAGTATTTTATTCGATGTTGCTTCGCTTTTAAAGGACTCTATGTTATAATTCTGTTCAACGTTGATTCTCTGGTTCTCAAGGATAGTTGATTGTCGGTACTCACCAAAAATTTCATGTCTTACAGGCACTCCGATATCTGGGCGAAGTCCAGACTTTACTGGATACTTCCCCCCAAGATGCCACCGACTTTATAGTCCGCTTTCCCCCGACCATGGATCGATCGCGAGCCCCCCTGTTCGCGCTACGTTCGCGGAAAAGTGAAACACACGCGTGTGGCGCGCGAGCGAGCGACCGGCCGCTTGTTCGACGCGCGCGACGTTATAGCATTTTTTCAAATCTCAACCGGCCGCAACTTTGCTTCCATAACCCGTTGCACTGGCGTAGCTACGACCACGGATTCTCTTCCAGGGTGAAAGGAAACGCTCACTGCGCGGAAGACGTACGAGTGTTTATCAAGTTCCCCTCCTGCCTCGATTCGCGCCTCTATCTCTAAATCGATCGATTACATCGAAACGATACCGAGTTTAACGTAGATTGCAACTGTATTTGCATCTTACACAGACTATCACAGAGAATCAACAGTAGGAAAATACGTGAAACCAGTGGTGCAAATATGGTAGAGATTATAGAGACGATCGACGACACATTAGGGAGGAATACGATAACTAACTGACATATTTGCTGAATTTTATCGTACAAAGAGAATGTTCACGGTAGACTGATCAGAATCCTAAATGCAGTTTGCCTAACAGTTCTGTTAGATTTCCTTGTTTTTCCTTGGTTTTCATCATCGATTGATTTCCATTAAGACGAACCCGCAGCAAGTAATTCAGCTTCTCTTTTTACGGAAAATTTCAACGATTGTCAAGTATACTTACTTATCGTTAGTTTTGACCCGAATGCTGGTACCTGAGAATTTCACAGTTAAATCTAGAAATTAGATATTTGAGGAAAATTGGAGCTTTAGGATGTAAATCGTGTTTTGGAAGATATACAACGCCACTTATTGTTGACAACCTTTGCTGTAATAATTGTATTAACCACGTAATTCTAAAAGCTCGCCTATTCTAAAAGATCTTGTTATTTTACGCCAGTGGACTGGCGAATTCATATTTAGTCCAATGCTCCTCTCTTTCTCCTTCTCTCTGTCATACTTCAAAGTTTCTCGCCAAGGCGATTGCCCCCTCTGTTTCCGGTCCCCGTAAGAGGACGCGCGACATTTCCATCACCTGTTGTAGATCCTCTGGTCTGCGGCGAAATCCTCTTTCGTCGAACGAAGAGAGCGTGAGGAAGGAAGAAGGCTCGCGGTGGGAGAATTAACAAAAAAATGAAAAGCGATGGTGGAGGGAGCACCGAACATACGGAACGTATGACGGGTGGGATCCACAGATATACCTACGGTTCGTGTCGGTAGCGGATAAAGCTACGTCCGACTCGAGAGATCGATCGTGTAGATCCTGAGCTCGCTGCAACGCGATCGCCTCGATAAACGATAATCACGTTACGCTTGGAGAGAGTAAGACGAGAGAGTCTTACCGAATTCTATTCGTTTCCGTAACGTATACTACCGAACATTTCGTATGTTATAATATAATATTATACGTTCTCGCATATAATTCGTTGGTCATTTGGTAAACGTAAATTGAAAATGTATACGCTGTACGGTTACGAAATGGAGGAAGTCAAACCACACATTTTGTATTTGCTGTATGCTAGACTGTTAATCCTAAAACTGGAAAGGTAATGATTGGAATATTTAGATGGAAAACTATACGCGCCGTTGCTTTTTAATCGCCAGTTTACATAGTAATTGTGCGGCCTTAAAAGTAAAATAGCATGAGGGAGAAGTAATAAATACCAAGGAATAAATACGGTGATATCATTGATAGATCAGATGAAACATTTGCTGATTTTTGATGCGTGAAAGTATCGTGAGTTTCTAAATTACCATCATCAATTAAAGATATATGAATTATACATCGTTATTGACGTCTAGGAATATTTTACTACAGCCGGAAGTTAAATTACTGGATTTAAGAGAAGAGTTAAACACGATCTTATATTACTCGATCATTAGGTAATTTCTTCGTGATAATCATTACTTTTCGCGAAGTGGCAGTTTAGATAGTAATTTTACAAGTTCAGAAGATTGATCTAAACTTTAATTTAATACATAAAAATATGAATTCAGAAAAGAATGATTTTTAATCCTTTGTAATTGAAATTTTATGAGTACTTCCCCCAAAAAAATCTACTCTTGAGGAACAGAACAGTTCGAGAAATATGCATATCGATTGAAGCGTTAACGAGTTTTCCGTGAGAAACTCACGTAATTGCAGTCATGCGTTTAATTATTCGCGAGAAATTAATCTAATGGAAGAGAAACACGCGAAGACCGATAAGAAAACAAGGTCTCCAGAGTGTATAGTATTAGAAGCAAATTTATTTACATTAAACAGAAAATCAACTTATAAATGAGAATTATTTCTAAAAATAAGAATCCTGAACATCTTTGCTTTTGGAGAATCAACGATGCTGGAAATCAGTCAAAATATACATTTTACATTACACGAAACAACTAGAAGATCGTTACTATGAACAGTTTTATTGAATTAAACAGCATTAAAATATGTACATTTTTCCTTGCATGGTATACATTTGAATTCTTTAAGTAATGTTAGTAAAATTTGATAAATTAAATATTTCCTCAAAAAGCGATTCAATTTCAGTGATTATCAATTCAATTCAAGTGATTATCAAAGAGGATAATCTTTATACAGTGTAAAACGTTACCTTAATAAATAGAAAAATCAAAGTGACACGAAAAACGATCCTCTATTTGTTTTAAACAATATATAATAATACATACGATCCTTGTCATCCCTAACTTATCACTCATCACAAATCCAATACACCCGATCTACAATTCGATCTTCTACTGTCTCGATCGAATATTTCTCTTCTTACGTCCATCATTAGCTTCTATATTCTTCTCATCTTCTCCTCGGTCCTTCCGTCCATGAGAACTACCTTGGTCCCAATCAAGATTCACTGGTACTGGCACTTGAACCCAATAAGGGAATGGTTTCTCTACTGGTACTGGTACCGGCTTTGTCACATACACTTTGTACGGTCTGTCCACCGGTACTTTGATCGCTACTGGATAAGGTTTCTTTACCTCCACTTTAATTGGTCTCTCCACAGTATACGGTTTTGGCACTGGTACCTTTATCGGTATCAGTACCGGTCTTTCCACAGATACAGGGAAAGGTGCATCGACTGGTACCTTAACCTCAACAGGATACGGTTTGGCCACAGGCACTGGATACGGTTTAGCGACCTCCACAGGGTACGGTTTCGGTATTGGGACTGGATAAGGTCGATTTACGACGACCTTGACTGGTACTGGTACCTTCTTCTCCACTTCGTAGGGTTGTGGTATCTTAACTGGTACTTTGACCTCGTAGGGCACTGTCTTATCGACGGTGTACGGCTGTGGTACCGGCACCTTTACCTCCACCGGTATCTTTTTCTCGACGGTGTACGGCTGGGGAACTGGAATTTCCACTTTGTACGGTACCGGCCGATCCACCTTCACTCCGTATGGTACCTTTTTCTCCACTGTGTACGGCTCCGGTACCTCGACAGGTACATTTACGAACACTTTGACAGGGTATGGTACCTTTTTCTCAATTGTGTAAGGGTGTGGTACCGGCACCTTCACCTCGTAAGGTATATGTTTATACACAGAATATGGTACTTTTTTCTCTACAGTTACAGGTACTGGAATCTTCTTCTCAACTGTTAGCACTTTTGGCCTTTCCCAAGCTGAAACCTCTTGCAGAGACAAATCGCTCCTTGGAAATCTTTTCCAACCTTCGTTTCTGATTCTACTTGGCCATTCTTTAAACGACTTTGATCTGAATCCTCTGGAGTACACCCAGTCCTCCGTGTCGTCCTCTGGTTCTCCTTCGTCTTCTAAAGACGAGGAATGACTCTCGTAAGTGAACTCCTCGCGATAAGGAACTTTTCGCGTGTTGGAGTAAGATTCCCGAATTTTCTTTGATTCAGTGGTGACATTTCCGCTTTCCAACGCTTTTTCCACTGCTCTTTCGGCTGCCCTTTCCGCAGCCTTTTCTACCGCGAGCTCCGCTGCCCTTTCAAGATCCTCTTTTCGGGTGGCGGAACAAGTTAGGATGATAGAGAAGCATAATAACGCGACGATGCTTTGCTGCTGTGTAGAAATTCCATAATTATTAGTTGAAAACGTTGAATTTTTATGGAATACGAGAAAGAGTAAAACATTTTTAAAACATTTTTAAAACGTATTTTTGGAAAATGTTGTCGAATCAAGGTGTATCATTGTTTTATACAAGATGAGTAGGAGATTCGATGGATACATCGATTTCCATGAAAAAAGTATCAAAATAATTGGAATTTAGTATTTTCTAGTACTACTTGCAATTGAAATGTCGATTAAAATTTCAAAAAAGAAATAAAATGATATAGTTCACCTTTGATCCGTTACAATATTCGCGAAAGGAGGAAAAGGAAGAATCTACTTAGTGAAACTCAAAGGTTGAAAATTCGAAATACCAACCAGTCGTCCCATGATTTTTCCTAGCCGCGGAGATAGATCAAGGTGCACTGAATCCAAACGAATGCTGCTCCAGTATTATTTATACACGGTGGACAACTTTCGCCTGTTCGACCAGCTAAATCTTTATAGACTTCGCGATATCCAGCTTGTGACAATTATCCCCTGTTAAACGGTCACTGTTTTTCATGGGAATGGTCCAGCGGAAACGTACAGGCATTTATTATTCGACTCGTAAAACTGTTTTATTCTCCGAGAAATAATTTTAGAACAGTTTTGCCGGATATTATTTTCACGGAAGCAATTACGATCGAAGGGAAGAATTTTCTATAACCAATCGCTTGAATACCTTTTTAATTACTCACAGATACTTAAATTGTAATCGAATAAGCGTGAAATTTCTATCTTTTAATTTTTAATTGTATAATTAAACGTAAAAATTTGTGATGTCAACTAGAATTCGAACTAGCATTAGAAAATATTCATATTTTCAGAACGTAACATATAAATCTGCTGCATCGATTTTCTAAAATTTTTTCTAATAAATATTTTCATCTTTGTCGATGTATCATTGCATATCACGTTGAAGATGAGAATTTTCTTTTACATATACGATATGATTTTTCAATATATACGCGTATATAAAACATATATTTCTTTAGAATTCATTGCAGCAGCTATAAATCGTTAAAAATTGGACATTTGATCGGTTTCAAAAATACCAGGAATCTTTCAATCATTCGATATATTTCTTTGAGTAACGTATCAGAAATAGTTATTTCCCATGTCAGTAAATTATTCAACGGCGTTATCTAAAACGATTTAAACTTTCCGACACCTGATCCTAAATTTAAAAAATTTTAAAGTGGGAAGAAAATAGCAAATTTACACAACTTCAAAAACCATGAAAATCTATTTACGATGCACCAACGCAAAGGTTCTAGTTCATTAATCTGATGAAAAGCTCGCCAGGAAGGCAACGCTATTTGCTTTCGTCGGATGAAAGCGAATGACCACTTTCTATAAGCAATCGTAAAACTACGCGAACCCTGAACTACTACGAAGCCACGTTTTTCTATTCTCTGGAGCGAACGTTCCAGAATTTCTACCGCGGAACTCGCTACAAACAAAAATTGCAACTATAGTAATCTATCATTTGTTATTAGTCGTCCCTTTCGTAATATTCCATTTGTACGCTCAGTCAGCCTCCTCGCATCCTTAAGTTTCCTTCTTACCGTAGATCTTCATCGATCACACGAGCCATTGAGTTTCTCGTGTCTGGAACAAGTGAAACGAAAACCGGTATAAAAGTTCTTCGTGGCGATCTTGCCATTTTAAATCGCGCCGCTTTCTTCCTCTAGCTCGACAATCAGATTAAATATATTCTCTGGTTCGCAACTTTGCGTGTCTTACGTTGAAAAATTTTCCAATCAAACAGATTCTTAGCTAAACAGGAAACGTAGAAAGTTTGGACGAAAGTCACGAAACTTGATTCTGTTGTCCCCGAATTGAATTACTGAAATTGAGACGAGCGTACTACGATTACAATTATCATGTTATGGTACGTATAGCGATATTAAATTTTCTTAAATAAAAATCACATAATTTCGAAGCTTCTTTCTAGGAATAAAATTTGAAAAACATTTTGCGAGCAAATAGAAGAGATTACGATTATTCTTTGGTCGATTATTACGTTTATTTTAATCATGTTAGAATCGTGTAATTTTCTGTCGATTATTATTGACGTTATTATTAGTTACGAGGAAAGTGTCGATCATGGTCGGAAGTTATGTCGTGGAAGTTCCATACGAATCAACAAGGAACATCAATGCAGTTAATCGGAACGAAGGCAAACGTGACCGGAAGGAAATCGATATCTTGGATTTCGTTGCATTTATGTAAAAAATACATCGTATCTTTTATCTAAATTATTCGAATGTTGTTTTCGGCCCTTATACATGTTTGCAAATTTATATTCGAACGTTATCTTATTGGAAACTTATAGAAATAAATTAACTAAGAATCGTAATATCGATATTTCCGTTACATAAATAGAAATTATTTAAAGAACGATAATTACTAATGGCATCGATGCGCATGTACTACGGTAGAAACTATTCTGTCGATACGCCAATGCAGAACCAGAAAATGCATTCCACGGAATGTAGGTTGCAGTTCAAGTTTAATAATCGATGACATAGAAATTTTGAAATTCGCTACCTTTGAATTCTTTTTAATAAAACCAATTCTCCTGAAATTCCTCTGAAATTGCTAATACTGGTTAAACTGCGAATATTTCTACAATTTCATATCCTTGTGGCTACAAATAGAAGATAGAGAACCTAAACAGAAATTAATTTCCTTCTGACCCTCCTTCTCTCACTTTAGGAGCCTACACTTTAGATATTTTATATATTTTTACATATAATATACGTTTACATTTCCTACAAATGAGTACAAATCCACAATCTAACTCCTAAATAACTCTAATAACTCTAAACAGCGAAACGCCTTCGATTCCACTTACGGTATTTGTACGCACAAAAATAAACGGAGAGAGCCACTCAACAATTAACATTGATTCCAAATTTCGCATTAAGAGACGCCCAGACAAAACAAAATTACTCTAACGTTCGCTATTCACATTCGTCGCTTTCAATCGTGATATTTAACCTCGTCCACGTCCTTTTCCTCTTCTACTGGTACAGAAACGGGTACTTTAACAGCATAGGGAACAGGCTTCTCAACAGAGTAAGGCACAGGTTTCGTCACGTGGACAGGTATAGGTCTATGAATTGGTACCTTCACCAGCACAGGCACCGGTTTTTCCACGGTATAAGGTACCTCCTTTTCCACAGGATATGGTGCTGGTACCGGAATCTTCACTTTCACAGGGATAGGTTTATCAACAGTTACAGGTACAGGTCTTGGTACCTTAACTGTCACAGGTACAGGTACTGGTTTATCAACGGGATAAGGGACAGGCTTGGAAACTAGCACAGGATATGGTTTAGGTACCGGTATCGGTATCGGTTGTTCCACCTCGATTTTTACAGGATAATGTACCACTTTTTCGACAGGATACGGTTGAGGCACGTGTACCGGTACTTTTATTGCTACTGGAATTTTTCGTTCGATAGGGATTGGTTCGGGTATTGGTACCTTAACTTCATACTGAACTTTCTTCTCTACTGGAAAGGGGTCAGGTATGTAAACCTTGAAAGGTACCGGACGATTGACCGGTACTTGGACCGGATAAGGTACTTCCTTGATCACTGGTACCGGTTTAGGTATCTTCAGTGGAACTTTGACGAAGACTTCTACCGGGTATGGTATTTTCTTTACGACTGGGTAAGGTTGTGGTACAGGTACTTTGACGGGGTACGGTATGTTCTTGACGATGGGATATCGTATCGTTTTTTCGACTGGATAGGGCATTGCAACTTTTTTTATCACGGTTACCATCTTGTGCACGTCCTCGTGCACGTGGCGGCCTAGAACTTGACCCTCTCGGGGTACTCCGGCTGGTATATCGTTGGATTCTGGGATGCCGAAATCATTGCTGTTGACTGCCATTTCTTTGAGATTTTCCGCTTCTGCTTGCTGGTCGTCCAAGGGCTCATTGTAGGAGTCGTCTGTAACGATCTCGTTTAATTAATATTTATGTACCGTTGTTGTAAATATAAATAGTATAACGATCGCTATATTATATGAAAAAAAATGTGTTCTGCAAAAATACTAGACGAGGAAAAGAGAAATTTGCAGTCTCACGGCTATAGGTTTTTATTTTAATGAAAATGGACTTTTTACAAAGCGCTTACTATAAGAAGATATTATAACTGATAAATTTACGTACACGTTTCATCTACCAACTTTGTAGATCTTGCTCCCCGATCTGTCTTCTGCAAAGCACCGCTCGTTTTCTCTTCAGTAACAGGAAAATTTCCGATTTGTTTCCGATTAATACGATGACCAGACGATGTTGCCACGGCGAATATCAACAAGATTGCCGTATTTCTCTACAAGTGGAACAGATGAATTTTTTTACAAAAATTGTAACATTCTCGAAATTCACTTTGAACATAATCACACGATATTCAGACACTCGAATGCAAATTTGGACATTCTTCTCGTTCCTCTCTTGTTTCAGAACGTACCATGTAATCCATCGTATAGATTAAGATCCTGGTGTCTGTAGGATTGAAAATTCTAACTAAAAAATTACAAACTAGACAATTACTAGGTAAATTACGTGATTCTACTAGATTTTGAAAAATTTGCGATGCACGTTCCAAACTGGACAGAAGTAAATCAGTTCTGTCGATTTACTATCTTTTATATAGTCGTTCCTCCATCCAGAGCCTGTGCACAAGTTGATGGATTCACCAAGAGGGGACGCGTCTTCGCTTTCGCGTCTTTTGTCGAGAGTGAAACTCATCCAGATAACGTCCCGGTCAGAAGCTATCGATTCGAAGAACCTAACTCTTGTTCAATTGGAACGAACAGAATCAAACATCTAGAAATGGAGCGACACTGAATGTTGGTGAATGAGTTTCAGTCAAGTTCAGTCGGTGTTTTCACGCCTTTTGCGACAACGTTTTTCCCTGTTGCGGCGACCTTGAAATGCATTCCATCGAGAATGCTGGCCGCAAGCGATCTCGATGCGAGTCACGCATGGAACGAAAGCGAAAGATCGCCTGACTCTCGCAGTCTTCGGGTGATATGCTTGGGATTTCTAGTCGAAACCGGTGCTTAATAAATTTAGCATATTTCTTTTAGGTTCTTCGCTTCTAGCAGAAGATATCGAGTTAAAGATAATAAAGAGTGGAAAATTGAAACTGAGATCGTAATTTCAAGAAACAATAATTCTAAATAATACAAATAATAAAATTGCAGAGATTACATATACACAACTTTATCTCGAATAATCTAAACAGATTGAAATTTGTTTTACACGCGGTGCTAAAATTTTCCAAATGTCTTATTATTCTGTAACGCTAATAGAAGACACTGACTGCTAACAAATGTTAGATCCAGCATATGTAAGCAGAGAAATTAAACGAATCAAGTTCTAACGTTTATGGCCTTCCGGATACCAACCGGAAAGATGTAAGCGACAAATCGTGCAAGACATTCACGGTCATGGACTATGTCGATGGAAACTGTGCCGCGGTTGTAGCCATAATCGAGCAAACGGTGGACAGTCCTTCGCAAAGATACACGTAATCGAAGAAGGGGAAAAGGAGAAAATATGGAATCGCGTTAACTGGGACCGTTTTAAGGGGGTTTCACGGCGGACACGCGATGATCACAGGACCGTGAACGAATTCTGATCCTTTTCTGCTTTTTGGTAGCGTTTCTGTCATGCTCAATACACCATGCAAATTTTTTCCATGCACATTGTTACTAACAACTGGTATCGCTCAGCAGAGAGTATAGTTTTCTTCTTTCGTGCGGACACGAAACACGTTTCAGAGAATTTTTAGACATATATGTGAATTATGGAGGAACCGTGTTTTAAAATATTTCGAGAAATCTGCAAATCGTTATCAGAATGTTTCGAAATTGTTCGTTTCGTAATTTTTTATTTTTATATTACTTTTTAGTGTCCAGGAAATTTTTATTCGTATTTTTGCATCGTTACGTCACTTCTTTGCGTACACGCATAACATATTCGTGAAAAAGGTCAAAATATTCGAATACTCTCATGAGCCATTACAGGTTAAAATTGTAAGAAAAAGTCATTAAGAAATCGTTCGAAATTAAGAAATAAAAATTTCTCTTTCAGATATTTGAATTTTTAAAGCGCACACTACTAGAACTAAATTCTGGAGTCAATATGCAAATAACTTTCTTTTTATCGTTAATGATGTGGTCATTACCATCAAAATTATTAAGCGTGAGAAAACTCCATTCATGCAGCGCATTTGCGAATTTAGGTATCCTGTAATTGATTAATTATTGAAATCATTGCGATGTCTATAATTAAATTGAAGTCCCTCTAACGATATGTAAAATCAGCCTTATTGTATTAATTACGATTATTTAATAGATAAGCCATTGAATAACGAGGTGGAGTCACGCGACCGATTACAAACGAGACCTCTTGATGGAGAAAAACCATCTCGATTAATTAAAAGAATCCAGCTTCGTTACATAGAGCGCGTCATTAGCATAATTGGCCGTTTTCGCTTTCGATGCGTGCACGGTGTATGCTAACGAACTATTATTTATAGCAATTGTATGTCGCGCGTTAGAAATGATTTATCGGATGTTCCACTCTTTTAAAGTTCTATTACGATCAGCGATTTAGAAAGATTTCAATTTAAATTTCCGGTCACAGCGCCATTTATCTCGAATTGAAATCTAGTCATTATACGATTTATCGATTTATTCGATCCTGTCGCTGGTAGTCTCATTTCGAATGAACTGCTGTAACTGCAGTCGATATCGTTTCCCACAGTTGCTTAATTTTAATTTTCTTATATAACGATTCAATCGTCTCTGCGAACTTAAAACACGATATTATTTTCATTTAGCGATTCAGTCTCGAATTTAACTTTTTTCTTTAACTACTCAGGTTCCCAACACGCAAAAGTGAATATACCGATCATTGTAAAATTCGTACGGCTTCTTTACCGACGCTCGCTACGAGTAAAAGTTGAATAAACTACCGAGTTACGCGCAAGTAGTGTTGCAGGAATGAAAATTCAGTTCGTAATTAGAAATCAATAATTAGAAATATCAAGAAAAATTAACGTATAAATTTATATCGATATATACTTACGATAATAAAATAAAATAAAGGAAGAAATAAAATGAAAAAGTTACGCACATGCCAGTTGTCCAAAATTTCACTAATTAAAAAAAGAAATGAAAGAGAACACCACAGGAACCAAGGTACAAAGACCTAGATGCAAGTAGAAACGCTCCTCGCCCAGTCAAAAGTCGCGAAGGGGAATTAGGACCGTTCCGGTCGGACACGAATCGGCGAGTTTCTCTCCCATGACTATCTTTCGTACGAAGGGGAGGCCTCTCTCACTTTCAGCCTCGGTGGAAGTCGCGTGCGGTTCGATTGCATAAGAGTTGCCGGCTTGTTCGACGGACGAGCACGAAGCGTGTGATTCGTGAGTCAAGTGACTGTGCTTGGGCACGGTCGAAGTGGGTCGAAGCGCAAAAGTCAAACTCATTGTATATCATGAATATCGTTACACGCAAAAATTGAACAAGGAAATTCGACTTTCGTTTACCGTGACCTTGCAAGGAGAAAATATTTCTTTATTTACATTCTCGATACGTTTTTCTTTTTTTTGTTCATTTCCACTTTCGGTTTGTTCGTTTAAATTTTCTCTCTTGCTTTTTTATTTTTCTGCTTGCTACTAAATTGCAAACGTCAACGTGGGAGAATGAAATAAGTCGTGGGCGTGATCCGTCGGCATACTCGGCTACTTCAAGCCCGAGCCAACGACGCGACGTCAATTAACGATTCCAACGAACAGAGAGCCACGTGCGCGAGTCTCTTTAATTAAAATAAAGCTGCTGCTTTTTCGAGGAGTTCGCACAAGGCACGCGTACATTGAAATCGTATATAGCCGAAGAATCCATCGGGGTTGCTTAACGAACGCGCAACGAAGATAATTGAAGGTTGCTGTTGAATCGTTGCTAAAGTTTCCGGTGCTTCCATCGAACTTGTACGCCTTGTCGATAATCGCTTTCCCTTTGGCGGTATTGTTCGAGACTGGCATACGCGCAGAAATCGTCAGACTCGCTCGAAAATTCAGAGCCACTGGGAATTACTAATAAAAAGAGGGAAAAATAATACGTTCGATATAAGACGAAAGAAAGGTGAAAATCGATAAGATCGCGTTTTCACGAATCTTTTCCCGAGTATTCCGGTAATTCCGTGGAAAGTGGATATGGGTCAAAGAACAACGAGCTGTATATCGGTGCAAATTACGAGGACACGTTGACGGTAAGGGGCGATCAAGAGCATCGATTTGGCAAGCCCGTGTTGGCAGCGAGAGAATTGGGTCGTGGTTCTGCCATCCGGTTTAGCGTGTCGTCGATAGAGCACGCGAATCTTCCGTGCACCTGCACGCATGGTCGGTCGGACTATTGGAAGAAAGTTTCAAGTAGAAAGTGAAACTCGCGAATTCGCGAACTCTGTCCCTTCGATCGAAGCACGTGGAAAGCGAGCATCCGATCGTGACACGGATTCTCCCACAGCCTTGTAATAATATCGACGATTCGAGGACTGTCGATCGACAGAGAACGTGAAATTGTTTCTGAGATCGTCGATGATAAATATCGTTGTAGAATAGTTAATGAATAGGAACGGCCGAGGGACGTCGGTGAGTCGAGCACGCGGAAAACGAAAGTGGAAATTGTTAAACTAGTCGTGACGTCGCGTCGGTCGAAGGAATCCGAGGGAAGGTCGTATCGAGCGTGAAACAATACACCGTTCGATATTCTTTAGGTTATTAATGTTTATAATTCGTACAAAAATACATGTATTCTGCTATTTCGGTAGAAAAAAAAGAGAAGGTGAGATAAGCGAGCTGTTGGGCGAAGATCGCTAAAGACGGGCTCCAACTACGAATCTCTCGATTTCTTCGTATCCATGACTCGCGTCGCCATGTTTGCGGGGTTCATTACGATCGATCTCGGAAGAACCGGTCTCTGGAGCAGCGCGATGTGTTCGTTAGACTCGCGGCTCACCCCTGTCACGATCCAGGTACAAGAAGAAATACGTGAATAGACGCGTGCCATCGAGTACCGTCCCCTTCCGACTCTCGTCAATTTCGTTTCTTCTTTTCTCTCCTCTGTTTTCCTAAAGCTGCTCGTCGATTGCTCGATGTCGCCGGCACGTGATTACCATCCGAAAGATCGCTCGAATGGTAATCAAACCGGAACAAACGCGACTGGAACGAAGTTAATGATAACCGTGGCCACCCGCCCACTCGCTGCTGTAACCAGCGTCATGTACCGGAACTGCTACTGGTACTTTAACTGGGTACGGAACAGGTTTCTCGACCGGGTAGGGCACCGGTTTCTCGATGTGAACTGGATACGGTCTGTCTACTGGAACCTTAACTTCCACCGGCACTGGCCTTTCCACGGGGTAAGGTACTGGCTTCTCGACCGGATACGGCTGTGGTACCGGCACCTTTACCGGGACAGCGACTGGCTTCTCCACCGGAACTGGATACGGTCTGTCGACTGGTACTTTGACTGCGACTGGCACTGGTTTTTCCACTGGATAGGGTACTGGCCTGTCGATGTGCACGGGGTAGGGTTTGAGTACTGGCACGTGGATCGGACGATCAACAGGAACCTTCACCGGAACCAATCTTTCCACTGGATAGGGGGCTGGTACATGGACCGGAACTTTGACCGGCACTGGGACTGGTTTCTCGACTGGATACGGTTGTGGCACTGGTACCTTTACCGGATATGGTACGTGTTTCTCCACGGGGTAAGGCTGTGGAACCAAAACTTTGACGGGGTATGGGCGATCGACGGGTACGTGAACCGGATATGGAACCTTCTTCTCCACGGGGTACGGTTGGGGTACGTGTACTGGAACCTTGACGAGGACCTTGACTGGATAAGGCTTTTCCACTGGGTACGGTTGCGGTACTGGAACCTTCACAGGGACTGGGTAGGGTTTCTCCACGGGGTAAGGCACGTGTTTCTCCACGGGATATGGAACAGCTACGTTCTTAACAACGGTCACGGTCTTGACGTGTTCGTGTCCACCGTCGTAGCCACCATAGCTACCATAGCCACCGCCATAGCCGCTGCCGCTTAATTCCAGACCACCGTGTCCACCAGATCCGATGTCATAACCACCGTCGTAGCTGTAACCGTAACCGAGACCCAACAGGCCGCGTTTCTCTTGTTTTTTCGTGGAATTGTCTTCCACCGAAGCTTCTGCTTTCTCAGACGTCTTCTCCTCGGCCCACGTGGACGAAACCAACAGGGCGATCGCTGTCGTGTAAACCTAGAAAACCACATCTGAACGTTAGTATTTGGTCGAAGACCGGATCACATAGTCGACTAGACCGGCTATGAAAACGAAAGCGATTCGAGAGACCGGTTGTAGACGGATCGTACGGACGATTTCGAGTTTCTAGACCAAAAGACACCGGCTGAGTCGCGATTACTGGGATTTTCAGGGAATCCCCAAAAGCTGGATCGGATTCTATCGCGACGAGATCACTGTGCGCGAATCTACGAATCGACGTTACGGTTCTTGGAAGTACAAATAAGTTACGATCGATTTGCTGGAAAGCAACGTCCCGATACAGAAACTACAGAACCAGCTCGAAATAGAAATCATTCACTGCGCGACGTGAACGCGTAAACGTATCTTTCTGGTCACTACTCGACCCCGTTGTTCCGGTCGCCGGTTTCTCGGACAGGGGCCGACAGTCGTTCCCCTTCGTCGTGTCACTCACGTACCAGGATTCTCATTTTTGCTCTCGAGATATTCCAGGTGCGTCCAGAAGTGAACTGGATGCTGATTGCCGTTGGTTCGTCGCCTTATATACGCGGCATACTTTCGCCTTCGCCACCCGGGCCCAACACACCGTACCCCCCTCGTTACACCTCTTTGTTCGCGTAGAACGACCACGATCGGCTACCACTCCCCTTTGGGAGACACACGACTCACCTCCCCACGCCACTCCGAAACGTCCCTCTCCTTAGGCAACAGTTTCGTTTTCTTCGTCGTCCAAGTCATCCCCACTGTTGACCACCGTGGATTCCACTGTTATGCGGATACCCGACATCGGTACCCCGATATGCGTATGAGTCGTTTCCAGTGCTAGACACCTGACGTAGCTGTGACGTTTATTTTAGACTTTTTTTCTGAGATGGAGTCTCGCGGAATTCCCGGTGAGTTTGAATTGTTGGTTGGACAGGTTGGGACAGGCTGCTGTTTAAGCGCTTTAAGGCCGATCTATTATATGTGAATTACGTGACAGCTGAATTTCTCCGATATCGTAATTACTTTATTCTTGGTGAGTTTGAACAGAAGTAGATCGGTGGATTTCTGATATCGATCCTGACATCACGCTGCTTTAGAACGAAAAGCTAATTTTTTCTACTTTCGTTTTTAATACGATTCTCGATCACCGGAATACATATTTGGATTAACAGAATTGATTCTTTGCCTACAATTCTGTGTTATAGTTTTCAAAGGTAGTAATATCTTGATTACTTTATACATATTATTTCTATTCTGTCTCCATTGGGTCATCGTGGTATCCTCGATGAATCGAAATTCTTGTGCTAAATTCTTCCTCCGTTCAACCTTCTCTCGTAACAATATCTTAGTCGCAATAATATTTTGCACAAAGAAAGAAAATTAGTTCCCGATTTATACGTTTCGCCTTGCCTGTGAAATCCTAATTGCTTCATTAGCGACGTTTATATTCGAAAGAGAAACATAAGGAGAAAATTTTAAACGTAATACTCGTGCATCTGACGTAACGTGTCAAATGTCTCGTATACAAAAATCTCTCTGTCACGTTGCATCCGCACTCGTTCCTTTCTCCGTAGTTTCGCCCCAACTTCCGACTGTGCATAATTCGCATACCAAACTGTTGACGCGTCGAAAATATCTCTCTTTAATAGTCGCATCTCCTATGTATTTCTTCTCTTATTCTAAACCTCAACCTCATTTGTAATCTCCATAGAACGCAATGAATCGACGAAGTATCGAACACAAAGGGTTCTTTCCATTTCGATCGACGTTTCAATACTATTTTTTAAGTCGCTACATAGAACTCGATACTATTGCGGTACATGAAATTTGCGCAACTGGCCCAATTCGACGAATATTATCCTCTTTTCTCCAACCGGACATGATCGTCGCCGGTAGACGATAATCGAATCGGTGCAACACGTTCCAACTCCTCTTCCCTTTCTCCCTGTTTTACCGTTCCGTTTTCGTCCTTCCTCTCTCGACGGCAACCTCGACGGTTACGTGTGCACCAAGCCGTAGGTGCTCACCCGTAAGGATTTATCCGCTGCCAATCTCGTGGGTGCAACCATTGCTCTCTTTCATGAGACACGCGGTTCTACGTCACGATTTCCCTCTCTTTTCCTAGTTTGTCCCCGGTTCCGTTTTCTGCCGCTACCGATTAAAAATCTGAAACCGTTCCTAGCGTTTTCTCATTAGAGGAAGAAGAAAGTAAGAAATAACGTGATTCATTTTTCACTTTTATTCTCGTAATTAACGATGTTTCATTTTTGTTTCCTTCTTTAATTCATATGCCCCGAACAGTCTTATAGATAGAGAAGTTCCGATAATAGAAGTTCGTCAGCTTTATTCCTATCAGCTGCTCTTATTAATTGCGATAATAGGAGCCGACGGGCGACGTTCGGATAGCTGAAATTCACCGACAATTTCCATGCAAACGTTCAGTTGCGTATCGAAAGTGTACGTCTTGAGAAAATAGAAGTTCTACGTAGGATTTCTCAATTAAAAGCTGTATACCTTGATACACTGTAAGGTACTTGATACGATATTTCATGAGATAATTAACTCTCCATAGTATTGGCAATTTTATATACATACGATCGATCGATAGGAATACATTTTTACGTAAGATCGGACACGAAAACAAGAAATCGAATCCTTGAAACGTTTTAATCCCTAAATTACGAATATACACGTGTTATACCTTATAAAACGTCTCACGTTGCCATTAAAATTTGCAAGTTCTCTTCTCACCAAATGTTTTGTAACGTACACATACACACACAACGCCTACTCGCACGATGGTCGTAGGAATGTATAATATACAATGTTTATGCTGACCACTCGCGAGATCGTAAGAACGTTACGTAACGACTGTACACGGCGAGATGCTCGCGATTACCGTGCGCACGATTTACATTCGATCGAAGGGAAATTGATGGTCGAAATGTGGGCAGTATATGAAACGATGGAGAACTGGCTTTATTTATAAAGGATACGTTTATAATAAATCACGTGCGTTAAATCGAGGTGTTTCAATATGAAGAATATGAGTTAACGCGAGATTTCATTTGGCCGTTCGACCATTAGAAGAATAAAACCTTGAGACGAATCTACGAAAAGCAGGATTTGAAAGTCGAATCCATTTGACGGCATTCGAATTATTATCTACCGTTAGATGGAAATATCAGAGATCGACGTTCCCAGCGGTTATTGGATGGATTTGGAATATCTGAAAAACTTTGGATCGATTTGACTAAAACGATGGAAACGAACTGTCGCTTATAAATCACAAGCCCTGCCATTCACAACGACGGCTTCTCCTTGAATTCAATTACCGTCGTTTTCCTCGCCTCGAGATGGAAGCTTCGATCCTTACGGCCTATCGTCGATTTCTATCTTGAACCAAGCACGTGGGCAGGAACTCAAATGTTAACGGATAAAAATTCGCCAGAATACGCGTATTTTCGCTGCTGCGTAATCGTCTGACAGACTTTTTTATCCCGTTCAATTTCACCTCTCTTGGTTACGTTCGATGGTATCAATCGTAATAGCCACCTTGGATTTCTTTTTTTTTTTTTTTTTTTGCCTCTTTCACTAACGAATCGACGATCAAAAATGAAATTTAGGCGAAAGAAACTTTCGGAGAAACCTTGGACTTCGAAGATATGGCCTAACCTTCGTGATTCGCTGGAAAATCGATATCTCGCTCGCTATACCATGTAGAATTCAAGATTAGCATCATCCTTTGCCATCGACTCCCTGTTATCCTTGTTACCTGATTATTCAGATTGATACTGCCGCTCGCATGTATAATCACGAGAGACGAACGAAGGCGGACAGTGATTTAAACCGTTAGAATATGTCGCGTGATTACATCGGTGAGAAATACATTTTCTTATGAAATGTTCTTTGAAAATTCCAACGTTAACTATGTGCTTGAATAAAAACAAAAAGCGTACAGGTTTTGAGCAGTTTAACTTGCGACGCGCTCGCTTCCGACTCATTTCTACAAAACCTTGTTTCTACAAAAAAAAAAAACAAGTAGGTTATCGGCGAAAAAAGCATTTAACGTGCGCACTGACGAAAGTAAGAATTCGTCGCGCGAAAGTGAAACCAAAAATCTCGGTCATCAAACAGCCACGGCGTAATTACGGGTCGTTATGAAACTATCGACGCTCCAGTCGAGGATCGGCCTGGAGACATTCCTTACTTTCGCGATCGCGGTCGTAATAATTTCCTCCGAGTGGCCACGACGCAGCCTCTTTTCGATGGAAAGTAAACGAACAAGAGCGTAACAACGATCCGCGAAGGATAGTCCTCGCGTTTATTACGTAAAGGTCGTCGTCGATGAAGAATCTCTGTGAGACGAGTCTCTCTCTTTTTCTCTCTCTCTCTCTCCCTCTGTCTTCTTTCCATCTTCCTTCTTTTTCACTTTCATCGCGTTACTTCTCCGAGAGAAGAGCCATCCGAGAAAGAACAAGCACGACCTTCCGTGGAATAGTTGAAAGGAATCCTAAGCGGCGGATCGACCTCGTTGACACTGACCTTGAAGGAGACGTCGCGGTTTCTTCGTGGTTCGCAAAAAGTCGCCTCGGTTGAGGTCGTTAAACGCTTCGCCAATTAATCAGCCCACGATCACCTCCCAATTCTTACCTAGTTCTGAATATCTGCTTGATAATTTTTGATTCGTCTCCGCCGTACCGTGGATTTATTGTTGGCGGGAGTTCTCTGAGGGATTTTTCTCGGTCGATCGGTATCGATACGCCGATGCGAGTTTAAATATGAAATTTATCACAAGGAGATTGCACGACGCTCGTTAAGTTCGCTTTCTCCCATGTTTCGCAGGAACTTTGTGGCAGGAGTCCTTCAATTTCAACTCTATCGCGCGTTGTGCGAAGCGGCTGGACAGAGGAACGTAGACGATCCCAGGAGACCTCTGCACAGATGCGACTTCTACAGAAGCCCGGAAGCTGGTAGGATCTTGGGGTGAGTATTTTGATGCAATATTAACCATGAGTTTATGAGACAAGAACGTCGAATATAATATTAATATTAATTACGTGTGTCGTTTTAAGCTAAACGACGATTTTTTTTTAAGTAAAACCAAGTAGTATAACGGATAGCGCATGCCGTCGAACAGTACTTGTAAATTGTAATCTATCTGTAAGCACGTTTGGTTCATGGAAGTATCTTAGCGCAGGTGGTACTGCGAAGCACCGCAAGTCCATAAAGGGTTGAACCAAAATTCAATATTGAGACATTCGGCACCAGTTGCGCGAGTATTAGGTAACGAGAAAAAAACAACGATAGCCTGTCGTAAAAGGCGAACTTAACGTCACCGTTTGCCAGAAATATTCTCAACAAAGCGAACGACTTTCTCAACGACATGATAAATAGATTGAACGTAACCGCTGTCCGTTTCTTCTTGTGCCTGCTCGCGAGTAGCGTAGTCTGCTGTTAGCGAAACAGTTTTACGTCTGATTGAACGGCCGCGCGGAAAAGACAGAAAAAAAGGGAGCAGGTGGGAAAGAAAAAAAGCGAAACGGAGCGCAGGAGCGCCGCTTTGGCAGCCAAAGGCCGCGTTAAACCGTCATGAAGCGTGAACGCGTAACGTAACTCGGGCTAACAAGATTGACAAAGGAACACAGCACAGAAGATGTTTGAACGATTTCGTGAGGATCCGACTAATCGTATTAGTTTTAACACTGCCTCGTTCATAGAAAGTCCATAAGGTCGAAGTATAACGATTAACTAACCGATAGAAAAAGTTCCGCTTTACGAAACACAGCATACTTTCCCTTTTCATCTGCCATATGCCCTGGCCATCATCGTTGGATCATTTTACGGAAGGAATGCTCGAGAATGCAGAAGATATATAGCAAGTCGTTTTCACTACATTCGCAACATCGTGCAAAAATTGTCGATCATTTATCATAGAAATGTTCTACTTTTAGAAACGTTGTTGTACATGTTACTTCGTGTTATTAGACTACGATATGCGAAGTTTCTGATTCTTTTCTATATCCATCTTTTTTTTTTTAACAATTATCGTTATCTTTCGTTTTTAAAATTCATTCTATATATCGTTCTATTGCGGAAATGGAAATTTTCTTCTTTATACAAAGTTTTTATCTTTTAACTTTTGCACATAAAGATATGATTCGAAGTAATGCAGTATTTTAATTATATTATTATTTCTTTCCAACAAGCGTGCAACGAGTAGGTGTTCCAATACTCGTGACCTAGCATAAAATCAGCGTAGGTGGTCTAAGGTTTTTACGCATTACCATCTATCTCGTGATGATACAAAGACATCGTCTGCGTTCCTCAACTTCCTTCGTCGTCCAATACGAAATTACATATTTCTCTAACCCGGTAGCAACTTGAAACGCGTCTGAACTTTGTTCCACCTGATAGAACATAGATTTTCGTATTTTACAGCTGTAGGAACATGGATTTTTCTCTCGGCAGAATTTCGAAAGAGGGCACTTTCGAATATTTATACGCCGATTTAATAACGAGTCCGGTTAAAAATTCACGCTTCTCGAGAAAGTAAGAGGAATATTTAAAAAAATTGGAAGCACTTAGTTCACCTTCTTGGATATCTCTAACGAAAGATCGCGAAAAGAAGGAATCTCTCGAACGATGAATAAGAATGAAATGAAATCGATAAAAAGATGGGACTCTGTGTAAGATTTTGCGATTAACATATTCCAAGATACCACAGGCGTAAGGAATGTGTTCCTCGCTTTTAAATAAAACGTGCTGGTTATCGACATCCAAAACTAATTTGATTTCCATAATTTTTCATAAATGTCAACGGACTACGAAAACAGGAATTTCAATTTTATCGGTTAAGCCAGACGGCGAACACGTGGATTGGTTTGGGACATCCGAAAAATTTTTTGCCGTAAGGGTTCCGATTTTTTGACCTGATTAAAATTCAAGGCTAACGCCGAGTTTCCTACTTACATATTTGCATGGATACTCGACTGGCCTGTTCCTTCTACGATATCGCTTTAATAATAGTTCAGACGTGTTCCTCGAAATAACTGCAGTCTTTCATTCATGACATATATATTTAATAAACATTACAAAATACTTCCATTCCCTGAGATTATTTAACGATAACGAAACACGCGTGTTAGATTGTACAGAAAAAAAGATATCTGGTGTTCCTTTTGTAATAAGTCCTCGCTTGATGAATACATATTATATCATTTAGTCGAGGCTAACGTTAATAGCGTTGATGAGCGGATAGAACAGCGTCTTATGCGACGATCGAAAGTACACGCTATACTTTTACAAAACCGTGTCATCGATCGGTTACGTGACGAACGATTGCAAAAAACCATATATCAGAGTCGAAAAATCAAGTAGTCCACTGTAACGTTAGTTAGTTCTCCAATTTCTCGTGCATTGCAGCAAGATTACGCTTGTACAGAAACGATGCTCGAATTCTTTGTGTCGTAAGCTGTGAACGACGCATTAACCCTGAATAAAATGTCGACTAACTTGAACGACTAGTTTACTTAATTGATTAAAAGACAAACGACGAAATAACATGTAAGAGTTGCGTGAATTCCACATTATCGAGAAAGTAAAGTTAAGTATTACGTAAACAAGAAAGTTCTATCGTTACTTTTGTGACAGAGAGGAATGACGCAGACATGTAGAAAACAACGTATAGAAATATAGAAAAACGTAACAGATACGTTACAAAGACGCCAGTAAATATAGTAGATCGATTGTAAAAAAGGTTGCAAATAAAATATCGTTCTAATGCAAGAAAAATTAACAGACACCTAATAAGCTGTAAACTGAAATCATCGAATCTCTCAAGGATTCTATCTTCGAGTTTTTGCTCCTTGAAAATAATCAAGTTTCCTTATGAGTTTAAGATGATCGTAAAAAGACGTCAGAGAATCTAAATTAGAGAAATAAAAATTTTTTGGCTTCGTAAAAAAATGACAGAGATAATTGGTATTTGGACGATCTGCTAGACCTTGACTTAATATATGCTAGTTTGAGATGTTCCTTGCGATACTTTGTCACAGAATGAAAATTATTCACCTTGGATTCGAGGAACTTGAGAATTTGCGAAATTTTATTTCAGCAAATCAACGGCTTCTTCCTTCGATGCTGTCGTCGGTGTAATCAAATAAAACATTTTGATATTTAGTCTGACCTATAGGAACGTTGTTCTTCTCTTTTTATATCGAAAAGTATCTGCATGAAACACGTATAAAATTGAAATAACATGTTTGCACGTTTAAATTATTTGATTCTGTCGCTTCGCTAATAACGAGTGATGTCTTCTGCTTCCATTAAACTGATCAATTCCATCTTTATAAATTTCTCACTTTCATTATCCAGATACACGAATGTTCGATTATCTATAAGAAAACGAAATTGAATAAAGAAATAATATAATGTACGATAAAAATTGCACGATGTAATAATTAATAATAAACAAGATGGAAAGAAAATAATAACAAAATACGCACTTCTTTTTCTAGTTTGTAATCGCTGATCAATTATGCGTTCAAACACTTTCAAACGCGGAACATTTATCAAATGGCAACTAATTTCTTGAGCTATCGCAGAGATTATGATGAGTAACATTAAAAAAGAACACATAAACAGTCAGAGTTAATTGACCATAAATTGTCTAGGATTTAGAAGAAACCCATGATACATAAACTCCTAAGCGTTTAACGATAGAAAACAAATTACAAAATCGGCAATTATGGAAGGATATTGTACACAGACGAAGCTCGCTAACTCGAACCTTAATGGAAGAATCAAAATTTTCAAGTTCTAGAAGCTTCGATTGTATGTGGAATTTTTACTCGAAAAGTATTCGACATAAAGAAGCTTTGTACGAAGGTACAATTACTTTCACCTTCTCGGAAGATGTTATTATTTGATATATATAAATGCATAAGTTAAAGATATGCACGTGGTCGAAGTGCGATGAAGTAGAGATACGACTTGTGTCGTCTTATGTTATGTTATGTCCAGTTGCGATACAAGTTCCACTTGTCAGAGATCTGGCTATTGTAAATTCCAGTTACAGAGGTAACATAATGCATCCGAACGCGTGACAAATAATTCGAGTTAATGTCGGTTTTATTTCGATTTCCAGACGTCTTCGCGGCAGGGCAAAAGGAAATGAGCAAAGCTGTGATCTTGTAGAGATTTTCGACTTACAGAGTTTCGAGTTATGGTGCTCTGACTGTAATAATTTATCGTATCGTCGAGTTTGTTTTATTTTATTGTATTATATTTCTTTTATTTTCCAACGCGAGGAATCCTCATCGAAAATCTTTTATTTGCATCTCGTCGCGGATGATCACCGAACTTGGCGTTATCCGTGTCTGCTATCTCGGACAGATTGAGATTCCTAATAAGAGTAGGAACATGAGGAAACCCCGGATTATTGGCTGAGATTGAAAGGAACGAACGATACTTTCAAGGTCCGCCGAAGAGACGTAATGGACAATCTTGGAAAGGTCTTCGGATAGAGTTACCCCTTGACGTATATATTGTATAAGCGAGCAGAATATAATGCACGTGGGCGTACATAGAGATGGAACATATCGGAAGAGATCTACTATATCGATCTCGTAGCGATCCGATCGCGTCCCTTGACAATCTCTGGTAGGCTGCGTGATCTGGGTCAACGAGAGAGGAACCTTTGTTCAGCTGCGCAACTTCGGTTGCCAATTTGGTATTTGTATCTTGATTCTGAATTCCGCGTTAGCGAATTTAGCTCGACACGTGCGACCATCGATTTAACAAAAATTCGCGATTCGATCAGAAAATATTGGACGATTCAGTCACTTGGAAAGAAGGAAGAACGCGGAGAAAATGGGAATTACAGACGTCATGTTTGAAAATTTACTTACTTGGAACATTCACGAGCAAAGTATTTCAAAATTTGGGAAGAAAATATGTAAAGAGATCGTACATGAAGAAGAAGCAAAGAAAGATGAAATGAAACGTCTGGATTAATTGTATAGTTTTACTTTCTGATCAAATGAACCTGTGGTTACAAAGGGTTAAACGATGGCACGCGGCGATGCGTAGCTGCTTTCGTTTCTCCCTAAGTAGCGAATGAAGAAATCTCGAGAAACGAGCAATTAAAAGCGATACAGCGGTCGGAACGTGCAGCTCGCGGTAATAAATCGTTTCTATCGCTTGGGAGGATCTGCAACTGATTTTCTGCTGCAGTGAAATTATCTGTTTAGGAGGAGCGTAATGCGCGTTCACCGGCCATTGTAACGTTCAATTGCGCAAGTAGACAGCTAAGATACTTTTCCGTTTCTAGCGACGATCGTTTCGTCTAGATTCATGAATACTCTACCGTTGCATTCGTAAATTATTTTCGAAATTTAATTTCGTTCGTCGCAGCTGGTGAATCAGTCAACGAAATTCATTAAATTATTCACGCGACGATTGCTCAATTTGGTGTCAAACGACCCGTACTGGCAAATTTTCTCTCGCTACACACGTTGCCGATATTACAGTCATTTTCTCTGTTTAATTCGTGCAACCGATAATTAATTTTTTTTTATCGAAAGGAAAACGTCTGATAATAGAACGTTTCACGAGCGGAAAAACAGTTATCTTTCGCAAAACGGACGCTGGCGCCGCGTCCGGGCGATCGATAGATCAAAAACAGCCGAGTAACCGTCCAAAGGCCCGACTTCCTGTAATCGAAGGACGATCTCCGGCTCTCGCGTCTGTAGACGCTGTTACGAAACCGATTGCGCCGCGTAAAAACGCGCGTGTGTCGCGTACACGCAGTTACATGAAGAAACTCGGCTTGTTACGCGTTGCACTTCCGTTTTACAAGCCGTGTAACATTACTCTCGACCGAGAGAGAACCAAAATGAAAGACGCAGGAAGGAAAAGCAGGAGAAGTAAGAAGAAGGAAGCGATATATTTCAGGGAAAAGATTTCTCGATGTAACCGTCACTTCCTGAAAGTTATTCTTCACCATTGGCAAATATTTCTCTCCTTTTCCATTTTTATATTTTTTTTTCTAGTTTAATGTCGCATTATCCAGAGAATTAATAGCGACACTGTGAGAAGATGTGCTATATGAGAAGTATCGGTAGCATAATTAGCATAACAGGTATTAATTTATCGAATAAGTTGCTTTTCCCGACAAACATGAGCAAATAGTGCATTTTGTTGCTTGTCGAAATATGTTTGAGAGAGAGCGTATTAATTTCTATTTTCCACGGAGTATACTTATAGAAATGTTGTTTCTCATTTTCCTCTATTTTTGAGCATCGCTCGAGTAGTCGATTGGGAGAACACCAGTTTTTCACAGACTACGACAACCGAATCGTACAGAACGAGGAAATTGGTCTTTGTTATTCATGCAAGATGAATTTTAGTGGGACAGGTATTTTGAACTTTAAACGATCTCATCGAAATAACCATCTTGCCGTTACATAGGATGCACTTAATGGGACATTGATTCTTACTCTGTGATTACAAGCACTTAAAAACGATCGCGACAGCTATAATTACTGATCAACGGATAAAAAATTGTAGTCTGTATAAGCGAACGGAAAACAGTAACCGCACAATTTGAAAATCGCGGATAATTTATACGTAAACACGTGTAATGGAGAATGTGTTATAAAACGTGCCTCGAAATCGCAATTACATTTTCGATTATTGAAATTCAAGGATTACAGACGATACGATCTCTACTGCACTTTGTACGATTGACCAATTCGTCCAAGTTGCATAAGCCTGTGGTATACTCGATGTACAGTTTATGAATCTGATTGAGTAGAAATCGATTAAAATTCATGGAAATGGATAGCCCGGCCTTGGGGCCGGTGCATCGACTAATTTTCGCGTTTCAAAAGCAACCTGCGTCGGATCAATCCTTTGTTTTGAGGAATCGAGTCACACTCGTGGCACAAATTTCTTAACAGTAATTTTGCTCTTAAAATACGCTTTTAATACGCTTTTAAATAACTAACCTTCTCCTCTGTTAAACGAACATAATAATTTATACTAAATAATAATCTCATACTTAGTAGATCGAATCAGAGATATTCGATATAGAAATTAAGGAGTAATAAAATTAAGAATATTAGCTTCTCTTGCAAATAAAGAGGTTAATCTGACAAATAATTGAAACATCGATGGTTCTGATCACCTTTACGTTGAAAAAACGGTCAGTCGTACGTATGAAAGTATTAAGCAATCGATCTTAGTGTTCACGAAAAAAATCGCGGCATTTTCCGATAATAATGGAAACAATTGCCACGAACTGTTTCGACCGCACTCGGTCAAGTGTTGGCGCACTCGATACCCCATTGTGGGCCTGTCAAGGTCTCTATCAGGCAACGAGCAAATAACAGCGGTCGCCTATCGTGCAAAACCGATAACCTCTTTAGTCAAATGACACGCGTTTCCCACACCGGTGTCAAAGATCACCTTAAAACGCAGAACCACGGTAGTACACTCGTGACTCGATTCTACCGTGCAAAAGAGACTGGAAATTATTCGACACGGTTTGCGTGTGGAACCGCACGAATCCGCGATAACTCGCAAGATAATGGAGCTACCGAGAGTCCGATGTTAAATTGGAGAAAAACGGAGAAGCGTAGCTTGATCGAGATTTAAAAGAAAAATGAAGGATTCGAAGGATCTCTATGGTAACATAGCTGCGAAGATTCTTGACGCGGAAAGACTTCCAAGTTTAGCAAAATTTTGCAAAGTTCCTCTTTTCTTCCAAGTCCTACCGTAATTTGTTGTTTACGCTTTATTTGCGCATAAATTTTCTCAGAGGAGTATGACGTGCATGTGATCGGTGGGAGTAGGACAAGATGTTAAATACGCGGAATCGAGCAACCAGCATCCCGCGTTGTGAAATATCATCGGCTGGTGCAGGAAAGTGGCGATTTCGCTGACACCGGAAATTGTGAGACCGATATAAATTGCAACGAGGGCATACCGAAATATTTTTGCTCGTCCGGTCGATTCCCACGAGAGGCGTGGCCCGTTCTCGAAGGAACCGGAAGCGGGCTGCACCGTGGCCTGCATCCAAATGACTTTTCAAAAAGTCGTTATATCATGCCGCTCGATGTCGACTACGAACACTTTTCACTTTCGTGAAATCGACCCTCTGCTTTCTTATGCTTCTCCGACGTTCACTTCGACGAAATGGCTCGTGTCTTTGTTTGTTTAATACGCAGAATGACGTGTTTATCCATCAAGATGCAACAGCAACGAAGAATTTCTCTACTTTACTAAATTGATTTAACGAAATCAATTTAGAAAGCAGGAATGTTTTTAAAGTACCTAATCGGTTTCGCGATATAAAAGATCGAGCGAACGACCGGAACTATAAAGAAAATGAAATAATAGAAATACTAATAACAGCCAAAATTTACAAGCTGGTTAAATTACCTTTATCAAGATTTCAATTTACATTTAAATTAAAATCCACTGTATCTAGTTTTCCGTGTTAATTATACTTTCTTAACAACATTGGTCTGCGGTGCAGGCACCTGAAACTCGAAGCTGGTAACGTGTAAACAAATTTTCAAAAGTCTATGGCCACTGGTTACCGCCCTTCGTCCACGAGAATCCTCGATACTCGGACACCCTGTTACGCAAGATTCGCGAATGTTGCTCGTCAAAATGTCTCATATCGACGATTCTTCGTAGAAACTTCACCGTCATAAAAGAACATATTCCCATGGGGGATTGAGTTCTCTTTACGTAATGCGCTGTCGTATCGGAATAACCAGGATTACGCGCGACTCCAAGTATCGTTTGTCGCGAAATCGATGATCGACAAAAGGAAACAGGAAAACAGGAGGAAAGAACGCAACGCGACGCAATCACGATTGCGTAGAGATGTATATAAGATGTAAAAGAAGCTCGAATAACAAAGAAACTCTCTTCAAATCGCGTAACGAGGCTGATTGACTGATTTTTCTTACGGTGCCATTTACAACGAAATATTTAAGCTGCAACTTTTCGCTGGTTTATGACCAACGTCGCGAGAAAGGAACGAATGATTTCATCGATCGATACCTCGTAACGAATTTCTTCGTTACGCTACTTCCAGGTCATTGTATTTAAATGACCGTCTCACTGACACACCGTGTCTCGTAGGATTGTCTTTTTCGATTCATAATGATCGTTCTCGATCGGATATCGTGTCGACGACCTCTCAGCGACGTTCACTCGCGATCGATTCAATGCGAAGGATAGTTTCTTCCGCGATTATATATCGTTCACAAATTTCAATGAAAGCGGTTAAAATTGAAATTGTATCTAGATTGAAGAAAAAATTCCCTAGGAAGAAAACTATTTACCAGAAATGATACGAGCAGCGAAAGAAGATCGTCGTTGTTTGAAAATCGCTGTAGTGCTTAAAAATATAACCAAGGAAAATTTGTATAAATAAAGGTTCCTTAGTCTTGAAGCAGAATAATTATGGAACCTGATTGGAATGGAACTGTTACGAATCTGGAATTCAAGTCTCTGACAGAATACTTAACACGCGAAGTGTTCAAACGTTTAATACGTTGAAAATGACATAAAGCTCCTACGATGACGAAGACGATGATTATACCAATGACCAGAAACCACCGTGTTGAGGTAGGAGTAGCTACTTAGCTGAGATCAACCATGCATTATCGTCGAAGGGAACGGCACTATTTCTCGAAACTATTACGGTCACGTCACGATCGATTTCGTTAAAATCACGAGCTCAATCAACGTGCAAATTAGCGCTGGAAAGGACAACTGGTTATAAGCGTCTATGATGGATTACGCGTCAAGCAAGCACGTAAAGGGAAAGAATTTCTGAACGCCATAAAACGCATCTTACGTAGCTACTGACATTCGATTTTGTCGACTCGCGAAGGTTTCTCTCCACTGCCCTGCAAGCTCTTACGGAGCAGAATTAATTTCACCTCGTAACTCATGCATGTGGCTGAATGTTGTGACACACCCGCCGTAAATTACGAGCGTCGTTCGAACACGCTCGAACGTGTTTCAAGCACGCCAAGTTGCCAAAGATAGGCTAATTAGTGGCGCGGAACGTTGGAAGAAAAGGCTCGTTACGCGTCTTTATTTTTCTCTCGTTCCAATTCTCCCCGTGAATTTTCCTCGCCGAAGGGTTTTTCATTGTTGCGCCGTTCCGCGCGTTGTCGCAATCGTTTCGTCGAGAAAGCGCCGCCGGTGATCTCGTTAAAGCCTAACAACGCACGAATTACGAGCTTCGCTCGCGGTAATTTCAATGGCCGATGCTTTCTGCCTGCGCGTTGCGTTGCGATCCTTCGTCCACGATTTTCCCGCGTTCCGCTCCACGGAAAACTGCAACCTTTGTCTCGTTCTGTTGTTGCAGGAAAATTATGGAAAGAGGCTCGTCGGTACCGTGGCAAGAGACGCTTCGAGAAGCTATAGGGGACGACAAATTGGACGCGTCTGCGCTCAGAGAGTACTTCAGGCCTCTCGAAGACTGGCTGAGAACGGAAAACCTGAGAACCGGGGACATCGTCGGCTGGTCTTACGGTAAGAAACTCACCTGTCGTTGCCCTGCGCTATATCCACGGTATAGATTGTTCGTAAGCGATACATTTGTTCTATCGTTAATTGATTGTTTTAAGTTCGACAAATCGAACAACTTGGCTTTACACGAACCAACCTGATACCTAACACTTATCTTTGAAATCCCAATTTTGACTCACGGTCATTCACGTGACACGGCCAATCCACTTACCACGATTCGAATTCCGTGAGATGCCTTCATTTTTCCTCGGCTACTACACCAACCAACCCTTTCACCAATTTATTTCGATCCACCATTCGCGCATCATAACCGTCATACTTCGCAGCGTCGAATCGTATAAACTAATTGCAGAACCCATTGGATGATCGAACGATTGGATTTCAATGCAGGAAATAGTTACGCGTTACGTAATAAAATCAGAAGTAGAAATAGATTAGACAGAGCCGATATTTGGTAAACGAAACGAGGCTAAATCAATTTAGACGTTAATTAGCGAACCAAGCGATAAAAATAATTAAGCAGAAGCAATATCGAATTACGCGCTTTGATTTTATTACATCTCGAATCTAGATATTATCGATTAAATTCGTAAGCAATTATAGTTCAGGTAATCAGAGTTTCGCTGTATTTGCTCCGTACGTGAATTTTATTCTTGCATCCTGGCCCAACGTGAACAGGTCAGAAACAAGGATCCGATTCACGCGACGAGACACGATCGACACAGCGTACGCTAGCGCGCCTTTCATCGTAACTTGTTACAAATTATGCAATTTCCTACCGTAACAGATTGAAGGTTGCAGTTCCCACGTGCCAGTTACCATCGGGGAGCGCTACAAATATTCATCGTGTGACGACATTCGACTGAATTACGATACAGCGCGCGGCGAAATTATTAGGATTGCCACGTTACATCTTCCCGAGCTGGAGCTCTTGCCAAATTCACAAGTTACGTTACGTAGCGCACGTGTAATCGCTCCTATGCTCGAGCATAGAGAAATAACAGAAAAAGGAAAGGAAAAGCTAGCTGAGATACTTTCGATAATGGATGGTAATTAATTATCTGGATGATTATCTAACGAGGATCGTAACACGCTGACCGACGGTCGTTCTTCTGGCTGATCATAGCGACCATTAAACCGTGAAAGCATCTGAAACGCTATTTATTCCTCTGTCGTTTCCTTATTTTAATTGCTTCAACGTCCATAATATTGATCGATGTACTATACAAAAATGTTTTACTTTCATACGGAACTGTATTAGATCTTTGATGGGCCGTCGTAAAGACGTCGTCCGTGAAATTTGCATACAGGAAACGTCACAATTGTTTTCACGTTAAACGTAGAGCAGGGTCCGATCAGACCACGGATCGCCAAGTTCTCTCTCTCCGTGGGACTGGTGGATTGCGAAATCGGAGTAGAACGAGGAAAGAACGCGAGCATGGACCGTAAGAAAATAGCTTATGCCATTGGAGGAGAAAGAGTTGAATCGCGAGAGACGTTCGACGATTCTACTCTCGTTTCCATTGCACGTTGCACATCGTAACCCGTCGATTTACCTCGCGAACACGCGTGTAACACGGTTTCTTAGGCCATTAAGATCGAAGCTGTGAAATGGCGCGTAAAAATTGAGAAAACGTATGATCGAAAAATGTAAATATTGTAACTTTCATATCGTCTTACCAAAGTAATAAGATCGTTACAACGATTACGACATAATCGTAAATGGCCACCACTATTACAACAATATTAACGAAGACGAAAAGGAAAGAACATAAGTAATTTGAAAATTCGACGAACTATCAATCAGTCGAATACGTATTTCGCAGCCCGTTCACTCTTTCGACATATTCAGGAGATTTATATCTTGCAACCCAAAAATTAGTCCAACTGCCTCAACCACCAACTGACGTCGCAATTAACAAATCGATACACAAGCCATTCAGGAATCACGTTGATCAATTCCGTACATCGTACGATAGAAAAAGATTATGACGTTTGATCAATTGTTCCGTGCTAAATAATACAAGCCGAATAAAAAGAAGGAAGATTGTGGCAGGTTCGGCGACACACAGAAGGAAAAATGAGCCGCTTCTGAGAAGCGATCGCGATGGAAAGCGCAGATGTACGTGACTCGTGCGTTACGAGGAGAAAGAACGCCGGTTGTATAATTTCTCTGTCGATCGCTATACCGCCGTTACCGTTCCTCTTTCCTTCTTTTACTCTCTGCCTCACGATTTCCTTTAAAAACGGGCGCCTTTAATCACCCTTTCGATACCGTACGCTGCTTTTACGACGTCTCGATGGAGAAAGCATTTCGCGTCGTGCTTTTTCGCCGCCCCCCTTCTTTTTCTCGATGATCGTAGTCGCGGTAATTGACTATTTAGACGCAAGTAATGGAATATTAAATTTAGGATTTTTGCAAAAACAAACGAGTTATCGCGATATAAAGCTAGGCTAGCTAATTGGCTAAGTGGTTAAGCTGGTATACAAGTTACGCGTCGATACGCGTAAAGAGAGATCGTGGCGTGATGATCGCGTAATTTCAAGTACCGATGACTTGCAGCTTGAAAAAGGTGTTTTATGGCGACGAGACACGTCACCGGTCGAAAGGGAAAACGATTCCTGTTCTAGTTGCTCGATCGACAAGATGGCCTTTTTGCTACTATTGATCTTGATTATGGAATTTTAGAACGGTACGTTTACAGAGCCCTGCAGTCGTAAACGATCTGTCGATCTTTTTGAGACACATTCTCCTTACGCTTTACGAGCTTCACGATTCGTAAAGAACCAAATGATATATTTTTTTCTATCATCTACATATATATACACAGTCGTTAGATTTTGAAAGGTTCGTGATATGATCAACTGTTGCGATTATTTCTTGTTGCCCAGAACAAAGAAACAATTGGTCGTGCGGATAATTTTGATCGAATCAGATGATCTCGGAATTAAATTAATACATTGGGGTTAGTGCAAAGTTATATTATTGCTCGAAAGACAATTTTCATTCGACAGTTCAAATTATCGATCAAATTGTAGAAGATTTTTATAGTATCGCGATAAAGTACATTGCCTATATCGAAAATTAAAAAATCGAACGAAGGTCGTTTTCGTTACGAGTTCTCAATTCAAGCAACTTCCATTGCTTCTACCTATCTCTTCCGATCCTTTTATTACCTTATTTCCCGATCCCTGCTATTTACACCAAATCACATCGACCAGTAATTCCTCCCACGAAACAGATAGCTATCACCGTAAAGTCATTCATCGACCGTAATAACAGTAACCGTATCGTAAATCGTATTGAAATAGTAATACCACTGTACATTTCACGATAGCCTAACCATGGATTACTACAATTGCAGACGGAGATTACTGCAAGCGCAGCATCGAGACTGCTGGTCTGCAGGTCTACGGAAGCGGATTCTACAACGAAGCCACAAGAACGCGTGTGACGACAATTTTACCAGCGATTCTCTTAACAGTTTCGATACTTCGTTAATAAAGAAGAAATTTAGTGGAACAGCGAGCCAGATGTTCAAGCATTCTTTAGGATATTTTTTAGCAGAGACGATCAATGCTTCTCGATCTGTCAAGCAATCGAAAACCAAACAAATGACCAAAATGTTTCTAGATAATTGTTTTCGTATGGTAGTATAAAGTATATGCTCGATCGTGAACGAGCGTTTTTTACATAAAATAAGACGCGTCGAATTGGAAACGTCGCGTGTACCCAGTAATTATTGTTATTGTTGTAAGTATTCACTACTAATTTAACAGCGATCCGCAACGTGGCAATGGTACGCGCGTGCAATTAAGCTCGCGTGCGAGCAGCACTCGTGTGAGCGCATAAATCGTTTCAGCATGTCGAGGGCCACTCTCGTGTCGCGTACCTTGAAACGTCTCGGTCCCGACGTTTAATAAAGACAAAGAGATTTACGTCCTCCATCGTTAAACGGTGCCAGCGCGCTTTCCAGACAGACACGAGTCGTGCTTTTCTTCTCTAGAACTTCAGCTTAGTCGTAGACCCACCACGATAGTGGCCACGATCAATTCGTAAAATATCGTTTGAAATTTTATAAACTCGCAACGATACATTCTTGGCAATTTCTTACAATCTCTTAGAAAGTACGAACTTGCTTTTTCCTCTGTATTGGATATCTTTTTTCATATTCGCTGGAAACTTTAACAAAACGTCGATCAATGAAATTATCGTTTAGTAGAAAATTTAAAAACGAACGCTTGGACTTTACTCAAAGATCATTTTGGTATAGATAATCAAAATTCTACCATACTTTTCATTTTGGCTTTTTCGATGCATATTTTACGCCCCAGTTATCGGTAATTCTAATATTAACTCGACTATACCTAGTTGTAAATATATGTACCTACGTATATAAATCGTTCACAGCTCTGTAGATCGTGGAATATCGTGAGAAACAGAATTAACGAAAAAATAAGCTTGTTTCGTAATTGCCTTCGCGACACGGTTCGTAAGCCACGTCTCAGACAATTCCACAATCGTGTATCGTAATTGGAAGATATTTCGATCGCAAATGGGAACGAGCTCGGCCCGTAACGATCGTACGAATTATATCGTTCGCTCGGTATCTTTGCAATTTTCATGAGGAGAAAATCAATATTCCGTAGTATTATTGGTATATGCATTTTGTACCATTAAACGTCAACCGTACCGTTAGAGCGAATTATTTTTACCATAATATATTCTCGTAGGAGAAACTGGAACGTGTAAACACGGAAATCGAAATGAACAAAGATTGAAATAAATTTTTAGCGCTAAGTATTTCCAGGTCTATAGCGATAATTAAGCTGCAGACTTTACACCTTTATGGGTGATTTAAACATGCAAAAATCTTTAATAGATAATTTGAACACGTATAAACGATTATTGATATGTATTAATAAATAGAAATTAATTAATTAATTAATAGCAGTCTAGTAACGATGATAGTAATAACGTGATAATGGCAGTGCCGCGTTTGAAATTTAAGATTTCAAATCACAAAGAAGATACTTTTTTTATTGTTCACCAGCCCACAAAGGGAGCCTGCTGTCCGCAACCCATTATTCCCGACTTTCGTGGCTCTCACAGGAGTAGAAACGAGCCTCGACCATCGAATAAAAACCGTTTGACGGCGAAGAACCGAAATTGGTTTCTCGGGTTACGTAATTAAAGGATCGCATATCCATTCGCTGTATCGCGGATAATCGCGTTATTACGAAACCCATAAAAATTGTAATTCCATGGGGCACGTCTTTGTTTAACGAATCCCTTTGTTTCAGTCTCCGAGTAGATCTCAAAATCGCTATTGTACACACTTGTATATTCTCTTAATCTGCTTTGACAATCTTTTCATTTCTCTCGTCTATGATTTCAACTCTTAGATTGAATATTGCAACATAAATCGTGTATAATTTTAATCAAGAACGTCGGCCTCTAACAGGTAATCCAATGATTTGTGAAATTTAACAAAGATACCGGTCTCTTCCTGGATCTTTGCTTGATACGTGCAGGACCGACAGCTTTCACGAGAACCGCAATAGGAGACGTTATTGTTCTTACAGGGACAGCTGTTCAGACATAATTACACAAAGGTGGTTTGTCCAGAAACTGGTTCACCCACTTGCGTAACGCGAAGATGCGGAAACCGAGTTCGAAAGAGCCGACGCTCGATTGCGGCATCAAACGTGCCCCGATGCTTTTATTCCACTCGTCTTGAACGTGTCTAGATCTTATCATCTACACCTTTCGATGCGTCTCGAATGTTACTACGATCGACACCGTCTTAACGTTCAAGTACAATTATACCTACGGTAGGTGATAACGTTTCGATCAATCTGTCCTGTGACGGTGGCAAACCGTTGTTATTACACCTAACGAGAAAGCGAAATCGAAATGGAAACGATATTTCCTCACACATTTCTATAAATTATTTCTATAAATTATTTACGATCGGGCGATTCGCAGAAATTCGTTAGATTTCTCCCCTAACTTGCTTATACGCAATAGAGAAAATCACATAAAATAATCATCCTAAAAGAAGAATAGTAAATCAAAAGTTTACGATTCGTAACAAGTTAGCGTTCCTTTTGAACTGCAGATATTTATGCAAATTCGTATTTATACGAACATAATAGACAGAATAGGTAGAACACTGTATAATGCATATAAACTTTCTAACAACGTGACACTAATCCTGTGGAATTTTTATATTGAATCATTGATTAGCAGCGATCGATCGACCAACCATCGTATCTTCGTATCATTATAAATCGCCAGTGTAAATTTGCTCGGATCGACGATGATCAGAAGCGAATTTATCCAGACCGTTCAAAGCCTGGAGCGTTTCTCAGCGCCGGTAGACTTGGAGATAAAAAAGGAAAAGAAAAATTGGGACAGAGAATGAGATACGAGAGGAGAAGTCACGCCCCGGTCGTCAATCTCGATTCAAGCACGGATTTCGTGGCCTCGGGCCATGACACACAGGGTTAAGAGGTCGTTTTTCTCCGATCGAGCCGCAGGACAGCCAGTGATCCGAGAACCGATCCGATCGGCCGCCCCTTTCGCTTTCGACTTCATCCGTTGCTTGTGTGTCTGCTGACCAAAAACTTGTCCGTCCGGTTGCGTAATCTGAAGACCGGGAAGTCTTATCTTTCCGCGAAATGTCTGCACAATGACTCGGCGAATGCCTCTCGTCCACTTTCACCGTCGCGTCGTCCACGCACGCACGACCTCCAATACACACGCCTTTGAAATTCGTTCGAGAAAACACCGTGAAAATTCCACGACCTCGATTCGTTGACAGGAACATACGTTTGTGGTATGGTTTTTTTTATGATGTAAGGAGGATTACGGCGGAAGGTCGTAGTCGAAAAAGCTCGAAGAATGGATAATCCAGATGGAGACATTTTTTTCAAGGTCACTGATTTTCAGGTTTCAAGGACACGATTCACTTAGTAGCTTGTTACTTATGTAATGGCACCTTTTACATAAGATTTTCGTATATGCGATTCAATGCATTTTCTCAGAGATTAATTAACTTTATTGTTCTAGTTTTATGAATAGACTAGAAAATTAAAATGTATATGTTAATAATTTAATAAGTCTAAAATTAAAATTTAATAATTTAATAATTCTTGAAATGGGACCATTACAGTTTCTTGTGAAATAATTTATACGTTAAAAGATTCTTTCTAGGTGGTTTTCTCCAAATAATAAATTTGTTTCCAGCAAGTTCCACATCAAAACTTGCATACCTATGTGATTGTTCATAATGATGAAGAAAAAAATTTTTGATATTTTTAAAATCGAACATGTTATACGTTACTTATAGCAAATGTATTCTTTAATATAATCGATGATTAGCCGTGAAACGAAATTTAATACTAATACTATCTAGAATAATTTGGCAGAGAACTTTGTATAATGTTTATCATGAGATCGCAGAACGAATGGCGCCAGAGAAAATGAGACGGGTGGTCAACGATACTCGAGACTAATATCTGGTTAGATCGTAATGAGCGTAATTACTATTAACGGAGAACAATGCCTCTCTTGCGCAATTCAGAAGGTGAAACGGAGCACAATGTCACTAGCTTGTGCAACTATCTTAAACCTGCAATCCACTGCTCTTTATTCGATTAATTTCCGTCAATCTTCTGAATGAAGCATTCGGTGTGTTTAGAAGAAGAAATCATTGCTATTCAATTTGCTTCAGACTAATGAATTCCATTCGAAAGTAGCAAAGAACCAGGTATCCATCGGATTGGATCTCATGAATGAGAGCACCATGAACTTACGTAAGATGGTAAATTGAAGATCGTTTTTCTACGACTACAGAAAATTTCAAAAAAGAGAAACAAACGTATTGCACAATTAAAACTATAGGCTATAACGTGCAACTTTCATCGGTGTTTTTTTAGGCGCACGTTACTTATTATTGAACAAAACATTTGATAATACCAATTTTCTAAGAAACATTGAAAAATAAAATATATAATAAGCGATTGTATCTTTTTAACGCTTAAACAGATATCTCAAGTGTTTAAATAAATGGCACTTTATTAAATTAATGACAATTAATGGTACAATCTTATTGGATGACTTAATATCTTCGCTTTTTCATTCACGGTCCAATTGGCACATATAATGACGATTCCATTTTACAATAATATATATAATATTTTTCATCATACAGCACACCACAAAGAATCTACATTCCATTCTTTCTCACTAAAAAAAAATCATGTTTTATTTTTTACTCAGACTTTTTCAATAATATTTTCTACTTTTAGCAAATTTCCTTGTGTCAATTGATCGTAGCTTGTTGCGGATTAAAAAAACGAGGACATGTACTATACGGAAGGGGAAAAAGGAAAGAAAGCAAGGGAAATTATATATTCGGAAAACACGCGTTGATTTATGAACCGGAAACGCGGAATTCCGCGGTCGGAAGAAGAGGGCGCATGAAAGTTCCGCTTCCCCGGCGTAGAAAAATTCGTCTTTGCTATCTCACGTTTAACGTCGTAAACCTCGATAGAAATTTCCTTGAGCTAGTTCGTCTAGTCTATGATAAAAAAACTAATCGCGATGACTGTTTTTCGACGAAAAACAAGAAGATCTTGAGAAAAAGGAATCTCGTTTTACAGTAGAGTTTCGCAAGCTTGGAATTCTGTGCCAGTTCTTCTATCTATTTTTCCACGAATTTTTCTAACTATTGTACAGAGAATCGCTAAAGTGTTTAAACACTCAATATAAAAGTTTTTTATATATTAGATGTATTATAAGAAACATTTATAAACATTTCACAGCTTCGTCAACATTATAATAAGACACGTTTATATATCATGATTATATTGGACAAATTTGAAACAACACACACATACGTATACGTATACGTATACAATATCAAAAATTGTGTTATATTATATTATATATAAATATGTATATGTCGGAGATGAAAGGAAACCAGAGCCTTCCCTTTGAAATTTTGGGAAAATCCTCTAATACTTTAGCCTAGATTCTATCATAGCCGTAATTAAGCAATTGTTGTCATTCCATCTGATTGTAATTGTTCGAGATTTGTAATAGTGAGATTGGGCTCGAGGTGACACAACTGGACACCGAACGTAGTCACGGTCACGGGATGAACGTTTTGCCTGACTGAGGTGTGGATTGATTGTATGGTTCTCCCTAGAAATGTGGTTGTGGCGGCATACGGCTTCAAGAACGGGCCTAGCCACGTGTGATTTTACCTCGGAGGTGCCAATATAATGGGACACACGTTGTATTAATAATCAAACTCCAGGCAGAAACTACCTAGCAACGGCGATTGGAACTTTCTCGATGCTTCTAACGAGTATTTAACAAACGAACGCAATTTTAAAGCAAGGAAAATTTTCATCAGTCTGTTATTCGTGCGATCGCCTTGGGAAGTTACACATCGAGCAGTTTATACCGAGCGTCCCAGCAATGGTATTTTGTGCTTAAAAAGTACTTTACGCTTAGTAAAAAGTTATCCCGTTAACCGTGGATTCGTTATCTAACTCAAGAACATTGTCAATTGCATCTTGCGCGTGCGTAAACACCACGGTTGTTCGTTAAACTTTGTAAAAGTTATTTTTTTGTACCTGTAAATATAATCTCTGTTGTACAAAACGATGGCTAATTGAAACGAAGAATTGTTACGCGCCCTAAATTCTAACGATAACCCGACATATATATGTTGTTTGAAATTTGTTACATTTCTCTATCGTGCTTGCTGGCGCGAAAAATGGCGAAGAATCAGTGAGAAATTGTTTCTTAGATAAATAAATCGGCTGACTAACGGACAGGTGCGAAATATACATATATATATGTAGTATATACATATAGCAAGCGTTCAAATACCTTTGTAAGTCGTTGCAAATCGGAATTAACAAACTTGTACTAACAAGATACTAAACAGTTTTGTAAAAAACAATTTCGTGAGAATTAGCCATTCACAAGATCGGTACGGCATGTATTCGTCAATTTTATCGATCAAAGTCCGTATTAAAGCGGAACCAAACTTGCTTGCTAACGCAACTTCTTATCGCGATACCTTAGACCATAATCCTGCGTCTACAGAGCAAAAAGTTAATAAAAATTCCCGTGAGATTCCAACAAAATTCTTCAGAGTTAGACACGACGATATAACAGAAAAAAAATGTGTCGAATTTATGCAATCTATTCACTTTCTATCCACTATGTACAAATCGTACGTCCCCGTGACAGAACGGGGATGTTAATTGAACGTTTCCCGGACTGATGTTCATGGGGACAGTAAACAACGGCGACGTATATTAACGCAATCGTTATGCAATGTCCCTGGTACTTCCACGTTCCGTTGATTCGTGGCTGATAATCGTACGATCCGACAGCAAGAATTACAAGGATCTTACGTCATTTTGAGAAAAAAAAAGAACGAGAGTTCACCTACAGTGAGTTCACCTCACGAAAGTATTCCAAGTTCTACCGTACTTATGATATTTCGTTCGTACAACGGAAGTTTGAATAGCTAGTATCAGTTGATTCGTTCCGAGAAATGGAATTCTACTTTTCTTAACATACGTTCAAAAGTATCATGATATTTTTATTCGTATCTTATATATTAAAAATATATAGTTCTTTAAGAGCTATTATAATTATCAACCCGAACGTGACTAATGTTACAGAACTAGGATTACAATTTCCGACACAACTTGCTCGATTTTACCACTATATCTTACGAATCCTTTCTCCAGAAAGCTTCTCGAGTTTCCTTATACGAGAATTTTTCTGTATCGAAAGAAAAATACAGGAAATCAGATAGAAACGATACGCGGAAACTTTCACGCGTGTTTGTCCTCTTGTCGCGGAAAATTTATGAAAGAACGCGGGTCTCCCCGATCAGATGGTATGGAGCCGGTTTCAACGATGCGTTGGTTGCGTGTAGCTATTTAGGGCAGTTTCTGTCACCGTGGAAGCACAAACATCGACGGGTCTGGCATACTAATAAGCCTGATCGCGCGTATTCGTCATCTCCATCATTTTTGCGTTCCTCTTTCCAGAAGTCCAGTCACCATTTGCAACGTTATACGCTACTGGTCATAAGTATCACGAAATCTATTATTCTCGTGAATTCTCACTCTCATACAGATATTTCCAGACACTTTTTCACCCCGGTTCAGGCATTTCCTTTTGTAAAACGTGTACAAGCATCGACTGTGGTATCGATTAACGCTTAGCAGGCATAACCAAGCTCTCTACCGGTCGAGAACAATAGACCGTGTACTCGTATAAGTGACCGTTGCTTACAGAAGTTAATAACGTCGGACAACATTACCATGCATTTCCCTATCCTGTTTGCTGTCGTGGAATAGGCGAACAAATCGGTGGGAAATTGTTTCGTGGGTAAATAAATCGGCTGGCTGGCCGACAGGTGAAACTTTAAAACGATAAGGATCAAAAGATAATATCCATATCGTAACACTAAGGAAGTTTAGAAAATGTAAGATCTTATGCACGGTATTGAATTTTCCAAAGAGACCAAATTCGATCTTGCAAAGAATTTATTGGTTATTGAAAATCGAAGGCGATAATTGAAAATTTTCACGAGCCATTGCAACTTTTGCTCGATCGATAAATCTGACGAGAGATCGACGTGGGTCAATTTAAAAAGTTGCCGACTCTACAGTTGACTAGAACATCGAAGCGATCGACTTTATCTCCATAAAACGAGTCTATCGAAAGAAACTAGCCAGAAAGCTGAAACAAGGACACGATGAGCAAAGTAGATTGTTTGTCACCGTTGAATCTTGCGGGGGACAGCGAAATCACGAGGTTCGTATGGTACTCGCCTCTTGTCCCAGTTACTTTGGATGCCGACAAATCGTGGCAATTAGGCTATCTTCGAAACGAGGCTCTTGTTCATCGACTGTATCAATAACCAGTTGATAGACCTTCAGATCAATATTCGAAGAAGCACCAATCAGGGAAAATATTTTGAAATATTGGTCCTGACTCAAAAATATCACGATACATACGGAGACTAAGACGAATCTTAGAAATAATTAGAAATAATTAGAATCTTAGAAATAATTAAAATCTGACGCGAAGTTTAGAACTTTTCATCTGAAATTCAGACCGATGAATCGTCCCCTTTCTAATAAATCTGTTCTCTTATAAATAGTTTCAACACAATTGCGTCAATAGAAAATTATAATCAGTTAACAATCTTTTTGATAATTTAAATTAATTATCGCATGGAATATGAAATCAGAAGATGTTCCGATGTTTATAAATAGCGATGTGAAATTATATCGGTTTATCATTTTATCCCATTGAATTTTAATGATGTATAGCGTAAATTAGTTAAACTCGTAACATTTAATTTTTTCGTGAAACATTTAATATTTCTTGACTCAGATTATTTTGTAATCGAGACGCAAGCATGAAATGTCATAAATGTCGACCGTGTAAAAGGCAACAGCGAATCTACGTATGTAATTATAATTATTAGCGATATCATTATGCTCATAGCGAGTTAATTTAAACTGGAAATACCAGAATTTCTGTGTTGAATTTCTCTGCAATCCGAGTTACCTGTCTCGTGCGCGATTCCATGCGAAACCATGACGCGCTTTAATCGCTGTGGCTTGACCAGTGTCGTGCCGCGACACTGGTACCGTGCGATCGTTAAAAGCATTTGCATTAATTATCCTATTACGTTGCCGCTAGTAACAGGATATTTCATGAGAACTATCTTTAGACACGCAGTCTCTAGTCGTTTCGGTGCATCCGAAAGGTCGTTTACTCGCGCCTCGAACGCAAACGAATATTTTATCCTACGTTTTAACTTGACTTTTTCACGAATCACTTTAAAGTCACCAGTACATGTGTACAGGGTGCCACAAACTTCGCATACACATCTAACGACGATTTGTGAATGATAATCTGATTGGGCAGCGTTACATACACGGGATTATTATATATTGTAATTGTGTATACGTAGAATATTCTGTTTTCTTTAGTTTACCCGATATTCTTCGGAAAAAGGAGCATTTGAATAAGATCTATTGGGACAAGTGTTGAGAAAATCGAGGTTCTACCAGAATTTCAATTTACAATTTGCTTTTATGGATAAATAAGAAGCACTGTTTTTAATTATTATTTTATCGCTAGTTCCTGCATTTCGATTAAATTCTAGTACTGGTACTGCAACCCGATTTTTCCTTAACGACTGTTAATTATTCCATTTCATCGGATGTTGTCCGTCGCGAAATTAAACGGCCAATGTTCGAGCTAACGAAGTCTGACTCCACTGTGTGTCGGGAGAGTAAAAGGGAGCGCGATGAATTGCTCTTCCAATCATCTCATTACGCGGGGTCTGCTTAGTTCTAGTCGCATCGAACCAGTCCAAGAACCCATCCTCCGTTTCATTTACGAGAATTTCACTAAAACTTGCAATCTGCCGTCGGCCCCTGCTACGAACGAGCGAGAATTTCGCGAATTCAAGAAATGCGGCTAACTTAGAAATAGTTCCGTATAATCGTGGCAGGCGAATGATCGAAAACAATGCAGTCGAGATCTTAAATTCTCTTTCTGATATTGAGAGCTCCAATTGCTCGCGTATTAATCGCAGGCCTTCTGGCCAGTGTCGTCAATTGCTAGATCGCCGAGACACTTTACGAATTCTTCGATGACTTTCGACAAAGTTCGTGTCCAAAGTATCTTACCATAGTTTATTTAGATCTTGGTCTACTTTTTAAGACTTAAATTCTATAATTTTAAAAACTGGCTTATCATATATGGTAACACAGTATTATTTACAAAATGTATAATAATATGTAATATGTAATAATAATAATGATATTTCACGCAAAAACTATCTCATTTCTTTGACCAAATATCTCACGCGCTCTTGACAAGCAATCAGAAAGTTTTCGTGGTCTTACTCACGCAACCTTCTCCGTAATGACAGTCGTTATCTTCGACACGAAAAATGCCTCGTTAAATCCAGACCTTTGTGCAAACGAACCTCTCACATAGAATTATAGTATTGTTCAAAAGTGACCGGACATCTCGTAATACGTTATTTCTATGTCCCTTAGCAGACAATTTAAAGTCGTGATTTACTAATTATTAACTCGTCGTTGATTTACGCACTTTGGTCAAATCCTGATATTCTTGCTTCGATTCAACCGCAGTATTCAGATACTTATGAACGATGGTGTACCTCCATCCAGCGAATCCTCCTTCATTCTTTTCGTTAAACGTCGACACCCTTTCGAAGGGAACGCTAATAGCAGAGACACGAACGTAGGTCGTGAACTTCGTTACGCTTCGATGAAAGTTTCCCGGGACAGTGTCAATGTCTCCGGACAGGATATCCTCGGTGCTTCAAAGACTCGAGTGGCCGGCCATCGCTCGTTCTCTGTCTTCCACGAGGAAAAAGGATCCAGAACACGAACACCGCCCCCTCTGGGATCTTCTGACCCCACCTTCTGACCGGTTGTATAGTTGTCGTTGTCGGTCGCTAGGGTCGGAGTTCATTGTGCCACAAGTACATTCCGAGTGCCAGCGACGCCAATTGCTCGTTACGTAGCCAGTTGTGAATCGGTCTGTGAAAGAGCCACTGACGTCTCCCAACGCCTTCGACCTCTTTACAAAGTCTCCAGGATTCAACCTGGTGCGTCCTTCCTCGTTCTTACACTGCACGCTACATTTCGATTCTTAATCAGTTTATCATACGACAAGGAAGATAGTGCACGAGTTGTGATGTGACAAAGGATCAGACTGTCTTTACGTATGTTTTTCACGTATCAAAAATTTAGAATCGCTCTTTCCACCGGAGCTATGTCGAATTTTACGACGAGTTTTGTATCAATGCTTCATCGGTGGGGTGCTTTTAGTACGAATTAAACTCCGGATGTTTATGCAAATTCATAGTTTTACGAACACTGTATAAGTAGAGATACATTTTACCCGTTAGATATTGCAAGAAGATATAAATATAGTAAACATTGGTTTAAATATTTAGGTATAAAAGGCTTACCTTGGATATTCTATGTATTCTGGCTTTTCTTAAATTTTTAGTTTCTATGGAACATTTACCGATACTAAACTTTTGATTAACAATATATAGTTGCCCGTGTAGTTTGTTGTTGATTGGAGTTCCGAATTGAAGTGCCTTCGTGGAATCGTTCCTTTGTGCTTGATAAATCGCGTTAACGTTTGATTCTCGTTCCACGGATGTAGATTCATGGCGGAAACTATTAGATGGAAAGCAAGTTTCTCGACTCAACCTGAAAACTTGTGAGAGCTTTTCCAATTAATTCGTTCGCTCTAGCACCGCCTCGACTGTGTGAGATTTTAATTAACGCCGGTGAGCGCTTGATAAAAACTCCTGCACGATGAAAGACGAGCAACGATTACATCATTAACCGATTTTTCGTCACACTGTCGAGTCCCACGTGCGATTGATTCAATGGATGTTCGCGTGTCCTGTGCCCTGCTGATGGGGTGGGATTTCCCATGGGAAACCGTGTGATGTTAGATTGTGTAAGACCTCTTTGGAATTCTTTGGATCTCGTTCGAAATTACGTACTGGAGCGTGAAGAAGGGAGAACTCCCAAGGCGGCATAATTGTGAATTCTTTGATGAAAATTAACGCGACTGTGCATGGTGTAGAGCGAGGAATCGTTGTTTTCCCATCGACCGTATACGGAAAGCCGTGAGAACGATTTCCATCAAGCAGATGCGTCAATAGCGTAATCTTAAAAAATGCACTGATTTTTGTAATGAACTTTACGAATTTATATCCTACTCTGTACAAGACCCTCGATATATCTCTAATATTAATCTAATATTAATTATGGTCGTTGGAAAGCGTAAATTTCAATCACTGACCAATTTTACAATCTCACCGTATCGCCTCTACTAACGACAAAATATACGTCTAGGTGGGCGAATCTGACCTTTATAAAAACGGCGTTTTACAACTCGAATCCACAGACGTAACACCATAAAATCGCACCGTGCAGCGGTTGTCGTGGATCGTGTGACGCATTCTCTCTTTCGATCGCAACATGAAATTATTCCGCACGAAGAAAACGAATTGATTTGGGAGCACAGAGTTTAGTTTGCACGACTGTTTCGGGCAGTGATTCGCCACGCCTTCGATACGTTTCGCCAACGAAATCGTCGATCACGTAACGCGTGCCTCTGTACCTTCGCGACGAATCCAAACGAAACATCGGAATAAAGTTATTCCACGTCGTTGGGGCAATTTGCCGCGTATGCAGCGGGATAAGGACAACCGCTTTGGAATTTACATTCCACGGTACAACGAACCGCGTTGTACCCGTGTTCTCTGTTGTAACGACGATCCACTTTCTATGATTTTTATTGACGACGAGACGGAGAAATGGAAAGTCGTTGAAGTTAATCGTGCGGTTGTTGATGGCGATTGCAATATGCGTAAGATTGATGCATATGAAATGACGTTTCCTTTCTGGCACAAAACTTATGCATATAGTACGTGTGTTATATAAAATATTTTGAAATATCATTAGCTCTATAGAAAAACGCGACTGCCATAATTGTATTAATAAAATTTGAAACTAATCTGAAAATATATACCATTGTTATAAGATATTTACTGCAAACGTACTATATATTTGGTAAAATATATATTAGCAAGCAGAAAGAGAGAGTTCAAAAAGATATCGGTGGTGGTGAGTTAAAAATAGAATTTGGTCGATTATGACATCTTCGTAAACGAACAAAATCGTAAGATTTCACCGTGCGAGATCTCATTTCCATTTGGACGAAACGGACTAATTGGCTTTGAGTAGTTTGAGTTTCTTCTTTAAAGCCAAGGTTGAGAATGTAACGGAGATAATCATCGGATAATTAAGATCTTTCACGGTAATCCTCCACACTGATCTGAAATCTAGGTAAATTCTTTACAAGCGAGATGATATCTCGTTTTCGGCTGAATTGTAAGCCTACTTGATTCATTCAGCGATGCAATCGCCTTCTCTTTCGACGCGATGATACATCAAGAGCGGCGTTGGGCAAAGTATCAGCGAGGAATTTTTCACGGCGATGACAGCAGAACTAGCATCGAAAATATTTCTCCTGCGATCTTCCTATCTGATGTTCCAGCACTCGAGCGTGGAAAAAATGACAAGAGATTGAATTATAAACCACATGTGGCGACCGCCACGTTTCGAAGCCACCCAACCAAGAACGATAGAGCGTCAGTCGGTGACATTAGACGCGGTCGAAAGTGTAAGCTCGTCGCTTGTTGCGGTCTATGGCCACCATTATTGATTTCACGGTGTGCTCGTAACAGAAAACATACGTACAATTTGCGAGAATATTAGCCTTGGTATGGAAGATTCTGTGAACGAATTTTAAATCTACTCTTTATTGCCAAATTCTTGTCTTTAAAACTATAATTAATTAAGCAAAATTAAGTCTTTATATTCCATTGACGTTGTACCGATACTAACCCTAGTGTGGACGAGTCTATGAATGAAATCTGAATCTATTTTTCATTACCAGTCCTCGACGTCGAAAGTGTAATTGAGTAAAATTAATTCCGTTGTTTCTTGTTTTCTGCGGATGTTATACCGTGTACACGATATGTTAGTTATTTAAATTTCCTATCAGTGTTTGTGAAACTTTTACGCGTTATTTCGTTTGACCCTAAATGGCTTAAATATTTCGTCAGAGTCTCATTATTTACGTAGAGGCATATGTTTATCGAATACGTTACTCGGTTGATTACCGCCCAGTAAATCGGCCAATTGGAGCAACTTAACATTTCCTGTCGAGAAGAACGTCCTTTGAAAGAGATCGTTCGTCCCTCTTACGTCAAATATGGGCGACGCAATTTCCGCTAGCAACGTCTGAACGCAACGCCGCGCCACGCCGTCTGTTTCTTTCCACTAGCCAATCTTCCATTTCCCATTCTCGATCTCTCTATATAAGAAACCAATTTATTACGCAAAAATATAGGATGTCCAATGACAAGAACTTGAATCCGGTGACCTTTTTTCGTTATTTATGAATGCTGAATTAATTCTTAAAATATTTTACACGTTTTTCGCAACTCCTTGTATAATTTGCATTTTGCACAAAATGGAAACCATAATTGGGAATTATTTATGGACACTCATTGAGCGTCTCGATGGATATATGTAATTGGATCGATAGAAATTGCAAACAAGCGCAAGGAGTGTCGCAAAACGGTTTTCTCAGATCGTCAGAGACATCGACGCACGTAACGTCTCTTGTTACCGATAGTAACGAGACACTTTTGCGTTTAAAGACCAGCCATTTACACCACTCGATACGTCGATCCATTTCCGGCGAAGGAATGACACGCAAGACGATGAATACGCTATGTTCGTTCGATTTACGCCGACGTCCAGCCACATCATATACCGACGAATCTTTCTGAAATGGCTAATTGAACGTTCACCTTGGTATCCAGGCTTTCACTGCAGACAATCTTCGACAAAAGTGAGTACGGTAAACTGCCAAAATTTGGAATGTTAACTCTTTGCGTTCCGAGTTACATACATTGAACGTTTTATCACGGTTAGTGCATACTCGTTGTATTTTACTTTTGCTAATACTTTGATTACATTCGAAGGCCATTCGTGATTTGCTTATAATTATAAAGATATATATTCAAGATCTAGATTTTTGTTACAACAAAATTTTATTTTCTATTGAATCAAATTTTTATTGAAAACAATTGATTTTATACGCCAAGAATATGCAATGAAATGTAATGCAAAATCGAGCAACATTTAGCGAAAGAATAACGGCTGAGAATTGTAGTGGAGGGGAATTTGTTAGCAGTTGAAATGAGCGGTTCCAGGGTCTGGCAGTTGGTCCTGTTCCTGATTGTATCTTCTTCGAGGGTATTCTCAGCGGACAACGTGTGTTCGAGGATGGAAAAGTAAGTATTTTCTAATTCTCTGATATATAATAATCGAAATATTCGATAAACGAAATATTCTGAATGCGGAGGTTAAGCACCTTCGTAGACGAGCCTTGACAGTAACCCAGAGTTCGTAATTTAACACGCGGTCACTCGGTCCCGTGACACGCTACCAGTGTTCTCCCGATAAGGAAATCACGCGATAGACGGATACTTAATTGATCAAACATTGCAGCTATACGATCACTTCGATGGAAACGTACACGGAACCGGTTGTCGTGAACACGTTCACTTGGTGTCTGCAGATTCCACCCAGATGTCCGAAGACACGAACAGAGATGAGGCAACGATACCGCGTGAAGGTAAGCAGATTTTTTTCCTTAATTTTTGTTTCGTTCGGATTTCTCGATAACCGCTGTACTTCTTCTAACTTGTCAGACTTAGAGTGTTTTATTGTACGTTTATTGATTTATTCGCCCGTTTAACACCATAAAATGATTTCGAGTACTTGAGTTAGATAGAAAATAATTAACTACGATAAAATTGCTAATTTTATAAAAGATTTTAATTAAGCGCGTGCCACTTAATGAGAAACATCCGTAGTCTGCTAATATCAGTAGCACCTTTTTAGCAAAGAGATTGCAAGTTTCGTCAGCTCGTATCTCACCGGAAACTCTTACGAAAAAGCATTCCTCCTCCATTCGAGAACGAGGAGAGGAAAGACCAGAATGACCCGAGAAATTTGCAATAAATCCACCAATGAGTATGTAACGTTGCCCGTTACACGGAGCAATAAAAGCACAGTGGCAAGTCTTTCGCCTCTCTCGTTTCGATTCCTCTCTTGCTCTCACGGTGGATAAGACCGTGCGAGTTAATTACAGGGAAAGCGAGTGTCTCGTGATGGCATTGTGAGCACAAAAATCGAAAGATGTGTCGTTCGAGTTGCGTGAAAAGAGGAACTTGCCATTGCAGACGAAAATAAGAAAGAATTTACATATTGGCGCAATAACGAATCACAGCGAAATGCAAGGAACGTTCTTCCGATGCGTCTTCACACGATTGACCAAAGCACGACGAAGATTTCCTGTAAGGTGTTCTCTAAGAAACGTTCACCGACGTTCGTTTTTCCAAGTAGCGCTTAGAACGTGAAATATATTGTTTCGAGCGTCGTTACGTAGAAATAGCGTTCATTTAACCAAGTCGTTTAACCGTTTCCTGTTTAACGATTGAAACGTACACCGACGAGCTAACGTGGAAATTAGAAATCGTTAACGAACGTGTAGTGTTGCGTGCGATTTATTAAAATACATCGTAGGATTTTTATACGCGAAGAGTTACAAGAAAGAACGCGCAGTTGCACAACCAATCAAACAGTTTCACGCTTATCTCTTACAATGCAAGACGTTAATTATCGTTAAAGTAAAAAGTTTCTAAAATTAGTGATATCTAACTTCGATCTTGTGAAAATGATATCGCTTTCCTTATTTCTCTCTGGGACGTAGCGATTGTTGAAGAATCAGGTATTTTTCTGGCGTAATTAACATCGTGTTATGTCTTCGCGCTATTTTACATTCACACCTCGTGTTCTACCGTGCAGTTTATTCCTTCCTTCCTTCTCTCGTTTATTTAAATTGTTTCCTTTGCTTCCTTAAATCTCTTTTCGCCTTTCTTAATTAAATAACATTTTATGGCAGTGTACGAGTCTTGGAAGATAAATTATCAACTGCATCTTTTTATCCTCGGGTCTCGCTATTCAATCTTGCCATAGGTACCGATGTATTTGTACGAATCACTAAAATTGACTTAGAGAGTGAAACAATTTATGTCTTACCCTTTTACTTGCATTTATAAAAATATGAATTTACATAAATATCCGCATTCTAGTTATCATTATTTTATCCTTTTCAATTCACATTGATCATTATGGCTTCTGAGCGATGGATTTAACATTATTAAAGGAATTGAGTAGAAAGTATATCAGCGTTACGTTAAGTGGAACGATTCGATGGATTTTGCAACACGCGACACGTGTCCACGTTGGGATCCGAACAAAAAGACACCGGTCGTGATTACTCGTACAATTTCTTGCGGATGAAGTGCCATTCCTGGCCATTTTATACCATACTCGCCATACTCCGGTCGATAATTACCATATACCAGCAAACTAATTACCATCGAGCCACGATTAATCAATTAAACTGTGATCCACGCGGTGTTTCCTACTTATCTCTCAATGGATCAAGATTCCGACAATGATTTCGGTAGCCAGCTAATATCCTCGATCGAAACCCGTTACACGATCTTACGCAACAATTTGCGTCCACATGTGGAGCAACTGCTGCCGGAAGAAAGTGAGCGCGGTGGTTAATGCAAATGTGGTCGAACCATAGAAAAAAAGCACTTCTCTGTTTCTCTGCATCAATCGGAGATGTATATTTGCTGAAAGAGACACTCTGAGAACATAAATGAACTCTGCTGCATTCTTCTTGCCATTTTCTTCTCGATCCAGTGCTCTTTTTCTTTTCTTTTTTGTTAAAAAGATTCTTCAGTTTAAGGAAAACATGAAGGAATTTTTGTTTCAATTTTATGCTAAAGAAAATTTTTCTCGAAACGTTATAAGCCTTTTTACTTGTAAAGACAAGAGCAAAAGAAATCGTATTTAAAATAGGGCGGTACATCAATATGATTGTCAAAAGAGAAGACGTATACTATTGTCAAGTTTCTCAATACATAATTCGTTTCATCGATTTATTTATTGCTAATTATTAATTCGTCTTTAATTTGTTATATCAGTGTGCTATCGCTACAAATCTATCGAAGTGAAATTATTTTTTCGACCATGACCAATTGTACGATCTCACAATATCTCTTCTACCAACAGTACCTACAACAAAATGATCCGACAGCGTAACTCTTTCGCAAGGAAACGTCGGTGTTCCGATTGTTTCCTATCGATGTCGAATAAACTTGGACACACGGTACCCTTCTAACTTACGTCCGAAACTTTCTCCAAAGAGAATCGAAAGACACGAATAAGGGGTAACTTCTCGATCGATCGAGAACCGAGCAACTGTTTCGAGCTCAGCTCGTGCGTGTACACGCAGTTAGCCGATGATCGAGATAACAAATTTCCGGAAGAGAAAAGGGGCCTCGTCTAAATTCCTCGGTTTCGCAATCGACCAAGCGCATTAAACTCAAGAACAGCTGCTCTGGAATGGAAAATCGTGAAGAACACGCGCCCACGAGAACACTTTCGTACGGCGGATTTCATGCGTAGGTGTACGTAGTTGTTCAACTTTTTTGTCCGATAAACAGATCGCTGCGACGCCTTGATATCCAACCCACTCTTCCAAATCGTTGTTCTATATTTGTCGTTGATGTTACTCAATTCGAATCTAAACGCAGCTCCGGAGAAATCTTCGTAGTTGAGTTGTTTTAAGTAAAATGACAGAGGAGAAGGGTCGAAACGCTTAAGAATATTCTTGTCAAATCAAAATGAAAATCGACTACGGCGTCGTTCTGAAACCGATACAAAACCAAGAAAAAATGACAGTTCGTAGAAGTTCCGTAGAAACTACGGACAAATAACGACTTTATGGAACTTGTATCGAAAACGGAAGAAAAGATATCATTTTTATAGAACGTCCACAGAAACGCGAAACGTGTATAGTAGCGTAGACGAGAGACACGCAGTCGCGGTGCGATGCCAACAATGAGAGCGTATCCCCATGAGAAAAGGATGAAGCATCGAACGTTCGGTATATATAGCACGTTACCCAAGTCTCTCACGGTTAGAGTAGCGTTTAATATTTATTACGTAGGAACATCGAGCAGCGTTTTACTCCGTACTACACGAACGGTTGCATAACAGAAGCGTAGAGAAAGATACAGCGGCTCGTAGAATTATTAGGTCGAGTCGTAGGCTCGTTCACATTTTGCTAAATAAATGCGATGAAATGTAATCCGATCAAGCAGTATATATAAATACGTGGTAGGCGTATTTTTGGAAATCTGTTTAGGAAGAAGCTATTAAATACATATGTTAAAAGAGGTTGTAAGCGAGACAGCTGTGAGTATTTCATTCTGTAAGTATTTCAGCTGCGAGTAATTCATTTCAAAAATTGTTCGTTTCTAGATTTGATAATCCTTGTAAATCTAAGATAACGAGAGAAATTAAAAATCTTGTGAAAGTATATTCGATCGTATCAAGTGCAATTGATCAAATTCATTTGATTGAATATACGATGATTAAAATTTTATTGCGGAAGAAATATTTGACACGTATCAAGTTAATAATAATATTTAACAATAACGATAGGAAGAAATAAAGCAAGGAGAAAGAGCGCCGAGTTTAGCATTGAAACACGCGGATATTAATCAGAATGATAGCAGTTAGGTAACCTCGGAGATAGTAGTAATGGGAAGCATTGGTAAGACAATGCGGGTAGGCCTTGAACGCGTTTCAAAGTAGATCTGGACGTTCGTAAACGGTGTACTATGATACGAGTGACGTGTAAATATATAACAAGAAACTTCAGTAGCATTTTTCGAAAGTGACTAGGATGTCCTAGAAAAATGGAGCGATATAAAGGATCGGATGTGAAAACGAGGTTCAAAAGGAAGGGGAGAAACGCGAGATAGGATTGGTGTAAAGAAAACGGACACGGAGCTCACGTTCGACATCTCGAGGTCGTTCGATGTTTTTTGACGAACAGCAAAGCAAGAAAAAGAAAAACAACGATCCCGTTAATTACACAATTTTTAAACCATTACATGGAACGTTTGTTAGTTGGAATTTAAATCTACTTCTTACGGTGCGTCTACAATTGCTAGGCATCGAATTAGAATCACGTCTATCGTAGTTGGAAAATTCACTTTTCTAACTACGACATATCATATAGTGAAAGACAAAAGTATGATTTGTTATAGAAGGAAAGAGAAAAATATATTTTCTATATTATTAAACGAGATATGTAAACAATCGGGTATATATAGCAATTATTTCATTTATTTATATCAATTATCGTCGATTATTTCACAGCCAGACAATTCGCTCAACTTGAATACCAGTGAAAATATCTAGAGTTTAATTAAACCACCTGTGCGTTCATCGTCATATTAAATGCATTATCCGATTTACAAAATGCCGATAACAAAAATTCGGAATGTTTAACGTAACAATGACAATGGAAAACATGTAAGATCGTAGAAAATAGTCGAAAGCAATTATTTGGTAGGATTATAAAGAAGAAGAGGCAGGTGTTACGTAAACAGATCCATCCGTGCTACTTTCTGTTACAACTACCACATCGTAAATATTGTCACAATTACCGTGTCGTGATTATTAATCACGCTAATCCTATCTTGTCGTAATTAATTCTTTCCATCGATCGAACCTGTCAACTTGTTGCGCAACACAATTAAGCAAAACGTTTTCTGCGGGTTGTCCGCTGTAAAGAAGAGAACATACCCAAAACCCTCAATTAACTAATCCACACGGTATAATTTAATAATATATGTCTTACATAATGGAATACAGTAAAACGTTAATAGAATTTCTCAGGATTTGAATTATGTGCGCAGGATATACTTTAAGTGATATTAAAGGAAATACAGTCAGTGACAAAAGTATTCTGTCGACTAAATATTTCACATTCAGTTTCTAAAATATGCGATTTAGAGACTTTAAATGCAGAGAATGAAATAAGTCGCGTCAAAAACTTTAGTTCCACAATATATGATACGCGTATTCGTAAAATCATTCTATAGCTAACGTATAAATACTTTTGGAGCCATTAATTGATAGCTATCAAATGACAGAAAAATAAGGCAAGTAAATATATTTATTTAAGTAATTATATATAATTATAGACTTCAGATCCAAGTTTAATGCAAGCATCGAATCAAATACTTTTATAAATCTCTGTACAGAGAAACTTAAGAGGCCTAGAACGCCTGTTTATGGTTTTTGCAACTAGCTTCGTGAAAAGACACGAATTAGAAGGAACGAAACACGCGATATCTTAGTAAGTACGTAAAACTTTCAAGAAAGACGGAAATCGCGCAACGAGGATTACGTGCATTGACTTTATGCATGAGATCGACTCGTACGAATGATCTATGTCAGTCTATGAAAACCGACTGATTATTTATCGATTCGTGGAATTGCCGGATTAAATCTATTCCGAACGTTAAAACGCCGAGCCACGGTCTGGACGGAGTATTTACGTGTAACGAACTTTGATCGATGTCGAAAGACTCATCGGAATCGTAAAATGACGTCGTTAATTGACACATTAAGAGCTGTTTCCTGGTAGAATTTCAAATTACACATTTTACCGTAATAGCGTGACTTCATTAACGTCCAGTATATCTTTCTGGCGCTATCATTAGTTATTTATTATTCGATCGAGGATGACTTCTGGTCACTTCTTACGACTAATACTTAATCCAATCTTTCCGACTCTATCTAGTCTCGTCGAAACGAAACTCGTTTCGGATGTGCAGAATGCTATAATAATCAGGTTACGGACGATTATGCAGATTCAGGTTTTTATTAATACGACTAAAAGAAATGAAACTTAAACAGGGACTCGTTTCATTCGATGAATATTATACGATTTAAAAATTTTGTATATTTTTTAAATCCATACGCTACGCTTCGTAATAGTAAAACTATCCTAAAATTTGCAATCTTTATACGTTGTGGTTAACGTAACAAGAAATGACATGTTTCGAAACATATTAGGAAACGATATTTCATAAAATATGTAGATTCGATGCAACATGAACGGTAAACATTATCGAGTTTTCCTCAACTTATTAACGCGCAATAACCGATGTTAAGAAGCTGTAAAACGTTCTTTTGCGTAACGAATCTCGAGTTTGAACAAACAGATACTAATTACAACATTGTATCGAATCGATGGCGTCATTTATGGACATTAAACGACTTTATCTTTCACAACGATCTGCAAAACCATCGATGGTTTCATTGAATGCGAATCGCGTGAATTCCCTCCCGGAAGAAATGTAATAAGCATAAATTGACTTCGAACGATAACGTCTGACATGCAAAAATATCAAACGAGCAATCTACCGCTTCGTTGCTTCATCGGAGCTTGGACAAGAAGCGATGTTTTCTTCGTTTGCAAATGAACATCCCGATTAAAAAATACACTGACATTTGAAACTGGTCGATCCACCAGTCTGACCAGTCGTATATAAATCGTGAGCACTTAACGAAGAAAGGAAATTTGGCTATTAAAATTGACGGACATGTAACAAAAACGATCTTAAACCATGTTTGACTTTCTCTAGTTCCATGATTAAATTAAATAATTGTTAATTGAAAAATATAACTAAGGTTTGATACATTTCCATCTTTCTTAGACAAACTATGTGTCTCTGTAATTATATCTAGAGATTGGCTCGCGAAAGTATTTGCATACATTTACCATAGAAAACTTTTATACGTTAAATTAATAAAAATAAATAAATTAATTGTATACGTTAAATTAAACATTCTGACACATTAACACTGCAATGTGACACGACTATCGTGAGTAGATTGGTCAAATTTGAAACCAATCGGAAAATCTATATAGAAGATATACCATGCTACCAGGTTAGTCCCTTCAATTATTTCAGAAGTCAGAAATTTAACAAAAATAGACCGATCATTCCTCACCGCGTAATGAAGTCTCCAAATGAAGTATTCGTGGAAATTAGTTTCATGCTCGGAGCTATTACTTTCATTCGTCGGTATGGCAAAGTAAGAAGGAAAGGTAAAGAGAAAGAGAAGCGTGTAATTTACAGACGTGGACTTTGGTTTTCTCGCGCGTATCCACTTACAATGTATTACGAACGAAACCTATACACGCTTGCACGCGTCCAACATTTTCCTCTTGCCTTTGTTCTGCAATTGCTCTGCTTTCCTTATCGACGATTGGGATCTCGTTTCAGGGACTGGCTGGGAAAAATGGGATCTTTTCCAAAGATCCAGTAGCCACGTTGCCAGAACAGCTTCGTTCGATGGCTTAGGCGGCCTGGTTTTCGTTCTTTTATCGTTTTTCCAACTACAATATCATTCGGAGCTAGACGTTTATTGAATCTACTATTCTATTACTCCATTTGAATAAATCGCATGTTTATCTGCAGTAGTAATTAGGAAAACCGAAGCAGATGCTCCCAAGGGTTACCGATAATGTCACGATGAGTTAAAGTATCTGAATTAAAGAAACTACGTATTCGTAAAGTTTGTACTGCTTTCAACTTTATTAAAAGACTTTGGCCGATGACTACATGCCACTATATTTGTATAACGATGTATCGCGTATGTTCTAATAAGTATTAAGATTAACGAACTGTTTATAACCTGATTTCTCTTTGCGTGCGAGAAAAAGAGTTCTTATCACTCACGCTTCGCCATTCTAATGGAAAAACCATGGATAGCTAATAACTGTTATAAACGAATTACTCAGCGATGGAATAATAGCGCAATAATAAAATAAACACAAAATATGTCGTTGTTTAAGTCATGTAGCATTATAGATGGTTAACAAAGATTTTGTTCGCAGACTGAGTCAAAGACCAGGATTATAAAGGAATGCTGTGAAGGCTACAAAACGATCTCATCCAATAACGAGGAGACATCGCCTTCAGGCATCAAATGCGTGCCTGTTTGTGAAAAATGCCCGTCGGGGATTTGCACCTCGCCAAATCAATGTCACTGTATTCCCGGCTATGAGGATGACAACTGCAATACCGGTGAATCTATTTTGTTGCTCTGTTATTTCAAATCTACATATTTGGTATATCGTGTATTAAGATATTAAAGAATTTAAAGATATTAAAATATTCCTTTGCTTCCGTGGAAAAAAAGACTATTTCTTGTTAACACGGACAAGCGGTCGCTTCGCGGAACTCGAAATGAGCAAACTACGAAAGTCCGCAATAGGGCGGATATATTTCACGCTCGATGAAACAGGCCGACCTTCCGTAGTCGTAAGAACGCGTGCGAGCAGCAAATAATTTTCACCTAGCCGTTGTTACGATTCTGAAATCGGTGATTCGATACTCGGCCGTGTTCTCCCCGCTCTCTTTCACGTCGTACACGCGTCCAGGTATCGGTTACTCGAGAAAACGGAAAAGTAACGACCAGGTGGTTGATTCATTCGTTGTACCATTAGTTGGAGCTATCGGGAGAAAATGTAAGAAAAAATGCGCAAACTTCACAATTTAATCGATAATTACATCACGATCCGCGAGAAAATCCGCTCTGTTTTATTCGCAGTATGTCCTCCGGGCACGTGGGGCTTGGAGTGCAAAGAGAAATGCAACTGTACCGAGAGTGTACCTTGCAATCCCGTAAATGGACACTGTATTTGCCCGCCAGGATTACGTGCTGAAATGTAAGATCATCTATAAATATACATACGTCATCGCTTTGCTAGAACAGTGACAGCATTCGAAAGTCGTTGATTGTGAATTACGCTAGAATCTGTCATATCCAAATAGAGAGGCAGAAATTTTCGAACAATGGAACTTTCCCATGATTTTTTATTTCTTCAAATAGAGATCGACGAGATTCTCAGTTTGTTTTAATATCTAAGAACCGTACGTTCTTTTGCCCACTAAACTGCATAAATTTTCGACGTGAGGAGGTACATCCTGGTCGATCCCTTCGCTCGATCCATACGAAAATGTATTTTTGGTAATTGTGTCACTCTTTTAGCAAACAAACGACAGAAAAATTTGTCCGTGTGAAATACGTGATCAAAGAAAGAGCACAGACTGACAGTGGAATGTAATCTGGGTTAAAGGAACAACGTTGCTTAGTTAGATTCCTCTCGATAATTGGCGTTGCTACAGTTACTGCACGCTTCGTGTAACAATCGCGCGATTAATAAGAACTAAAATAGATTCTTCAAAGAATAGCGACGTTAAAAAGCGAAGAAGAAAAAAGATTATGATTCATGGTGACTAGGTTGACTCAACAAGTTCTATCGGTTTCTACGCGTCGTGTTTATCGTAGAATTACACGAACACGCTGTACAACCTGTTGATTGAAACACAGCCTAATAAGTGCTCCAATAATGCATACCGTGACACACGCTTGCTTCGCGTGGCATACGTAATTGCGGTTTTCACCTCCAGGTGCAATGAGCCGTGTCCAAGCGGTCGCTGGGGACCTGGATGCGCGTTTCTATGCGACTGCAAGGATTCGACCGGCGAATGTCATCCAGAAACAGGTCGATGCATTCACGATGATCTGGATAACACGGTCTCCGTGGAGAACAGCAGCTATTCCCGAAACACGGACGAGGAAAACAGCATTACCGTGAATTTCACGATCGTTCAACTTGATAGAGAAACTTCGCGAATTTGGGAAACGGCTGAAACTACCACGGAAGGTAATAAATGACAGTTTATGCGTTTATGGAAATGTTATACCTGCAAGAAAGCACAAAACACATATACACAGATATATATATATATATATACAGGGTGGTTGGTAACTGGTGCTACAAGCGGAAAGGGGGTGATTCTACGCGAAAAAACAAGTCGAAAATATAGAATAAAAATCCTTTTTTTTATTTTTTTTTAATTTTTCCATCGAGACAACGATCTACAGTGAGATCCGTTATAACGAGACGTGATAAAGTGCACGCGTACCGAGCGAAAATTCAAAGTCGATTTTCTCGAAAACAAAGCCTCAAACGAAAAATTTTTATTCTATATTTTAGACTTTTTTTTTCGCGTAGAATCACCTCCTTTCCGCTTGTACCATCAGTTACCAACCACCCTGTATATTACATTCAAACTAAAAGTATACTACTGTTTACAGAAACATTCGTGGTATAGTAGTAAATAGATTGCGAATATTTATGCAAATTCATGTTTTTATAAACATAAAAATATTGTAAGAATAATATACAGTTAATTGTATAAGAATTAATTATAAGAATATTTAAAGATGATATTTAGTCAGGAAATCGTTCTACTTACTAAATATTTTAATATCTTTCGAATATTGTATACGTGTTTTCCGTGCATTTTTGTACCTCGAAATTTACCAAAAAGTTTCGCAGTGTAGTAGTAAATAAGACGACGTGTTAGATATTTATTTACGTGATGCAACCGTTAGTCGAAAGTCGCGATCCTAAATACACAGCACGTCGAGCAAATATCTTGACTTTAAATAAGAGGAGATTGATGGCAAATAGATTTATGTAATTAATATAATAATCGTTGTTCCATTTGACGAATTGTTTGACGATATGCACGAAATACTAGCCACGACGGATAATCCTAGTAAAACAACGAGCCCGGAAACTACCAACGTCTCGACTACGGATGAGAAGAAAATTAGGGCACAAGCTCGCGAGGACGGAAACTCGAGCACCGCCAAGCCTGTCATCGTTTGGGTTTCCGTACCGGAACGGAGGGGCAACCTGGACAGGGATCGAGGGAAATTCGCGATGAAAAACTCGTTTGCGAGACACGTCGATGATAACATCAATCTGCAAGATATCGGTCCGCCTAAAATCGATTACGTTAAAAATATACATAAAGGTAATATACATACAGATTTTAAGTGGAATCTCATATTTTTCACTAAATTAGTCGATGCAGCCCGCCATTCTGTATGAGAACATATCGAATAATTTATGTCAAACACTCCTTAGTGTGGGATATATTTTAATTTTGAATATTAAATGCTAACCACAATTGCGATTATATAATTCTCAAGAGTTTCATCTGGTATCTAAGCTCGCGATCACTGTCTTTTATTAATCGTCATTGTGAAAAATATAAATTTACGCAGACATCCGCAGTCTAATAGGAATAATAACTTCGAACAGACGTTCAACCGGCCCCAATTTCCATGGACATCGCCCTAATCGTGATAGCGTCGATCGTATCACTGGGTCTGACCTCGGTAACAGTGGTGATGGTTCTCCACATGCGTTCGAAGCTATTGGAAGCAACAAGAATCTCGATCTACGAAGAAGGGAAGACGAAGAACCAAGAAAATTCGAGCACAACGAAAATCTCATCGATAGTCACCGGTACTCTTCCCCGTGAGTGCTATACGTTTCGAAAAATCCTACTTTTTCATATCTGAGTGAAGTCTACGTGTGCTTGACCTCGATTTCGTCCACGTAATTTTACTTCGATGACCATCTTGAAACACTCTTCGAGCGTGGATTATTCGAGGAGAATTAAAACGGTATCCGGTAACGCGTTTTCCCTTTTTCTCCAAGGCTACTGCATTCGATTCCTCGCCCATGGTGGTGTAACACACGCTGTTACTTCGATGGTCGGAAAAATCAAATTTTATAAAAGGGCAATTTTATAAAAGGAAATACCGTAAGACTAAAGGGTGAACCAAGTGTTACGACCGTTCGCGGAGAGACGCGGTCGCGAGGAAAACGCGTCAGCGAGAGGCGTAAATTCTCGCTACCATTCGGTGAATCGACGCCGCGAAGTAGTCGTTCCCCTGTTTCGGTTAAGATAACAGAGGTGGTTAAATGAATATGACACAGTAGAGTAAGTTATATTTCACCGTTTATTCCAACAACTTATAACGAAGGCAATTACGCTGGTGCGTATGTACGAGATGAATGAGTGTCTGCGGGTGTGTATACCCGGTTAAAGGATGTTGACCGTTCGAAGGATGTAAAATCAGTACTGTCTTGGGAGACGATGCTGTGTCGGAGGGAAGCTAAGGATGGGTGTGTCTAGCGCACGGGACCATCGGATTTGTTGGTGCCGATGTTAGTTAAGAGAGTGAGGGAAATAGGCTTCGTTGTTAATTAGTTAAACGAAGGGTCTTAACCGCCCTCGAGAGAAAGTGGTTAGTGGGAGGAAAGTTGCAGCGTACGTGAGAAAAACTAACTTTCCCTTGTCCCGCCGTGGTAGACAATAGTCTTTAGAAATTCTTCGGAAATAGACGTTTGTTTGGTTTGAAGGACCTTTACTAGGAAATCTATGAGATTTATGGAAGGTACTTGAGGCTATTGAGGGTACGCAGTGAGTATCCGAAGATATCTGGTTGCCATCTTGCCCGCGGTGTGTGGTCTCGGCTCGGTAGAGTGTTACGCGACGTAACACCAAGTAATCGAGTAAACACTTCGAAAGCTTTAGCTTCTTTTTTCATTCGTCTTCTAGAAAACAAATTTACTCGATAAACAAGCTTCTACTTAAATTAAAAACTATTTAACCATAGATATTTTATGTATGATTCTATCGTAGAAACCCCAATTCGCCTGGTGCCACTGTTTACTCCAGAGTCTATAGCGATTCCATCGATGACTAACAACGATCTCACGAACAATTATGCCAATGGAGCTGCCACGATCGGTCTTCGTATATCTGGCAATTTGCATGGTGAGCATATATACGTTTCCTTCTACGAAGATTTATTCGCCATTCCTTCTCCAGAATCTACTATTCATCCTATTACTATTCGCTATATTACTATTTCCTTTATTTTATAATTCTTTGTTTTTATTTTACATGTTCTAGCTCTTCTGCAAGAGGATCATTACGATCGACCATCAGCGACGCGGATTCACCTCCAAAGCGATTTCGACTCGAACACGGAGCACGTTTACGACGAAATTCCTTTGCAATCGAGTCCCTTGAATTTCCGTAAAAACACGTGATTGGAAAATAACGTCGAATTAGAAAAAAACAACGCTTTGGATAGAAAACTGTAATTAGAAATCACTCTGATGCGTGAAAGAGTAAAGGAGAAATTTACGGGGGATCGAATAGCCCAATTAGTGACACGTTTAATCAAAAAGATCTCTATTCGTAGAAACAAGACGGAAGAAAGCGAATTAAGTGTGATGAACGCGCGACCCAAAGTAGAACTAACAATAGGCCGCACTCTGAATAGAAAATCCCAAACGTCTGGTTAAGAATTTCTCTATTATTCCGAATATCAAAGAAGAAATCTATGAACAACCAGTAGTTCGACTAGTGTCGCATTTAGTTAGAAAAATTCTTAAATATTTGAGGAACGAAAACGGAAAGAAAGTGAATAAAGTGTCAGGGACGTTTATGTGCAGTTGTTTAAGAGTCACGCTCACGTGCGATTCCGGAGGCGGATGTGAGCTAGTCAGCGCGTCTACGGGACGAAGAAAAATCCAACTGGACTGGTTTCCGACCTTACGCAGCCTCGTCTGAACGTGAGCAAGGCTGAACGTGATTGCAATCGGTTCTCGATCAGGCAGAAAACCGTTCGTGGCATCGATTAAACTATTCGCTACGGGGCGTGTACCCACAAGGAGACTTTTCCTCAAACTCGTTCGCGTCAATCGGCGACCATCTAAAACCCTTTGGACGCGTTTACGTCGGCCACGAACGCACTTGCATGCAATTCAATTAATCGAAACGTTAAATAATTTGCTTTTAAATAATTTTTAAGCGAAACGATATATCTTGTAACATAACATGTAACATATCGTGCGGATTGCAAAGTTTTTATATTTATTATACGAACGATTAAGTATATTTATTATATGAAATTTTCTCGTTTTCTTATTTCGTACAATAAATAGAAAAGCAGAAGAAATCTATATTGCAACGTATATAAGATGTGCATATATCTATGCCGCGTAAATGTAACTTAGAAAATAAGAAAACGTAAAATATCTGCGCGTGTCAGAACTGATTCAACTTTTGCCATTGGAGGCTTCAAAATGTACGAAGTAATTTAACCCGCGTTTCTCAAGGATATGTTATCGACTTAGACGAAACGAACATTATCGTATATGTAGATAGGTGTTTTGTAAGTGTTAAGGCCAAGTGTAAATCCAAAGATTTCGAGATTCAACCAAAGAGCTTGCTTTAAACGTAATCCAAAGTTTGCGTTTAAGATTTGTCTAGCAACATCTCGATTACATTTATATCTTCGTTTATGCACTGACATCATCGATAATAATAGATTCATTTCAAATCCGTGTCATGCGTTTAACGAACGTCGTAGTGACGTTCGGTAAAAAGAGAAAATATCGAAACAGATAAGTCGTAATTAGGGTAGAGCTTGCGTAATCGTATTTGTATCAGCGTGTCCAATTCTTCAACCACGCGTTACCACGATAAAACAATATTCTCGTAATCTTTGCATTCGTCGTAATCTGGCCGATTTCTCATTAAATTCCCGGGAGTTTTATGGTTTTATTGACCTTGACATATGTTGTCAAGGTCAACTTTCTCATTAACTTCGTTTGTACATATAGTCATCGCGCATCTTTTGTTTCGATTTTAGTATAAACATGTACACAAAAATATTTTTTAGGTTTGCATCGAGTTTAGATTACGTAATACCGAAAAATTCAATTGTAAGGCTATGACGAAACTATCGCAGACGAAATAAAAATTCTGCTGCATGGATAATTGATATCGGATTAATAAAGTGTGCTCTTTTTTATATAATTACTATCCTTGCTCCTGGTCAATTACGGTGGATCGTTTACGAATTATCACAACACGAGTCATAACATCCATTTTATCGTACTTTAAATAGGACAGCATCATACCGTCTCTCCCGCTTACTCGTTTTATCTCGTTCGTGCACTGCATCCTCTTTGAAGCAACAGTATCGATGGATTATATAAACTGGCAATATACAAGCTTCGCGCGTTGTTCGTATACAGTGGCTGACGAAAGTAATCAAGTACTTATAGACACCTTTTATGAATATATTATGCTTGTTATACGAAAAACATAATGATAATAAAAAGCGTACAACTTGAAAATTTGATTAACATTATAACGAGGCTGGGCTATGTGATTTTAAAAAGCGAGTTTCAAAAATATGTATAATTCGGAGAATCCGTATACGGAAATCCAAACGAATCTGGTTTTCACTCTCACGTGTTTCCGATTTTTTCACTCCGTTCTACTATTGACCTTTTTAATCGATAGAAACGAATCTCGTTATTCATAATAATAATTAAAGGAAACGGTTACCAATTTCTACGAATGAATTTTTAATTAGAGTCCGGAAATGTTTTTTTAAATGCGATAAAAAAATGGAAATAATTATGATAAATCGGAACGATATACAGGGTGCACAAAAAGAGCGAGTGAACGATATTTATGAAACATTATTTTAGATATCAAGACAGTGAAGAAACTTCCTGGTCTATTTCTCAAGTTCTAAGTCATTTAGTTTTACACGCTAAAAAATATATCTGCGTGTACCAATGAATCAGCTGACGAATCTTTTTCTCTATTTTACTCACATTTCATTATTCTCACTCTAGTGGAAAATTAAATATAACGATCGAAATTCTATTATCGTTTGCTTCCTCAGAGTGAAAAACTGGAAATGCGGGCGAAACAAAGAAAAAGGTTCGTCAGTTAACTCACTGGCCTATGTCAGCGTATCGTTAGGGTGAACTTGGATTATTTCTAACTTGTAACTTTCTTTTAAATAAACTGCAAATATTTATGCAGATCCGTATTTTTACGAACACGAGTATACAAAGATTTATTTCACCCGCTAAATATTGCAGCGACTATTCTACTTTGATCATCTCATGTATGTTTTTGATGTTACGTGTATTCTGTGCATTCTTGCATCTTTAAATTTTCTATAGACGCGTAAATATCCGCAGTTCGCTTATAAATACACACCTATTTTTACACTTTGTATAGCTGGCTTTCCACTACCTTCGATGATTTTTAAAAATCTCGATGAGCGGGAGGAGGGGCGTATAATTCGCTGAATTTCGACACACGAATGCTGTCAGTTCATAAACACTTCTACGAACAGCTACGCAATCGAAAGAGACGCCGTGGCACCGCGGTGACCCCGAAACGTTATCAGAAGAGATGTAATCCTGCGCATCGAGAAAATAAGAAACCAGTAATCCATTGGTGCTCGCGCATTCAACATGTACAAAACGTTGTTCGTCAGTTCGGTTCTTTGGACATTGTTGGTATCTGACACCTTGGCGATCGAAGGTGTCAAGGGCCGTCACGTTCACCACGATCGACCGAATTCTGTCTTGAACAGCACCGTGCAGGCTGGACTTTGCTACAAGAGGATACGGTGAGTGGAACGAGAAAATTCGATAACGAAAACGACGGATGCTTTTCCGCGTTGAATCGCAACGATGCAAATATGCAACAAGCACGACGCGACGTTTAACCCTGGTTATCGCCACGACGCCCACTGAATTCGTTCATTTTCTTTGCTTCTTTTCAGCTACGCGGATGCGTTAGCATTGAACGCCACGGGTCAGTTCCCTCACAACACACTTCCTTCGACGCCGCAAGAAGGCACGGTAAATATACCTCACAGTAGCTCCAAAAGTTTAACACATATCCATATTTCCCAGTGACACGTTTCTTTTTTTTTTCTTTTTTATGAAATTCTATCCTTTCATCTTCAGCCATAGCACGGTAGAACTTTGATCTTTCGAACGTCTCTTATTATATCTCATAGTTTATATCTCTGTAGGCAATAGAAATATTCCAAAAATACTTAATCCTGCTGCGACCCTTCGTATTTTACCAGATAAAAAAGATTTGTAATATTTTGAAATACGCGTAGTATAAAATCGAGATAAAAGATCGTGCGTACCAGTAACAATTTTTTGATATTTTGTTCGAACTTGAGATATTTCTTAACGTTAGAGTAAACTATATCATAGTATATTCCTCAATGAGTTTTCGATTCACACACACGCACACACACACACACACACACACACACACAATATGGATATAAAAATCTTCTATGATAAGCGTTCAAATACTCTCATTGTATATTCCTTTCCTTTTTACCATTAGAAAGGTGGATGGATCACGATTCTGGATTGTTGCGACGGCTACGAACGTAGCTCCACTTCCGGCGATTGCAATCCTAGCTGCATCGATGGATGTTTAGGTGGAGAATGCACCGGACCAAACGTATGCACCTGTTCTCCAGGCTGGATTGCACAGAAGGGCGTCTGCGTGCCCTCTTGCGAACAACCATGCCAAAAGGACGCTTATTGCTTCTCGCCGAACGTGTGCACTTGTAAATTGGGCTACGAAGAAGAAAACGGCAACTGCAAGCCTATCTGTCCCGGTGGCTGTAAAAATGGCGAGTGTGTGGCACCTCGAGTATGCAGATGTAGAGAAGGATACGTGATTCAACCCTCGCCCGAAGGTTTCACTGGGATCGAGGGCAAAGAGTGCGTACCCGTTTGCGAAAATGGTTGTCGCAACGGAGAATGCACTGCTCCTGGAGTGTGCACTTGTCACGAAGGGTAAATTAACAAACTTGAAGATTTCAAATGGTTGAATGTTATTAGCAAACGTATTGCCAAGGCTAGCGTGTGCGAGACTCGTAAACCAGCGAATTGTTTCTTTACAGGTACATTAATCCTTCGGGTGATACGGAGTCCTGTGTGCCCAGCTGTCCTTCTGGTTGCTCCAATGGCGAATGCATCGCGCCCAATGTCTGTAAATGTAAACCAGGCTTTACGCTCGATTCGACCAACAGATGCGTTCCAGAGTGTCCTCAAGGCTGCATCAACGGAGAATGCATCGCACCCAGTGTCTGTAGATGTAAACCAGGCTTTACCCTCGATTCCACCAACAGATGCGTTCCAGACTGTCCTCAGGGTTGCACCAATGGCGAATGCGTATCTCCAGGTGTCTGTAAATGTATACAAGGCTTTACCCTCGACTTAACCAACAAATGCGTTCCGGAGTGTCCTCAGGGTTGCACCAACGGCGAATGCGTATCTCCAGGTGTCTGTAAATGTATACCAGGCTTTACCCTCGACTCAACCAACAAATGCGTTCCGGAGTGTGTTCAAGGTTGCATCAATGGCGAATGTGTAGCCCCTGGAATCTGTAATTGTAGTCCAGGTTACGTACTAGATAGCAATAGGAACTGTGTCCCGGATTGTCCACAAGACTGTGCGAATGGCGTATGCGTTACACCAGGCGTTTGCAAGTGTAACCTTGGCTATTCCCACGATTCCAATGGCAGATGCGTCAACACGCAGTCCGAGTCGAAAGTCTCTGATTGTCAGTTCGATTGCGGTCCAAACGCCAGGTGCGTAGGTCGCAACAGATGCTCGTGTAACCTAGGATACCGCTTGGACCCAGATACCAGGAGATGCATTCCGTTGTCCAATTCCTTCGAATGCAGAAACGGTTGTGGCATCAACGGCTTTTGCGCCGGTCCTGACATGTGCATCTGCAACTACGGAATGCCCGTCGATCCTGTCACCGGAAGGTGTCCTGACTTACAGCCAACCCAGTCACAGTGCCAACCCGACTGTGGGCCAAACGGTAGTTGCGTTGGTCCCAATCGTTGCGTCTGCAACTTTGGATACATAGTCGATCCCGACACTGGAAGATGCATTCCCCAAAGGGGCACCACGGGAGAGGCTATGTGCGAACTGCCGTGCCTGAACGGAGATTGCACCGGCATTAATCAGTGCACGTGCAGACGTGGCTACACCTTGAGTCCTTCCGACGTCACTCGAACAAGATGCGTACCAGTATGCATGGGTGGATGCCATAATGGCGTTTGTACGGCGCCAAACATGTGCATCTGCAATCCTGGTTACAGAAAAGAAGCTGGCGTCAAGGGCAGGCAGAGATGCGTCCCCGTTTAATTTGTTTCTTCGTTCTATTTCTTCGTTGTGTGCCGTATAGTCACAGATATATCCGAGTAAAGTATGTACGATCCTCGGTTAATAGAAGCGTTTTTTCATTCGCGCAGATTTTCTATACCAATTATCAAGCTATGAGAAATAAAATTTTCTAATTGTTTAATTTATATTATAATAGTGGAATTATTGTAGCAACCATCGAAGACTTTTCCAACGAAGGTCATACCAAATATGACCATATTTGAATAAATCCGAGTTACACGGATGATGGGCGATTAGAAGATGGTCATTAGGCGAGACCATTTCGCTCACACTCAATGTTTCTCACTCGTATCTTTGAGGTATCTAAGAAATAAGCGGACTCGAGCGAAATAACAGTCGACCATTTGCTCGCTTATAGAGTATCTACCTCGATAACAAACGCGTAGTAAATCTTACTGTATACCGAACTGTATGATTGCAAATGTATGCATGTGTCGTAGTTGATACGAAGCAGCGATTCGAGAATGTCCTCGGCACTAGCCTTCGATTGTACAGTGTCTTTTAATCTTTGTACGATTATTTGTGAATAAAACAGATATATACGGAAACGGAGTGACATATAGCTTTGCGAATTCTTGGTGATTAGTTAGAGAGAGAGATATCTCTGAACATCCTGTTTCGTTTCATATTGTATAGGATATGAAACACTGCAGAGAACGAATGCTTTAGTATCGTTCATTCATTAATACAGAACGCGTCAGAACGAGACAAATCTGAAAATGACATTTCTTTACGTCATACTTCTCGCTATTTTTCTCCAAGTAAGCGAAGTCGAGCCGGATCTATACAGTAGAAGCCATTCACGTTGTGACAAATTAGTCAGGTATATTCGCCTTGTCTTTGAAATAACGAACAAATCGATTTAATCGTCATTGTACTTCTTAGTTTCAGAGCGACACGGAACGTCTCATACAGAGAGAGTTATCGAGTCAATAAATGGGCAATTTTTTACGAAACAAAATACCGATGGAAATACAGAAAAGAGGTAAACCATTTGATTCTACGCGAAGAATTTCCATTTTCGTCGAAATTAGTAGACTGGCGATATTTATGCGAATTCATATTTTTGTGTATACGAGTAAGCAAAGATTTATTTCACGTAGTATATAGATTATAACGAGTATAGTATGTGCTTGGAATATTTATATCTCATAGCCAATACCTCGTTAATGAAACAATTTGGAACGCTCTGTGTATTTCTACATCTTTAAATTCTCTCATAAGAGATGATCATGATCGTAAGATTCTACCTGCATAAAAACGCCCCATCTATGTACGTATTACAAACTGATAAGACAAAAATGTACACGCTTAAAAAATATTTCTAGTATTACACCGACTATCGTATTGAGAAAATGTGCTGCCCTACGTATGAAATGAAACTCGACGAATGCTACCCTATCTGCTCTCCTGAATGCACGAATGGCTATTGCGTCGAGGATGCGTACGGTAACAATCACTTTTGTCAGTGTTACACGGACTACGTTTTGTCTACAGCAAACAAACATGTTTGCGAACCATTTTGTCCTGACTGTGAAAATGGAAAATGCATGACTCCGTACAAGTGCGAGTGCAATCCGGGATACCAACACCAGGGTATTAAGGACTGCCAGCCGATCTGCAGTAAGCCGTGCGTAAATGGCTTTTGTGGAGCACCGGAACGTTGCACTTGTAACAAAGGTTACAAGTTACTGGATAATTCGACCTACACCTGCGAGCCAGTCTGCGAGAAAATTTGCGTGAACGGCAAGTGTACGGGTCCTAATACCTGCACTTGTCACGATGGCTACGTACAAACAGACGAGAACTCGAAACACCTGTGCGTGCCATTTTGCGAAATTCCTTGCGCACCGTACGGAGAGTGCACCGCTCCTAACATCTGCACTTGCCTCGAGGGCTATCGATTTGATAATAGGAGTTACATAATGGTAAGTGTAAAATAAATTCTTGAATTGTTACGTGAAAGTTCGAAGAAAATTCTGAATCTACGTTGATAATTACAGTAGAATGTTGATTTTTGAAATTTATTCAATATCGGTAAAAAGGAACAAATATTTTAATGAAATAAATCAAACGAAAATATTCAAAGTGTGAAGAAATACGACAGAAGAAGTGCTTCTGTTTTTAGCATACGGAATTCTTCGCCAATAAATCGGCCTGTATACCTATCTGCGAGCAGACCTGCGTAAACGGATACTGCAGTGCGCCAAATGAATGTAACTGTCATCCTGGTTACGCAAAATCAAAAACTAAGGGGAACGTTTGTGAGCCTGTCTGCGAAGGAGGTTGCGTGAATGGGTACTGCAGTTATCCAGATACATGCAAATGTAACCCAGGCTATAAACCTCACACAGCGAATCATTGTGTACCTATCTGCGAAAAGCCTTGCCAATACGGACACTGTATCGGCCACAACATATGTGCTTGCGTAGACGGCTACCATCTAACCGCAGACGACCCCTTCGTCTGTGAACCGACGTGCGAAGAAGAATGTCACTTTGGAACTTGCGTTAGACCTAACGAATGCGCTTGCAACGATGGATACTCGAAAAAAAACCGGACCGTGTGCGAGCCTGTGTGTACAGAGCCGTGTATCAACGGGTACTGCGGTGCTCCTGGGATATGCGCCTGCAATTCTGGTTACAAATTCTCACACAATTCTAGTACCATCTGCGAACCTGTTTGCGACCGCTTGTGCTTCAATGGATTCTGCAGCGAACCCAACAAATGCAAGTGTCTAGTAGGGTACCAGCAACTGGAAAATAACTTCAATGCTTGTGGACCGATCTGCAAGGAAGACTGTGTCAACGGATATTGTACTCGTCCAAACGAGTGCACGTGCGAACCAGGCTATCGACCCTCGAAGAATAATTCAAATGTTTGCGAACCTGTTTGTACACAACCTTGTGAGAATGGGTTCTGCAGCGCACCAGAGAAATGCAATTGCAAAGAAGGTTACAGTCTATCGTGGGACGTTCCGAACGTTTGCGAACCTGTATGCACGGTATCGTGCGGTGTTAATGGGATCTGCGTTGCACCAGATAGCTGCAAATGCAAAGAAGGTTATGAATCGATGGGTAACGAGACTGCGTTTACCTGTGAACCTGTTTGCGACTTTGACTGCGGGAACGGTACCTGCGCATCTCCGAACGAGTGCACTTGCTACGCGGGTTACGCGGAAGACGCAGAAGGTCACTGTCAGCCATTCTGCGAATTTTGCAACAATGGAACCTGCGTGCAGCCTGAAGTCTGCGAATGTGACGAAGGTTTCGTTTTAATGGAAAGAGAAAATCGGAGCGTCTGCGAACCGTACTGCAAGAGTTGTTTCAATGGAGTATGCGTAGCACCCGGTGATTGTCGATGCAACGCTGGTTTTGTGAAAACAGATACTGATAATTCAAACGATGGTAACGACTGTGTCAGCGCGTGTAAGAATAATTGCAACGACCATGGAGTTTGCGATGTCAATAACAGAAACTGCCACTGTTATTACGGATGGGATGGGATAGACTGTGGGGAAACACGATTTTGTATCGCGACGATGAACCACACAAGCGAACGCTTAAACGCGTAAGTATTGAAAACTTTTACATAATATTTTTGTACATTATGTGCATTTTGTATATTTTTATGTTCTTTTCATTGCAGATCGAACATCGAGTACGATGTAAACAACACGATCGCTTACGTAGTTGAAAATAGTCCAATGTGTCACCACGATTGTTTAGACAAAATCAATAACAAGACTTTGTGCTTTGGAAAGTACGAGAACAACACAGAGGATGATACGATCTCCTGTCTGATCGGTACAACTATAAATGAACAACTTTCTTCTACACACAAGCTTCTAATTACAAGCTTCTACAGAACAAGCTTCTAATTACTTTTCAGAGATTACAAATTTCGTTACGAATATCAGTAATGATAATTAACTTTGTTACGAATTAATCAATTAAATAATCTTCTTTGTCGATTCGTTATCGCTTTACACGAATCTTTCGTGCCAATTCTATCTCTTACATTTTTTTAATTGGGACACTACATTGTAGATTCCAGCTGTTATCGAGTGTACGCAACACGCACAAAAGGCCTAAGTTACGCATCGATATCTGGAATCGTGGGTGCTACGGTGATTACTGGTAGCGCCGCTATAATCTACGCGTTGATACGAACGAGCTTGAAAAAGAAAATTTCTTCTGGTAATTAATGTATCGCTACGTCATCAAAGTTTCCAAATAAGAGTCTCTAAAAACGCAACTTTTGAATTGTCGTTTGCAAACGCAGATAATACGCCAGCAACGTCGTCCCGGGGACAAACATCTTTAATTCCTGAAGAGAATAGCAGCCTGTAACTGGAAGACGAACTGTATTCATCGTTTCACCTCTTTGTTAAGCTACTACATCGATGCATCTAAAATATATTTTATAAATAAAACGTTTGTCACATTCCATTAGGCTAAGTTTCAACCTAACTCAATCCCTCTCACTTTTCGAAATAATAATTTGTTTCGTTGCTTAAAATTTATAAAGGCTACCAGATCTAGAATTTAGAAACTTCATTCGTAACCTCTTTTGAGAAAATTCGTGCATTAAAAAGTTTTCTAACACTAGAACTACCGATAGTTAACACGACGCTATTTCTATCACAACCAGTCAAAATGACATGTCTTTAAAAAATACGTAATAATAGAATATTTTATATTTTTCGATTTATTACGTTCTTACAGAAGGAATTCCATGTTATGTAGTATATTTTTGGTATTATTAATCCAGCTGAGACCATGATCCCTAAACGAGAGTTGACATATTTATAAAATTGTAGAACCAGTCGTTTTGACTGGTGTGGTATTTCTAATGTTAGCATCTAGCGATCTAGCGATCGATCCGGAATTTTCCTGATAACTGATGTCGTCATATTGAATGATACGCAGTAAAAATTTTAAAAACGTGTGGGAAATTGTACGAGACGAGTTAATTGGGGTTCGATAAACAGACTGCAGGACCCTTTTACACTTCGACACGTACCAGTCATTTTGACTGGTTTTGGTATAAATAGCCTTGATACAAAATTATTTTCAATTTTAATACATAAAAGCAAAATAAAATTCATTGTATTATTCTTTTAGTTATCGTTGCGAAAGTCATTACATCATTGCGGAAAAAAATATAACACGAAGTAGGAATTTTAAAATAAAATTGTAAAACCAGTCAATTTGGCTGGTGTGGTAGTTCTAGTGTTAAACGGAATGCAGAATGCGTTTAATCGCCTTTATATACTAAATTTATTTTTCGTTTAACGACCTGATATTATCGTTGTAACTACCGATAAAGTAAACGAGCAGAAATATATATGCTTATTATTTTTATACAAAGATATAGTCAGCTAAGAAGTGGTAATTCCGCAAATCTATAAGATACATATGTGTATTATTACTTTCCCCCATGTTTATACATATCAACGAAGAGATAAAGCAAAAATTCTATTAACCTTCCGTGGGAAAGCATATCTTTTGCACCTTTCGTAGGCAACCTGAGTTGTTTACAGCACAAGAGAAATTTTTATTGCTTGCTGTTCTAGAACAAACTTACTTGAACCAAATTCTCGTTGATTCGAAGAATTAGTGCCTACTTCTTTAGGCAATGGAACCTGGATCTCCTTCCCACCCTCCCCCTTTTTCCAAGATATTTAAAAATGAAATTTCACTTCAGACATAAACAAGCCAGGTTGCCCACGGTTGGTTAACATTTGTGACGAAGGATCCTCTGTGTAACTCGATCAACTCTGACGACAAAATTGTCTGAACCTCCGCGATATCGAGCATCCTGTCGATAACGCGAAACAGATAAAAGAAGTCGAGCCCATCAATTGCAGCATTTAGCATCAGTTTCAGTAGCAAATTGCTCGTATGAACGAAAAGACGAGAAATATGAGATACATTGGTGGTATAATCTTTATAAACTCTATCCTTATAACAGGTGTAATGATGTCGTCGTGGTCGACCAGGCAACCTAAAAACGAGTTGGATGATTCGGACCATGAGTGCATCGTGAGATTCAGGTAACATAGAAACTACCATATTCTTCGGTGTACGGTTGAACTGCGTTTATTGAAACTTATTGGACAAACAGTTTGTATAATTGCAATTCATATAACCTATCTATCATTTTTCGTTCACACGATAGAAATGATTGATTTTAAGTGGCAAAAGTTCAATTGATCGGGCATTAACCAAGATTTCATTCCAATAAATGAAATTCAGATGAATGGAGATCTGCCGTACAAGAAGATCGTACAAGATTGCAAACGAATGGCAAAGGAACTTTTTTGTTTCAGTCGGAGGGAAGAACGATTCGTGCCGTATACGGAAACGTACAAGGCTCGGAAATGGGGACTTTTTTATGTGATTAAGACTCGAACAAACTACAGGAGCGAGGTATGGAACAGGGAAGGTTCAAAGTCACGAACGTCCAGTGACTGTTTCCTTACCTGTGATACACTCTGTATCTTTAATTCTTTTAATTCCTAATTTGCCAGTCAATCAAAATTTTGAGGGGATGAAACAATTACTCCTAATAAGGGGAAAATATGCTTAGCTCTAAAACCAATTGTACGAAAAATTTTGGTAATATAAGATTGATCGATAGCACGATGAATCTCAAAACTACTTGTAAAAAGTAGAAGCTGCGATCATGTTGTTTTCCTGTTGTCTTCAAATATAATAATATGCACTTTACTTTTATATATATATATATATATATTAATGCCTATTAAGGATGTGTTGTAATGTGGATAATAGAAGATGGCTGTTTCCTATTAAATCGCTAATAGGAAGCGGATGTGCGATATGTAATATAGTAATAACCAAGTATTAGATAGTAATTGAGACCGAAACAAACCAAAGACGCACAATGCCTTGTAATCCGTAAGCGAAGCAATAAAGATATTATCTACATGTCACAAATGCATAAATATGCACAGTCTATCGATGAGAATCGCTATTACAGCTTAGCATCAATCTCTTCTGGTTTTCAGTACAGAACCACTTGGGTGACTGAGAAAACGTGCTGCAACGGCTACGTGAAAAACGACAACGTCTGCGTGCCAGTATGCTCGGTTCCTTGCATCAACGCAAAATGCGTAAAACCAAATACGTGCGAATGCGAAGAAGGATTTAGACAGCAGTATGTATCGTTCGCGTGCGAGCCAGTATGCGAGGGGAACTGCAAGAACGGCGTTTGCCAATCTCCTAATAAATGCATGTGCAACACTGGCTACGAATTGTCCGCTGACAATTTGCACTGTCAACCAATTTGCCAGCAAAATTGCGAACAGCTAAATGCTCGTTGCGTGGGGCCGAACCATTGCGTCTGCAATCCAGGCTACGAGCTATCCGATTTACTGTGCAAGCCGATTTGTAAAATGCCATGTGAAAATGGCAAGTGCACAGCGCCGGACGTTTGCACTTGCAACGATGGTTACGAACTTATGGATATGTTCACCTGCACGCCCAAGTGCGAGCAACCTTGTAAATACGGCAATTGCACGGCACCAAACAATTGTACATGCAACCCAGGATACCAACAGAACGAGGCCAAGGACTGTGAACCAATCTGTAGCGAATCCTGCGTGAATGGAACTTGTATCGCCCCGGAAGTCTGCAGCTGCGACCCAGGTTACGGATTATTGAACGATTCCAAGTATGTTTGCGAGCCCATGTGCGAAAAGGCTTGCGTAAATGGAACCTGCACAGCACCTGACACCTGTTCTTGCCACGACGGCTATCAAGTTAGCGGAGATGACACGATGAAGCACGTGTGCGAGCCAATTTGCGAGAAACCTTGCGGAAACGGAACGTGCACCGCGCCAGGAGTTTGCAACTGCACGGAGGGTTACTGGTTCGAGGAAGAGGAACGAACGTGCGTACCGTTTTGCAAGATTCCTTGTGAACCTGGCGGAACATGCGTGGCACCGGACACTTGCAGTTGCTTCGATGGATATCGAACGATCGATACGAACGTGAAGGAAAACGAAGTGAGTACAACTGTAATCTTTCGATTCGTGTCTTTTTAACTAGGAGCTTTAGAATCCAGATTTTGGTCCCTGCCGGTTGCTCAAATGCATACGCTGATGTACAGTGGGTTGCGTGTGTACAGGCATCTCTAGTGCGAAATTAAATTGTTCCTAGCTTGGAAAATAAGACTTATCCGACATTTGTGCGCATAAAAGTTTTTCACTGTTTTGTCATATCCTTTCTATATATATAGGTCCTAGACAAAATCACAGATGGTTATATATCAGCCTGTGAACCTATCTGCGAACCAAGTTGCAAACATGGTAAATGCACGGCGCCGAATTTCTGCACTTGCAATGACAACTACACACGATCGTCGGATAATCGGTGCATGCCAATCTGTTCCTCCTGTGAAAACGGTATCTGCGTTGCGCCACATGTATGCCAGTGTTTAGAAGGTTTCGTCAAGGAATCCGAAGGCTCGTGCGTAGCATTTTGCGAAAATAGCTGCGAGAACGGAAAATGCGTGGCGCCAAACGAGTGTCGATGCGATGTTGGCTTTGAATTGAGTGCGAATGGTACCTGCGTTAAGCCGTGTACACGCGTTTGCAAAGGTCATGGAGTATGCGTGAAGGACGAGGAACCGTGTGAATGTTCTTACGGATGGACAGGGTGGGATTGTGACCAACCCACTGTGTGCATTTTAGTAATGGATTTCGACGATAAGACCGTCAATCGGTGAGTATAATGGTAATACGAATTTGTTTTGCATTGAAGTACAGATTTAATGAACTTTTAAAAGAAAAATGTTCATAGACTCACGGTCCACAATGAGACGAATAGCACGCAAATGGATGCCAGACATTACGCACCGTATTGCTACCAATGCAACGACACAGAGGGCAACAAAAGTTTCTGCTTTACTATAACCTCCGACCATGGTCCATCGACGATTGGTTGCTTTGTCGAAAGAGGTATTTTCTTAATATATTCGCTATTGCCAAAATATGACTGTTCCCCTATAGTAGAAAAGCTTTATATCTTTCACAATTACGTGAATCCACTGTCCACTGTCACACGCTGTAACTTGCGTCGAATAATCTAATTCGAGATTTGTTTCATATTTTGCTAATATAATCACGATAATTGCGTCTTATAGCAATACTGATCGTACTTGGAAATATTTTATATAACACAAAGACTATACAAATTATATAACGTGAAACACAGAAACAAATATACAAACTTATATGATACACGTAATTCATACGAAGTTTCTATAGAGATTCAAACACTTTCGTAGGAAACTCTAATTTTATATCGAAAATTCTCTATTGCATAGTTGTATGTTCTATTTCAAGAATCGCCGTGCTACCTATCTATGTATCACAGCAGCACTAACACAGTGTCCAGGATGGTTGGAACATTAACAGCAATTACGATCGTAATAATAGCGATCGCAACAACGGCAGCGTATTTCTTCATTCGTAGACAACGGAAAATGAAGACGCGCGCAGGTATTACGATAAGAATTAATAATAAAGTAATAACGCGATAAGCAACGTGATTTCTTTGTTTAATCTTTTTGTTTCTGTTTTCTTCAGCCATCGTGCAAAATGATTTGTATCAAGAAACTATCACACACGAAGCAAACGAATGTCTCATTTCGGAAGATGAAAGTCACGATGCAATCGTGAACGACACTGGGATAAATTAGAACGAACAAAGTACGAATCGGTATTTGAACGAGAATTTTCTCCTAGTAAGTTCTCGGAGGATAAGAAGATATACAGGCGATGTACAATCTTCAGGAGGTGTACGATATCATCGCGTGAAAAACGGAACACCTATGACGATAGTATTAATACTTGAAACGCTACCTTTTGTATTAAATATACGAAAACGTTCTACAAAAGAAAAGAAGAAAGCTGTACTCGATTAACCATACCAATATCCTACAGCGACGTCGAACGAAGCCAAATGATTCCCAATACGATCCACGATCCTCCATTACGCCTTCCATATGATCATGTAGATATACCGTCAACGTCAACGTGGAAAACATCGTCGAACGAAAACGATCGCGAAACGTACATACACACTGTACATAATCGAAGCAATCGAGATCGACATTCTTTCAGATCCTGACCTGCAAAGAGCGACCACCCTCCAAAACCAATACGATGCACAATGCTGAGAACTAGGTAGCCGGACGGCAGTGGACTAACCGAAGTATCGGCGCGCACGATCGCATACGTATAATTCAAATCGCGTTGGTTTCAAGGTAGCCGGCTGGAAAGGTAACAAACCAATAATCCTTCACCCCCTGATAGCTGGAGGTTGGGCGACGACGAGAGGACGGAGCAGCCCTGATCTCGATCGACGCGGCACAAAGGGAGGAGAAAGGAAGGGGTCAACGGGTGGCATCGCGCAGCTGCAGTCGCGGTGGTCGACCGGCTAGCGGAAGGAAGGCGTCAGTGAACGGGGGAGCACGGAACCGAAAACCGCGGTGGTACTCTGCCGACAGTCAGACAGTCGCCGTCGTCGGTCGTGCTGCTGCTGCCTACGAGTTACCGCTGCCGAAGACAGAGGCAAAGATAACGAGAAAAACGACGCGTGTTCGAATAGTACGTGTGTCGGAGTCGAGGTGAGCCGCTGGTGTTGTCGTGACCAAGGTGTTTTACAGACGGTTCGACGCGATATAAGGCGCTTGTCAGAGGCGTCGAGGGCGAGAGGGCGTGCAGGAGGGTGGGAGGGGGGAGGGGGAGGGCAGGCGACGGGGAAGGATGTCGATGCGCCGCCGGTGGTCGGTTTCGGGGGTTGACTCGCGCCGCGGGGGCGATGAGCGCACTTCCCTCCGCCCTGAGACTGACCTGCTGCCGTTCCTGGCTCCTGCTTCTCATCTGCTTCGTTTTCCTGGTATCCGGCTGCAGCTGCGACACGCGCCCGGATCGCCTGACCCGCAGATTACTGGCAGGTGATGACGTGCGCGGATCCAGCTACGACGACGACGACGACGACGACGACGTGTATGACGACGACCAGGACTACTTCGAGCACAACATCACTGCGGGTGAGTGTTCCACCCGTGGACCAGAAACCGTGAATGCTCGATATCGTTAATTCGACGCGGCACGGTGTTACGATTCTAACGAAACTGGTAAGACTGGTGAGAACGTCGAGTTCTCTGAGACTGGTGATATTACGAGATATCGAGTTAGGGACTTCTGCTTGGATTTTGCAGTTTGATACGTTGATAGGCGATATGGAGGACGATGTTCGTAACGAGTCTTTGACGACAAGTGGTGTAGTGGAACGGGAGAGAGGACGAGCAACAGGAATTAGCGAGAGACTTAATAACGCGAACAGTCTCACGATTCGATGCATCGATCGTTGATCGGTACAAAAGTTACTATTAGATAATCATATACTACTTAGAAAATGATTCCCACCGATCCTGTTACGTTTCGTCTCAAATCGATCGGTATGTGTTTCGATATTTAGTCCTTCTTCGGATCGATATGATGGTTCTCATTGAAGGATCGTTACGTTACTTTTCTCATGAAACAAGGACGATCGAAGAAACGCGTGTGCCACGGGATTCTTGCCTCGCCTTCTTCGCGCATGCTCTGTACGAGCGTGCAAACACTTTGCTCCAGAATCTTCAGCCAGGGTGCAAACACTTGTTACTGTCATTGTTATCGTCATCTAGACGTTTTGCCTTTGTCAGACGATAAGTAACCCTTGTCTACCTCTAAATTCTACCTCGTTAAATCTAACGAGAAGGCAGATGGTAAGTGTTACAAACTGCTAAGTTCAGCGATACTTTCCTCGTTCTTCTCCGAATCCAATCACCGAACTTGCGATCGTGTACAAATCTTCTGATACGACAGACGATATTCTAACTGATCGTAAGATCGTGTCAATGTTTTCTCGTATTCATCGAATCCCAAGTTGTGACGCATCTCGTAGAAATCGCATTGATAATCGTGGGAAAGCATCAAAGTCGAAGAGAGTAATAAAAATAAAGGAAAACAAAATATTTCGCGTGGAAATTCGCGAGTGCGCCTGCGCATAGATGCAAGGGCAAGAAGAAACTAGTCCCTCTTGATTTTCGCGCCAACCACTCTGCCGGTATTGATTTTAATGGATGCTGCAAGCTCTCTCAATGTCTGCATGTGGGAGTTTGCACACTGCCTGCAGCTGCGTGAGATTTCAAAAAGATCTCTGTTTCTCCTTCTTCTCCGCTCCCTTCAGCCCGTGACACGTAACGCAGAGAAGGAGGAACGACAGAAGGGGAAAGACGTTAAAGAAGGAGAAGTATGGTGCGTCACTCGCTCTTGTTTCCTCGACGACATTCGCAGGAAATCTCCGCTCTGGAGTAGAGCTCGATGAGCGGTAAAAACACTCACACACACATTGGCGAATCCTAGCCTAATGATCGCGCGTCGTGAACTTCCTGAATCAGGTCAAAAAGCATAATTCTGCGTGCTCCGTTATTTACGCGACACAGCCGGGCTCGACCTCCTCCCATTCATCTGCAGTTCGAACGATCGATCGATCAGGGCAAACGCGAGCTCTGGACTAGGAACGAAGAAACCTATTTCTAGGCGAAAACTCGTACGTAAGATGTTCTCCGTTGCACCATCCCGTGCGCCCTCGATGGAAAGTTAATTAGGGTACACGCGAGAACGTGACACGATATCCCGCGGTTTAGCGTGTGTTTCTGAACGTTTGCCAACGTAGCTGATCATCGTTATGTTTCCTCCTTAAACCTGACCCATGCCATGATACATTTAATAATGATATAACGCGATAATTAAGGGGAAATCGATACTTGTCTGGCTCAGTGCCCGCGCCTGGTAACCTGACACAAACGGCGCAATTATCCCAAGGAAATATGCCCTGCTAATTTTCCCCGTCAGTTTTTCTTGCATGAAAACAAGTTTTATTAATCATTCGGTTAACGGCTAATAGAATAATATAATTCATCCATGCATAAAATTATCGTGAATTTATAGCCGAATATTTCACCGTTTCGTGTTAGAATTACACACCGTGATGACCCTAAATTCACAAGTTTGAAACACAATTTTAAAAAATGAGGCCTTCGACGCGATTTCGTCGTTCTTGATTCTCGTCATATTTCGAGCCACAAAATCTCCTTGACTTTTCTTGCGCCACGAATTTAGAACCACGATATATAGAATCATTGGAAAATCGACGCAGTCCCGACATCGTTTACAAAAGCGCACCAGATATCAAACATCTTTTGATGCGAGAAAGTGGCCTGGATAGAGTGTGTAACAATGGCTTCTTTGCTTCGTTAATCGTTCAGAATGTATGCGCATTCGTGGCTCGACAAACAGACGCCTGTGACAACACGCTTAGGCTGCACGTCAAAAGCAGAACAAAGACGCGTATCGAAACCGGGAATAATAGTTGAAAGAAGAACGATACCTCCATTGGAGACCGAAGCAACAGTGACAATAACGAAAATAACTGAGAGCACTCTTCGGAATGAATGGACCTTCTTCTGCAAAAATGTTACCACTAAGGTAGCCGTGGCACGTAGCTATCTGTGAAAAATGATTGTTATCCCTGCTGCAAAGTCGCGTGTCTCAATTTTTGTGACAATTGAATGTTCTATGTGTCGATCTCGCGCTAGTTTCAAGTAAAGAGAAAAAGAAGGCGATCTTTTACAAGTAACGACGATCGTTTCACATCCTTTTCGAATCAAACAAATTTTGTGGCGATAGGAAAACACGACTTGGTCGCAAGATGATTGAAATTGAATAAAACTGAATTCTACCGTGCGATCAATGGGATTCTGAAGTTTGGACGGAGAAAAGCACGATGCGATAGTCGTCTGGAACAATAGCGCACGCTATTTAAGGAAACAACCTACATATTTCATCTACTATTGAGAAACGTCGTAGATAATCCGGTATGCTATCGATTTCGTCTGTTTTCAGCGAAGGGGCAGTACCTGGGCTCGCCGTGCGATGTCTCGTGCAATCCGGAACTGCAGCACGTGTTCTGCGACACAGTCACTGGTTTCTGCGAGTGCGAAAAATTCTATCCAGTTCGTCTTGGGCCTACCAAAGGATGTGCCAAACGTACGTAGCTCGTTTCACACCCGATTCCATGTTATTTTCTCCTTCAAGTAGATCGTTCCGATAGCGAGAATTACCGCGGTAACGCAGGCCGCTAAAGTGGAGAAAATAAACGTGGATTATTCTGTCTAATCCGAACGACAATATTTTACGTGGTTCTCGTCTTCATCTCGCGACGATTATTCGACAACTCGATTCGTTGCTTCGACGCGTTTCTTTAAGTTTGATGACAATCAATTGGATGCCTATTTTTCTTGTGTAATTTTCCTTCTATTTTTGAATAGTGCGGTTAATTCTAAACTCGTCGCTTCGATACTTATTTCTTCGAATTTAAAGAAAATCAATCGTTGACCATTTATTCGTGTACTTCTTTCTCGTTCGTTAAATAGCATATTTGATTTTGTTTTTATCTAAGAACACTGTATCGCGTGGAATAATTTCGACATATTGGTATTATCATCGCACGTGGAAGATCGAAAACGTATCGCGTTTTCATAAAAACAACGACGAAACAAGTAACAAGTAACCGGTTTTCCAGCTAAAAGACTCGGGGAGCAATGTTTCTATCGCGCGACTTGCACTTTTGCGGATCAACACTCGACCTGCACCCAGGTGCAGCACAATGCTGTGTGCGACTGCGAACAAGGTTACCATAGGGTCGCCCTATCCAGGCCTAACAAGAAAGTGTTCTGCGCCGAAGGTACACCGTGCCAACTTATTGTCACACTGATTACATCATTGCCAAAGTGAACCGGACCCGATTTTCATGCGTGAAATATCTTATTACGAGGAAAAGAATCTTCATTACATACATATACGACATAGATTCTAGTTTCCTGTTCTCTTTCATATTCGTATTACAATTTAAACGGTAACGATTTATATGCTATCAAGGACAATTTGCTATTTATGACAAATTATAGCATCGTAGTTCGAAAAGTGAATTTTCTGCATGCACTTAGTTCTAATTCGGTGACCAATCGTTGTATGCACTGATACAGCCGAGATACGAATCAACGTCGCGTAGAATGGTTTTTGTAAGCGTGCACACACTTCTAAAGAACCCAAGTTCAGAATTGAAACATAGCGTTGTAATCTGTTGGCAGATCTTGTGCTGATAACGACCGATATTCCTACCCTGCTCTGCATAGCATCGGGAATAGCGGTATTCACAGCGATGATATGCTTCGTGCTCAAGTTATTCAGTCGTGCGAGATACTCAAGGCCACGGCACTATGCCAACGCCAATCACGCGCCGCCCATGTTGTTTTCTAGCGACACAGGTGAGTACTCGTTTAGAGGATCGACGATCAAGATACAAACAGTCACTCGCTCAAATAAAATATTTGAATACCTACGAAAACATGTAGTTGTATTCTGTATAGTATCATAATGTCGAACATACGGGCTCTTTACTCCATAGCGAAACAATTTTCATTAGGCCGAAAAAAATTGTATATCAAAGGAGTTAGGCGATTAAGATTCAAATTCAGAACGACAGAAGAGTCCAAATTCCCATAGGAAATATTATTCTTAACGAAAACGACCCAACAGGTATCCCACTGACGCTTCACGGTGGCCGACCATCCTCGCGCTCCAGTCAGAGGAGCAGCACAGGGGGACCTTTGACCTACGCGTTCTCGAGGAGGCCAAGTAGTGGTGGTAGCCGTGGTCCACTGGTACCAGCGTCGAGAGCAGGTGCGGCACGTGCCGCCGCCATCTTGCTTATATCGTGTCACCTGCAGGCGACCAAAGGCGGAAACAAGCATCGACGTACCCTTAGCGACGTAGCTGAGGGATCGTCCGACGGCCTCGGTAGACGATCAACGATCTCTTTCTAACTATCCTTTTCTGTCTTCTATTCTCACTTTTATCTGTCCGCGTCTCTCACATTCTCTACACCATCTGTGTGTCTTCTATTTCTACGTATTTTTCTTCCTCTTCCTCTTCTTCTTCTTCTTCTTTTTCTTTTTCTTCTTCTACTTCTTCTTCTTCTTCTTCGACTCGTTCGAATCGCCCCGTCCTCTTTCTTTCGTCATTCGTTTAAGGTTTAACCCTTTGCGGTTGTATGTCTGCTCTTTTATCGTTTCAATCATACGACAATTCTCAGACACTAAAGAACATTTCTGATTTTATATCATATTGAACTAACGAACATTTTGTTCGCGCATTATAGTGTATTATTTCTTATCTAGAAAAAATATGCGCGTTATATAGGTAAATAAGATGTACATCTCTGCCAAGTACGTTAGTAAAGAACACTCGAGCGTTTAACTTTTAAGAACGAATATATCCAACGACAATGTCTAATGCATCGTAATATTCAATTATTGATACGAGTCAGTGTACCAAATAGTAGTATGGTTGAATTTTATTTTGATTATTTGGACATTCCGTTTGATTATATTATTAATATTTCTTCGATGAAAATTAATTCCGATTACAAGACACCCACGTCTGAGCTCGATACGACCTCAAAGTGTTGATCGTAGAGTGTTTCGCGAATTTTGACGTAGACATAAAAAATTTAGCTTTGGAAAGAAGCTAAAGCGATTGACCACGTGTAATCACGAATATCTTTCCTAATTCTATAACGATCACCTTCTTAATTCTAATTTCTTTTGTCTGTTTTCTACACGAATCTATCGTCATTTTATTTCTTGTCCTTCTCTCACCATTTTTTCGCATTCTATTCTGCACGAGTCGCCTCTCAAGCGGGCGACAACGATGACGAAGAAGAAGATGGTGGTGGTGCTTTGAGTCGTGCCATACCGTTGTCGCTGTTGTGTCGTAGTCGTTGTTATTGATATTTAGCACCCTGATTATCCAGCTTCCCTCTCGCGTTCACTGCGTTCCATTATTCGTCTCGTTGTCCTATATTGACTCTTATGTAACGATCTTTGATTACACCGAAGCGAAATCGATATTACGACGAGGCTTAAAGGAACGAGGGAAACGCGAACTCCGATCACGTTTTATCCTCCTGGACACGAACAACTCACCCTTCTTTCTCTGTTGTTTTCCCACGGTTAGAATGTTGGAATTTTTATTCGAATTGCGTTCTGTTCGCCAAACAATGGCCGTGACAGTACAACCGATCCGGATAATCCCAAAATTACAAAAGCAAAAAAAAAAAACAAAAGAACAATATTTGCGTATATGTATCACTCCTCCTAAGTCGTATCTTACACACTCATCCCGAATAGATAAAAAAGAATAATTTACCGATAAGAAAAACCACGTACACATACGTGTGGCATATTTATATCGTGAATCAAACACAAATGCTACATTGTCACGTGAAATGTGATTCTAATGTGTATCCAATATAATATAAAGCGCTGCACGAGTGTGTTACGAGATAGCAAGATGGCAGCGGCCGATTTCGTTGCTCGTTAACGAACGAACGTTCTCTGGTAAGACATAGAGAGACACGAAATCTTTACGCACTAGCTAGCTCGCCGCACACGCACGCAAAATAAAAAAAGAAGTACAGTACCGGTTCGCATGCGAGGGGTCAGCTTCTTCTACCAATTTTGACTTAAACGCGCCGAATTTTTAACGAACGCATCTACTTTTTTTTCACTACGCACAATCGAGTGGTGGGGAAACGGGAAAAGATTAAATTTTCTAATTAAGCCTGCTACGTTTTTCATCTGCTACGTTTTACCGCTGCTACGTTCTTCCGCTGCTACGTTTTTCCGCTGCTTCATTTTATTTGCTGAGCTTTAAAAAAGTCGCCGCTTATTTTTCTTTTCTTTTTTTGTCAACAGCTGTAACGAGAACGAACGCTAAGGAATAAAATGAAAAAAATATATAGTATATTCGTCTTCTATTTGCCTGTTCGTTGCTTTCTCGCTTCTATGTGTGTTTTTAAAGATCGATTTTACAAGTTTCGACGACGATCAAAAGTTGCTTCGATAAAGGATCGATTACATTAAAAGAATGATCTATGTGTTTTGAAAAAAAAGTGGAAATAATTGTGCACGGATTTTATAAATGCTGAATGCGCTTGCTAGAAATCGAAGGACAGACGTACACATCTCGAACGAAGCTTCTCTATATGCAACAGGATGCACGCGTATAACTGTTACTCTTTCTCTGTCTGGCTGCATTTTCTGTCGCCTTTTGTACGCGTCGTCAATCAATAAGAACCGCTAACAAGCTCCGTGAATTAAAAACACTTAAACAGCTCACAAGCATATTCGCATCCCTGTGTACACGTACACGTACATACGGCTCTTACGTTCACGTAATAATTTCGCGAAATTAAATTCCTAACGAGGATCAAGAATTTGTTTGGAATTATTAATAACGCGCTGCGTATATTTTGTTTGCTTCGACATCCACTCGAAATTACACGAAACTACACGAAACTACACGAAACTACACGATCAAAACATCGTACAGTGCAGAAAATGTTCACCGTGTTAGCAATTCAAAAACGCAAACGTGGAGGAAAGATTGTGAGCGTTCGCTTTCGTACGTGCTTGCTTCATGCTGAAAAAGGCCGCTTGTTATTCCTCTTACGTTACATAACACCATGCAATGCTCGCTGTCGATGGACAATATCTACACGATGACAATTTGCACAGTCACTCGAACACCGAAAAGTCAAAATCCCAAAGTTCTTCGATCAACAGGCAAAAAACATTTCGCATCCGTTCGTTTTCCTTCTGATCCTTATCCACTTTCTACAAACTTAATTCCTGTTCGCAACTCTCTTTGAAATTCGCCTGTCTCGCGCGGAATCCTAATTTCGAGTCTCTTTTCCCTATCGGCTTCCCCGAAAATAATCACAGCACAGAGCGTCAAAAGCTTCTACGTTCGACGAACCTGTAAAATTAAAGAAATCAGCTGATGCGACCATCGAGCTTGCATACTCCCATGTACGAATAATTAGCTAGCGACCGAGGGATCTCGTTGATTCGACGACCAGCACCAGTAACTACGTACTGCTCCTATATGTATAGCCGAATATTGATAGAAACGTTTTACAGAGGCCGAGAGTCACGCTGGTATTAGCCGAGCAGTCGCAATTAGATTTCGTATTTCTGATTGATCTCTAAGCCTAGCTAATTGACTCTTAGCGTAGCGGAAGGGAACAGCCGGGTGACGGCAGGGGGCGGGTTGGGATTGGAAATATAATTCTCTGTCCCGACTTCTAGAATAAAATTTTACCCATTGTTTCCTCGATAGGTTCTCGTCGCCCTAGCTTAACGTCGGTTCACAGTTCGACGTCCTCGGCCCGTAGTTATAGCGCTCGACGACTCGAAAAGGAGAGAAACGAGAAGGAGCAACGACAGGCGTTGCAGGAACTCAGGCTGGCCAAACAGCGGGAACAACAGCAGCAACAACAGCAACAGATCGCCCCTACGCCTAGTCCTAGAACTCCGCACTCTATGGACGAGCTGTTGCCATCCGTGGAGGAAGGAAAGGAAGTGTTTTATAACGAGGTATTTTATAGGAACATTAGGTGCGTCGATTCGTTCAGTACCTAGTTGATCCTTTCGACGCTAACTTACATTACAACTTATAACGTAAGAATTTATAATTTACCGATTATAACGCAATTGCCTGCCAAGCTATTCGGTATTGAAAAAAGTGTTTCAAGCTGAAGCTAAATTAATTTAGACGTCTGACAATTATAATTCTTCTTCCGCGATTTATCCCCCTGTATTTAGCGATCTGAATTTTAAAGCTACCCTAAAGCTACTTAAATCCCAAATAATTCTCAGTCCCGCATTGAAACGTTGGGGTACACTAGCAGGTGCCGACCGCAACGGACATGACCGAAGAAACACCAGCGAAAACGACAGCCATTACGACAACCAACGTGAACGCGACCAGATTCGGTGAAATGACTCCCGTCACGACCTCGACAACGTCCATCTTCGAAACGAACATCGCACCCCGTGCCACCGGTGACATCTTTCAAGTGTAGTTAAGGACTAGAAATATCGACGAACTCGTAACTCACACGTGACTCGAATCGAATGGTTACAAGCCAGTGAAGAGACGTTAGTAAATTCAATACATGAACACGTAGCAGCACAGTTCCGAATCGTATATAACAAAAACAAGAAGATAATGTCCCGAGTTTAAGAACAAAGAGAAAATAAATAAATAAATAACATGGCTGAAAACGTCACGCGCCTAAGAGATAAACGGCTAAAACAAAGGGAAGTGCACGTGTAAGATGCTCTGTCACGGACGCGGTGCTCGAATGAGAAGAAATTGTAGACAAAAGGTACAAAGAAGGTCGCTAAGTTGTTAAAGTTGAAGTTTTGCTTGTGCCACGCGCGAAGGCCTAGAATTTACTCTAAAATGATACGTTTTTATTAAAGCTAGGTGCAAAATGATATGTACCTGGACGTTAAGCCAGCTCTGAGTATTTAAAAAATGAGTATAAAAACGCGAGATCGAATCGAAGTTAAAATCGTTCAGTGCTAAAATACGTAAGATTCGGGAGTATATGTGAATCCTGGACGTAGGTGCGGGGGAATACGAAGTTGTACCTGAATACAGAGGTGGTACGTGCCGTGTATTTAAGGGTTCAGAAATTTTCAGCAGAATTCTGACCCGGTAGCGGAGGGTTCTTTGTCCGTAATGGTTACAAAATTCAGATGACATCTTTCGGATAATTTACGTGCGTTATAAATCCCGAGAGTATAATTTCTAAACGACGAGAAATTCTTCGATCGAATGCTACTTCTAAATAGAATTTCCTAATTACGAAACTTTTGCGAAACTTGTAATCTTTTAAAACTTTTTCAACTGTTTCTTTATCCTTTTTTGTAAAACGATATTAAAACAGCAAGGCACGAGGTTTTATAATAGCTGTAACTCGTTTCGAATTTTTGTCCCTTTACGGACAAGAGGAAGAGTGGAGTTGGTATTCCAGATGATTTTTTACGGCTTAAATTTTTTAAGCATTTACGGATCATTGGTTCGACGATAGAATTTTTTACAATGATTCGAACGATTATTACGAGCAAAAGCGGGTGATCTAACACAGAAAAAAAATCGAGCTTCGAGTCAACAGTTCGATGCTTTGTGTATTAACTCTTCGGTACCACGATACTCTGTTTACTACGATTTACTTACGTATCAGTCTAATCGTTTTTCCAAGTAGGAACGAGATTAGGTTACAAACGAAGATTTTACCGATTTAAGAAGCGCAACGTTAAACTACATAGTTCTTACTCGTTGTTTCTTTGTACCTTACCAATAACTTCTTACTATGCATTTAATCACATATCAACAATGGAAGAAAATGATGCCAGTTTTAAACGAATTGTTCGAGATACTAGAGAGAAAGATGGAAAAATAATTATCATATTATTTCTATAACTATTTACGGCAATACGCCAAATCACATGGTTATATTCGGTAGAAGAGAACGATAATTGCCATAAATGTTTTGCCTGAAAATTAACTCAAACTTTGTATTATCATGTATTTAGAAAGCACAAAGAAAGGAACATGCTATGTCCATATACATATTTCGTTTTGTGTAAAACGATATTGATATACCGATACGTTCGATCGTTTCGTTTGCTCGAACCGACTTAGCTGCGATAAGAAAAAACAATTGGCAGGGCATTCTCGAGTGGGTCGAGGCTAAATATACCTCTAATCTTAGGTAAATTACTCTGTGACAACTAAATAGAAAAACGTGAAAGATATCGGGCTGGTGCTTGGACGCACACAACGATGTGGCACCAGCAAGAATCGTGCAAAAAAAAAGCTACAAAAAATAAGAAAATATGCAAAAAATTGTGCTACCACTATTGCGATCTCGTAATCTCGCTTCTCTGCGACCGAAACTGCGTGAAGCACGAGCGGTTTCTCTCTTTTCCCTCGCTTTTTCTCCGGTGAACGCACTTTGACCAAAAATCCAATTTGAACACACGCGTTACGAAAATCAGAATGAAAGAAAACTCGTTTCGTCGTGCGTTTCTCCCTCAGAGATACGAAATTATTTATCGAACAACTCGTTCTAGGTACATTGTGCAAATTAGACGATTAAATATTTCTCGTTCCCGTTTGACGATCCGTGACGAACCGCTGCTTTATGGCATACGATCACGAAATATTACGAAAGAGTAATTTCTGCGGCGAAGAAACGAATGAAAAATGAACGACATAATTTGAGTACGTTTCTGTTCCCGTTTGTTAAATTAACCGTCGTTGAGTCTTTTTTCTTTCTTTCTTTTTTCTTTGTAATTGTTTGTTTAAATGCCAATGTAAACCGTCTCGTTGCATCGGTGCATACGATTTTCTCGAGTCGCTCGACTCGCCAATGTAAATTGTAGAGATAAAAACAATCGTTAAAAGCAAATTATATATATTCTATATATACATATTCTATATATACATGTATATACGTAAGAAAGCAAACATGCACGAGGGGCTGTGTGGAATTTCACCAAAAGCGAAACTGATAACCATAAAAAGAAAGAGAGAGAGAGAGAGCAACATCCCTTGTCTATATAGAACGAGAGAACAATTAAACAAAAGAGAAAAATATGAAAAAACGTGTATCAACATCTCGTGTTCGAATAATTACGCTGCCTTTCCCGATCAAATAATAACTAAATAAATCTAAAAGAAGAATAGGAAAAGAAACACAGTAACAAAAATACAGAGAGAGAGAGAGAGAGAAGAAGAAGAAGAAGAAGAAGAAAAAAGACGTAGAAACAAGAGTCTTAAGAACGTTCTTGCGACTACGCGATTCTACGTTGTAAGTGTTTGCGTGAACGAAGTCATTGAATCATTGTTACACACATACACACGCGCACACACAAAAAAAAACAAAACACACATACATGATCCTCCCCAGCAAACAAAAGATACGATAAAAAAAAGGATAAAAAAAACAGAGCATATAAAGGCGCGCGGTATGGCGACGATTGCACACCCAATTTATCGAAATCGATCGTATTCGAACGATTGCCAGTCTCTATTAAAACACACCGAAGGGATTTAAATTCTAATGAATTATATCGCCACAACCCCGCATATTATTATCATTATTATTATCGTGATTATTATGATTATTATTATTACGAGATGATTCGATTCGACCCGCTGCCTGATTTCTAAAAACCGAAGAAACGAACAGAGAGATTCAAAAAACGGTCGATGTTCAACGTTATCGTTTTATTCTATTTTAAATGTTTACTGTATAATAAAATTGTAATATAGTCGTTGGGCGAATAAAGCTCGTTTTTCGATATACATATACACACATGTCACGGAACCAGTGTTGCACCTTTCGCCCCCCATCCATAAAAGTTTGTTTTATTTTTTCTCCTTGCTTTTAATTTCATGCCAATCCTGCTTCTATCGAATGAAAGTGCTTTACAGTGTCACGCATAAGTCACGCTGAAACATTAAATCATGTATGAACCCCCATATTATCAGATCAATTAGCAAACTGCGCGAGCCACGAATTCTCGAATTGAAAGCTCAATATTCCGTGTTGTCCCTAAGAAAACGTATCGTTTCGAGGAAACCTCGTTCTTTGATATTTCTCTCGTAAAGTAGAAACTTTTAGTAGGAGACTTTTAGAAATATTAGTAAAAAGAATTAACCGCCATGGAGGAAGAGATAAACTTCCGAGTGGAGAGTAATCCGACGAAACCAGAAAATACATTACGTCCAATAATGTATATTTCTTGGTTGTTAGGAGTCGGAGTGGCTAGGCCGAAGAATTGTCCAAAATGGATCACCGTCATCCTGCGAGTGATCCATTTCAGCGTGTGCTCGGTGATCATCGCGTTCAGTGCAATGGACTTTGCAAATTTTGGCAAACAATTCACCAGCAAGTTATTCGAAATTATGTACTGCATGAACGAAACTGTGTGCCATCTCGCAGCCTATTACTACGTTTGTCATATAATAAGACATTACGATAAATGGCCTGAATTGATGAAGATGTTGGAATCGTTGAATCAAAATATTAGCAAAGGGTTGTCGATCAATGATGAATGCGTGAAAATCAGCCAAATCTTGGCCATTATAATAGCGTTATTATGTGGTCCAGTGTCGCTAGCTGTTCATATCCTTTATTATTATTTCATTGCACCTGATCAGATCTTTGTTTCCGATCTGTTTCTCTATTACACGATCGCGCAAACTTTAGTAAACAGCTTCGTGTTCGATGTCATCGTATACATGATCTGCCACAAATTTAGAGCCATCAACGAGATGATCAAACAGTTAGATGAAAAACTAACATCCTATTGGATCGCCTTGAAGATCAGAAGAATTAGAAGACTGCATAATGGTACGTAGAGAATGGTGGCTTGTTTCTAAGCGTATAAATTCAGAGTGAGTGACGTAAGTGGAACAGAATTTTTCTGTTTGAAGGCAAAAATCTCCGAAGGGCATAGTTTAAAATCAAGGGCAAAATTTATCTTCTCTCTTCGAATTAAAACATACGACTTTTCTTCCTCGTCCCTCACCACTATACCACTATAAAACAATTTTCTCATAATTCTGTGCACTTCATCTTTGTAATCAATCGATTTCTTGCAGAGATATGTTCCATAATAATGACAGTGAACGAAATTTATGGCATTGATCTGCTATTGTGTTCTACGAACGCTTTTATAATGGTGGTCGCGAAACTGTTTAGAATCTACATGAGCGCCGCGGAACAGAAAAGTGGTTTCATATTTCTGAACAACGTGATCTGGATAATTTATGTGTTTCAATTTATTTTGATGTGTTGGCTGTGTACATTGACCCACCGAGAGATAGATAAAATTGGGCTATATATCAGTAAATTTATACTGAACACACAACACTCGACGAAATTTAACAAATTGTCTTGCTTCGGTAACAAAGAGCCGGAGCAGTTAGGAATCTTCAATAATGAATGCCGTGGTAATGTCGCCTTGAACCTGAATGGATTCGGAATGGAAAGTCTTCTGCGATCAACTTTCGAACAAGACTGTGTTCGAAACGAAATCAATGATTTCTCATTGCAACTGAAACAATATAGAATTACGTTTACTGCGTGTGATTTCTTTGAAATGAATAATTCTTTGCTAACAAGAGTGAGTACCATAATATTTGATATTTATATGATGTTGTTAATTATATTCGTGTATATTTACTTTCAGTTTATCAGCGTTATCACCACGTACTTGATCATTCTGGTACAGTTCTATAAGCCAGAAGGTTTCTGAATATCAAGAATGAAAAACATTGATAAATCTGTCGAAATAAATCCTCTAGATACTCACAGAGATAAGTAAAGTAAATGTGTGTAAGTAAAGAGAGAGAGAGAGAGAGAAAGAGAGAGAGAGAGAGGGAGAGAAATGGGGAGAGGGAGAAAAGCAAGCAAATAGGTAAGATGTGATGTGATACAAATAAGTACACACAACGAAATACATTACGAGTTTTCAATACTTTTCTTACAACAAAATATAGTCTCTGATTTCAAAACATAAATATTTCTATGATAAATAAATATGAGAATCGATGTACAAAGCGATATTGAAATAAATAAGATGAAACATAGAAAGATGTTCAGTTCAGTAGACAGTGTGTTGCATTTAGTCAACTTTTTCGATGGCTGGTTCTCGAGCACCCGCGCTAGGGAACCCATCCATCAGGTGCGGCCCCACCTTAATGCAATTAACTATAAGTAACTATAAAAAGAATTAACTACTAAGTAATATAACAATAGAATTGCAGATGGCTTCCAATTCTTTTTGTTTATCGGCGAATTTTTCCTTTGCCGATTGATTCGCATACAACCATAAAATTACTTCGTTCCATTTATTGATAACCTCCTGCTTGTTAGACGAATCGCTCTTATCTTTGATCTTCTTATCCTCCATTATTGTACTCTTCATGTTCAAACAGTAGAACGTCAAGGAATTCTTGGCAGCAATCCTATTGATCTCGATCTACCTTACAGTACATTTCCATTTTCTCCACCATACTGTTGATGGCGTCCTCCGATCGTTCTTGTTTCCTGACGGCAATTTTGTGCTCCTTTCCAGTTGATTTCTCAATGGCAGAGATGGTCAGAATACCACTTGCATCGATGTCAAATATTATTTGAATCTGGGGTACGCCCCTAGGTGCAAGTGGAATGCCAGTAAGCTCAAACTTGCCGACACTATTATTATCTATAGTCATAGCTCTGTCTCCATCGCATACATGGATCAGGACATCAGGTTGATTATCGGAATACGTTGTGTAGGTTTTCGTTTCTTTTATTGGTATCCTCTTGTACTTCTCGATCACGGGTATCATGACACCACAAGCTCCTTCTATACCCAAAGGTAGGTTAATGATATCCACTAGCGATAAACGTTGAAGTACTTCCGACTTATCGCCGAGCAAAATAGCAGCCTGTACAGCTGCGCCATAAGCAACAGCTTCGTCAGGATTGATCGATTTGTTGATTTCTGTGTAATCACAACATATGTGATCTTGAAGTAATTTCTGAATCTTTGGTATTCTGCTAGATCCGCCGACTAGAACAAACTGGTCGAGATGGTATAGATTCTTCACAGCTAACGTAGCTATATTCAATATCCTTGTGAATAGATCCTCGCAAAGTTCTTCGAATTGCTCTCTGGTGATGTCTACGTAGAAATCAATGCCCTCGAAGAGAGAATCTATTTCGATCCTGGCTTCCGTTGATGAACTCAAAATTCTCTTCGCCTTCTCACACGCGATTCTTAATCGATTAAGAACCTTGATATTCTCGTCTGTCCTTATTCTTAAGTCTCTCCTGTAGTTCATCCTGATAGTTTTAACGAAATAATTCACCATTCTGTCATTGAAGTCTTCTCCGCCGAGATGACTATCGCCTACTGTATTTATGACTTGGAAATTACCATTCATAATGGTAACAACGGAAGCATCGAAGGTGCTACCTCCTAAGTCAATGATCAACGCGAACCTCTTTTCTGTGTCCTGTCTGTATAAACCATGAGCTATCGCCACCGCTGTTGATTCGTTCATTAGTCTCAAAACGTTTAGACCTGCAATTACTGCTGCATCTTTGGTGGCTTGTCTCTGAGAAATACTGAAGTTTGCTGGAACAGTAACAACAGCGTCGGTAACAGTCTTCCCTAAGTACGCTTCTGCTGTCTGCTTCATCTTCTTAAGCACCATCGAAGATATTTCTTCAGGGAAGAATGTCTTTATTGTACCCTTGTATAAAGCCCTAATCTTTGCTTTACCTTTATCACTTACCACCACAAAGGGCCAGTATCTGCTGTCTGTCTGTACCGTCTTATCATAGTAGCCACGGCCGATCAGTCTCTTCGTGTCTGTTTAATAGAACATATTACAACTTAATAATATATTACAAATAAAGATGGATTATAGAAATGTTTAAATGATATGTTAATAAAGGTAAGGAATGTGAACAATTTATAGAAATAATAAGGTATATAATTACATGTTATTTCTGTTAGTATCTATACTTCTTCGTGATGATCATTCCCATTAAACAGAATCAACACTCACGAAATATTTTATGAACACAAAAAAGAAATAATATTTCAGATATATGTAAAATAAAAGCATAAAGTAGTAATGTAGTTTCAGTCACGCGATAGTGCAGTGCGCAAAGGTATTTGGTATTACATTTCGTATGGTAAAAAGAAAACAAATACAGATATGAATGAATGTAGTACGTCTAATGATGAAAAAGTAATGAATGTAGTGCACCTAATAATGATATATTTATATTAACGAAAAACAACAATTAATATCTGACACTGGCGTATCAAAAACAAGAACTACAGAAACAAAGATATTCTGTCTGTATATTGTTAACGCTGTTATAAGACGTTGTAAGGGCAAAAGAAGTATGAAGCAAGACAAATGAAAAAGATCATTTAGTTCAAACAGTGAGCGAATGAGTCAGTAGAGTGAACCACAATAGTGACGCGTCGTAATGTAAGATGACATCCGCGAAGGCCACTATAGTGGCGCATCGTACCTAAGAGGTTAAGGGAGAAAGACGAATTAATAGGCAGTCGTTAACTGAGAGTCGAGTTGTGAAAAGTTAGTTAGTTGCGAGTCAAAAGTTGTGTCGAGAGAGTTGAGTCAAGAGAGAGTTTCCGAGTTGTTGTAAGTTGTGAATTATCAATTTAGTTGTATTAGTTATATCACATTACTGTATTTATTTCACGCTAAATAACCATCGTTTCCTGTTTAATCCATTGTAAATAGATCCATCTATCAATAAACTTATCATATAGGATAGAAATCATTTGAAATCCTAATTTCTAATATTTCTGAATAAATAATCCTATAATACGGTAATACAGATCAAAGAGTTAAAATAGGAAATAATGCAAATTCCGGAAATTATTCATAGCTCTCAATACAAATAGGCAAGGAAAAACAAAATTATGTCTTTCATCCCATCCTACGATAACTCTAAAAACATAAACTAAATTTTTCTAGCATTTACATCCACCATGATATCAAGTGTGAAATTTGTATCTTCTTTCATTTAAAAGGTCATTCCTTCTTTTTTGACACTTACGTCGTTTGCCATTGAAACTCGACAATTATTATGATTAAATGAAAAAATACATATGAGAATTCAAAAATGAAAACTACACAATTAAGAGACGAGGATTAGAAGAAATTGATGTAGTAAATTCTGGATTGGTTTTATTTACCAAAGATAGTGCTAAACGGGTTCGTCTCGATCTGATCTTCGGCTGCTTCGCCGATCAGTATTTTTTCGTTTGTAAAGGCGACACAACTCGGTGTCGTTCGATTTCCCTGATCATTTGGAATGATCTTGACTTCTCCATGTTGGAAGACACTGACGCAGGAATATGTGGTGCCCAAGTCAATTCCAATTGCGGGAACTTCCGACATATTTTATCACTGCAAAAAATAAAATTTAAAAACTAGATTATCCCTTTGGGTACGAGTGTCGGCAAATAGCTACCCGGCCTATTCACAGTAGTATAAATAGTAGTATAAGTATAATATAAGTAGAATAAATTCACTTATAAAGTGGCTCGCGCAAGTCTATTTTTCTAAGCGATAATCTTATGCGTATTTACACATAATACGCGTATCTATGCAAAGGTATACTAAACTAAACAGTATTACGTTTCTTGTGAAAAGAAAATTAGAGATCTTAGCGATGAAGTCTTATCTTCCGTTTAATGTAACTCACGATCTGTGATGATGGCAGAATCAGAACGAATTTCAGTCTCTCAATGGCACTATCAGATGAATAGTCTTTTATATATTTTATACATTTTATATATTATTATTATTTATTTATTATTGCTTAGTCCGTGCCTTTCGGCTTTGGGCGAACTTTCGGTTTTACGTCTCTTATGTCTATTTCTCTTCTTATATGTCTACCTCCCCTCTTTTCCACTCTATTCTATTGCACTACCTTACTTATTCTATCTCTAAAAACTAAAACTAGAAACTACAAATTAGCAACTAATGATTAAAAACTATTGCAACTTTGGTCTTTAGCCTCCTTGCTGTACATCCTTCCTGTCGTTTGCCCTTCTCTTCTCTATTATTGCTTTCAGTTCTGTTAAACCTTCTCCAGTCTCATTTAGCGTTTTCCTATGTCCTTTGGTCCTCCCGTTATTTCACATTCTTCTATTACATGTCTCAGGTCTTCTTTCCTTCTACATAGACTGCATCTTTTTTCTCCCTCTTTTTTCCAGTATTCCCTTGCTTTGGTCTCGTTTCCACATCTGAATCTTGCCAGTATTCTTCTGTTCTTCCACTTCATCCTTCCTTCCAAGTATTTTGGTAATTTTTCTTTGACTATATTTCTGTAGTGTATATTATACTTGGATTCCCTTATCATTTTCCCCCTCTCTTCTGCGTCTTTCTTTCTTCTTTCTTCTATAATTTGATCTGCCGTCATCCTTTCTTGTTCCTCTTCTGCTTCTATCTGTGTCCTTCCCTTTCTCACCTCTTCCAATCCCTTCTTTCTCTTTCTTGCCCTTTTCCCTTCATGACCATTTCCCCAGTTTCTCTCTTTTTCCTTTATACACTCCCTTACTAATTCCTTTTTTGATTCTAGGACTTTCTCTTCATACCTTACTGCTCTTTTTAATGCTTTTTCCTTTATTTCTATTATCTTGCATTCCTCTAACAATATATAATTTGGTGTTGACATATCTAAGCCTAATATCCATTTCACATATCTTCTTTGTACTCTATCCAGTCTTTCTTCCATGTTCCAACCCCATACCTCTGCTCCAAACAGCGCCATGCTCTCTACCAGTGCTCCAAACATCTTCATTCTCCTTTTGTAGTCCTGTTTGAATATTCTTTCTCCCACACTCCATGTTTTCTTCATTGCTATTGCTGCTCTCTTTTTCCTGTCTTGTATGTGCTTCTCATCACTGCCGTTTTTCTGTAGTATGTACCCTAGGTATCTTATCTCGTCCACTTCTTCTAATTCTTGTTCTCCCCATTTCCACTTTCTTTGTCTCCTTTTGTTCCTTCTTTTTTCAAAGACTACTATTTTGATCTTTTCCGTGCTCAGTTCTAATTCGACTTCCTTTAAAAATTGTTTGAACTTCTTTAACATTTTTTTTAGCTCCTCTTCCCTATCCGCCATCAGCACAATATCGTCTGCATATGTTAGTGACCATACCTTTCTTTCTCCTATCAGTTTTTCTTCCAGTCCTGCCACGTATATATTTGTGGCGGCACTCAACAGCAAATACCACCATTCGACACTAACTAGTAGGCAGCGCAGTGGTTAGCGCCTTAGGTTACGAACGTTCGGGACCCGGTTCAAATCCCGGCGACCGGAGTCCGATTTTTCTTCTACGCATCAAAAACGTAAGAAAATTAGTAGTACCCCATCAGCAGCGACATCTATGGCCAGCATCCTACAATTATCACGGACAACACTTACACCTCAAATTGGTGACCCCGACGTGATCGACAGCGAAAAAGAGGTGTGTGTGACCGTGATAGCGCTACCCGAGACTTCGATCATCGCGAATCTAAGACTGTGGCAATCTGGATCTACCGCTACGACGCACACGGAACGGCTCTCCTCTTCAGCAAAACTCGACGCCTCACCGCCGACCCACACAAGCAGATGACTAGATACGAGACGATGACCAAGTCAGGAGTGATGTAGCCATTGCAAAGTTCATGGGCATCACCACCAGCACGTCATACTAAAAAGAGGAACAGAGGCCTACGACCGTACGCGGAATGCTCCGCATCGTACCAACAGGTATCCACCGCCACATCGAGAACAACGCGCAACATCTACACGGGCTTGACAGCAATCGGCTGACGCTTTGCCACGCAAAGAAGAAACGTTATCACTGGTAAGGGGGTACTGTGGCGGCACTCAACAGTAAATACCACCATTCGACACTAACTAGTGTCGGACGACAGCGCGCAGTGATTAGCGCCTTAGGTTACGAACGTTCGGGGCCCGGGTTCGAATCCCGGCAACCGGAGTCCGATTTTTCTTCTACGCATCAAAAATGGAAGAAAAACAGCAGTACCCCCATCAGTGACATCTACAGCCAGCAGCTACAAGTATCACGGCCATCACCTATTATACGCCTCAGCTGTATCCATTAGCGTTACTCTTCTGTAGCTCTTCGCTACTCTCTTGTCCCCATTCTTATATATCGGACATATTACTTCCTTTTTCCAATCTTCTGGCATCCCCTCCCCATTGCATATTTTCCTTAATAACTCCCATAACGCCTCCCCCATTTCCTTCGGTGCATGCTTCATTTTCTAACCCGTTTTCCCCCATTGCTTTCTTTTTCTTCAAATTTCTTAGCTGGTATATCGCCTCTTCCTTCTCTATATTATCTTCTCTCTCCTCCATTATTTTCTCTTCCCCCCCCTGCCCCCCCCCCCCCCGTTTTTCTGCCCTCTTTGTGCTCTGTCCCTTCTAAAATTTCCATAAAGTGATTTCTCTACTCTTCTTCGCTTATTTCCTCATCTATACCTTCTCTACTTCTTCTGTATCTATTTATGTATTTCCACGCTTCTTGTTCTGTTTTTATCTTCTTTATTTTCTCCATTTCTTCTTCTTCGTGTCTTTCCTTTCTTTGTTTGCTCCGCTGTTTGAATGCCTTTTTTTCCTCTATGAGCGCTTCTCTGCTGCATTTTCCTTTCATAAACTTTGTCATCTTCCTTCTCATCTCTCTTTTCCTTTCTTTCCACTCCTTGTCGCACCATGCTTTCTCTCCCATGCCCCATTTCCTTATCTTCACTTTCTTCTTTGGCACTGCTTCGTTTATCTTCTTTTTGATTTCTGACTACATTTCCTCTACTGTTCTTCCATTGCATGTCCAGTCTTTACATTCCTCCAAGTATTTTTCCACACTTTCGTTTGTCCATTCCCTTTTCTCCTTCTCTTCTTCTTCTTTTTCCTCATTTGCTTGTAGTTCCGGCCCCCCTATTTCTATTTCTAACAGCATGTGGTCTGACTCTGCCAATTCATCATGCCAATTATCTCTTCTGTCGCCTCCTGGTTGTCAATCACATAATCTATCACAGAGTTTCCTCTTTTCCTATATGTCCACTCCTTTCCTTCTTTATCTCTTCCATTGACTATCATCCAGCCTCTTTCTTCCAGGTACTTTAGCAGAGTTCTTCCTTCCATGTGTATTGTCTTGTCCTTTGATCGCTTGTTTTTTTCTTTCCTCAAATCCTCGTTTATCAGCCCTCCCCCTTCTCCCGTTCTTGCATTCCAGTCTCCGCTGATGATCATCACTTCCTCTTCTCTTCCTTCTACTCTTTCTTCTATTTCTTTCCTTGTCCCTTTTGTGTCTTGATTATAAACTACTATTACCCTATATATCTTATCATTGTATACTATTTTTCTTTCCACTATACTATCACTTATTTCTTTGTATTCTATTTCTCTCAGTTCCTTATTTATACCCGTTATTATTCTCCCCTTTAATCTTCCTTTTTTCCTTACTCTCATTGCTGCTCTGCATTTCCAGTTGAATTCTTTGGGTAGTCTATATTTTAGTTTTTCCCAATTGTCATCCTCTATCCATGTTTCCGTGAATCCAATCATGTCGAATGTCTTCAAATATTCCCTCACCTCCTTGTCCTTACTTATTAACCTTGCTACATTCCAGAAGCACATTTTCATCGCCTTTGTAGTCTCCCCCCTTTTTCCACTTTTTTCATTTTTCTTCCCCTCTCTTTCTTTCTTCCTCCAGCCTCTCTTCATTTTCATTCCACCTGTACCATCTGTTTTCTATCTTTAGCTTCTTATATCCAATCCTTACATATTCGCCCTTTTCCCTTCTTACTCTGGCTATTCTTCTTATTTGTTGCTGTATCTCCCTTCCTTTTCTTGTCAGGTCGTCATCTATGTATATTCCCTTTTCCAATTTGCTTTTCTCCTTCATTACCCTTATTTTTTCCTCCATTGATTTCATCATCGCTACTATTATTGTGTTTTTGTCCCCCACCCTTATCATATGTGTTCTTTCTACTTCTGCCCCTATTTTCATTTTTTCCCTTATGAACTCCTTTACTGTCCCTTCATTGATTTCTTCGTTCCAGTTTACTCCTTTGATTACTATGTTCCTTCTTCGTTTCTCTCCCTCTGCTCTGTCCCTCTCCTCCTCGATTCTTCTAATTCTGCCCAATAGGTCCTTCTTTTCCCTTTCCCGCTCTTCTCTCTCTCTCTCTCTCTCTCTCTCTCTCTCTCACTTCTTCCCCTTTCCTCTTTCATTTCCCTCTTCATCTCCTCCACTTGTTTTTCGAATATCCGTTTTATTTCCTTTATCATTGCCTCAAATCCTCTTTCCATTTTCTCTATTTTTTTCATCATTACTTCCATTTCTCTCTACCTGGTTGATGTCTCTTTTTCTGAGAAGCTGTATTTATCCAATGTGTTTTTGAAATCTGCCTTATCTCCCGCATTACCCGCATTCCTTGGTCTTCCTCTGTTTGACGCCATCTGTCGTTTCCCTACCTTACTTTATTTGCCGCGCTTTTGACTTCCTAACCTCTTCTCCTCTAGTTTTTCTAATTTGTATCTCTCTCTCGTTCCTGACTTCTTTTCGCTTTTCTTTCACTTTCTCCTCGTATGCTCACCCTTTATTTTCCCTTCTTCGTTCCTTCACATTTCCCTTTTTCCACAGGGTCCGCGTGTTACCCTTGCCCCGAAACAAACCGAAAGTCCTACATTTTATATAAACACCTTATACACGATGCCTAAAAGATCCAGAGAGGACATGTTCGTAGTGATGATTACATGATAGTAATGATGATGAATGACATCAATGAATATTTGGACGGGGTCGGCAAAGCAGACCAAAGCAGACAAACATACTATTTTATGCGAAAGTCCTAGAAATGATTGCAAAAATTATTTTTTTTGGGCTTGAGAATATCAACCATAAATTCTTACTTATTAATATAACGCAAACTAGGAGAAACAGAATAAAAACAAAATAACGCATTTGCAATACGAACGTCGCTTGCTAAATCAATTAGTTGGAGATTTTCGTGACATTATCCCGAGAATACTTCATGAACTTCTGGAATGTTCCAACCAGAAAATTAAAGATGGAATAAAAGAATCAAGATACTACTGTACTACTTATTCAGCTAAACTGGCCTTGCATATAGGCGACTGCTTCGAAAGATACTATCATACCCTGCAAGAATATAAAATATGTCATAAATAAACATAGCAAAACTAAATATGTTTTCTTGGATCTTGACAAAAAATTTTGTTGTATTTGAATAAAGTTTTAGTTTTTAGGGTTATATTCGCAAAAAAAACAATCCAAGGAATTTTGAGATATATCGATACTTCATAGACATGGTGAAACTTCAACGTGATGTTTCTGTCGTTAGCCATTTTCAACATGTTTCGAACATAAATTTACGCGATTGATTGTTACGAAAAATTCACTAGACAAACACTAAATAAATAAACACACTGTCACCATGTATTCAGACACTTACCTTTCGTGTCATTCATTTCGTGTATATAACAATAAATCATAGTTGTATGATCATTTGCACTGAGCGCAATATTCACTGTTCGCTTGCTAAACAGCTCAGCATGCATAGCGGACTTTTAATACACTCAATCTCGCGTTTCAATAAGTTTCCATAGATGATCAATTGCGCACATCCATTGGCTCCGAATTCTGTACGCATCCAAAACACCTATAAATATATCAAAACGAGGCATAAAGTAGCGGGAGAAAGTACTGATATACTTGCTAATTTAAATTCAAAAGTTCGGCACGAAGACCGACTTACACAAATCGTGTAATATGTACAATACATTCTTATTATAAGTAAAAAATACATGCTTTCTGAGACTAGACTTGTATTTTCATTTCTTATTATTAGAAATATAGTTATATTGTATAATACATAACATAATTATTATGCATATACTATGGTGTAAATTAGAGTAATACTTGACTCCTGTTTCTCGAGGTTTTGATACAAATCTAAAAACAGCGTGATTAAAAATGGATGGAGCGGGAAAGATAAAGAAATTAGACAAAACTGTAGTGAATAGAATCGCAGCTGGTGAAGTAATACAAAGACCAGCAAATGCATTAAAAGAATTAATGGAAAACAGGTTAGATATTTGAATCACAATTGTTGTATGTATGTCTTTTACACTGCACACTTTATATTACAAATGTTTCAGTCTTGATGCAAAAGCAACTAATATACAAATTATTGCTAAAGAAGGCGGATTAAAATTATTACAGGTATTTTCTCCAACTATTCAAGTAGGAAAGTTATTATTACAACTAAATATTCATTATTAATCACAGATTCAAGACAATGGAACAGGTATTAGAAAAGAAGACATGGAAATTGTTTGTGAAAGATTTACAACAAGTAAATTACAAGCATTTGAAGATCTTCAGGGAATATCGACTTTTGGATTTCGTGGTGAAGCTTTGGCGAGCATTAGTCATATATCACTTTTAACAATTACAACAAAAACTGCAGATGAGAAATGTGCTTATAAGTATGTTTAATTATATAAAGTGTTATGAAATCTGAGCAAATATTTTTAACAATATCATTTTCATATTAGAGCATCATATGTTGATAGTAAGCTAAAAGCACCACCTAAATTATGCGCTGGAAACCAAGGTACTACAATATTAATTGAGAATTTGTTTTATAATGTTTCAACAAGAAGAAAGGCTTTTTCTAATCCAAACGAAGAATTCAATAAAATTTCAGATGTAGTTACAAAATATGCAATACATAATCCTACTGTAGGGTTCACATTAAAGAAACATGGTGAAGTCACACCTCAGGTATTTTACTATGTAAAAATAGTCACACAATTGAAGCTATTATTTATAAATATATAAACATGTTTCTAACATTTAGATTCGAACACCACATAATTCAAGTAAGATGAACAATATAAGAATACTTTATGGCAATCCTGTTTTTCGTGAATTATTAGAAGTGGAACTTACAGATGATACTTATAGATTTAAAATGCATGCTTTGGTAACAAATCCAAATTACACAAGCAAGAGGATGATATTTCTTTTATTCATTAATAACAGATTAGTAGAATCATCCTGTAAGTTTTAAAGTATTAGAGCAAGAAGATTTTATACATAAAAATGATATTTTACAATTACCTTATTTCAGCTATTCGAAAAATGTTAGAAGAAATCTATACATTTTATATTCCAAAAAAGACCCACCCATGGTGTTATATATCTTTAGAAATTGATCCGCAAAATGTTGATGTTAATGTACATCCAACAAAACATGAAGTTAAATTTCTCCATGAAAATTCTATTATTGAAAGAATGAAACTCGCTTTAGATGAGAAACTGTCTGGGAATAGTGCTTCTAAAACATTTTATGTACAAGCGCGGTTGCCAAAAACAGATATCACAAAAGAAGTTTTGAAAGAGATTTTGCCAGAATATGAGAAAGATAAAGATGATAGAACAAAAAAAATTCGTCCTCAAGAAATGATCAGAACTGATGCATCTGATCAAAAATTGGACAAATTCAATTTTACCATTCATACCGCAATGGAATATGCTAGAAACAATGATGATATTGATTTCAAAGATACTAAAGTTGAAGATACTAATAGTAATGACGAGAAAGATGTAAATAAAATACAGCGCCCGATATCAGATGTAAATGATACTAAAGAAAAGGATATCTCCACGCATGTTATACCAAAAGCAACAGAAAAATCGGATACTCCGTGGAGTAATATCATAGATGATACAAGTCCACTTGCGTCAGATTCTGCAGTATTTGATGAATCTAATTTAGATTCATCTACTGCAAATATTAACAAAGAACAGTATGGATCAAATGGCGTGCAAGATATTTTAGAAATGACAAATGAAGAAATTGATCAAAATATAGCAGATGACTCTACGAAAGAAAAATGTATCGACGTTATTGCAGATAAAGCACGTAAACAAGTGTATAAATACTTTGGAAATAAAAGTATCAAATTAGAAGAACAAAAGACAGATAAAAATAGTATAGATAAAGAAATAAGAAACGACGAACCTGAAGAGTGCAATAAACCCAACGAGACGAAAATTATTACTGAACAAATACTAAAAGAAACCGATGACAATAAGAATGGTGACAAAGAAAGTTCATATGAATTTAAATCCTATTCAATAAACAATTTTAGAAGAGAAGTAAAATTAACGAGTGTATTGAAATTACGTAAAGAAGTAGAAGACGCATGTCACGATGGTTTGAAACATATTTTATCAGAATTAACTTTTGTTGGTTGTATCGATCAGTCTTCCGCTTTAGTTCAAAGTGGAGTCAATTTGTATCTTTGCAATACGCAAAAATTAGCGTAAGTGTCCATAAAACATTCATAATATATATAAAAAATCAAGCTTGATTAAGAACATTTTTGTTACATCTAGGGAGGAACTATTTTATGAAATTATGCTCTATGATTTTGCAAATTACGGAGTCATCAAATTTTCGGTATGTACATCGACAAAGAACATTATTATTATATTGCAAGTTACACTTATTTGCAGGAGGCACTTCCTTTATATGATATAGCTATGTTAGGATTAGAGACTAAAGAAGCTGGATGGTCAGAGGAAGATGGACCAAAAGAGGAATTAGCTACAAGTGTTAAAGAATTGTTATTGGAGAAAGCTGATATGTTAAAAGAGTATTATTCTATTGTTATAGATAAAAAGGGGAATTTAAAATCTTTACCAGTATTATTAGGTAAATACATTTTAATAAACTACCTTTAGAATCCAATACAAGATTATCTTTTGTTTTCTTTTCAGAAAAATATTTTCCATCTGTGAGTGGTCTTCCTCTCTATATATTACGTTTAGCTACTGAAGTAGAGTGGTCGTCGGAACAACCATGCTTTCGAACCATTTGTAGGGAAACAGCAAAATATTATAGTCAAATGAGTCCTATACATGATACTCATGAATGGAAGTACATTACAGAACATGTTCTATATGGTGCAATTAAGGAGAGTTTTCTTCCTCCTAAACATTTTGCACATGATTCAACAATATTACAAATAGCCAATTTGCCTGACTTGTATAAAGTTTTTGAAAGATGTTAGATGTTCAGGATAAAACTGAAGTATTATAAAAAGTAAAGGTCTTTTATTTCATTAAAAATTCAATATTGTAATATTTTTTATATTTATACTACAATGCTCTATTTATTTTTATAGATTTTATAATAAATTTCCCACTAAATTAAATATTATTCTTCTATGCTATAATAGAATGCAATATAGTATAATAAAAGAAATGATATTTAAATACGTTTATCTATTTGGCAATCAAAAAACATAAAAATTTAGATTCATATTACACTCTCTCTTAAATCTAACAGAATAAGAACAAGTTTATTTTTCATAAAATTAGTTCCAGTTTTTTTTTATATCAGTTGTATGACATTCATGTTTTGATGTGTTACATTTTAATTTTAATTACAATATATACGTGCCAACACTTTATTCACGGATCGCTCTTATGAGATTATATCTAATTTCCATTTAATTAACAATCATGAATTATCCTTTGGCAACACCAACTAATGCTGGTCTTACTACTCGTTCATGTAATTTATAGCCCAATTTAGATACAACTACTATTGTTCCTGGTTCTTTGCCTTCAACTTCCTATGTGAAAAAAATATAATCCTTATTAATTTAATACACAATAATCTATATAAATAAAACAAAAAAATTTTACCTGTTGAAATAGTGCTTCATGTTGATTAGGATCAAACTTTTCATTCAGTGGATTTAGTGATATTAAACCATGTTTTTTAAATACCTATACAAATACATTTCAAAGGAATAATTTAGTGCATTATTTAGTATATGAAAATGTAGTTGAATTATATTTTCTTATTTACTTTATGTAACTGTGCCTCTGTCATCTTTAAACCTTCATATAATGTTTTTAAATGTGGATTTTTTTCTGTAAGTTCATCCTTTGGTACACTTTCTGTAGCCTTGCCTAAAATATCAGCTACTTCTAAGAGATCCTTACAAAATCCTTGGATGCCAAATATTTTTGCATCTTCAATTTGTCTAGTTAGTCTAGTTCTAAGATTTTCTCCATCAGCAAGCGCTCGTTTGTATTTATCTTCTAATTCATTTTTATGAGCTTTAAGATCCAATAATTCCTTATTAATGAGATCAATATCTGCTTTCAATTTCTTTTCAGTTTCTGTAAGTTCCAATTGTGAAGATTGTGGTTCTCCCCTTTCTGATTGTTGCTCTTCTGTAATAGTACTATACTCTTGCCTTTGCCAAGAAACTTGTGATGGTTGAGTTAACCTTCAAATCATGAACAAAATCTTTAAGACATCAATACTTTCTTCTTCAAAAAGAATAACTTAGCATAAGGTATTATTAATACTTATAACACTTATTTATTAACATATTCTTTATTATAAAGAATTATTCAAATCTCTTACTAGTAACATAACCAATTAACTACGTAAGGTTTCATTTAAATATATAACAGCTTTAAAAAATATATGATCATCTTTATTAAATATATTACAATTTTACTTTAAAAAAATTGTATAATAATAAAGTAATGGATAAACACTATGTAGCAATCTAACCTCTATATGTACGTTGAAATATAAGTTCAATGAGTCGCATATTTTAACATAACGAACTATAATATTCGGAATCTTACCTAAGTAAAATGTTTTTATTTAAATTGTGCAAACTATCAATCGTGACACGAGTAAATCTCGCTGCAACCGGTACCATGAACGATGCCATAATTCTCAATTTCACGAAAATTGGTAAATGATGAAATACAACGATCCTCGTGCTTTCTCAGTGGTTCTCAAACATTTCTTGCAATATATAAGAATCGCGATAAGGAACTATAAACTGTAACCATCAAATATTTTAGTGTATTACGTAAAACGTAATGTACTATGTATCAAAATTCCAATTATAAATGCTCAATAAGTTCACACAGTTTTTAAGATTAGAAATTAAATTCGTTCGTTATAACAATTATTACGATTGAATCATATTTTTAATATTTTATTGGAATGAAGTGGTACAATACAATGAAAACTGTTCGCGATCATCTTTCGTGATTCTATGTTCTTTTAATACCTGCGTATCTTTTATTTACAAAAACAAACTATTATTGAACATGTTAAACACGCAAAACGTTTTTAGATCTGGTGACATTATATCTTATTTAGAAAAAAGTATTTTGTAGTATAATAATATCTCGAGCTATTTAAAAATTTTCAATTCTAAAACAAGCGAAAACATTTCACGATTCTTAACGTATACGATTATCCTAAGACCCGATGCAGACGAGCGAGTTTTGTCCGCATGATATCGCTGTGACCATATGTCTGTTTCCGCTGTTTCAAACAGGAAAAACAAAAAAAAATAACATATGACCATAACAATATCGCATGGATAAAAATCGCTCGTCTGCATACAGCCTATTTCAGACAGCATTGAAGATTTATTATTTGAATAATAATTAAGTTTAATTTGTTTTTCGCCTTGTTGAGATAGCTTGTAACATTGTAAGTTAATTCTTCACCGCGAAAAAGGGTTGCAATTTATATTATGCTAGCATTCATAAATAAGAATAATTTGATTCTTTTTAAATGTATCACATAGATTCTTAGAAAGATTTTTCATACTATAATTTACGGTCGTATTTCCAATTCTTTATGATTGCTTTTTTCATTTATCTTTGTGTAAAATTGTTACAATGCAGTTCTGTGTTGATTATAAACAGGAAAAACTTTGCATAAGTTATATGCACATTTCAGTCATAATAAAATTATAATAAATATGTAATATTTTCAGCTGTGTGTACTTGGAAAAAGTGAAATATATAACACATAAAACGGTACTACTTGATCTTAAGAAAAAACAGCAAACATATAATTTATGCTGAAGATTATGTAAAGTGCTCTTATCGATAGCAAGCATTGTATACATCTTATCTGACATACTTGTTCAACATTTAATACAAAAATTAATCTATTTTTTATCTAGTAGTACATTCCGAATGTGCAAACGTCGATCAACAAATTCTATTGGTAAAATTACTTAGTTACTAAATTTTTCTTTAATGTACATAAATAAACCATTTATCAATAAACTATGCTTTCCACATGCCTTCTAACAGATTAAAGGTCAAATTTCATATTAGGACAGAACAAAATCTACAAACATTCAAATTTTTGACGGTACATCAGCCTAAAAAACGTACAAGTTTCGCTAAAGCTTGTACAAAATTATAAATGTCATTAAAATTTGTCTTTTTCTTTACATATTTTTTAAGTGAAAATACAGAGCAGACAACTATCCTTTCGGCCGCGCCTCACGATATTTAATATATTTTTTTTTTCTTTATGTTTGGAAAAACTGTGTGTTCGACGCAATGCCGAAAACAGATCAACCACACATTATCAATGATTTTGTGTGTGTATGTGTATGTGACACCATTTTTAAAGATAACTAAAATATATAGAGGTTAGAATCCTTCCTGATACTGTTTGGAATCTAACTTCGCTTGGATCACTTCCAATTGTCTCTTTGCTTCACATTGTGGGAAGTTTTGTAAATCATAATATTGTGGTGCTATTTTAAGCAACCAATCAGCTATAAAAAATATAATATTTATAACATATGTTTATAGAGATGAGTTTCTCTCATATTATTTAATAAAAATGTAACTTACGCTTAATATCTGTGACTGTTCTGATATAATTTTTGGTCGTAAGCACGAACTCGTTATAAATTACCCATTCGGGTTTATGATCCAAACAACTGCTTGGATGAAGTTGTACAATTTGATTATCTTTAATAGTCAAATAATGACCAGTCCTTTCTAAATGAGCAACCTAATATACATAAAAAAGAGGTAGTATTACGTATACAAGAAACATTTTTTTGTTATAAAACTTATTTTTAGTTACATCTACCTGCATAAAGAAACCGTTCACAAGGGCTTTTCTAATGTTGATATAATAATCTTTTGATGTGAAGTCTGTAGAGGTACGTTTTAAACAAAATCTATCCATTATTCTACTTAGTTGTTGTCTAACATTATCCCCACTTTTTAAAGATCGATAATTGACAAAATTATCGTAACACCATTGTGGATCTTCGAAATCTATAAAAAGACATGAATTAAAATTTGTAATGTCACAAACGCAGTCTTAAAAAAGTTGCAGGTACTTACTTTGTTTAAAGGCGTGGTAAACATTCAGTAACGTTAAATGATCTCCGTCGATATGTGCAAATCGCATTTTAGCATCATCCGCAGCTTTTTTTGATTCATTTGGCCTCACAAAACACTGCGGGACTAATACAACATCAATCATCAATTTAAAACCACGTTACCTTACCATGATCCTGACTTAGACTTTTGCTTTTATCGTATTAAAATTACTTTATTCGCAAGAGAAGTATGAACCTAATGATGTGATAGAAAAGATGTTCTTAATAATACTGTACCTGACAACATAGCAGTAATGCTCAATATCTCATTACTGCAGTTATGATTACAAGATGCAATGAGCATTTTTGCCAATTGAGGATCTAATGGAAATTCTGCCATCACAGCACCCAAATCTGTGAGATTTCCATCATCGTCTAAAGCAGCCAAATAATTAAGAAGTTCTAAAGCCCTCATAAGAGTTTCTGGTGCAGGAGGGTCCATAAAATCGAAATGAACCTACAGTAAAAACAGTTTATGGAAATAATTATTTAATAACATATTCAATTGGAAATAAATTATATTCATGAGAAATGCAATATACCAAGTCGTCAATGCCAAGCTTTTTCAGTTGCAATACGACACTGCCAAGATTAGATCTTAAAATTTCAGGATAAGTATTATCTTGCATCTCGTTTTTATATGCCTTCTCAGTATACAATCTGAAACATTTTCCGGGCCTTGTGCGTCCAGCTCTACCAGCTCTTTGCTGCGCAGATGCTTTACTAATGGGTGATACAAGGAGAGATTCTACACGAATTCTGGGATTGTATACCTGTTAAATAATGTAACGGGAATTTAAAAAACTGATTTAATGCAGTACAAGAATAAAAAATAATAATGATCTATAGTCTGTTCACTAAGACAACCTTCACAGTACCTTCTGCTTTGCAAATCCAGGATCTATCACAAAGACGACACCGTCGATAGTTAACGACGTTTCCGCAATATTCGTAGAAACTACTACTTTTCTACCAATAGCACCGTTAGGCTTTGTAGGTGGTGCTGGTTCAAAGATTCTTTGTTGAAGGTTTGGAGGCAGTGTAGAATAGAGTGGTATACATTTAAGTTCACCTACTTCTGGACCTAAATTATCCATCTCCCTTTTGATTCTTTTACAAGCTTCTTCAATTTCCTCTTGACCAGTTAAAAAGAGGAGCAAATCTCCTGCTACTTCTTCACACATATGAATTTGAATAACTGTCCTGATAGCAGCCTCTAAGTAATCCCTTTCAGGCTCAGGTGTATAAAAAATTTCAACAGGGTGAGTTCGGCCAGGTACGTTCATTAAGGGTGCATTATCAAAATACTGCTGAAATTTTCCAGCATCTAAAGTTGCACTCATAATCACAAGTTTCAAATCCGGTCTTTGTTTAATCACTTCTTTTAACACACCCATAAGCAAATCTGTAGCTAAAGTTCTTTCATGAGCTTCATCTAATAATATCACTTGGTAAGCATCAAGCATGGGATCTGACATTCCTTCACGTAACAGCATACCATCAGTCATATACTTCAATATAGTTTTCGGAGAACTACAATCTTCAAAACGAATACTGTATCCTACTTCCACACCTGTTTTAAAAATTGTTGTGAAGACATTATATAAATATACCTCAGTTTTTAGTTCAGAAATATAAAAACGTCTTCAGAGTTAAAAGGACATAATACATACCTAATGGAACATCCATTTCTTCTGAAACTCTTTGTGCAACAGACATAGCTGCTACTCTTCTTGGCTGAGTGCAAGCAACACCCTTGTTGTCAATACGCCTTGAATATTCTACACACCATTGTGGTATTTGTGTAGTTTTTCCAGAACCTGTTTCTCCAACGAGTACAATACATTGATGTTGTGCCAATAATCTCATAAAATCAGTACGGTATTCAAATACTGGTAAAGTGATTCTCTTTTTATAAAGTTCATGATATCTTGGTGTAAAAGGTAGACTAGTATAAGGATTTAGCTGAACTTGATTTTTTGGTGCTGTCGAAGGTATAGTTGTGCTATTGGATGTAGCCGAGCCATCTCTATAAAACAACAGATAAACTATAGAGTATATGAAGCTGGTCCAATTTATTATTTGAAAATTATTTTAATCACATAACAACGAAATAATACATGAGTGACAATGACATAAAGTAATGAAAGTTGAGAACACTTCATTGTTATGAAAACTAATCAGACGGAAAACAAATGATATTTAAGTTCATCCGAAATTTCTCTCGTGTATCTATAATTATCTATAACGCGTATGTTTTCAGCGTATTGTAAAATTATGCATTAATTTCCCATATATATTAATATACAACATACTATTGAAGAAAGAAATTTAGTTGAGAACCTTTATAGTTGAGTTGATCAAGTCAGTCAACAGCAATAGAAAAGAATTGTTCTATGAATTTAAAATGTTAGATCATTTTATTACATTATTGTTCAACGGATTAATCATATTTTACATAGATTATTTTCAGGAAGCGGGGTTCGTTCAATGAGATGCGCGATAGGATCACAAAAACTTGTAACGATGCACATGGCAAAATATCTCATCGAACTCTTTAATTTTTACAATTAAAAATGCTTTAAAACACTCACGCTTTCCGTTTAATATACGGATCCACAACCTCGATCCTTCGTTTGGACATAATTCTTGTCCCTCCGCAGGCAAGCAAAGCAAAATCTGTTTACGAACTTCCACACAAGGCGTCACAAAATGGCAAACTAACAGGCCAAAGCTTCCTGTAAACGTAATCACAAAAAGCAACGATAGATGGAGCTACAAATACCAGAAAAAGCAACGATAGATGGAGCTACAAGTGCCACAAAAAGCAACGATAGATGGAGCTACAAGTACCGTAAAATAACTACGAAACAAGTAATTCATTTCGAAAGCGGTCAATTTTAAATTTATGTACAGATGAACAAATTTGTGCATTATCTTGAAATAAACAGACATAAGATAAAAAAGATATTTATTTCTCCGTATGTTACAATTAGAAAAATATATAATTAGGATAGTTATTAAACAGTTATATTCCTAACAATATACATTGCTTCATTATCACATCCAAAAAGTAATGTTGATCTATCGATGTCAATACTGTTTATTGGCTTATGCATAGCACTACAAAGCGATGTTACATTAACTTTACCGTTTGTACCAATCGTGTTTAACCAATGTGTATTTGTAGGGTCTAAAAAAGGAATAATTTACTAATATACAGTGAGATTTGTTTATTACAAAACTTACCTAAACTTAGTTTCGAATGTTGGGCATTATTCCAATGCCACAATTCACCACTTGTTGAACACGTAAATAGATTTTCTGGTCTATCAGGGTGAAAAAGTATTTCGCTAACAGCCTTGGCATGGGCATTGAGTTGAGACATTGGGTATGTATTATGTCTCAAGTCCCAAACTGTTAAGCTGCCATCTCCACCACCAGCCACGACAATATGTCTCTGAGTAGGATGATGAGCAATACTCGTAGCTTCTGTCTGCAAAAGTTTCTCTTTACTTGGAGGTATATAAATAATTTCCTAGAGATAATATTAAAGAGATTGTACTTTTGATTGATCAGAAAGCATGAATGTTGTAGCAGGAAGATCTTGATCATTTCTTAAATCCCACACTTTCATATGTCCCCTTAAATTTCCTGTAAGTATCTCATTATGTCTTAAGAAATCAATACAATATATAGAGCAACTATCCGCATCATCTAAAACATAAATTCAGCTATTTATGTGTAAAATCAACATATAAAATAAATATTTTATGTACAAAATAAAATTTTATAGTACTAATAGATCTAATTGGCTGCTTCTGCCCAGCTGTTAAAAGATTAATTCTCCCATCTTCACCCACTGAAACTATGTCTTGTTCAAACGTAGAAAGTCCAGTACAAGATGCATAATCGCTTGTATTACTATTAAAAAAAGATTAATGAAGCATAAACTGTGTTTAAAAAGAAATAAATCTTAATTAATATATAATTAATTTATAATATTAATCTATAAATGAAACTTACTCAAATTTGTGTATAAATTCCCATGACATGTGCTCTTTAAATTGAGAGTATGGATTTTCATGAATCTGTAACAACCTAACAGTACCTATAGATGTTGACACCACGAAGAAATCTTTTGAAATAAACTGTAAAAATAATAAAACGTTGATGAAAAAATTATCCATGATATTTTTTATATATTATAAAGTAAAAACCTTTATTTCAGTTACGTCTCCGAGAATTGCATAAGATGATACGACTGCCGGATAGGATTCACCATCGTCATTCATTTGAAATGTCCAATGTGTTACTTTATTTACCTATTACATGATAGAAAATTACAATATTACAAATGATTAACATTATTTAATACAATAATCGTAAATAATTCATATGTACATGAGAATGCATTAGGTTAAGTTTACTGAAGATAACCCTACCGGATCATCCCAACTACCGGTTATAAAATTAGTAGCATCTTCAAAATCTGCGTGTTTCCATCTGATTTTAGAAATTTTTTCCGATACAAATGTTCCTTGTACATTTTCGCTCATTTTGCTACGAAATACGATCTAATTTAGAGTAGAAATGACAAAAACTAGGACCTCCGTTTACATGCACGCGCGTTTCCACGCGACTGTGAAAAAGACCGCCAAATATGTTAAACAAAACTTTTGAAACGAAATCTGCCTACTATTATATTTTATTCCCTTATGTAATAAATATACAGAAAAAATTGTTTTAATAATTTTAATTGTTTTATTTATTTTACACAATTAAAAACGGTCGTTTTACTTTTATTAAAAATTTCATCATTTAAAAACATTGGGTACTTGCTTAATTTATAAGCAGTTTGAATGTGTGTGTATATATAAAAATTCTTAGAATTTAAAAATTAAAATTATTTAAAAAGGAAAATTAGTGACAAGTGTTAAATAATTCTTACATATGTATAAATTACATCGTTTATTTGAAAAAAAGTATTTCTATAATTTTTATATCTAAGTTGATTACAGGAAGGGTAGGGATTTACCTATATTTTATAATTCACGGGAGATACAGAGGACAGTTACGCAGTGATCAGGTTGTGAACTAGATGTATATCTTACCTACCGAAACGTAAATTATTTCAAACGAAACACTATCTCACGATTGAAGAAGTTTCGAAGAGCTCTAATATGATCATCTGAGAATGCTGTTAAATCTATTTTTACAAGTTTCCGGAAATTGCGACATTCTTATTTAAGTGAGTATAAATTCGAATGATCTTAGAACGAGTTACTCCCCAAGATGTCATCGATGGTTTTGCTGTTCTTGTATCTGAATACGCTCCACTTAACTCGCTGTGATGCAAGCGATGCAAACGACTTGCAACTATGTAAGTATTAATGGATAAAGGTTTCTATATGATGTTATAAAATTATTTATGTATCGACGAATAAAAGATTAAAAAATGTAGAAAAGTTTTATGAAAAAAGAAAAAAAATTTCAGCTGTTACAGACACGAATTTAACGAGTGACGAAGGTGTCACGGAAACGCAACATGCAAGTTGTAAAATCGCTACAGAAGAATTGGTTGCAAGCGCACGTACCAGTGTCACGAGAATACTTACTGGAGTTTGTAATACTAGTAGGAAATAACTTCTAATCTTTTTTCAATTGTTCACGTTATTTTCTATTATCTAATTTTATTCTTAAATATCCAGAAATGATCGATGAAAAGTTGCGAGCTTTAGAAAAAGGCCTGATCAAAGAACTGGAAGAAATCAAGGCATTGCTAAACACTGTTTTGGAGGGGAAAAAGGAAGTACCAAAACTGGCGAAATTATACGACGATTATCACGAAGGCAAAGGCGATACACTCTCTCCAAGACAGTCTGAAATCGATAACTTTAACAATACGATCCAAAGAACTTCATTATTAAATGGTTTGTACCATTATGTTGTAACATTATTAAGAGGTTTGACTGAGACTTGGGAATTGATTAAATCGCTGAATTATAGTCGAATATTGGACTAAATAGAATTACAAATAAAATATAGAGTTAATACGGTATCTGAATATGTCCCAGGGCCCGCGAACCTCTTCTTTTACTACTGGCAGATAAAGCATTTTGACGAGAAGCTTACCAATTGGAAAACTGCTCGTTGCCTACGCAGTTCGACATTTTACGTGGGCCAGAATGGGTATGCCATGTTCATCAAAGTAACACCGCGATATTTTCCGGACGGTACAGTTTTCATAGGCGTCGGATTGACCCGTGGTCGTCATGATTCTATTCTGAAGTGGCCATTTCCCCATAAGATCCGCCTCGAGGTAAAATCAACATTTTTACTCTTAATCCCGTTGGAGCTTTAAAATGATCGTGTTTTCAGATTTTAGATCATTCATCGGAGCAATCGCGACAAGATCGAAGATCACGGATTTGGGATCCGTCCACACTTTGCTCGGAATATTTTTGGGGCCGTCCAAAATTAACTGGAGAACCAGATAATGCAGAATGCGTTGGACTGAGCGTCCCACGACAGATTTTTTTTGTCAAGTTGCCCGTTTCGATCGATCGTCCGTCGAGAAGCACTAAATATCTTTGGAATGGAAGTATCACGATCAAGTTGACTGTTTATCTTTAAATAACTTTTATACTAAAATTTATACATTATGCATAGTAGTGTACGTAGTAATTCTACTAGATTATAATATTCTGTAATTAACTTTATTCGAGTTTCATTAAACGTACAAGTAATTGTATAAAAGAAAAATTTATAAAAGTAAAATTTAATTGTCAATGGATTAAACTGTATCTTCTATCGTTTAAATAAATTCCATATGCAAATAGAAAGGAACGAGAATGAAGAATGAATAATAAAGTGACATATTTTTTAATATTCTTCTTCGCGAATAATTCGCGTCATTTGTAGATTTAAACGACTGAGTTAATTCAGGGATGTTGATGAAATATCGAACCTCTTATGAAGAGGCATTCTACCGGATAAATAAACCTGTGGAATTCCTGATAATTGATAATCATTTGTATTACGTTGAATTGTATTTCGAGTATTTTGAGTTGCTGCCCTCAGCAATGCCTTGTAAACAGAAATCGGGAGTCGAATACTGCCATTTGTTTCCATGCCCTGAGATTCTATTGAATTTTCATGAAAATTCCTCTTTCTTCCGCATCCTGGAACCAATCGATTATTTTAGAATGATAAAGGGTTTCATAAAAAAAATGATCTTTGCCAATTTTTTTCAATCTTTTAGATAATATGGCATTCTAATAGTCAAAAGCAGGACTCATGACATGGTGGAATTCTAAAAAATGATTATGTTCTAATTTATCGTCGAATGAAAATTAAATGCTTCTATAAAAACATTTACCTAGGTTCGACAACCGCGTGATTTAATTAAACACAGGTATTTTATGATATAATCTTAGATATACTTATATTACGATGAACATTTTGTTAAAAAGAATTGAAACAGAAATTAAAAAACTAGACCTAGACTAGGAATATAAAGAAAGAATACAAGAACATTCTTCCGTTTTTCTTGAAAGAAGATAAACATGCACAAGGGTGATTTTTGTTACGAGCCCTTCAATTGTATCTGATTGCGGACTGGAAATTAGGTTTTTCTTACCGGTGAACGCATTGCAGAAAGGTCTCTTCATCTTCAGCGATTCGTCTGTTAAGAAGGCGTCTAACAATTGTTGCTCGATCTAACAGTTGATTTGATCAATTAATTATCGCTATAATTATGAACATGGTTTGCTTGTTAAGATAATAATTTACCTTATCCTGCGGGTTCTCAGACTGTGTCAGGTTCACTAAGCATACGAATATGAAAATACAGCAAACGTGGTTGATTGCCTAGAGGTGATCGAAAAATGTTAAGTTGCAGGGAATATTGAAAAAAATTTTGAATATTTCCAATAAAATGAAAGTTGTCCTCGTTATTGGTTAAACCGTATAACGTTGTATTCGTTAATGAACCGATTAAAACCCAGAACAAGATCTCAATAATTACTGAGGCTACGCGTAATTTCTAATAATCATATCGATTATATAACTATCGCACGTGAACCTTTCAAACATGTTAACTGTTGTAATCTGCTTATGACTTTAATCAGGTTTGTACTGCGGTTAATTAATGTCAAACGATACTAGCCGGTCGATCGTTCCTTCGAGCAATACGTTCGTCATCCATGCAAATAAAAGCTTTTTAACTTCGCGTATAACGTAATATGCCGACCAAGTGGACTGCAACAGTTCAATAATGTAATTACAAGTAAATTACAAGTTTCATTATATTTTAATAATCGCTTCTAGGTTAATGCTCCTCGTTACTTTTAATACCTTTTTCAAAGTTTCTCTATTGAAAATCGTAATAGGCAATATCGAATGTAATTACATTTTTGATCAGGAAGGGAAATTGGAAAATAGTAACGCGACCTCTTCAGAGGCTGTCAACTAGTAACTAGAAATTTATATTATAAGGCGTCAGGAAATTAACGTGTACGTAATTCATAATGGTTAAGACATAATAGTAAATCATAACACGTAAGAGAATATTGTTCAAGGTATGCATAGAATATAATACACGTAAAAGTCTTCTTACGTACAGTGGATTTTATCAATGTAAGTGTATATAGCGATACAGTTAAAAATTATTCTACGCAACACTATATTTTAATAAAAAAGTATTTTTTCCGAATTTGAAAATTCAAATGGCTGAATGACAAAAATATGTTACAAGAGTTATTGTTCGGAATTTTGAGTGACCGTCCGTTTATGGCACGGACAGGCCCATTCCCTTCTTTAGGAAATTCCAAATTACATGTCCTCCCCGAGCTGTAAATCTAATGACTACGAAGTCAGGTAAAAATCCCCGGGAAAGACCAACCGGAAGGGCAGAATGGGCAGACGAAACTCAACGACTAGTAGGGAGAATCAGCAACGTAGGAGGAAAGTTCATCATCAGATATCGTAACCGTAAAGATATCGTGCCGGTAAAATACTTCACTCCCAACAAGATCCTACCACCGCCATGTTCATAACATCACACGTTACTTTTATACAAGTGCAAATACAGTTTTAGATTAATCTAACACTCGATCTATTTAACTTTCTCCACCTTGAGCGTTAAGTCATTCGAGGTACGCGATATCGACCGATCGGTTTGACCTGACCGGTTGGTCTTTAGTCGAGAATTCGCAACAGTTACCTTCATGTCGAATCTTTATAGCTTGAAGATCGGCAATACAAAGGATTATCCTTAGAGGCGCACGAAGAAACACTGTCTTGGTTGAACTTTCTTCCTTTGGTTCGGCTACGTCTTTTGATAAAAGGATAAAAGGTTACTCGCGGAAAGAGTCAAGTCTGCGTATGAGGGATGAAGTCGCGCCTCAGCTCTTCAAATACCACCCCCTCCTTTAGTAGCATTCGAGGGCGTAAATACATGCGCCAGAGGAACGCATGACCGTTCATAATGGCTCATGGAACGGTACATTTAACGTTCTTTACACAGAATGTGGTTAGTCTTACGTATATTTCGCAGTCTGAATGGTGCAAGAAACACAGAAATTATGCATTTGTTCGTGTCTTATTCGTATCATGCACTTCGTTTGTTGTAACTACCGATGCGTTAAAAATTAAAGTTTGCTTACATAATACACAATATAATGTACTCAAAAACTATATACACCGTGGTACACCAAAGTATTCAAATACTCAGCGTAGAAAATTTTTATCAAACATATGAGTTATACGAAACATTTCGAAATTTCTACAAGTGCTCAAATACTTTCACAAGACACTGTATATACGATACATATATAATACACAATAGCTATGCTATTAAATGTGCAATATGTTAAAACAGAAACTTCTTAGATATATCAAAACAATTCAAAAGTTATATTAATAATTTCATTCATATATTTTGCAAAACATAATGAAGTTCTAAGGAGCGAGTAAAGAAACAGCAGATTTTTTCTATATAATTTTAATCTTAAGTAATATTTTCCCGGAAAGAGTATCATCAAATGTAAGTTCTCAGCCGTTTAAATGATTCTGTACCCCCTGCGACGTTATCCCACTTATGTCCATCGAGAGAAGTAGCAAACTATATTTGATAAATATGCAAAGGCTGACAACAAAAGATCGAAACATAGTAGAACGATCAAGGCAAGAAGCAGCTTATGGAAGACTGATCGACAAGAAATTCCGTGTAAATCAAAGGAAAGCAGCCGGGGCTAAGTACTAACAACGTTCGCGCATCAGTACCCGCTGAGTTACATTAAAGTTGTTCAACCCTTGGCAACTGCCCCTTGTCCGCCTCCGTCCATTCAAATTTTTAACATCCTTTTTTTTTCATTGTTTAGTCTGTTGTATATCGAACATAAATTAATACTGAATGTCAGGAGATGTAAGGATTAAGAACATAATATTTCGTTTTGTAAAATAGTATTCTTGGAATCAAAACACTTTTAAGAAATGAAATATGTGACATAAAATACACGCGCTGTGCTAGTGAATTCTTAATTTTCTCTCTGATTTGAGTATATTTTATTATGACATGCAAAAGTATCTATAAATAAAATCTGATGTTAAATTTGTACAGTTTTTACGTTCTTGATACTTGGTCCTTTCTAAACTATCACGTATGTTAGCCTTGTTGTCCTCTCTTTATCTTTTTTCAACATTTTAATAATGTGTCAAATATATGTTGATCATAATCGTCTTAATATTGTAAATCACGACGGGTTCGCAGCTTATGAATAAGAGATGCGTACAGAACTATATTACTCTTGATATATGACTCTCTTCGTGTATAAAACGAGTGAATATTACTTGTGTGCGCGTTATATTCTCTTCGTTAAAAATGTCTATATGAAAATAAATCTATCAACATTCAATAAAAATAAATAAATGTTAATAAAAAGGAATTATTAAAGCTATGCAAGATATTCTTTATTAAAATACAATAAAATAAGTGAAATAATTTTCTTATATATGTCGGAGAAGAGTCAGGAACAGGGTTGTGGGCGTTTGATAGACCTCCCTTGGAGTTGGCCATCGTTGTGTTATAACGAAGATACGGCCTGATACTACGAGTATGAACACTACCGATTCGACAATCAACAGCGGCGATTAGGCACTTGCGACACTAGTGATAGTGGTCTTAGGTTCCATAACGAATCCACGGTCAATGGGAGGATAGCTATATTTGCTCTAACTCAAACGTGTACTACTCACTCATCGTAAGGCGCTACTCCCTTCGTCGATGAGATCTCAAGAAAGAATGAATTTTCGTCCCAATGACGCTACCGAGGCCAAACTATGATGGGGTGTCTAAGTACACAAGATCCTCGGATCGACGTCGCTGTCGATTGGTCGATTTGGGACAAAAGCTGCCTGTCCGTTTGCACAAATCTTAATTGCCGAAAAACCCAGGTTTTATAGCGGGTCCTCGGTCTAACTTTACTTATGCTGTGTACGTGCCTCAACATCAGGTATTCATTGTCCGAAGGAACCGTTGGCATGTTTTATTGTCAGGTAACTCTATGGGTATTTCCTTTAATGAGGGTCATAACTCCGCACCTTTGTTAGACGGAACGTCCGTCCCGTTGACCACGGCTACGTTCGGCGACTGATGGTCGCCTTGAGCCCAAGTTTATTATCACAAATCGCAAACAAGTACAATTGAGCAGAATGACGGCAAATTGTTTAATTACAACTGTAAACTTTAGTTACGATTTTACGGATTTTCCCGAAGTTCCAGGGGAAGGCTCCGGTATCCTTTCATCTCCGACATATATATGATATATTATTTAAATAATGGGAATAATTAATTAAATATATGAATGATTTTTAATATAGATACAATGCTTAAAATATTATAAAGACGCAATTCACAGATGCCTGGATAGCTCAGTCGGTAGAGCATCAGACTTTTAATCTGAGGGTCCAGGGTTCGAGTCCCTGTTCGGGCGTTATAGCTTTTTGCAATTTTTTATTTTATCTATAATGATACTATATAGCGATACCAATGATACATAAAATATATCAGCAGTTTGTTGAAACACTTCGAAAACAAAAGAATAAATATATATTGCACTTTAACACAACAATTGTTTCTGAAATTTTAATGTGGGAATATGCAGTAACTTTCAGGGCAGAAACGAAACACCATATAGTATAAAAATTTCCATTTTTATATCTCTTTAACTTTTCATTTTACATTAGATGACTGTACACAAATAATGTGTAAGATAGTTTCAATATCATTTACAGAACACATAGAATAAAAATCATCACAAAAACAGAAAACTCGATATTATCCCAAGTGTTCTGTTTTTTGATAAATTACAATATAAATAGATAAAAGTTCAGTCTATAGAACACAATCTCTTTTAAGATTCACTTATAAAGAGAGTAACGTAAAAATACATGAATGTAATGGAAATGCGAGTCATGAATGAGTATGATAATGCATTATCACTCTAGGAAAAAACCTCCAAACCCTTTCGTCAAAATTTAAATTAAGTCTTAGTCAATAGTACTAATATCATGAAAAATATACCTAACATTTAAACTACATTTCAAAACTGTTCTTTAACACTACCATCAGGCATTCCAAAGAACACTTTTTCCGCCATTTTTATAAAAAGTCCTGTTTCCACAACTCCAGGCATCATCGAGATATCTATGTTAATTTTATTCCAATTACTCAAATGTTGTGGGAAATGCCAATCAAGAATGAAATTACCATTGTCTGTTATAACTGGACCCTAAAAAAAGATAAATAACGTAATTCATGTAATATTCATAAACATAGAAAATAATTTATTAAGAAAAATATTTACAGCTTTAGCCAAAGCCATCCTAACTTTTACAAATCCTCCATAATTATCTTCTATTCTTTTTTTAATGACAGTGTATGCCATTGGAACTACTTCAATAGGAATACCTTTCTTATAGTTTTCACCAAGTTTCTGAGAATTTTTCCTAAAATCATTAAGTATTATAAGTAAAAATACACATATTTTGTCTACAAAAATACAACACTTACGTATAATCAGCTATTATAACAAATTGACTAGCACAGGATGCAACGATCTTTTCTTGAAGTAAACAACCTCCTCCACCTTTGATGATATTCATATCAGAGTCAACTTCATCTGCTCCGTCAATTGCACAATCCAACTGTTAATATTCGAGCAATAATATAGAAAATATTTTTGTAAATAATATAGATAAAAAATTGTTCATTACTTGAGGATAACTCTCCAAATCACCTAGGCGAAGGTGGTTATTCAATATTAACTGACGAGCTTGGAACGAAGTTGGAACACAAACGACATTAAGATTCTCTTCCTTTACACGTTCAACTGAAAAACACAGTTTTCTCCATCATTCACATATATATTCAAGATTACAATATTTAATTATTTAGCTTGATAAAATTTCCTGTCTGTGAATTAAAATATTCTTGTTGCAATTACATTTGAATCAAGTACAATCTTATCTCCTGATGGGGTCAAAGGTGCACTATGACGATTTTATAACAAAATTAATTAGATATAAACTGTAGCAATAGTACAGGAAATTTGGTTATGAACGATTATAATTAAGTAAAAAATACTGTTCTTACCAATCCTGTGAACAGCATATATTATAGTAGATCCACTACCAATTCCAATAACGCTATTATTCTGCAAAATAATTGTGCGCAAAATTCAAACGATGAAACACCAGTGAGTTATTTAAATTAGTATTTATTTATTTATTTATTTAATTCAATTTATTTAAAATAGAAATTACCTTCACATATTCATCAACTGCTTTGTAAGCAGCAATTTTCTTAGCACACTCCAACGGTCCCATTTTTGGCAAGATTCTTGAAAAACTGAAAATATTTGCTAACGAGCAAAGTTGTAAACCTTCGTTAAGTACTATGCGTGCATACTGTGTATTACTGAATAAATTGTGCATTTCAAAATGGTTCTACACTATCGTTACAATCGTTAGGTCAGCGAATCACAAAAGTGCACTTGTACGCAGGTCCGGCGCAAAATTCAAATGATTCAAAATTCAAAATTCAAAATTCCAACAATCGGGAATGTAAAAATTATAATTTTTCGTTATATAGAATAAACATAAACGATGCAATTTAATCGAATTTCCATTATATTTAGCATCAGAGGCGAATAACACAAAATACAACCAAACACAATTTACATTTCAATAATTATTATGTATAAGATTTCACTTTAATTCTCTATTATTACTTCAGTAGTAATATTCGTCAACACATTCCACTTCAACATGTCACGCACAATATTTCTGTTTTATCATCGTAATTTCTTTCGTTCGTGCTCTCGTTCTTTCTCTCTTTTCTTTCTCACTTTCGTTCATTACGTCCGTACATTTTTATGTGTATCGGTCGATTTCTTTATCTTTTTTTAAAAATCAGGTAAAAATCCGCGAACAATCTTTCGCGCTGTAATTTTATTATGTATGTATTCGAGCAGGCTTAGGAAAAGATCGTTTAGCAAAAATTCAAGTACGTTGATACACGATGCCTTTAGTAGCAACTTTGTCGAAAATAAGAGAATCAAAAGCTCTAGATTTCCTCGACAAAATAGCTGCTGCTTGACTGCATGTACCGACGAGCAAGGCCGAATTAAGGTAATCTTGTGAAATGCACAACGACTGTGTGATACCTAATACTATACCGATCGCAAAGAAATCAGCCTTGCATGATACAACTAGGACATCTACCACAATCTTGTCCTTCCAAGATTTACACACGAAAGTCTGTTTCTTTTTTCGCAACGAAGAGTGAACATTATTTCGAAGCTTACATACATAAAGCCGCTGAATGCTTATTATGATTTATTTTTTAATTTCTTTAGCTCAGGCAGTGGATCACGGTTAATGCGGCCGTGCCAATAAGTTCATAACTCCAGTAAGTTTGCAATAATACTAATTGCAACGCAGGTCAGTGTCTGTGTGTTCGAAGATGTACTTTCTATTTCTCTCTTTCTTCTTCTATTTCGCTTCAGCCTGGCTGTGGGTGTCTATTTCTAAAACGATAAAATCGGCGTCTATTTTTTCTTCAACCGAGAAATTCGTAAAGTGAAAATTACATTCAAGGAAATAAAAAAAGAAAAATAAAGAAAGGAAGAAAAAGTTAAAACGTATTTTCTCCTTCTGTTCTTCATGTACAGGCACACACATACACGCGTATGTATACATACAGCTTTTTCTCTCGTTCATTCTTATACTGTTTCTGTTTGCCCGACGAACTAGAAAGGACTTTGTGTGGGAGGCTTCATGACATCAACTTTCTGTTTTGATTCTACCCTCCTATCCCGTACACCACCCTCGATCACGTAAAACAAAATAATGCAGAAAGAAAAATTGTTTAGATCTTTAGATGGGCCACAGAAGCCGCTACATTGTGTTTTAACCCACTTTTCTTTCTAGTGTTACATACATATATATGCGCTTTGCTAACTCCTACAAATTTTTTTCTATCGTGCTCTCCTCCGTACACCACTCACTTCTTCCTTTGGCTAGGATTACAATCAAAACTCGTCAGAGTTTCGTGAAAAATATGTACCGATTAATCTTACGATATCGTAATATGCTTCGAAGAAAATAATGCGCTCAAATTTCTTTTACTTATCTTTGGATCAAGACGGGAGTCTTGAACACGACATGATTCTTTTTTTCCTTTTTAATCAAATTAGTGATGAATTAAAGATTTTACTCGCACTTACTGATGACGTTAGTCGTATTTGCGTATAGCAGATGAATTGATATTTTTAATATTGAATTAATATTGAAAATATTGTTAATATTGAAACTAGTATTTCAAAGTTACCTTGTAACTAGTTCTGGTTTGACTTTATTCAATATTAAAGACATATATATATATCTTTTGTTTCCTTTCTACTCATATCATATTCTTTTCGCTGACTGATAGTTAATGCGACATTTTTTCAAGGGAACGAAAACTCTAACGTGAGGAAGGCAACGTTGCGACTGTTCTTGATCGTGCATATCCGTATTATATCACAGTACAAAAATACTGTGGAAAATATAGCATAATAAATATTTTTAATAAAAAAGAAAAGAAAGTTCCTTTCTCACGTTTATCATTATTTCTTTTTTTTTTGTAATTTTTTTCCTTTTTTTATCAGATAGCTTTTTAGCGATAAAGTACAGTTTTCTGAGAGTGATTTTTAATTGATTCACGCGTCGTTAATAATACAGCATTATTAATCTCAACGACACATCCCCTTCATTAAAATTATCATATTAATAATATATATATATATATACACACAGTCAGACTCCTCCTGCGTTATTGGGCCATTATCTACATAGAAGCCCTATTATTATTATTAGTCGCTAATAATCGATTATAACGATAAGAAACGGTATCGCAATGAGAGCGTAATACGATAAATTATCGAGATTTTTAATTAAATTTAAAACTTTTTTATTTTTCTTCGCTACGATAAGTTGCGTATGTTCGCGTTCCCAATCACTTTTGTCCCCGGCTTACAGCAATTTCTTCGTCTACATAACTTTTTCTTCGCACACGCACGATTGATTACAATTAAAACAATACAGATCTACGCACAAACGCAACTAGTCGCTGTTGTACATGTGCGTAAGTGTATACACACATTTACGTAAATGTATATTTGTGTGTATACACACATGTATATATATATTTATATATAAGCATGTATAATATATATTATTTATTTATATGCATACAGTAGGCAATAATACGTAAAATATAGATAAATATAAATCGAAATTTCAATTCGTTAGAAGGAGAATCTCTTCGTCGAATAGAAAAGGGGAAAATGTCGTACGCGTTTCACAGTTTTTCCATCATATTTCTTTCTTTTTTTGTTTTTTTTTTCTTATTTTTGAATTTCAATTCCATCATTCATTTCTGATTTTCATGAAATTCGTTGTAGACAATGGCTACGTTCGGACTGACAAAAGACCTGTTCTAGCGAAGTCTTCTCATCCCCTTTCTTTCTTTTCTTTTTTGTTAATTCGTCGGGCGTAATGGTTTCGATTAAAATTCGAAAATTCACAGAAAATTCCTCTTTCCTGACACTCGAAATAACATACGGATGAAGGACGTGATAAAAACAACCGTTTAATCCACCCAAGAATATTTTTTTTCTGTTCGTTACTCCGTTCACAAGAATAATTCTTTAATCATGTTATTTTGTTTTTCTCCTACAAAGGATATCCGGGAGAATCGTCGATATCTTTACAAAGCATCGAAACTTTCTTTCAAAGACGCCCAATCTCAAAACTTTCTACTATATAGACCGAGATCCTCGAATTACCTAAGTTTTTTTCCTTTTTTTCTATATATGTATGAATGAAGAAAAGGAGAAGTATTTAATTACGTAGATGTTAATCACATAAAAGAAAAAAGAAAATAGAAGAAACGTGAGAATTACGACGATACTCCGAGGCACCTTTTCGTCCTTATGAATAAATGTATATTATATATATATATATATATATATATATATAAATAAATAAATATATATATATTTATATATTATATTTATATATAATGTAAAAAGCTGTTTGTTAAGATTATACTGAAATTTCAAAATGAACCATGACAAAAATCCTAACAATAAAAATATAACGATATTGATACAGCGTTCAACTGTTGGAAAAGGCGTTACACTATCCCTCGAAATCTTTCTTCTGACAAGGAAATGTATAGAAATTATTTTTCCTGCTACATCGTATAGTACATAATGACAATAAATGTAATAAAATAATATTAATAGTAAAATAGAAGTGTAAAAATCCAAAAATTTTATAATCCCGAAGTGACGTGGAAACAAGGGGAACATAAGTTCGCAAGTATCAAGAATAGAAGAAAAAAAAACACCCAGTTGTAATTTTCGACTTTATACGAAGTTATTTTAGTACATAGCAAATCATGTTATTTATTTCTTCCTTTCCTTCCTTTTAATTAATGTAATTGGTTTTTGTATTAAACGTGCTTGTTGGAGTCTTGCTTCGTTCTGAGATTATACGCTTATGAATTCGTGTAAAATTTGAAAAATAACTAGCTTATCAGTCATCGAGATGTGCACATTAATATATGCGAAGTTCATTATTTCTCTCTCAATATCTGCATCTTATAGTTTTTTTTTCTTTTCTTTTTTTTTGGGATATGCACATATTTATTTAGTTTAGATAAGTATACAGCATCACTTTTGTATGAAGTATATCACGTGTAAAGGATTCTTTTGATTAACCACGCATTCCACAAAAGGCTGAACTTTTTCCCTTTCAGGCATTTCGCGTTAAGGCAATTAGTACACTTTTCATTTTCTTTCTTTACATCGTTGCTTCACTACTTTATATATCTTGTTTCCAATTCACACATCACAGTGGAATACGAGAAATTATTAGAAGTGTTCGAAAAATAGGTGCATAAAGCAAATAGTGCATTTAAAAGAAGATATTAAATTACTATCAACACTGAAAGATCCAGGAAAATAAAAAAGAACGAAATGTATGATTTTTTCAACACCTTTGGTTATTTTGTAATGTTATAAGTAATCCGATTTCGACCGAGAATGCCAGAACACGCGAGAACATAAGTCAAAAAAAAAAATGAAATCACGCGCTACATATTTTGTATAACTTTTTACAAGTTTATATGTATATATGTATATGTATAATTTTACTTCATTTTCATCCACATCTTGCAGATACACCCACAAATCAATTAACATAGGATCTGAATGTAATACAAGGGAAAATTAATTACAATATGCAATATACATAAAGTGATTAACAAGGAAGTCTAGGCAAAAATCAAAGAAAATTGAGTAGGAGTTAAAGACAATTGAAAAATAATTATTGCTCGTTTCTACGAGCACCTTCAAATTCTACTCTCAGTAGAACCTTCACAAGTTTCGAATGCATTTGCGTGCGCCATACGCACGTACTTGTTTCCGACGCTTTCTGCATAAAATAAACATTAATTATATCGTAAGCTTCAATTCAACTAATTTCAAAGAAATGGAACACAGAAATTCCCAGTTTTACTTTGACATATCGCGTATAATTTTTACATATATCAAATCAGTAAAGCCTCTGTTATTGAGAAAAAAAACGAACACACATACAAATATTATTTCATTTCACATTGTAAAATGGAGCGATTATAAATTCATAAATGAATGATTAAAAAAAAGAAAAGGGACCACGTGATATTTTTAAAACGTAGTACTGGCGCAATATACGCAAAAATTCAAAACAACAGCGAAAATAAACTTTCCAACAAATATTTTAAATAAATACGATTAATTTTGAAAGAGAAAATGATTCAGATTTCTGTTTGTTTGGCATGTAAAACCCAACTTAATCCCTCCATTTTAAAGTACTGATTCCTGAATAATATATAACATTAAGGGATGGCCCGCCAACTTAATATTTAGAATCAGTGGTTCTGGATTATCTTTCTGAAATGATTCAAACCTCGTATGACTATTTAAAACTTATGTTCATCTAACAAAACGTTAATGCACATGCACTTTGATGATTTCATAAAGCATGTAGATTAAAAATCGTTAGTTGCTCGCTTTAAAATATTTGTCCGATGATTAAGATTTTTCAAATACAAACGGACCAACCCAAGCAGATTTATAAACTTTTCCCCATAAAACATATTTGTAATTCAATGATACACATGACATTAAACTAATTTTAAAAAATATATATATCAAACATACGATGACCAAAAAAATTTAACCAGTTTAAATTAAGCACAACTAAACTGGTGCGTATGACGGGCAGTGCGTCTTGTGAATTGTTAGAGTTTCTACATTTCCAAGATTTTATGTGTTAAATAAAACTGAGTATTTTATCAATCTAACTCTGTTCTAACAAACCCATACAGCCACCAAACATGAAACGCTAAAAGATATAATTATATTGTTATTATTTTTACCTGCCCGTCTCTATCCTCGATCAAGTTATTGTAAATGGATATAATAATATCGATGTAGAACGTGGCAAGACTCGCTGAGGAGCGTGTACGAGGAGTGTATATGACTGCAAGAAGTGAGTTATTTACATTATTTGCATGTGTCGGCGAATCAGCCCTTGCCCTTGTTCCATGTCACGTAACGACAAAAGATGGCGACATTAGAGTTTTGAAAAGTGATAAGATAGGGAGGGTGAGGAGGAGGGCATTTGAATAATTATTAATATATAATATTATAATAATAACAATAATGATGAGGTGTTCTAAACAGTGCTAGGACTAGTGCTAGAGGGTCCTGTGAGGAATCAGGGTGGGTGGGTACGGGGTAAGGAAGGGTTAGTGTGGGGGCGGAGGTTCCGTAGATTGGTTTCTGCCATCTACAGCCCTAACTGGCTTCCTACGTGAAGGACCTGTTACGCCAACTGGACCGACCCCACCTCTAAGGTACGCTGGTGCTGGGGTTACTATCGGTTCTCTGATAGTTCTACTATATGGTAGCGACAGTGATTCCTGCAATACCTGTATAACGAAGTTACAAATACTAAATTATTTTTGTCACGATTCTTTAACATAAAGTTTAAATTTTCGAAATTGCGAACTTAAATTTTCATATACACTTACCAATGACTCAGGCAATACACTGTGCATCAGTGTTTGAACCATAGGTGAATTTTGTATCGCGAGGTTATTAGAATTTGGTGGCAATCCTTGATTCTGAAGACCAGTCCCCACACTCCCAGCAGTAGTAGTTTGAACAGTATGTGACTGTTGCATAGACGTTTGCGTTACATGTTTACTCATTGTTTGTTCCCTTTTCGCTTCTTGAGTTATATTTAATTTCTTTGTAGAAACTGAGGAAGAGTTAGCATTTGGTGTATCGGGACTGCTTGTAGCAGTAGTTGCACTTGATACTGGTGTTTGCGCTACAGATTGTTCCTGTGTTAACTCCGGCAATGTTTGAGAAAGTGTTCCAAGAATAAGTTCGCACGTAAAGAGACTTCTATTTGCACTTTCACGTTCAATATTTTGCAACTGTGAGTCGGAGAGAGAACTGGTAATACATCTATAAACGGAGAAGAGCACACATGTAATATTAATTAAAATAAATATAGCAATTAAGAACATCTATGTATAAACACAAGGTTACTGGTCCTCTGGGAACTAAAAAAAGGCATATGTCCGTTTCATGGAATCATCTTAAAATATAACTTTTGGCATCTTACGCACTGATCATGACATGCAGTTTTGCATGTTTCAGACAAAAGACTGCATGCATGCACGTGTGTGTCGAAAATATATTTATAAAAATACTCAAATACTAGCGCATAAAAATTAGTATTTTGACCATATTTTAGATACTTTTAGATGTGTATATTCCAATATTTACACATAACACATACTTTGGCAATAAAAACATATAGTTCTGTGAACTAGTAGATGATACGCCGGACGGGTTCGCCACATTAGTTGTATTATTGTTACTAGTCGTACTATTTACTACCACGCTAGTCATAGTAGTAGAATGACCACTTCCACTAATAATCCCTCCACAACTTGCAGAGCCAAGGACCTGAGTTTGCCTCCTAGGTAATCGCTCCAATTGTTGTCTAGCAGCCTGAAAAGATGTTTCTATTGTATCGTGTATTTTTAATTCAATAACTTTTATATTCGTATTTTAGGAATTCAGCACTTGATTAATTTATTTTTATTATAACTTAATCCTCTTACTAAAATCTTTTTTGTTATTAAATCATACATACTCTAACTTGTTGTCGTTCCAATTGTAGCTGCATTTGCAATTGTTGTAATTGCGATGGTGCTGACGAACTTTGACCAGTTCCTCCACCACTTCTACGAACACCGGATAATTGAGAAAGTAATTCTGTAATTGGATCTATACCTTCTCGACTACTCGGACTCAATCCTCCGGACGAACTGAAATGCATATTGGACCTGAAGGTCCAATGACACGCCAATGAACATTATCTAAGATGAGATGATGATAAACTGAAGCTGAAATCCGGTTTAGCGTTCTTTTTAGGCATTTCAAAAAGAGAATGCATCTTTTATCTTACAATATACTATCATGATTATTGAACTATGTTTCACTAAAAAGATGATGGTAATGACTGATAAATTATAATGTTAATGTTATAGAACAAGCAAAAAATGATACTTAACAAAATACATGCAGTCAAACATCACAGAATTTGTACACTACTGTAATTCATAATCAGTGTCGATAGAATTTTTTAAAAATAGATTAATAAACTAGCACTCAAACACATTTGATATTTACTTTTAGTGGGAGATAATTGTTTCCACATTTTCTTGAATATAATACTTAAAATATTTATAACAAATATTATAATACCTTTTCATAATCATTTAATATAGCGCGTATATCAAATATACATACCTGCGAGGCCGTGGTCCACCAACAACTCTAGATGAATGTGTTATCCGTCTACCAGTATATCTACTTGAAGCTGGTTCGTCTAGAAAAGAGATCAAATCTCTTGGTCCACTACGATGCTCCAAACTTAAATGACCACCAAAATCATCAGTCACATTATTAGGATCTCCCCCTGGGACAGATGCACATACTGGGCAAACCTATAATAAAATTGGAAACCTAGAAATCTCTCTCTAATAAAAAAGGTAATGTATGATAAACACTTATATATATTATACTATACATACAACTTCAAAAGAAGTGTCTGAGTGATCTGCAGCAACATGTTCTTGCAGTGTAGCCTCAGTGAAACCCATTCTTGTACAGTAAGGACAAGTTAAAGATTGCGGCTGTTCTACACTTACTGCCTCTCCACCATAATATAATTCTACAAGATAATAAATCAAAATTAGTTTGTATGATTAGGCTATACTTAAAAGACAATTATTATATACATAGAATTTAATAATTAACTTACCAAACTCAGATCTAGTAAGTATACACTGCATAGGATGATCACTGTGGTGACGCGTAGTACTGGCACCTCCTTCGTAACAGTTGGCACACAAATCATAATCGTAGCATATGAGGCACTTATATCTGCGACCCCGAAAGTTCCCCTTTAAGCAGGCGTCACAACTTACCCCTAAAATAAATAATTACTATATATTTGTACATATAAGGATTAGCATTTTATAGTAATAAAATCAAATTAAATTTATTATTAGTATTAGATACATAGGATATAAGTAAAGGATATTACATGTATGTAAGTAAAGTACATTTACATAAAGAACTTTAATAAAAAGTACTATTGTCTCTACAAAAGATATTTATATATCTTTCATATCTACATATACATACAATAACCTTGAACTAGATCTATTACAGATAGATTATTTAAGTCTGTTTCAAATATATATAGTTTTTGACATAAAAAGTTCAGCTGTATATTCTTATTAAAACAAACAACTACAATTTAATAATTTATTGAATACAACAATAAAGTAACTTCAGCATAACTGTAAATAAGTAAAATAACAAAATAACATTGAGACAATGTGCATTATATAGAGACACTACACATGTAATTTTCTTATAATTAAATGCATTTAAAAATTTAGTTTCTTGTTTAATAAAACAATCTTTATAACTGTAATAACAGATACACGATGAGTTTTTAATTTCATGTGTTTTCCCAGTTACCTCTTAATTTTTACAAATTATATACATATATACATATACATATCTTAAAAAGTACAATAATCTAAGTATGATGTCACTTTTATTGTAATAGTATCATAAAAGTTAAGACCTACATATATGTGTATTAATAGTCAGCAATAACATTTTTGAACTTCAACACAATATTTCTAATTTCAATTATGTAACATGCATAGATGTTAAACAAATAAGAAAGAATATATGTACTAACTTTATTTATGCAAACAATAACTACTCTTTACTCTGCTAATTTCATTATGACACATTAACTTAAAAATCCAATATAATTGCATTTCTGTGATGTTAAAATTATACCATTAGAATGTAATAAACAACGTATTATTTAGAAAATACAAACTTGAAAGTTGAAAAAAGTGAGAAAAAAAACTAATTCAAAGATATCAGATAAGAAAAATATGTTTCAATATGTTTTAGAGATTTAACATTGTAAGAAAGAGAAAGGGATTGTACAAGAAAAGCAATATCAAAGAAACCATTTGGCAAAGCTCATCTTGACAATGGGTCGTTAAATTTCCCCGTGAATTTTATTCATTTTATATAATTAAAATAAGAAAAAATGATGACATGGCAAAAAAGTTGAGCACAATCATCAAAGAGCATTATAAACCCAAAGAAATTGGAGTAAATTTTTTATAAGTGCTGCCATCTGGCCTCTGACATTAGACCCTTTGGTACAGAGCTTACAAGAAATGTCTTAGGAAAAATCTCATACATTCTCGATTTCGTAACCTCGACGATGAGTCTACACAAACTTTTTATGCATATCCCCGAATACCCCATGATTAAAAAATTTTGTCATCAATATAAAACAAATTTAGCATGTGAAGTAAAGGCTGACTTGCTAGACAGAAACAGCGCACACGTACGTACCGTCATGTCGATTCATTTTCCGTTTAAAATCTCATATACGCCGATAGCGCGAAGTCTCGCGATCGAACGGTTTACGAAATATGATTGCTGCTCGCCACTGCGTTAACTCTTCACGTCCCTCAATGCAGCAGATACAATGAGGAAAACATTAATCGTCAAACAAAAAATTTTTCGTTAGAATTTCCAGCGTAAAACCTAACCCAACTAGACTACCGTGACGTCACACTAGACCTACGCTCCCGGAGAACGTTGCGGGCAGGGTCTCCGTCATTGCGGCATTGCCACATTTCCAATAAACATGCGTGGGAAATTCAAATATGACAAATCTGATCACTTCATTTTGTACAAACTAAATCGATTTCATTTAATTATACGCGCAGAAAACATTCTGGAATACATGACATAGTATTAACAAGGTATATATACAATAAAAAAGTTGATTAAACATTTCAAGGTTCTTTCATTAGCAATAGAATATTATTGATGTCAGGTAGATCATATATAAATGATCTATATGATGCTATATTGAATTATTAGTTGTTTTAATTCACTAAATACTAATCATTATGTAGAAATTAAAGATTTATACGCATATTCTATTTAAAGTCACTCGAAATACTTCCATCGAAATAATATCAATTACTCAGTTGACAATCTGTCTTTATACTTTGTGCCGAAAATCTGGCAATCTAGCACTCCTTTTACGAACTTTTCCGAAAGATTTTCGTATGACTTCGTACTCTTCCGTATATAATCGCGACTCCCGAAACATATTTCACGAAGAAGTTGTTTCTTTTATTGAACAATGGAGGCAATAATCGGACGGGTTTTTATATATGGTGGCAAAGGTGCTTTAGGTTCTACTTGCGTTTCAAAATTCAAGTCGAAAAAGTGGGTGAGTAATAATAGTAACAATAAATGTCAACAATATATAATAAAAATGTAGATGTTGATTTTGTTATCAATGGGACTGACTTATTTTCCCACAGAAGTTACAACTTTTTATTGTTGTTTCCAAGAGTAATACATTTGTAAATGTTATTAATTAGTTTCATTAAAAAAAAAAACAAATTATCGGTCAATTATACATCGATAACTTATTCGATCTGGACATTGATTAAAAATTAATTCTAAACAACTGTTAGGCAGAAATTTCTGAACGATGAAATCATTTATATTTAAAAATAATTAATTAAAAAGGTAATATTCGAGAATTATTTCATGTACGTCCTTCTAGAAATTTAATACAAAATTTATATAATGTTTTTTTTATACATAATGAATTTCATAGAATTCGTGACCGGTGTACATATTCAAACGGCGAAGTAATTATTCGCGCACTGTTTTGAATGCTACGAAGTATAGTATTTTATTTATGTATCTATAATAATTATTATCTATGTGTATATATGCGTATAAATATATTTTTTATAGCCCTTATTAATATATAAATATATTTTTTAATGTAATTAAATATTAATCATTTACTAATTTTAGTTTAAGTTTAGTTTCAGTTTTAGTTTTAGTATTCTATAAGCTAAAACAACCAAATTCCTTCTACGAGGTCGTTAGGTCGAAAAATAAAATAAATAACATGAATCATTTACATTATTAAATGCAAACATATAAAATAAATTTTATATAAATTTAATAAGGCACTTTCCCTATAAAGATATGATTTCAACAAAAAGGATATAGATTTACAGATATAATTCTATTTAGCAATCTCAAGTATAGAGGAAAAATACATCAAGGCCATAGTTAATGAATCAGAACCTTTCACATAATACATATACCTCTATAATATCTTTGTTAAATAACCTTAAGAAATTTGCAATTATATCAATTTTATGATACTAAAATATTTATTATTCTACACATTACATATATAGCTTATAGGGAAATTACTAAACAAATTATTATATTTAAAAAAAATAATATATTTTTATAAAACTACATTAACTTCATAATCATAGTGGGTTGGCTGTATTGATATGAAGGCAAATGACCAAGCTGATGCAAATGTGATTGTAAAACCAAACAGCAATTGGCAAGAGCAGGTAATTTTTTAAGTTGTTATATTCAACTAAATAAGAATATGTATATATATATATATATATGTTTTATAAACAAGTATATACATATGTTTATATATATATATATATATTATATATATAATATTAAATATATATTATAATAATATATATATCTTTTTATAAAACTAATCATTTTTATCTGTTTATTAGGAAGTTGATATTATGCAACAAATTGGAAATATTTTAAATGGGAATAAACTAGATGCAATTATTTGTGTGGCTGGTGGATGGGCTGGTGGAAATGCAGCCAATAAAGATTTTATTAAAAACAGTGAACTTATGTGGAAGCAGAGTGTGTACAGTTCAAGTATTGCTGCTAGTATTGCTGCCCATCATTTGAAAGAAGGAGGATTTTTATCATTAACTGGTGCTAAAGCAGCTTTAGCAGAAACACCAGGAATGATTGGATATGGAATGGCTAAAGCTGCTGTTCATCAACTTACTAAATCTTTAGCAGCTAAAGATAGTGGTCTTCCAAAGAATTCTTTGGTTGTTTCTATCTTGCCTGTTACTTTAGATACACCTATGAATAGAAAATGGATGCCAAATGCTGATACAACTAAATGGACTCCACTTGAATTTGTTGCAGAGTAAATAAAATCTTTCTTTTTTCCTTATTTCATGTTTTTATATTTGATTTCTTACTAATAACATTTTATTTTATAGCCTCTTCTGGAAATGGTCGCAAAATCAAGAACGTCCAGCTAATGGAAGTCTCCTACAATTGATTACCAATGATAATAAAACAGAATTAATTACAGCTTAAGAGGAAAAGAGTTTTTTGAATCGAAAGCATTTATGGTGCTCCCATGACAATATATACACATATGTATACCCATTATAAATACTTTATATCAAATGGTGTCCCCAATCAATTAATATTGTTCCATCTTAATGCATTTGAAAAAGGAATATGAAGATATATTTGTATATATGTAAAAATATTTTTCTCTGTACCTTTAAACGCGAGAGCTATAAGTTCATATAGCAACATAAATTCATTCCATTTAAATAATATTACAACAATAAAATTATATAATTAAGTGAAATTATTTGCAAATATATTGTAACATATTTTATAACGTTTTCAATATTTATTTTTATATAAATGTTATATATTTTATATTCTGAAATATTATAATTGTGTTATCCTTTAGCAGTTTATCTCTTAAACTAAAAGTAAATATGAAAGTATAAACAAAAGTACTGTTTGTTAATAATCTCTGATATTACAAATTGGAAAAAATAAAATACAATATACAGCATAATTTTAGTTTTTATTAGAATGTTGTGTGTACTATGCGTAATAGAACTTCTATTGTTCAAGATTGTGACATATATGCCCAATAAATTATATACGCAAAAAGTTAAAACAATGATTTTATAAAAGTGTTTATTAAGCTGTATTAAGTGTTATCGACTTCATTTAAATATAATTGACATTTATATAATTTAATATTCTTTATAACAGTAACTATATATTTTGAAAAATGTTACTTCAGTTGCCCGGATAGCTCAGTCGGTAGAGCATCAGACTTTTAATCTGAGGGTCCAGGGTTCGAGTCCCTGTTCGGGCGAATATTTTTTTCTACTTAGGAACAATTCGATATCTAATTTTGCATGTACTAATGAATATTGGAAAATTCTAAATATGCCGTGAAAGATATAATAAAACTTCTTTTATCCGTCAGGGTCAGAGGACAAGACGTATCAGATATTAGCACTCTACTACTTCTTCCTTCTTCCATTCTTAATCATTCATATAGTCGGAATTAATTTTTATATAACTGGATTTTACTAAACTGAAATTTGTAAATACTAGGGCAAAAACTTTTATTCCTATAAGCCATGCGTCATGTGGCCTAGAATTGAATTATAAGAATTTAGAAACATATTCAGTATTAAAATCGTAAATTGGACATTGTGATGACATCAGTTCGGATAAACGGAGTTCAGGTAAATGGGATCCTACTGGATAAAATCATAATTTAGTATATTATAAATCATTTTATTTAATATACACAATAAGAAGTTTATATCTATTGTAAACCTGAACAGAAATTGACATAATGGACATTTTTTAAAGGGTAATTTAATATTAACTTAACAGAAATACTTATGTATACTACTATAAGTGATATTTTTTATTTTGATGATGGTATGAACAACTCATTCAGCATTTGTATTTCAGCTGAAACAGAAAAATGGAAATTACAAGTCAATATTATATCATTAAAAGAACCTACAGCTTGCCCATAGTCAAATTTATCATTTTTTACCTTCAGCAAGCTTCTTTTTCTCTGCTGCTAATTTTGCATCTTTCATGGGTTTTTCCCTAAGTTCTTGTTCACGGCGGGCATTTTCTTTTTTACTCAGTCTTCTTTGATGGTAAGCACCGTAAACTATCCCAGTTAACAGAAGAGTCCATCGGGAAAACTACACAAAATCCAATATTAAAGTTTTACAAAGTATTTTTAAATTTATGTTTAAATGCATATATATAAATATATATATTATTAATGCTTTAAAAAGAGAAAGAGATATCTAATTTATATTATTATTTAATTCATGCAGAATATATTACTTGACTAATGCTTATTATATCTATTAAGAAGGTTAGAAAATAAAATACAAATTAAGAGCTAATATATTTTTAAATTTCATTCTAATGTAGAATAAATGATATATATAACTGTTCTATATTTCTTTAAAACTTAAAAAAAAAAAAGAAAGCATTACTTGAAGTTACACAAAAATTATATAATATAATCAATTTTAAAACATTTGTTCCGAAGCATATTCATTTTTATAACAATAAGAAATCTTAATAAGGCATTTGTTAAATAAACAGTAATTTGCAATACAATAGTTGAATGTAGATTGTTTCAAAAAAATTCATTGTAGCAAATTGTACTCACTTTAATTAAAGGGGACACCTGCAGTGGTCGGGGTGCTACTTCGGCAGACGACATTTTGTCACTGGATTGCTAATGCTATGAAACTCCAGATAACATCACTATTTGAGCGGACGTTTAAAACATTCCTGTATATTTTTGAATATGAACATGAGAGTTACCATTATTCTGAAGAATAATATAATATTACAAATATAATATAGATTTGAAAAAGCTTTGTTATGATACTTTCTACATATTTTTTTATCTTTCACATGCTTTGGATTAGAAATTGAAGGATACAAATGTAGCAATTTGATGAAGATTAAATTAGAATATTCTTATCGTCGCGAATTTGATCATAATGAAGTTTAGCCTTATATCAATCATTACATTATATTATACTTTATATATTTATTAATAGTTTTAAATTTTATTTTATTTTGCTATGTACTATAATTTGCTATTTCATCGTTTTTAATTTTATATGTATTATAATTTCTCACGTTCTCTGTTCTTCTTCGTTTCTTTTTAAACAATTCACAGGAATAACTGAGGGAATCTTTATAGCAGCAAATAACCAAAATAATTAATGGAACAAAAAAATAACAATTTATGTTTGAATTAATAAACTAGCATTGAAAAGAACGCGCTCTAATGTTTCTTATCGTTATAAAGACCTATAGAAACATGATAGAAATTAAAAATTTTAATCTAAATTCATCTCGTATTTGATTGGTTGAAATACCTTTTTTCACTCGTCTTCTATTGGTCGATCATTTCGCCTTCTTGCGGACGATAAGAAATGTGACTGTGTGACTGCAATTTCATCGAAACGCATCTGCCGACAACTTCTTGACTAGTGTCGATAACGCAGATCGTTACACTTTAATATGTTTCTCTCTATAGTATTTGTATATATAGGTTTCAAGCACGGTGGTTTTAAACTGTTTGTGGAAGGGATCGTTTAACCGTTTCGCCTTCTCGGATATTCCTTGGCAGTAAGCAAAATGGCGCCGCTATGGATGGTTATGTCGTTAGCGGTTTCTTTACTTTTAACACCTTTTCTTATGTTTTTGCTTGCCATAATCTTTTTGGCATCTATCGGAAAGTCACTCGGCGTTAGAAGATTATATATAAAATTGCTGCTAACACTATTTGAGGTAAGCGAATGAGTGAATTCAATTTACAATACTTCTCCGGTTAGAGACACATCATGATCCTATAAATTGAAAACATGATAAACATTTTATGATTTTTTTTCCTCCTTTTTTTTTTTATAGAAAAGGTACGAAAGATTACATGATCTTTTGATATCAAATTCACAATGAAATTTCTAGAACGAAATACGTATTAAACGTAACAAAATTGTTTTGTAAATATGAAAAATTGCAATTAACTTTGAGGTAGACATTTTGAATTTTATTCATTCATAAATACCCGATTTAGTTTGATTGTTAAAATTTGCACTAATTTACAGATAAAATACTTAAAGGTTTATGTATCGTTTCAAAGTGATGGTCAATGAAATATGTGACTACTATTAAACCAAGTGTGTTTCATGCATTGTTTACCTAACAATCAACAAGTAGCAGCAATTCAATATTTAATTTCATTTTTTAGTTTTTCCCTAATTTATTTTCGATACAATGAAAACTCCGATTTCATAAGATATATAAAATTTGGTAGTTAGAATTGTATTCCGAGCTACCACGTTTTTTTGACAGTTAAAGTAAACGTAAGTTACGCAAGGTAATTATACTTAATTATAAAAACTATGGTATCAAGTTTATTCGATCGATCATAAATTTCTAAAATTTAATTCCATAATCAATAAAAAACGCAAATAAAATATATTAATAAAATATGCAAAACTCTAATTAAATATATTGTTACTACATAAATATTCTTTATCATATATATAATATATTTTCAAATCGTGTATTTTAATTTCTAATTTTTATCTTTAGTAAATAAAATATGTTTTTATTTCGGTTTGTATAAATTATTAGTCAAGCTCCCAAATTATCGACTGGTAGAACATCAGTGCAATTCAAAGAATATTTTATTTCTGAATCACTTTTAAATTTACATGTTAACATGATTCTTTTATTCATATTTCATATAAATTATATATATTATATTGATTAATTATGTTATATATAATTTAATATACATATTAGATATATTATATATAATTATAATATTTACATTTAATATATATATATTATTAAGGTATTCAATTAAAATTAATCGAAGCGTGCTTTGGCGAATCTCTTACGATGTTATATCGTACGTAACGAATTTGTATCGATTTAAAACCGTCAAATAGCGAAATCCTAATGTTGAAACGATTTGTGCGACTGAAGAATAAAATCCAGCATTTCCAAGTTTGCTTTTTAGTATACTTGTGCATATTAGATTTTTGAAAGGAGGAATTTTGCGACGTACGTTCAAATATTTGTCTCGCTAGTCAGAAATACGTGATCGTTATTCTGGTAGCTTCGAAGTTAAAAAAGTCGATTTTCTCAATTTTTCTTCGATGCCATTTGAATATTAATCGTGTTGAATACGATTCAACGTATAATTCAACGTATTCGAGTATTTATTATTTCTACGTACTTTATTTGAACAAATACAATGTGTGAAATTGAAATTTGTGTGCTATCAAAAAATGTAAACTAGCAAAACCATAATTATATTTTCTCACTTTAATCGCATTTTTCTCAGTGTCCTGAAGGTCTAGTTTAGACAAGTTCTGTGACCGGATTTGAATACAGTGTTAAAATCTACAGGGAATAATGCATAACAAGTTCAGGGAAATATTCAATCATACATAGATAGTAATGGATAAATTCCAATTGTTTTTATAAAATGTCAACTTGAACGTAAGTTTTCAAGGTCAAAACTTGTTAACGATGTTTTCTCTATATTTGTCTCTTATTCTATTTTCTCGTTCTCTTATTTACTCTTAGCTTTAATCTGAAACAAAACTCATCACTCTACCTCATTCGAATAGGAATTTCCACGATCTTGACACAAAAATGAGCATTTTGTTCCACTGCGCGCTAGATATCAAACTATTCTATTTGCAGTTAATAGCCTGTTCGAGGAGATATGTTCAATATAACACGAAACTCGTACTAACATGTGTTAGGAATAAAATAATCAATCGAAGTGAAGATCATATGGATATGCCGATTGATAACGTAGATTATCTATATTCTGTATGTCAATATCTTATTTAATTAGAAACGATGTATTGTGCAAAAATCTTAATGATTTATGATTTTATAAGGAAAATCATATTTTTTAGAAAATATTTCCATACAGTGTTATATAGAAATGCATTTTTATATTTTATTATGTTATTTATTTATATTATATAGTTTATTTCGTTAGTAAGGCAAAGATTTTTGCATAAACATGTGTAATTATTCTTCATTGAAATTTTCCTTCTTTAGAAAACTAATCATCCTAGCCTATCGGAGGCCGTTCACCGTACGCATGTCACGATAATACGTGGATCTCCTTTGTTTGGAGAACAGACAAATCGGTGGCTCTACAGTTTCGCATAACGAACACACCGAATGAATAACATGAAATACTATTCAATTGTCGGTCACATCGTCTAGATTTTTTGACATGGCTCGAATGACGTTACCAAAATATTTTTAAAAGTGAATATTAAGCAATATCCCATACAAAAGTATTTGATAACAAGTTTGCTAATAAAAGTGGTTAAACTGTTGTATTAAATGAAGTACATATCATTAGCAAACGAAAAACAAACATTCTTTATGTGTTATATAATCGTCAGATCAAGCTATAAATAATAAAATATAGAGGCATTTTACGAAACATCTCAATGGATAATCTTATGCATTCCCTACACTATTTGAATACTCGCAAAGATAAAAATTTATCGCAATACGTATACTATTTATAAAATGTGCGATGAATGCTTTCCAAGATGTTCTTTTAGTTTCTTTTACAATAATCTTACTGTGATTATATATGCTGGAATATGCATTATTAATGCATTAATGAGAACGATGACGTTTCACCTTATTTCTTTATATATAGGTGTGATGTGTATGCATATTAATTTTCATTATTCACGATCTTCTCAATCTTGATCGCGAATTAATTAATGGAATAGATCCCAATATAATGATAACGATGATTATGTAATTACAGGCGATAGACTGAAGACGCGACGTCCTAATTGAAAGGTTGTGCAAGATGCGTACAAACTCGTCAACGTTTCTTTGATCGCATATTTTTAACATGATTACAAGACAAAGATCGTGAATTGCGACAATGATATGTTTGTAGTTCCTTGAATATGGTGCAAAGATTGAAGAATGACGCTCCATCATTTTATCGGAAGAATTTCGTCTAAAGCTTAAAGACGCATGAAAAGAAGACGGCATATGAAAATATTTGAATACTCGTAGATATCTGTCATGAATATGTTATGTATGGTACGAGCAACAGTTCAAAATCTTATTAGCATAGTAATGAGATTTGACTGTCATAGCCATATTGGAAAAGCTTGATACAAATTTAGAAAGGTATATAGAAATCATAAAATATGGAATTATCTTTAACACTTAATATACGCTTAAGATAATATAAATGTTTTACTAAATATGTGTTTGCAATAAATAACTTATAATTTCTACATACATTTTTAGATTTGTTTCAGTTTTCCAATATGATCAGTCATGTTTCTTTACTGTGCTGATGAAAATTTAGAATGTTTTATATAACACATACAGTACATATGTGCATATATACGTACATAAAAGTTTTATATCGTAGGTATATTTTATTGAGTAGTTTGCGGTTATGGAAAAACTACGTTCAATAAGAATTGAATTATAATCAATTTGAAAAAAACTTTACACGAACAAGATGAAACATCTACGATCTCGAGCCTATATGCGACGCATATTCCAGCGTAATTATAATAAAATTATCGTATAAAAAGACCAAGAGAACGTATTAAAAAGCGATTGTTCAAACATTTTGTATGTGTGTTATGATAAAAGAGTATTTTATCTTCACGAATAATCAAATAACTTGATAAGTACATTACATTATTATGCGGAATGCTGTGTAAAATACGCATAAAAATCTCTTTTCTATACTGTTTAAAATCATCGACATCAGGTACAAAGTTCAAGAAATTTGTCTTTTGTTGAAACATATTCCTTATCGATTCTTTTCTCATCAACGTTATCGAATATCGTAATCCTGCAATTAACCACATGAATTTCAAGAAAGCACGTGTTAGTGCAAGAAGCAAATACGATTTATCGAGATATCCATTTCTTTCGAAACTCTACATTTTACTACAGATATAGCACCAAAATTTCGTTTTCAGATATGATTAACGCGATAATATTGGTAGAGAGGTACCTTTATCAGAGATACTACAAGTTTAGCTCAATGGAAAATGTATCTTGTCCTTGATGAACTTTCCATTTACGATATATGCCTATCTTTTACCAAAAGAAGAAAGATGGATTAGTTAAGTACAAAGTGTACAGATATCGTCAGACGACAGTGCTTTTTTTTTATATAAAAAAACTATTACTCGTGTGGAAGTAATTAGTAATGTTATCTAATAAATAATTCGGATGACTTGAAACAAACGATAAATGCTTTCGTCGTATCTTAAAAGTTCCCTTTTTATGCAAATATCAAATAAATTCTCTTCTCGTTGATATTTGAATAAATTTCTTACAACACTTGTTTATTTGCGTCTATGCCGACAAAGATATACGAAGCGTGTAATTAATAATTATGTTACATATTTGATGAAACCTGTCGTTTTCGTTCGAACTTGTGAATGATCAGTAGCTGTATTGAATTAGTTTCATTGAACTTAATGTTTATGATTTATTATAAATTTGATTGATAAACTTGGTAAGTTTAATCTTCAAAAAATTGATGAAATTATTCGGTTTTATCAACTAGAAGGACATTAGCCTGCCTGTTTACATAATTTTTTTACATGATACATATATTATATATGTTATATTATATAGCTATATTATATAGCATAGTAGTATAATCATATAGTATATTTCAAACACTTTGTATATAGATTGAGCACTAAATATTTTAATTACGTCTCCACGCTATAATATGAATTTTTTAGAAAAAATTCTGTCCGAAAATTTCTGTTAGAAAAAAATATTTAATTCCAAACTACGAACATTTTTTTATATTTTATAACTTATTGTAACAATCTTTTCCAATTGTAAAACAATTTTAAAAAAGGAACAAGCATAACAAAGTATTCAACTTTACATAAATTTCATAAATAAAGAAAAGAAGCATTGTTTATCTTTATTCTTATCACCGATAACTATTAAAGGATCAAGACCGGAGTAAAATTATTGTTATTAAAAATATCCGTATTTTAGCCTATAGTACTTAGCGTTTTAAGTACTTGTTTCTTGCAAATTATAATCAGATTGACTAATCCGATTGTCTTTCTTGTGTTGTATAAAGACCACTTTACAACAAAGTGCTTCATAATAAGAAACGCATTCCTTAGGGATGTTTAAACTTAAATAATTATAGCGTATGTATTGTTTTTATACTTCAGTATGGCAGACAAAACATAGAAAACGTGAAAAAGAAGAATGGTACTTGGAAGCAAAATGACGAAGACACAGATGAGGAGTACGAATCGAGGCACGTCGAAAAGCAGAATGTGCAAAATTGGAAAACGGAGAGTATGCAGAATGGAGTGAGCAGCACCGTTATAGCCAGATCGACGGATTTGATTTTGGTACCCGAGCCAGAAATGCAGAATCATAAAAATCATTTGGAGGAAACGAAAACGGAGAATTCACAGACACCTGCAACAAGTGCGAGCAAAAGCGAGGTAATTTTAATTCTATGTGTTTAATATATATCAAGAAAATATATATACATATCTATGATTAATTGTACAATGGATTGAGAATATATTTTTGTTGCAGACACTCATACGTAGAGATTCATTTGAAACCCTGAAAAGGGAGTTCAAACCTGCAATCTGTTTGGATTACATTAAAGCTGGTGTAGAAGCTATTATAGAAGATGAGGTGACATCTCGTTTTGAAGCAGAAGAATTGAAGGTAATTTCTATTTCTCTAGACCTATAGATATATATGAATTGTTATATAGTATAATGATATATTTTTTCCAGAATTGGAATTTGTTAACTAGAACAAATAGACATTACGAGTTCATCTCCTGGAAGTTAACAGTGATATGGATATGTGGATTTGTTATGCGATATTGTTTCCTTCTTCCCTTGAGGATATTCATTTGTTTTATAGGGGTAAGTTCATTGATTCTCTTTTAATAATAAATTAATAGTATTTAAAAAAGTTGAAACAAATTGGTAGGATGCATATACACTCGATTAATTTCTTATTTCCACATTTATTTTTATTTTAAGATTCTGTTATATGTTTGTCACGAATCTGTTTTGAAATTGTCTGTTTCAATACCAAATATAAATTTAGTATTTGCAACTCGACTAATATCAAAGGTTCCTAGGTACTGTACATTGTAATTGCAACATTTCTTATTGGCTTCCTACCAAATGGTTTTATTAAGAAATGGACATACAACAAGGCTAGTCTCATAGCATTCAGGATAATGTCACAATCTTTATCAGCGACAATTACAATTCATAATCCAGAGAACAAACCAAAACCAGGAGGAATGTGTGTGGCAAATCACACTTCCGCAATCGATGTGCCTATCTTATCCACACAGACAACATTCTCCTTGGTAATGAGGCATTACGAAGATATCAATTTTTTGTTTTCAAAATTTGCTGTTGGGAATTTGTGATGATGTCTTGTTGTTTGTAACTAACTAATCTCTGCATAATATGACAATATCGTTAAAATAAATTCGGAAATTCTGATGTATTAATCCCCTACATTAATATGATTTATAACTGCCCACTGACAGAATTAAAGTACATTGTTAAATGTTACAGGTAAAACGGTATCCCGTAACTTTGCTTTGCAAGTAAAGCTAGTCAGCATTGATACTAAAAGAAAGATCCTTTCTTAGATATAAAGCTTGTGATTTACAGGTGATGTGGCTGACTGCATGTACAGCGGTAGTCGGCTATGTTCCAGAGGGTAGTTTCAAGCGATGGCTGAATTACAAAGTCTCCATAATGTGCTTCGGTGTGTTGTCGAGTGCTCTATCATCAGTAATTACGTATCATAATCCGGAGAATCGTCCTGTTAGGGGTATTTGTGTGGCAAATCATACTTCACCTATAGATGTTCTGATACTCATGTGCGATAATTGCTATTCCTTGGTACGTTTTTGTCGTTCTTCGTCTAGTAAGCTAATAGTTCCAGCATTATATATTTATCGATATGATAATTCATCCTTTGTCAGCTTTTTTGGGTTTTTTTGAAATTTGCTTTATATTGATCTTATTCTGTTATTGTGATATTGCAGTTCTGGGATGTGTGCATGAAAATATATTACTCTAATATTATGCAAAAAGCGATTTAAAATATTCAATAGGAAATATTATTCTAAATAAAGTTTGCTTTAAACGAATTTTGCTTAAAATTTGCTTTATTTTAGTATCATGTGCAACGCGATTAATATTATTCCATAGAAAATATTATTTTAGGTGAAATTTGCTTTAAATGAATGTTGCTTGAAATTTGCTATATATTTATTTTTTTCTAGTTATTATTATTATTGTGATGTTATTTTTGTTTGCATTGCATAAAAATGTATTACTTTAATATTATGTGATAGATGATTTATATTATTCAAATTTTATATTTTAGATAGGTCAGAGACATGGTGGATTTTTAGGTATTCTACAAAGAGCTTTAGCACGTGCTTCACCACATATTTGGTTTGAACGGTGTGAAGTTAAAGATAGAGAAGCAGTTACAAGACGGTAAATGTTAATCGCTGTGCTGTTAGCATAGCTTCTTTATAACATTAAAATGTTCTTACATACTTTATAGATTAAAAAAACACGTGTCTGATCCTACAAATCCACCGATACTTATCTTTCCTGAAGGCACTTGTATAAATAATACATCAGTTATGCAATTTAAGAAAGGAAGCTTTGAAGTTGGTGGAGTAATTTATCCTGTTGCAATAAAGGTAATTGTGTACGTATTCATGTAAAATGGTATTGATTACCTTAGGTAACCAATTTTATTCTTTTTCTTATAGTATGATCCAAGATTTGGGGATGCATTTTGGAATAGTAGTCGATATTCAATGATACAATACTTATATATGACTATGTCAAGTTGGGCCATAGTATGTGATGTTTGGTATCTTCCTCCGATGTATAGAAACGAGGGAGAGAGCGCCATTGATTTTGCGAATAGAGTAAAGTCTGTGATAGCAAGACAGGGTGGCTTGGTCGATTTACAATGGTAAAATTTTTTAGATAAAAAAAGATATTATTCATCATTATATATAAAGAGAAACAATTAAGTTTTTTTAATTACATTTTTAGGGATGGTCAGCTTAAACGAATAAAGCCAAAAAAGGAATTGCGAGAGAAGCAACAAGAAGAACTTAGTAAACGACTTAAAGACGAATAAAGTCGAATATGAATCGTCTCTAGTCCCTCTTTCACGATCGATATAATGTGTGATATTTTGCTTAAACGAGAATATTTTACCTGATGTGCTGTTTTATCTTCTTCGTGGACATTTATCTGTGCTAAAAGGGGATGATAGAGCGTATGCATGATTTAATTTGTTTAATTTTACAAATGTGATACATTGCGTTATGTTAGATTACTTTTATGCAATGAAAAATTGATAAATTTCTATAGTAACATTTAAATTCATTACAAGACGATTAGTATAAACAATTTATCTTAATATTATGATTGAATTTAAATATGAAATATCGCAGGTACCACATTTGTCAATTTTTAATACCAATATTATATAACGAGGCATTACAAATTTATTATTTATACATAATGAAGTGTTTAATATGGAATGGCCGATGGTGTGTGACTTTTTGTGCGTATGATTGAATGTAGCATCAAACTCATCCTATTTATATTGTTACATTTTTAGAAATGTACTTCACCTCATTATCTCATTAATTTGATACATGGTTATGGATATCTAAGCCCATCTGATATTATACAGGAGAAGTTACAAATTCTTTTCTTTCTTTTTTTTTTTTTTGTAAAAATGATAGGGAAAAATATTACTCTTTATTGTAGTGTAAAAAATAAAGTATTTATTCATATTTCTCATAGAAAGAAATTAGCATATATCAGGGTTATGCTACTGTACCCATCCCCTGAAAATTATTTGAAATGACATTCATTACATAGCATAATTGAGCATAATTGAAATATTTCCTATTTTTGTAAATAATATCATCAAAATTTTGAAAAAACGTTCGTAAATTACTATACAATTAAAAAAAAATACATGCTTATTGTATTTTTATGAAGAAAAGTTATAATCTTTATCTACTGTTCTCAAAATATTGAGAATATTTTATTCATATTCTAATTGACGTTTGGATTTTAATTAAATTAGAAGTTATATTCTAATAACATTTTAATATTTTGTATATGTTTAATACAATAATAATTTAATGTCTTGTATTTAATATTTTTTAATTCAAATAGTAAAGATTAATTAAAATAATTGATAATTGTATGTCTCATAGAATGTATAGAATATATTTTTATGTTTGATATACAAAGTTTGCACGTGTTAATAAGAACGCAATTAATTGCTCTAAAAAACGAACTACATTCTTAGGTTGTTGTAGAAATTAAATATTGTAACAATAATAACATAACTTATTTAGAATGTAAAACTATTGGTCACACGTGCAAGGTAAAGGGGTCACTTAAATTGGATATGAGTTTATAGATTCATCTACTCAACAAGTTATGGCGCTATGTATAATATCACTATTCAATTTTTATACAAAAAATGTTAAGATATATTTTTATGTAGTAATGAATATATAAAGGGATATACATAAACAAAACAACAAAAGGAATATGTGGCTGTCACTGTAATTTTGACAGTAACATAAACATAGTCAACAACAGTATGAATGCTTTATTATAACTCTCCTCCTATCACATATCAAAAGTATTGTGTATATATATGTATATGTATATATATGCTAGTCAATAATATACTTCCATCAAACGAATATAAAGCACAAATGAAATTGTTATGTCATCGTGCAATCTGAATTATATATAGAGAATGTATATTTGATAATTTAAATAAGTACGTTAGTTTCATGCAAAATATGATACCATATGCATGCAAAGTTTATATATACCAGTAAATAACACAAGTATATTTGTAAGCTATATATATTTATTTTACAATAGCCATAATCTTACAACGATTAAATGATTTGCATGATCATTTGACATATGTACATAAAGGTTTCTATTTAGATATTAAACAAATATGTTTATTAGATTTCTTGTACTATCACATAAATATGAACAAACCAAATGTCATTTTAAAAAGTTATGGCAATATTGATTTAATGTCCAGTATATTTGATTAAAAATTTGTAATGACTAAAAATGGCTGAAACTATCATTTAATTAACACTTTTTTGAACTGGAATTTCTTCGCTAAGCTTTTCAGCTTCTTGCTGTTCTTCAAATAATTTAATTAATTTTTCTGTTGCTGTTGGTTTCAATTTAATAGCTTCACCAATCTTTTTCTAAAAATGAATAAAATATACATATATGTATAATAACAAAACATATAAGTGGGAGAAGCTTTCATATTTACATCTGGAAATTTGACTTGATTCAAAGATGGATCTTTAAAAGTGAATGGTGTCCAAGGTCCTTGAATAGAAGGAAAATCTGTATGCCATAATTTAAGTAATCTGTAATCTGGGCCATTATGATATTGAGTCTTCAATAATTCCATCCATTGTATAATATCCTGCCTACTATAATCAGCAACACATATCCAATGTGTTTCTCCATTCACTATAATTTACATAAATATTTTAATATTATCTTTTACCATTTAAAGTTTTTCTTAATACAATAAGTAATAAATAAACTTACAATATTCTGCTTTTATAACTGGATTTCTGTGCCTTCTTGGTTTAACATATACTACGACTCCAGGATTGTGTTTTGCATAATCAATTAAATCATGTTCCAAAAAACTTCTGCATATGATAAAAATGTAATAAATATTTTTATGTAGGTACATATCTATGTACATACAACCGGCATGGGATATTGCAGGTTATGTTCCAAAAAAAAAGATATAAACAATGTGTATTAATGCAACAATTATGACTCAAAAGAGACAAATTCAGAATTTTCGCCTGCCATTGCCTCGATACATATGTAATATAAAAATTTAATTTTAACGAAGAAGTTGGAGAAGGAATTCTCTTACCTCATTCCACGACTACCACCGTGACTTTTACAAAATTTTATAGTTATTCTTTGTAACTGACACACATAACGTCCGACACCAATGCCAAAAGGTGCACGCAAAAATCCAAATTTTTGAAATAAATGTTTATTTGACATATTTGCAGATGAAAGTACTCTTCACCTTCACTGATTCCACACAGTATCGTGTTTCGATAAACATATACATACATACACATATACAGACATACTTACCTACAGGCTAATCTTTTAGGAAACAAATTGAGAAACTTCTAGTGTTATATATGTATATTAAAATAAGACTATTTTTCATTTTGTGTTTTAATATGTTTTTTCTACATTTATTCAAATTTCTCATAAATTTTTAAATGTTTCCGTCGAAAGCGAATTTAACCTACGCGACTTTAGTATCAAAGGAAAGATCATGATATTTAACTATTGTCGAACCATCGTGGTTCAATTACATTACATTTCACGGGTGGTAAAGGGACGGGTATCATGGAAGGCAACGACGTAGGTAAAAATTCTCCTGGCCAAAGATGAACGGCATCCATGAACAGAAATCCAATGAGGATTCCATGCATAAGAGGAGCTAATATTCTTAACAATCTACTTCTTGGCGGTTTTTGTGGCCACACAAAAATTAATCGAGATCCATCTATCACAAAAAGAAGAAAAAGTTTGAATTTTTATATAATTTATACAATTATATAATTCGTGTATTTAGTTTTATATAACTTTGTGTACTAGTGGATTTAGAAAATAATAGATATGTGTGGTAGAATATGCATGGAGTTCAGAAGCTCTACTTGTGTTGCGACGGATAATAGATGATTTAACATGATGGGGACTGACGCCGGGAGGAGCACTAAATATTCCATTTCCGCTGCAAGTCTTTCTTTTTTTATAACTAAATCTGCGAGCACCACTTTGTCCATACAAGATACGATCTTCGAAATTGCGTTCGTAGTTGGCTCTAATAGAGCCTGTAATTGTACTTCCGGTGCTATCCTGAAGAGATGTGCTGGTTCCAGTCAACAAAGAATATTTATCGTCATCCGTGTCACGACTAGTCAAATCCTCCGTTCTTCTATTAAATAAAAATTCATTTGCAAGCTAACTATCAAATTTACCATAAATTAAATTTAGTTTAATTTCTTAATTTTATTAACTCTTGATTAAGTCGAGAAGCAACATTGCTATCCACTTCGATTTGCTCCAGATTTCAAACAGCGCAATATATTTTATATCTTTTCCCCAATAAGTAAATTAAACAGATCTAATACATTTTGTACAATACGCAGGGACGTTACGTTAATGCATGTTGATTTTCGTTGCGCGTAAGATTGTCAAAAATGATTGAAGATATCAGAGAAAACATACGTCCTTGTTCGATAGTTTTTTTAAAAAATACTATCATTGCTAATTTCAATCTATGTGTTATCGGCGAGAATGGTAATTAATACGGAAATATGTTATTCAACTTGAAACTGTCAATAACAAATATATAACAAATTAATGTTCACATGTAATATCAAAATTTCAAAGATAATATCATCAAAGATACGTCGTTGTAATTTATTAGTTTAAACGCTACGTAGCATACAAATAACGTCAGAAACGTTTAAAAAGTTTTGCATAAAAAATGATAATATTTTACTTGTGACTACGGATCTAATGTACATATTGTCATTCAATTTTGGCCTTGAATGAAAAATTTTATTTTGGACAGAAACTACGCCTTAAGAATCATGACGTCCCGATGTAAATGTAGGTGATACTTAAAATAATTACTTCATAAATTATGCAGACAAAATATACGTTTGATAAAGCGTCGTTCGACTTTCTTTTTTTTTATTTCTAGGTCCGAAATCAGACACGAAGGCGAGCGAACATTCCTCACCCTATTTAGAAGATATCACAATGAAGATAAAGGAGCGACGTTGCGATCTTCTCGGTAGACAGAAATATTTAAAAGAAAAGATTACGACGATGGAACGATCGATTCCTGCGTTAATAGCGTACAATATGTGGATGTCGAAAAATTGCGACGACGCGCCGTACTGTAAAATTCGCAAGATTATGAAGATGTTCGCTCCTTATCCGGACCAAACTGAAAAACTTCTCGAAAGTCTGAAGAATACTGTGAAGGATCTGAACAATGAGACCGAGGAGTTGCATGTACGGAACGATTGAAATTCAGCGTTTAATTCGGGTAAATCTTACCAGCGTGCTTGAATTATCGCTAAAAAATTTGTCGTTTCCTAAATGTACCTGCTCTTTTGCATTATATCTTCTTATTTTAAACGTATAATAATAAAAGTCAATTTAATCCCAGGAGAAGATCATTCAAGCGGATGTTAAATTGGAAGAGACAGAAATGGAATTAGAATCTTTGGAGCTTATAAATAAGGAGATGAACAACAAGTTGAAAGATTTGGAGAAAGAAGTACGGTGTCACACTAGTCCGAGTCTTCACTCGATACATTCCGAGGATTTACTTTGCTTAACGAAGATTCGTCAACTGGCTGAGGAAGAATTAAATCTGAAGAATTGTATTAAACAATTGGAAAAGAAGGAGACGCTTTTCAAGGAACATATGGATCGATTATTAACGTCTAAGGAGTATCAAAATGTTTGCACTCGAAAGAAAGTCGTTAGCTGCATTCCAGATTTAAATGGTAGCGGGAAAGGAATGTGTTACGTGCCAAAAAAATGTTTATTGCATAAACAAAATGAATCAAAGAAAAAACAGGAAGGGAAAGCTGTCATCGTTAGTGAAAATTATATATTTAAAGTAGAATAATGTGATGAATTGATATATTTTTTATTTCCATATTCTTACAGCCACAAAGTGACGCAATAATTTCTACATCGAAGCAGAATATTGAAAAATTGGATCAAGAAACTGAGCCTGAACAGCCTAAGGGAGAGATCGGGAAAATGTCTTCCTGGATATCGAATTGGTGGTCAAATAACGAAAAATCGGAAGTTGCATCTCAAATGAGAAGTGCAGATACTCGCACATCGTTTGTTGCGAATAATGTACAAAAATTTATTTCATCGTTATAACAAATTCTTCACTATCATTCATTTTTTGATATTTTATAGGTACTAACTGAAAAATTAACTACTGCTACAGTTAAACCCAGAATTCAGTCGCCCACTACCCAAAAAAAATCGAACGGTGAGAAAACAAGCGATGATGAGCAAATCAAATTGTCAAAGCCCAACTCAAAGTCAGCGCAGTGTCATCGCCCTTGTTTTACTCCTCAGGATCTTGAATATGTTTTGAAAAAAACTTGTGTAGGAAAACATATTCCTCCTTGCAAAATCCCTTGTAACAAACCTATCAGAAGTTATGCTACATCTTCAAGGAAACCTTTCTACGAGCTACCACGTTATACAATGGCAGATCATGGTATGTGTATGTACAATGTAGTAAGTTCTTTAATGAGAAGGACAGAAACTAATATGAAAATAAAATACAGGTATTCGAACAGGGTGCAAACCATACGTACTACCTTGTGATCTCAGAAATCCCTGCGATATTAGAGATCCTTGTGAAATTTGTCCATCGACGCCCTGTCCACGTCTAGTTGGAAGCTGCAGGTGTAATTGCAGGGGCAAATGTGCCCGTGGGTTATCCAACGCAGCATGTAACTGTAGCGATGATCCGCTAGGTCCTTCCGGGGAGTATCAACCAATTGATTCAAAACAGTTGGCTGAAGAGGACAGTGAGGATGAATTTTGCGAATGTTGCTCATGCGGTTGTGAAGACAGTGATGAATCATTGTGCCAGTGCACCTAACCGTAAGAGTTATTTAGTGTTCCATTTGTTATGACGTAAAGTTAGACTAAAGGGATTTCATGAAAAAAAGCTTAATAATTTAAAAAGAAATATATTTCATTATTCATGGTTTATAATATAATATTAAAATTCTGTTTATTAGTGTTGGTTTATAGAATAATATTAAAATTCTGTGTTGTAGGGGAAGTATTTGTGGTGACTAAATCTGAAACTAAGTCAAACAAATAATTATGAAATGAGGAAGTTTCAAACATTATTTTTTATATTAAGCAATTTTTTAATACATACTTTTCAGGTCTTAAGCCAACTCTTTTATTACAATTCATACTATTTATTGTATCCATATCCTCTGAACTTAATTCAAAATCAAAGATATTAAAGTTTTCTTGTATTCTCGATTTTGTTACTGATTTAGGAATCACTATGTGTCCACGCTGTATCTATTTAATAAATTTCTTCTTTTTTAATTTGACTTATGAATGTGATTAAAGAGAATTTTGTCATTAAAATACATACTTGATATCGCAGTACTACTTGAGCAGGAGTTTTTTTGCATTTGGTAGCTAGCGCTGTAATTGTTGAGTCTTCTAACAGTACAGGCTCATCAACACTAAGACCTGGCTTAGCAAAAGGACAGTAAGCAGTAATAAGGACTCCTTTAGAATTGCAAAAGTCACACACTTTCTTCTCAATTAAATATGGATGGCATTCAATCTGATTTGTCACTGGTTTTATTGTACAGTTAGAAAGTATTCGTTCCATTTGTTGATAATTGAAGTTGCTTACTCCAATGTTCTTTACAAGACCTTTCTTTACAAGATTCTCCATTGCATGCCAAGTATCGACATAATCGGTATCATCATTTATAGATTTACCATCAGCATCTTTAGGGAATGGATCATCACCAGCTGTAAAAAGAAATATATTTTATTTATTAATTAAGCAAAAGCAAAGATTAAAACTTACGCTTGAACCCCATTGGTGTATGCATCAGGTAAAGATCGAGATATTCAAGCCCAAGATTATTCAAAGTTTTCTTTAATGCAGGTTCGACTAGATCAGGTTGATGGTTCGTGTTCCACAATTTACTCGTGATAAAAATATCTTCCCGTTTAATAACGCCTTCTTTAATTTTTGCGGCAACTGCTGTACCGACCTCTGGTTCGTTTCCATAAACGGGGGCACAATCTAGATGCCTGTAGCCGATGTCAATGGCATCTTTTACTGCTTGAATCACTTCATTCGGCTTGGACTATTTGACATAAAAGTGTGAAATAAATTACTACAGATGAACGTAATTAAAAAATGGTTCAAATTTCGAATTTTTTAAATAATCTTGATTTAACATTATTAAAGTTATACTGACAAATCCAAAAACATATTTAGTAAAACTTAAGCAAGTATTATGTTATAAAAAATATTGTCTTTTTAAATTGTAACGTACCTGCCAAGTACCCAAACCAAGAATGGGACAAGTATTGCCATTATTAAATTTCACGATTTGTTGTGCCATCGTCACATGTGCATTCGAAATAATACATTAATGAATTGACGCGCAGCGTTAATCGAAGCTCCTATTTATTTTATATGGTACCACACATTTATTATTTTCCACACTTACAATAAAATGGTAAAAGATATGGATATGACTAAGAGTGTTGCATATATACAACTAAGACCGTGTAACAATGCATGACGGTGAGCGATACTTCCCTTTCCCCTGTGCTGTCTTTTTAGGCAATTTCTCAGCTCTGTGGTGTAATTCTTTATCTGGCTTTATCAGTTTATCAGAATGATTCTGACAATTTGAAGTTGCTTCGTCATATATACCATTACTTCAAGCTGTTATACCCTTTTCCACCTTTCCCTTATGGGAAAAAATTTTGAGTATATGATGCATGGGAAATAAATGTATACATATATTTATTAGAGTATAGTTTATTTTATACGAATTTCACTTAGAAAATGTACAGAAGAAAAAAGTATTGTAAAGATTACAATGAAAGTAGTTTGTACATATTGGTTTTTAACTTAATTCGATTGCTTAGAATGGAATGTGGAAGGGATAGTAAGGGCTGGGCTCCGTGCTGAAAAAAATACAAATGACAATATCAAAAGCAAATTTTATAAGAATTACATTCATGAGTAAAAAATATAAAAATATTTACCCAAACATTGGACAGATCCTGCCATTGCAGTCAAAGGTATCAATGTATGCAATGTCTTCTGCGGAAAGTTTAAAGTCGAAGACTTCACTATTTTGAGCAATTCTTGATTTTGTAACTGATTTAGGGATAACTATGTGACCACGATCCAACTGAAAGAAAAATAAAAATTGTATTATAATGTTTACCTGTGAATATAGTTCATGAATGAAATATTAGCATATACCTGGTATCTAATAAGAACTTGAGCAGGTGTTTTATTATATTTCTTCGCAAGTTCACCTAATTTTTTATCATCTAACAATTTTGGATCATCTGGCTTAGCCCATGGTCTATCAGGTGATCCAAGGGGACTGTAGGCAGTAATAAGAATATCCTTTTGTTTGCAGAAATCAGAAAGTTTTTTTTGAGTAAGATATGGGTGGCATTCAATCTATAAATGTACAATTATATACATTATAAATGTACTATTCAATATAAAAATGCATTCATTATACATCACTATAAATTGAATGAAACTTATATTTACTTGGTTTGTAACTGGTTTGATGCTGCAGTTTTTAAGTAGCCTGTCTATTTGTTCAGAATTAAAGTTGCTAACACCAATATTTTTAGCAAGTCCTTTAGATACCAAAGCTTCCATAGCTTTCCACGTATCTACATAGTCTACATTGCTAAGAGCAGGACTATCATCAGCATTCTTTGGGAAAAGATCATCTCCCTCTTTGTATGCCATTGGCCAATGAATTAAGTAAAGATCCAAATATTCAAGACCCAAATCTGATAAAGTTTTTTTAATAGCAGGTTCAACTAAGTCTGGTCTATGGAAAGTATTCCATAATTTGCTGGTGATAAAAAGGTCCTGCCTTTTCACAATACCCTCGGTCAGCTTTGCTTTAATAGCAGTACCTACTTCTTTTTCATTGCCATAAACATGGGCACAATCGATATGTCTATATCCGATATCAATTGCATCCTTAACAGCCTGAGTAACTTCTCCAGGTTTGGACTAAAAAATGTATAAGTTATTATTTAATTGAAAAAGATAAATTACAACAACTTGTGCAATAGATATACAAAGTAGAAATATATTTGTAGTAAAAATAAAAATCATGTTATATAATCTTATTTTCCACTTAAAGTCTTAATTGATATGATATCATTTATGTGTATTATTTTTGATAAACTTATCTTAAAATGTGTTTAAATGTGCACTTCTATTGATTGGAAATAATCGATACAAATACATATGAAGTTGAAAGTACAAAGTATAAAGATAATGAAGGTAGCATATAAAATCTAGTTAACACAAATATAAAAAAATATAGAAAGATCTAATAGTTCTATAAATATTAATGTGATGAAAGATTGGTTTTTCAGAATATTTTGTTTGCTATTCTCATATTTGAAATTTTAATTCATTAAATGTCAGAAGATGTAGACATAGAAAACGTTATAATGCTGTTGTCATAAAAACAACTAAGAGAACCACTACATTCTAGATACAAGGGCAAACCGTTCATCCATTTGGAAAATTCGAGAACATCATAGAAACATATTACATCTTATTGATATGTCAATGTTGCAGATATCTTATACTGCAGATTTCAAATAGAAAATTATAAAAACATTGCGAATGAAATTCATTAATCAGTTGCGCAAGAAGAAATTCGTCATATATATCGTAAACAACTTTATCTATATTCTTCTTGAAAATAAAGGATTAATTCTTTGATGTTTAATTACTATATCGATAATAGTACTGACCTTCCATGTACCAAGTCCAAATGACGGCACTTCGTTGCCGTTGTAGAATTTTGTCATCGGTACGTTTAGAACCATTTTGATTATTTTTTACGTTTTATACGAACTTTCTTACTTGAAACACAGGGTACGTATTTAACACTGGTATTATATTTTGATATTCGATACACTGTCGCAAAGTAGCGCCGGCAGCACAATGCCGGTAAATTCGCTCAGCTCCTTTTATAAATATCCTACATTAACCCTTGTACCCTGTCCCCTTCACCGGAGGCAGACCCGTATACTCGTATATCGGAGGATGAAGCGTAATTTACTGTTTTGTTTATGTTTTGTTTTATATATTTTAAAAATAGATCGTGGTTAAATGATTAGAAAACCCCTGTTGAAAACAGAATATACTTTTCTTAATATCATATATTTCTTGTTACAACTTACACGTTACTAGCTAATAGCCAGCATAAAATTTTTTCTTCTAATATTAATAAAATATCTCATCCTTCTATGCTGTATTTGATTTGTAAATGTATACTTTGACTGCGAATGTTTACACCTGAATTTTAAAATATGTGTGTAAATATGTATGAAATTAATGTATCTTAATCTGCATTCTATTTTTCAGATGCTAATATTTTGTTGCATTTGAGGTATTCACGCAATTCACGCAATTCACGCAAAGGTTATAAATTTTATAGCTAGAAATACATAAATATAAATACAAAGAAGAATTTTATCTTGTGGACCCCTAAAAGTGTACTGTCCTGTTCTACGAGATTTTTCTGCGCATGCGTTTCGCAGCCTCTGATATGTGCGCGACCTTGCATAATAAAACTTATGTGTTGTATAGAGGAAGTTTTCTATGTATTTGTAATTTGAAGCGTAGTGTTGCGACTCCGGTAAATTCGTTACGAGAAACGGGCCTTATGGAAAATTACAGAGTCCGTTATGAGCAGCAAGGGACAGTTCACAATCCCTTGATCACTAAGGATGAATGAATGAGTTACTCTTATAACAGAAATGGATCGTTCTCGAATATTAAATAAAATTTAAAATATCATTGCACTTGTCGGTAAGTGGACAACTTTCTAAAACTTTTATAATTTCCAAGTACATATATCTAATCACGATCAATGATTGTATTTTTAAAATGTTTATATTCAAAGACTGGACCAATAAATAGGAAAGAATAGCATGTTGTATATTTACTTACGTATGAATATATATTTTTTCAGTATGTGAACACTGAAATACTTCAGGTGTTCATAACATTTAATTTAATTTAAAATCGATCATCGTGGTCCTTTTACACTTGTTTTTCATTCTTATTCAAATGTGCAGTAATGGTACAAACAAAAACATTATCGATATTTTCTGTTTTGTTGAACAATACGCATGAGCTCACGTGAATAAGCTTATTATGAGAGCATATGAATGAACAATAAGTGTTCAAATACTTCAGCAGGAACACTTCTCAGTTGAACACGTTTAAACTCATATCTAGCATTGAAAAATTTATTAATAGAAATATCTTATATTCTATATATATACTACTATAATTAAACATACGTGCTTATATTTAGGAGACGTACATAATTACTAAACTGAGAGAGCGCTCAAGCTCGATTATACATAGTTTTTCTGGGTCTATCGCAGAAATAAAAAATACAGAACATTTGATATCACAGTATTGAAAACAGTGCCAGCTGAATTCAGCTACGTTATTGCTTCGATAAATATTTCACATTTTATAAATAGAAATAAAAATTTATAAGTAGAAATAAATAGAATAAAATGCTTCTGTTAAATAAATCACGCAACATATAGATTATATTATTGCAACGCATTACGGAATACATTTTTCTATCAAATAATCGGCCAAGTTAAATAGATTTACCGATCTTATAATTGATAAATGTATCGATTAGATTAATATCATGTATGTGGCATTCATGCATGTATGTGGAAAAGTAGATAACAATTTGAACAGAATAATACAGAATTCGCGCTTAACTTATAAATATATGCAAATAAAACTATCACAGTGTTATTTTCTACTGATTAATTGATGTACGACATCTAAGAACGTCAGGTAAAAAATGCTTACAGCAATAATACATACAAATCGCCAGCCATCCATACCAGAGCAACCAATAGAATTTGGTACAGAGATCGCTGATACAAGTATAGTACACAGACGTTTCGTAAAACTTAGGTTCCTTACTTGTATAGTTTGTCAAATTCGTCACATTATTTGTACATTCATTTTTTCTTTTATAAAGAATACAATTCATAATATCTTTTTTACAATAATCCTTTAAATTATTTTTAATCATTAAAAAATTGTCTTTTGGGTTGATCTCGTTGTTAAGTACAACGTTAATTTTTTGTTTGTATGAAAACCAATTGAACGTATTGTTTTCATCGTAGAGATAAGAAGACGTCTTTACCTTTCGGAAAATTAAGAATTTTACAATAACCTTGATTTTTTTCTGAAGAACCACTTTGCTATATCCTTTATTTGTCGTATCCACGACCGCATTCAGTTTAAGACGTCTGTTTCGATAATTGTTCTCTTTCTTGACAGTTTCCAATAACAATTCCAAGATTAACAAGTTGAAAAATTTGGTCTTGAAATGCATAAGGTTTTCTAGGTCGTTTTTTAAGATTTGCAAACATTTGTCGTCGAATATGTCCGTAAATTCATGGAGGTGACTTCGATCGTTGATTTTTAGGACTATATAGCTGATTATCGTCAGAATAAAATTCATTACCCTGCTTTGAATAGTTTGTCCTTCTTTTAAGACGGTTGATATTTCTTTAAGCTTCCCGTAGGATAGAAACGAACCGTTGTATTCGTTCGTATATTCCAGCATCATGGTCGTTCACGAAATCGATAATTTCAAAAATTTCGATATTATTATTCTGCTTTTGTTTCAAACTGTAATTCCGCTCGTTCAAGTTATTTTTAACACTTTTTTCCCATATGAATATTAATCGACGGTTGGTTACGTAATCGATTCACAATTCACGTTCAAAAGAATTACTTAAAGGATAATTTAAATGAAAGTATCGTTGATTGTGCGCGATTCCAAAATGTCATCAACAAGTAATGGTGTTATTACTCTGACGATATTTTTGTTTACGTTCAGTCAGTGGAATGTTAGGAATGGACACAGTATATGTGAGTATATCAGACTGATATAAGTGATCATATTCATTGTAATAAACTTTATTGATCTAAATACGAACTAAACTTACAAAAGGTTCAATACATAAAAAACATAAAAAAAAAGAAATATTCAATAAATAATCATAAGTGAGAACTTATATGGAGAAATTATTTTCAAAGCCAGAATCTTGAAACGGATGACTTCGAATCGGGGAAGAAGTACGATTATTGTGCAGGCAAAGATCTTCATAAAATGTAGAGTTCCTACGTGGATTTCCGATATCGACCGTGTCCAAGTGTTCTAGAGAATTCCATGCCTTACCAAAAAAACTCTCCTCCGTTGTGTCATCTGTCCAAATGAATTCTGCGTTGCCTTCCGCATAAGAAAGAAACGGTTCCGCTGAAATTTTCTTTTTGATCGAGGAAACGTGCTGTTCCAAAAATTCCTCTTTTACCTGCTCCTCGAGCGCCAGGAACGATTTCAACGAATTACTGATCATGTTATCCATCGAAACGAAGCGGTTAAACGAATCGTTTGCATTGTTAGTTTGGTCGATCGGTTCCACGGACGTGTTCACTTTCTCTGATTCATCCGAATTGAATATGGAGTCTCTCATTAGAATCGGCACGTCTTCGTATTCTTTATGCTTCAACGCGATGCTGCTGAACGTAATGACATCCGGTATCGAGGACAGAGAAGTCGTTGCTCTCGTGTGGAAGGAGGAATTGCTTGGGCGTTTGCCGGCTGTTCGCGTAGTTTTAATGCTGTTTGGCGACTTATCGAAGGCTACCATGTTCTTAATCGCATCGCGGCATTCTTTCACCTTATCGAGCATTCTAGATCTCCAGGAACCGCACTGAACCATCGTGGATGACGCGATGTTTGATGACGATAGCAATCTATTGCAAGTTGGCGAACTGCTTTTGTTGGAAAATTTCGCGTTCCACCTATAAAAGCCATTTAATGATCGCGTTCAATGTTCGTAGCGTTTATTTCACCGAGAAAACTGGTATTGCAAAGAAAAAAGACAACATTTCAAACACGGTAGTTTATGAAACTTACGCTTGGGCGATATGATTCATGGTGTAATTTCTTCGTTCATTTAATGGCAATATAATGAATACGTGACCGGCAATGGGCTAATAACAAATAATTTCGAGGTGTCGCTTTTACCGTAACAATGATCGCTCGAAGGTCGTGCTTGAATTTACCAAACATTGCGATACGAAATTCGAGTTAGAGCATGTACCTACGTATGTGGTATATCTTGTCAGGTAAATTTTTCAAATTTTTTGAAACGAAAAATCGTTGAAACCGATTAGCGAACCGATAGTGGACAAAATGTCAGCGCAAAATTATTGGGTAATATTATGTTTGCGCGTAAAAGACTCTGTTTATGTGATGCGTTGAGCAGATATAGAATAAGCAATTTTGCTTATTGGTGAAGTGAATTATGCTGAAAAAGGGCTCTCGTCCACAAGAGCCTCTGTTGTTTATTGGCCTTGAAGAAATCTGCTCCGGAATTCCTAATGAGTATAAGACATGGTCTTTTTTTTGAATGGAATCTTTGTTAATCTAGGCTAGCACTACTGTAGAATTCTATAGTCTATATTACGAAGTTCTCTTATTTAAAGATGCGAAGCAATCAATGGAGAACAAAAAAAGGTATATTTACAGTGCTTACAGAAAGTATACACGATTGTATTTATTATGCATATGAATTAATTTACATATTATAATTAATTAGCTATGTTAGAGTTCTAAGCATATTAGATTTCATAGCAATTAGTAGTACTTTCATATGACTATAAAAAGTTGGTACTATGAAAATGAAATGTATAATACTATAGGATTTGCATTCTCATTTCGTTAGATACTATTTTCATTCAAAATACATCTTTCCAAACAACCTTCAACTTCGTTCTAGCCCGTTGATTGTATTTCCGCTTACAGTATTTTGAACGATTACAGAAACAATAATCATCACTGCGTCATCTATCCTTGAAACAGGAGTTTCCTTTTATAGTTTCGAGAATTGTTCTCATATTGATTGTACGTGCTTCGCTGCAGTGCAAAAATGTATTTGCGTTGCGAGAGTCAGAAACTACCTTATTTTTTTATTTCTGTTATTCAATGTTGTCCTAACCATTTAAATAAGTTATTAGCGATTCGCATTTTGTAACGATTCTACAAGGAAAAAAGAGAATGAAATACTTTCTGCTTGACAATTTCTTCTTTTGATGCAATTTTATTTACTCGCAGTATATACACTCTTTAATGAAGGTTAACATTGGCTGAATGCGATTAGTCTTGTCCGTGACAGTGTCCACATTATTACAGCGTATGATGTCATGTCGTCCGGAGCATCGAAATTTTCCATGGCATTCAATAAATCTAATTGACTAAATAAGGGTCAAACAAGTACCGAATTACACCGTGGGATTATGTAAGTTCAAAGGGGATATACCTTACTATTAATTTATACTGAATCTGATGAGCTATTTCCTGTCATTTTACTTGTTTGCAATGAAACTTTTATTATTCGAACGGGTAGTACTTATGCCCCTTTGCACTGTAAAAAGGAGTAGAAATAACATTACTATCTCTTTGCAGAATAACAAGAATAATTAATTTACAATTTAATGGACCATTGGGATGCTTACTCTCCAAATCGTGCAACACGTTGATGCGTGCCAAGTTTTGCTATAGAGGCCATTTCCTCATCCGTTAAGGAAAAATCAAATATATTCATATTTTCTTTCAATCGACTCGGTGTTACTGTTTTCGGAATGATAGCGATTCCTTGTTGCAACTGGAATATTTCGATGGAAAAAAATTAAATTTTATGTCTGTAGATAAACGGATCGATGTTTTAGTAAATTCCATTTTAGCGATATAGCCTGTGTTAACGAGCAAAGGATCGATTCACATATACATACGTATGTAATCGTATAATGTATTCATATGTGTAATCGTATGTGTATGTCTATTACTAAACTTATCTTTACTGGTGGAAATGGCCCGAATGGTAGGTTGCATTATCGTTAAACGAAATATCGAAATATATACAAAAGTAGCTATAACCGCAGAACATGAAATAGTACTCTCCACACAGTATTTAAATAAGATAGTTATCTCTAAAATGATAAAAAATATTATAACTAGATATTATTTACTTACGACATATCTTAGAGCAATTTGTGCTGTCGTCTTGTTATACTTTTTAGAAAGCTCTACTAACACTGGATTGTCCAAGAAAGTTGGTATTCCCGCTCTATTACCTGGTTGTCCTAGCGGTGAATATCCGGTTATCGTGATATTATGTTTTTGGCAGAACTGTATCAATGGTTTTTGATCCATATTTATGTTCACTTCGACCTAATGGAAGTAATAAATTTTAAATTAATTGCGAATTAATTACACAAGTAGTGCAGAGAACAATTTGTACCTGGTTATTTACAGGCAGTATCTTGGCTACAGCAAGTAAACGAGTGATCTGTTCCTGATTGAAATTACTAATTCCGATACTACGAGTTAATCCTAATCGCACGCACTCTTCCATCCCTTTCCATGTTTCGAGGTAGTCAGTATCCGACATCAAAAGTGCCCCATTTGCGTCTCTGGGCATTAAATCGTCTCCTTCCTAAAAAATACTTAGTACATTTTTTAAAATGCCCATTAAACAGGTAATTAAAACGTATTGAATTAGAACGAACCTTGAAGGCAAATGGCCAATGAACCAGATAAAGATCTACATAAGTTAATCCAAGATTTTCCAAAGATTTCTTACATGTTGGAACTACGCTTGACTCTTTGTGGAAGTTATTCCAGAGCTGTAAGAAATGTTATATGAAATGTCTTCATCTCTGATAAAAAATAAAATTTAAAAGTTTTAAATAAATTTAATTACTTTAGTTGTAACGAAAAGATCTTCCCTTTTCACAGTTCCATCCTTGATCTTCGCTTGAATTGCCTGACCAATTTCTTTCTCATTTTGATAGAAGAACGCTGTGTCTATGTGACGGTATCCTAGGTTTATTGCCTCTATTACAGCTGCTTCCACCTCTCCAGCACGGGACTGGAAAGGTACAAAATTTAATCCACTTTATTACTGCTATTACTCTCGAAATTTTATATCTCACTCTCATTTTAAGTGAACATCTAAAAAGTAAACCGTTACAACGTGTTTAGAACATCTTTATGAATAGAATCAAAAGTATAAATCACATATATCAATACCCGAGCTGCGGATATTTATGCAAATTTGCATTTTGTTAATATAATTATAATTAAAAGCATGAAATTTCATTAGAGATTTACTTAAATTATTACTTTACTTCGCTAAATGTTATAACGAATATTTTGCTATTATGCTTTATTTATATAAAGCAATTATTATATATATATATATTATTATATATATATATATAATATATTATATATATATATATAATATATATATAAAATTATGTATATATATATATATATATATTATATTCAGGTTAAGTATATAGTATATATATATAGTATAGTATAGTATAGTGTATATATATATATATATAAATAAATCAATTATATTACTTTATACATTATATGCATTATATGTATTTTTATGCCTTAACATTTTCTATAAACGTGTAGACATTCTTAGTTTATCAATAACAATTCCATCATATTTTTCTCAAATTTAAGGAACTTTTTAACGATAGTACAATGCGACTGCGTCGAAAATGAGTCAGAATTAAGGTGCGAGTATTTTGAATAAACGACGCAACGTGGTCAAGTGGTGCTTTCAAAAGAATTTGTTGAAACTTTTCACGTAGATGTAATCATAATGTACGATCGATATCTGCTTCGATTATTGCGTCTTATCTTTAGATATGTATAAATACGTACCTGATACGTACCAAGACCAAAAGCAGGCATTTTATATCCATTGGAAAGCGCAAGAGACGGTATTTCAGCCATTACTAATTATAGATTTTAAGTAAGTCGTCAAAACAGTAGATCTCGTTGGTGAATTTTTGTCAGAAAATTCCGCTGCCACTTGTAATCAGATGTAAAGTGCACAATATTCTAGAAACTAACTGATTGAACTGTATCGTTGAATCTTCTATTCATACTATTCTACTCTAAGTAAATCATTATATAACGATAAAGATGACGCGAAACAATTCTAGCCAAGATTAGATAATTGCTCAATATTATTATGATATTTCAAAATGTTATCAAATGGTTATTTTTTGTTTTCGTTAACGAAGAAGACAGCATTTATTTTGATAATAATAATATAAATCTTATGTATATAACTTGTTACCCTATGCCGATATACGAAATATGACGATATATATTTCGAATTCTTAGTTTATGAATATTGAAGAAAGGTGGTAGATATATATATTTTTTTAAGCAGTAGTTCTTTTTATAACAATGATTTATTAAAAATAGAAGTAATTACAAGCATGAACGAAAATTACATAGAATATATATTCTTATATATATAATATACGTTTAATAAAACAAAATGCTTAACGAAATATTTCATAGAATAAGACAGTTATGTAAAATAGTGAATCTATTTTCTCTTTTAGAATTCTATAGTGAACGGATAGTCCTTGTGTCCCTTAAACCTAAATGTAAAACTTTGTTGTAATTAAAATGTAAAAACAAGAAATATGCACGTTTAATCGCTATATCCGCATATTACTTACTCTGCAGCAGGACAAATACGAATTCCACGGTCAAGTGTATTGATGGTTGCAATTTCCTGTGATGTTAACTTAAAGTCGAAGATATTGATGTTTTCCTTAATACGTTCCTTCGAACTAGACTTAGGTATAGGAATGGTACCAATGTCGATCTATTGATAGAATAATTATTTCAATTAAACGTTTGAAGTCCATTGCAGCGCATTAATTACTTTTAAAAAAATGCTCGTTTCATAAACATCTTTTTATATATTTACACATTACCAAGTATCGTAAAACAACTTGCGCCGGAGTCTTCCCATACTTTTCGCTAATCGCGATTATTTCTGCTGCTTCAATGGTAACTTCTGGATCGCCAGGTTTCGCCCAAGTACGCTTAGGAGAACCGAATGGGCTGTAAGCCGTGATAGATATGTTACGTTGCGTGCAGAAATCACGTAGTTTTTTCTGATTTAAGTTTGGATGGCACTCCACTTGACACATGACAGGTTTGATTTGGGCGATCGATAAAACACGATCGATCTGTTGGGAGTTAAAGTTGCTAAGACCTATACTTTTAGTTAATCCCAGCTTTACACATTCTTCCATAGCTCGCCACGTATCAAGATAATCCACGTCTCCATACATGGGATTACCTTTCTCATCGACTGGCCACAGACCTTCAGAATTTTCCTAGGATTATAATGTTTCTACATAAATAATGCAATCATTTCTTTCAATTATTTTTCAAGCTTATTATGTCGATACCAACTTGTTGAACGGAAAAACGAATTAATAAAGTCATTCGGATGATAATTCTTTTTACAGATCTATATACAGATTCTTATATACAGTTTTATTTTTGTTATATCACATTTTAAAACTAAAATTAAATTATATCGTATTTACAGCTTGGAATAAAGAATGTTCTAACTGAAATTGATTGGTCTTAATTTCCTAATAGTAAAAAGCTCTGATTAAGAGACAATCCGGTCAACAGATTTGGAATGCATAGTCAAGTTATGAAATCTTACATCAAATCCCATGGGCCAATGAACAAGATAAAGATCAACATAATCAAATCCGAAATTTTCAAGTGATTTTTTGCACGCTGGTACTACCAATTCTTTCCTGTGCATCGAATTCCATAACTGAAAGTACAAAAAAGTTAGTGTTGAGGTTGATTGATAGAATAACGAGTGGATGAATTTGTAATAGAAAAATATATTGAAATAAATAGAGGTATAAGTATAAGTATAGTGTATGCTGATCCAGATCCTCACTCTTACAGTGTTATAATACGATAGAAGCAGCTATGATAGGGAGCACTTTCATATATTTATAGCAAAGTATATTACCAAAAAGTTAACCTTGTAGCTCTAGCTGAAGGCTACAAGAAACAACAATAGAAATCTACATATAGCTCTTTTGTTTCTAGATCTTGTAATCCAAAACATAATTTATATACAAGGGCACAATAATATAGATCAAATTTTTTGTATCACTAAATTCTATTCTCTTCGTAACAGTGGTAAAAGAATAGGTGTAGAGTTTTTCTTGAAGTAATTACTTCAACAGTTAGTAGCAAAATTAATGCCTAGAAACTTTGTCATTAGGCAGAAAATTACCTTTGTCGTGATAAATAAATCTTCTCGTTTTACCACACCCTCGGCAATTTTATCGCGTAGAGCTTTGCCAATTTCCTTTTCATTGCAGTAGATATAAGCACAATCAAAATGCCTGTAACCGGCATCCACCGCGTCTCGCACTGCTTGTTCAACAACACCTGGATTGTCCTTAAAAAATTTACATGAAAAAATTATCATTCAGTGGTATATATATTATCATACTCTGTCCGATCTTAAAAAATTTACATTTGAGATTTGTGAAGAAAATTTTGTAAGGTCCTTCCTGTTAAAAGAAATACTTTAATTGCTGAAATCGTGAGATCTATGAATAATTCAAAGCTTTAAAACCACTATTTTGTCGTGTCATATAATGTTATTGTGTTTTTCTCCATTTTCATCATTCTCCATTATTAATGGAGAGAACCTGACTATAATATAGTGATATGTAATAATTTACAATACGATAAAGAACTTTCAAACATACCAGTTTAATAATTTTGTAAGTAAATTTGTCAGTAAATGACAAATAATAACTATTTTTTACATTGTTTTCTTTTATTTCAAATATCTTATTATACTTTATCTTTATATCTATCTATACTTTATATACTTTATATCTATCTATTATTATACTTTATATTAACTAGAAATCTGTCAAACGTCTCTTTTAGAATATAAAGTAAAAGATTTGGCCGATACTTTCGTACATCTGTGCATTATCATATATTAGTTTTAAACAAAATACTCACTCCAGCTTGCCAAGTACCAAGTCCTAAGACAGGGATTTTTTGTCCATTACTTAAAGTATGCATAGGTACAGCCATCCTTTAACAGTTGTTACTGCAACATGCTATATCAATCACTCTAAAATTCACATATTAGAATGAACTGAATTTATAAATGTTAAGATAAGTTCCCCCCACTTAACAACTTACATATCATATGTATGTTAGTCTTCTGATATGAAGCAAATTATTATATAATTAAAATTATACTGTTGGTTGATTTGGTATATAATGTATAATGTATCTTCCTTTATGAATATGCAAATTGATTTTATAAAAATTATTGCAAATGAATATCATATGATATTATATAACAAAGGTATTAATTGTAAGATAATACAGTATTAATCGGCATACTGGGTCGTTCCCAACCAGTAATTTCAGGCTTTTCATTTTGTCTATATCTTTGTTTCAATTTCGTTTTGTTTAAACAGTTTAAGATAAGATATACACAGAAACGTAAAAAGGTTATGCATAAACTTAAATGATTCAGTATGCAAACGACATTAGCAAAAATAAGGTTGTAAACGAAGAATTAGGAATATTGGCAAAGCTAGAAAATAATTCAACAGTATATAAAATACGGACACATGCATATATTTTATATGTTATTTTATATATACCTCATAGAGAATGTTCAGAACATATTTCAAAATCATCGAAATCGAGCTTTTCGGCAAGTTCACCAATATGGTGGTCGTTTTCAAGTTTCCTGTGGTTTTTGCACAAAACCATTAGTGTCGTTGCATTTCTGTAATGAATGCATGCCCATGCATGCATGTACAATACCCTAATGACACTCTTTTCATGAGAATCCATCCTTATAATGAAATGTAGTAATGATCTAATATTATTTATCATGATGCTACATAAAAAAATGTTTACATACATGTATCTTACATAGTATGTTCACTATGGCTTTTTTGCCCGATATGGTGTATCCTATGTACCTTGTATTAACATTAGTATGTCTTTACATACACACACAATTTAAAATAATCAATCATCAATAGTCAAATCAAGTTAATTTCACAATAAATAAATATGAGTTAATTTATTTCTTTATGTCAATAGAAGAAATATAGTTTGTCATAGCATTATCAATTTCATTAATCATTATTATAATTATTTGATCTTCTATTAATTCTCGCTTATAAATATTCGATAAAATTTACGTCTTCAAAGTTAAACTTTTTGTGACTTATTTTAGATTCTTTAAAAATATATATCACGAGTATAAACATATTTATTTATCTTAAACGATAGTATTTTACTGATGGACGTAAGTTTTGTTTTTCACTTTAGTACAGATATAATTAAGTATGTCCATCCAAACTAAAGATGTTTCTGCTATCATTCAGAAATATAACAATATACCATTTTTATTAATAATATTCTTTTGCAAAATGTAATTTCTTTCTTTTGTTTGTCTTATTAATGGTTTTCTCTTACTATTTTACATATATTGAAAAACATTTTCTCGTAAGTTTCCCAAATATTTTTACAATTTCCATTTTTGAAAGTTTTGAGATTAATGTATACGGATTCTGTTTTCTTTCGATAGACTTTGTTTACTTGTAGTGTTTGTAGTTGATGCTTTGTAGTTCTATTAAGAAAGTTACTTAATTTGTAAGTATACTTTAGCATTAGATTGTTAATCATTACTTCAGTCTTTAGAATTTTAATTTTGCTTTACAAACATGTAAGTGTTTTTCCATTAGCATTGCTGTTAATTTCATATTTTACTTCGTTAAAGATTTCAAATGTAAACACTGAAACACTTTCATTACAGAATGTGAAGAGAAAAACAATATTGAATTCCAAATTATCAATATATCCCTATATACAATTTTATGTGTTACAAAACACGTACAATGTATGTTTTATGAATGAAAAAATTTAATGACTGAGTATTCGTTTATATACACTTGTATTTTTCATGAAAATTTACGGTATAGGTACAAGAATAGATATGAACATCTTTATAAAGGCTTTATTTTCTCAATGTCGTTTGTTGATCGTGGTTTTTCTTTTCTGGAATTTTTATTTTGATTTCTTATCTTTTTCGAATTTTCTACTCCATTTTCTAAGTCTATTCTTGTTCTTGCACGCGTACCAGGGCCCCAGTTGATCGTAGGATTTTGTTGAAATCGCGTTAGCTTGTTTTGCCTAGATAATGGATTGGCCAGAGGATGTATATCAAACGAAACGTTTGTTGTCGTTGGTGTCTTTAATATTCTTATCGCGGGGCTATCATTTGATAGTTTATCTCTTTTCACGGAATTATTTTTTTCCCATGCACGTACAATATCCCATATAACTTCATTTGGAGCATCCGTCTTTACAGATGTTTTGCAGGCATGTGAATACGATACACAATATCCTGCGTTTAATAATGCTGATCGAAATGTTAACATCGACGGTGTAATACATTTGATTGTAGACATTAAACGACTAAGAGTATAATATAATGGAACGTCTAATTCTTCGCGAATAACATTTAAAACTCCTTCTATTCTTTTTAATGTTGCCAACTTCATTTCGTCTAAATTACATAGAAGATTAGATACAAAATGTTGGTCATGCAAAGGACCTAACCATATCGGTCCCCCTTCATGTTGCCTATGCTGACAGATTTTACAAAGTTGATCCACATAAGGTAAAGATGCTAATTTGTAGCCTCCACTAGGCTTCTTATAACATAATGGTTGAGTGTTGATGCTTTCGCAACCTGTGCATTGGTACACCATTCCAATTTTAGTTGCATTCTCTTTACATTTAATTTGACTGGAAAATACTTTAACAAATACTCTTATATAAAAATCAGCACTTATAGAAAGTACTGGTACTATGTATCTACCATATCGCCCTGCATGTGAAGCAATACTTTGCAATAATATTCTTAGTGCCATTTCATGGCATGCTTTAGATTTTAAAGAGATAGCTCCATATTTAAGATAACAAGTTTCAGGAGAGTTACCAGCTAATACTGCCATATCTGTAGCTGTGATCATAAGCAATCCATCGTCTGATACACATTGTACCGCACCATCTAGAAACGTTGTAGGACAACCATATGGGTCTAAATCTATTACGTCAAACTTATCCTTTCTACTTTGATACATGAGCAATGTTGCATCTTCGTGACTCGGTTTTATAAGATTTTCGACTCCATTGTGTTGTATATTATTTTTAATGCTTTCAACTGCCTTGGCAGAAATATCATTGGCTACGATTTGTTTTATGCCTTTCACTTCTTTGGCATACCGAATGCTACGTAAACCAGTAGCAGATAAAGCTTCCAATATGACAATTCCGTCTTGTTTTTCCGTGCCTGTCTCTGTTGGTTGCTTCTTTATGCCTTTTATGTAAGTTGTTAACACAGCTACGCTAAGATCCCTGTTAAATTCTTGAACAGGATTATAAAATACGTTTGTATTGTCAACTAAAATTTCTGCCTCTCCTTCCTTTATACTTGTATCTAATTTTGGTTTTTTTACGCACTGTTCCATGTTATAAAAATACACAATTCTTAGACCTCAAAAATATTGAATTAAGAATTTCATATAATTGAAAGTATAAAAATAGTTGTATTTTCTATCTAATATCTTAATATGGTTACTAAAATTTTACCTACGAATATATTAATTTATTATAAAATATTCTTTTAACATGTGTGTCTAAACATTAAACAATATACTAAACGAGGCGATTTTTTGGTTATGTTTACTATAATCTGTGAAACGTTACGTGGACTAATATGTAGCATTCTCTGTAGTATAAACATACAAATTTAATATGTTTTAAAATATCAAGTGGTGTCAATATGATACTGTTAAGTATAATTATCATATATTTTATAATCATTAAATTAGATAATGTGCATAAATAGGTTATATTTTTGCAATAACAAATTGTTATTAGATGTACACTGTAATTTCGCATTTCACCAGGGGATGACAGTATTGTGCTATACCTATTGTCGGTATAGCATTTTGTCACGGCGAGGTTATTTCGTGGCTGGCATACCGGCTTAGAAATTTAACACTGATTTTAACGTTCTCTATCAGAGAAGGATTTTCCTATCTGCCTAACTTGATAAGGTATTTATTAACAAATGAAGATCTTCTTGTAGCAACTAACTTTATTATCCGTGAAGATTGAATTCAATGTAGCTCCTATGTTTGCCGTAGCAAATCGCAGAGGCCGTAAGAAACACTCTGATCTTTTTCCAGGTCGGTATTTCAGAACTTGAGACGCAAAGTCCCAGTCAATGTCACGTTCATTCCATACTTCGTCAGTGTAAGTATTTTTCGATCAATCTCAAATTGAAAACAGTTTTAATTTTTTGAAGTTGAAAATAACTTGTAAATTCAAAGTTTAAGAGAAATTGTCCACCTCGAAAATATATACGGTATTGGAACTTTTAGAATTTTAGCGTAATGCAACCACAAACGAATATCTCGACTGTGATGCAACTTGTATTTAAAGATAAAAAAATTAAAGAATTATTAACACAATAAAAAAAAGTGCTCGATCTGTCATTCCCTAAAAAAATCTATTCTATTATCGATTATGCCTATTTTCTCCATCTTACGTACTTACGTAATTCATCCGTAAATCGAACAAGTTTGTTTCGTTTGTAATCTGCCTACAATGAAGCAACAAGCGACATCGTTTATATGCATCGTGCAACAAGACCTTCGATCAAATTTAGAATTGTCACATTGTCACGAATTTCACTCCGCAAAGAATCTTATTACGACATGCATTTCAAGTGCTATACATATTTATTTCAAGATTCTCCCGTGACATTTGACACGAGGTAATAATGAAAATTCGTTTCATAAATCGTATAATGATAGTAAATTATCATAATTAATAATTCACCCACTTTACCGACGCTTAACCTATGCCCAATTGATGTTGTATAGCTGTAAGTCAGTATAGTCGTTAGTACAGTTAAGTAGCCGCCAGATAAGTAACCGATAGGAACGCCCTTCGCTCACGCGCGCTTCTCACACACGCGTACCCAGCGCAGTCTGTCGTTTAGTAAGTTGACAAGCGAAATGCATATGGTTTTGCATTATAACTTCTCATTTATTTTTTTACTCGATGATTAAGAAAATCAAAATTAGAGAATCATCTTCTACATGGATGCAACGAGGAATCGAGTAAATGAACAACTGGCGAAGTGTGTAAATCATTAGCTAACAGATAAGTGGTCGCTGACTGGAAAAATCCGCTTCTAGAGCCCCTAGCGCAGCTACTTATTTATCGACAACTATATGTAAGTGCACGCTTCGATATAGAGAGGGGTAATCCATAATTTTCATAGCGACTCGAGGGTCATAACGCGTAACTAGTTAACGATCTGTCATTTCGCGATCAAACATTTATGCGTACGTTTTCTATACCTGTATGTTTCGTAGAATCCTATGGATGGTGGGGATAGCCACAGCAAGTCGTATGACCGCGTCATTGAGTCATACTACTTGAATGTACAAAAGTCAACTTCAGACTTCTCTGGGACCCATGGGAACAGGTCAAGGATATTGCCAGAAGTCGATTTCGTGTATACACAGGAGTTTTTAGACGGAAGCATTTATCCGCTGTGATTGATGGAACCTTAATATTAAACTTTGGGTTTGTAATCGTGGAATAGATTGATGGAATAAAACCGACGAATGGTTAAGCCTACTATGCCTACACTACATCCGTATTGCTTCATGTTGCATAATAAAAGTTCCAACATTTGTAGAAACCTATACAGATAGACGTTAATATTATCTATTATTTGTATATTTCTTCGATATTATCGCTGAATATCGCTAATCATATCGCTGAATGAGTACATACATCGCGTACATTAAGCAAACACTCGAGGTTATAGATTATATCGCGATAATTTGCCATTGCAAACAGAGAAACAAGTAATATATTGTATAAAATGAATGATTAATGGACAATGAATAATAAAGATTTTTATGCGTAGAAGAAGAAAGTAGGTGATAGAAGTGGCGAGTATAGTTGAAGGTGTTACTGGTGTAGGTGGGGATGATGTTGGCGGCAGTAGTGGAGGAAGTTCAGTTTCGTTTTCAGTCTCATCCAGGCTGGAATTGCGGCGATGAACGCGACTAAAATACACTAGAAATCCGGTGTTCAACCCGACGAAGTTCAAGAATCAATACAGTGCGTGAATACTCTGAAGGGGTTGCACGGTGGTGTGTGGCAATAAATTAGCTGAAAAGGTGACCACTTCTACTAATCGCCCTAACGCATTATCATCATCAAGTAAAGAAACGGAATTCAATTTATAATCAGTTATTCCAATTATAATCATTTTATTCATATATTTAGCGACGTACAACAGCACAACGTTGTAATTATTAGCATTTTTAACGCCAAATGGTTCGATTGTACATTGGTAATGAGGATAGATAAAATATCAAAGTGTGTCTCGACCAATTTTTCTCTAAACCACTCAGGCCCTTTTAAATAATATCGACACGAATTTCATTCGTTCGGTTTGCTTCCCTTAGTCGAGCGGCGACTCGGCTATTTCGATGCTTGTCGTAATATCGTTGACGTAATGACCAAATATAAAAGCGAATAAGGCATCCCGAGCAGAGATAACGAGCATCGCACAGCTTTTCCAGAATACGAACGAGAACGACATCGACGAACGTTTACTGGCTACAGATAAAGAGAAACGAGTTCGTTTCGTTGTATATGTCGGAATCGCGTGTTTAGTCTGTTATCAAATATAACGATGCAGTCACATAGGAAATTCGCTTGCCAAGAGTCTCGTCCAAGTTGCAACTAGTTTCTATTTATTAACAAAATATACAATTACTGTATATAGAAAATGAATAATAAAGAAACAATTTAGGGAACTCCTAGCGAAAGAAGCGATTTCCTATCTATGCTTTTATTCTTATAAAATTCTTTGGCAATTTTATTTAACAAATACTGAATTACCAAATAACGAAACAATTTAGAAGGCTGTTATAATGGTCGACTTTCGTCAACGTTAACGAGTCAATAATTATTATTACCAGCTTCGTGAAATTTCCCATCTATTTCTCAATTTTATCAGACATCGAGTTTATCGCTAAACTTTAGACAGGCTGAAAATATCACTCACGAGGATTTTAATAGTCTGATCGTTCGACGAGGCGTTTTGTTAGAATGGGACCCCCGCGGGTCTCATTTCGGCTGCAGCCAAGGGTGAAACGCAGTTTCAAAGATATATCGAGAAGGGTGACTGCGTGCTCCGTTGAACGAGGAGATCGATATAACACATGCGCCCTACGGCACAGATTCCTAGCTGAAACCTGCGTTCAACAGCATTTCAGCTTGTACACAAACCGCGGCTCCAGTGTTCTGTATTCTCTGTTCCCTTCCGTCGCCAGTCGGCTCGTTCCTCTCTCGCGATAAATCCTTTCGAGCAAATCAACGTCTTATCAGTCGTATAGATCGATCATTTTCATTAATCGTGACAATTCGTTTAGTCTGCAGAATGATGCAGCAGTGATTACATTTTTGTTCTTCTTCGTCCGGTGCCATTGCGCGTAATTAGGTTCGCTCCTTCGACTTCTACTTCGGGTACTAATTGATACGGTGAGTTCATAATGCAATATTAATATTATTATCTATCTTTTATCGTAGAATGTCTTCGTAGTTCTTGATAGACTGGATTTTTATAGTAAATCGTGTTTTTATAATTATAGGTAAAGAAATGGATTTTAAATAGCGATTTATTTCATATGCGATAAATTTCTAAATATTAATACGAGTTTACTTTGAATATTCGATTTTTCTTTGGATCATGGACTTGGATTGGATATATTTTATTTAGGATCGCTTACTTTGGACATTAGATTTTTCTTTGGATCTTGTATTTTGAATATTTTCTGTACGTTTGCGTATCATAGACATTTTGTACGTTCTCGTACTTTTATTACAGTTTAAGCAGTCTAATCGTTAAAAATTGTTTATTTGGCAGAAAAATCGACGAGAACAAAGGCCAGTGTCATAGAGATTCGTGTCTGTTCCTCACCTTAGTACACAAAATGCGCTCATTCGACACCTGATCGGTATTACTCAATCGCTCCCCGCTTCCTGTTCCTTGCTAATTGCGCTAACACGAATGTCGTCGTAATCTCTATTTATAGTCGTGAAATAACAACGTTTCTCCAGCTTGTTGTTGACCTTCTGCCGTTTGTACCGTTCCCATGCGGGCAAAGACGAATTTACCTGACCATTAACCAAGCAGTAATTAACATTTCGCTGAAATATAAACGAAGTTTCATTGTAAATAAACTGTCGACGATATCGACGAGCATGAAATCAGCGAAATAATTCGTCGCCTTTGAACAAATGGAAAATGAACGATGGATTCAATTAGATTAACGTACGGGTAAGGTTGTTTCCTGAATTGCACGGTGTGTGTAGTTGTTAATAATAAACCGTTAACAAACTGTTATGAACGCGAGAATGTTTGCGGATAGCTTCAGATAAATTACGATTCTATTAGCCTCGCTAATATTAGCTTCGTTTTTCGATACTTTACGGTTTGAGAGAAGCACGTGAAGGTTTTTATTAACTCGATATTTCCATAGAAAGGAACATCGTGTAATAAAAGGTGTACAATGTATCAGAAACTTTTCAAAATTTTTACGTAAGAAATTTTCTATCGATAAGTTATTGATCGATCGACGATTCATCGTTAAATAAATTCAACTTAAGGACAGCTCCGATCATTTTGTCTAGCTACACCATTTAAAGTTACTCTATATTTATGGAGCCTCAAAGTATATCTTCTAGATCTTGTTATATTTAGAAAAAGATACAGATAAAAATGTCCATAATGTTTTATATTTAGAAATGTTTCCCTATTTATACCACTGTATACGAGGTGTATAGGAAAAGTTTGATCGGTAATCAAAGAAATGGGCTACCAAGATATCATTTTCCAAAAGACAAAGTGTTTCATTCCTGTCATTTACACAACGAGGTGTCTTAACTGAAATGACGATAAAACCGAATGATTTATCAGAGAATGCTGCTTCCCTCGGAATATAGAAAGTCAAATAAGAGCTGCAGTCGTTCTATTGTAGTTTTGCCTCCTTTATTCGCAACAATGCCTCGAGACACAATACTGTCTACGTAAAGCAAACCAATATGGAAGAGTACAACTATTCCCGATAGCCGATCGAGTCTCAAAAACCTGTTTCGTCACAGAAATTCTGTATTGATTAACTCAATCGAGAATCATTGTTTGCAACACGTCGATAAGATCGGCTAATGGATTATTCCAAGAGGCGCAACTGGTATCGATTCTATCAACGAAATTGTATTGGATAGATATTAAATAACGAAATTAATAGAACAGATTTCAGAAAGAAGTTTATGTAATCGTGCGTAATTTGCGTGGATTAAGGAACGCTGTTTGATCGCTGATTAGCTCATAAGTGTCAATTTCACCGAGCCGCCTACGAGAATTATGTTAAACCGATAGCTCGCGTTACTTGACCTCAAAACGTCGCCGATATGTCTACCTAGATGTTAATAGCGTGTAGATACATTTAGAGCCGCTGTTTTTTGCTCAAACTTGACCCTGATTCGCTCGCTTTCCATTACACGATGCATTTCTCACGCTGAGTCTACCAAATCGGTGGATCTTCGTTCTAGCGTCAACTGTTTCAAATCATGCATCCCCTAATTTCTTCATGATATTTTAGGCGCAAATATGCAAGCCGAGAAGACGGACAATGAAACTGAGAAAAACGACACGAAGATAGAGCAGAACGATGCTCAGGCGGAGAAAAGCGACGCTGAAGTTGAAACGAAAGCGGAGACGAACGATGCGAGTAAGAAGTCAGCCGAAGAAGCAGTGACTAACAAGGCAGCAAATTTGAAGATCGAAGACGAAAGTGGAAGTTCGGCGCCTAGCAGTCCCAGTGCCACGCAGCCTGCAAGCTTTTTGGCAAGCTTTAAGGCGTTTTCGAAATTCGGTGACCCAAAAAGCGACGGGAAACTGATCACGTTGAGTCAGAGCGACAAATGGATGAAACAAGCGAAGGTGATCGATGGAAAGAAGATCACTACCACTGATACGGGCATTTACTTTAAGAAACACAAGTACGAGAATACCGATGATGGGAATAATAATAATTCATCGATTATTTACCTTTCGAAGCATTTTTTCAGATTAAAAGTCAGATTTCTGAGGAAGAATTTGCTATTCTTATTTTATATATTTTATGTATTTTCTATATGTATTATATATTTGTTATTCAGAAATATTAGTCTTCCAGTATGTGTACGTTAATGTACATTTAGGTTTTACATACGTATGTATGATGTTTTAAAGTAATTTATCTTACGAAGCAATCGTCTAAATGATTATTTGAAAAGATAATTACGAAAAGATATTCATCTTCTTCAATGGTATCGTAGATTTCAACAAAATAATAAACGGATCAGTGTCCGAAATGTTGACGAGGAATTGATTCTGCTTTTAGATCAATGAAATTGGGTATTGAACAGTACAAAGCGTTTTTGGAAGAACTGGCTAAAAATAAGAAGGTTGACTTAGCAGAGATGAAGAAGAAAATGGCCAACTGTGGGCCACCCGGAGTTACCGGTGGTGCTGTAGTAAGTCTCGTACATAAATACGCTTCAGAAATTTCTTCATTCTATAGTCTACTTCTAGAGAAACGACTAACATCGAACACGGTCAGGTTCATAGTTTATAATTTAATCGATGAGAACAAGTTTCTTCGATGGTTTCATAAATGAATCTAAAGCAGCGGTAGTTTGTCCATTTACTTATCGCGACCTTGTTCGTCACGATATCGACATTGAAGATTTACGATATTGCTACACCTGACCTCTGAATATAATTTGTCAGCGATGTGTCTTAAATTCTCGCCTACGTATCATATAATCGTCGAGTAACCTTCTTCTTAATTAGGTCCATCTGTGTTAAACGTCTCGAGAATATGCTGGAAAAATCCATATAGCGATTTTGTTAGAGCTAGATTTTTCATTCCAAGTTTTTATTCTCAAATTGAGTAACGTAGATGAATACGTAAGTAATTTAACGACTTGTTATATCCTTCGATACCACGTAGTTGCAGTTATAAAAGTGAAATTTCCATATCAGAGACAGTAAAAATAGGTTTGCGATATATGTACCATATGTTGCTTTATCATATTGCTTTATGTTGCTTTATTTTTACACTATCTATATAACTAACCATTTTTCAGGCGGGCAAAGCGGCTTCTACAGTGGACAGACTCACAGACGTCAGTAAATACACAGGCTCTCATAAACAACGTTTCGACGAGAGTGGTAAAGGCAAAGGAATCGCTGGTCGGAAGGACCTGCCCGATCAGTCCGGCTATGTGCAGGGCTACCAGAATAAAGACACCTACAAAGCCCACTAGCTTCAGATTCGCGCGCTTCTGCGATGTCTTTGACACTCTGTTGTCCCGTCCACGCACTTCATACGAAACGCTACATGTCGCGTTCTTGCCTCTTCACGTTCCTCGACTGGCACAAGGATCTTCCGTTGCAACCTGTTGACACGCAGACAATCGACATAAGGAACGACGATGATCGGCAAACGCGTTGAGAGCTTTCCTCGATGATACCTTTCGGGCGACCCAACGAGGAATTTCAAGAATTTCGCTCAAGATCGATTTCCTTCGCGACGAACAGCGACTCGGGAAGCTGGTGATGGTTTATTTGGACGATTATGTTATCATAGATGATAATGCAATTTTGCAGGATAGTTTATGAAACATCTGCGAGTTGAGCTATTTTAACGAACATACTTTTTCGTTGCTAATCTTCTGAATGCAATTCCGAAGATATTAGGATATTCATAGATCGTACTGTTCGAATTTTTGATGCTACGCTGTGAACATAGTTTAACGTTATGTGCCTCATTTGCTTTGTACTTTATTTCACGTCAGCCGGCTCGTCGGTCGGAGCTTTTTCGCTTTTCACAGGACCATTTATCGCCCGGTCGTGATGCAATTTCAATGCGACTAATCGTCGCGTTTCTATCATTGCTTCTCTGTACGATTCTCAGTGAATCCAAAGAGCGTGCGATTTTATCGCAATAGGTTCGTTTAAATCGATCATCCAGTTGGGACGATATGAGAACGATATAAATTCTATCCTATTTTCATACTATCGTAGTTACGTTTCGCATGGTTCCGATTTAATATACCTGACTCGCGTTTCTTTTTTCTTGTACATATTGTACAACAGTTCGACAGGGTCGCAAGTACAAATACTATCGCTCGGTTTTCCTTCGTTTATCAAGCGCGTGTTCGATCGAAAGTTGAAAAGCTACTCGTCAAGGCATTAGTTGGCAGATACTCAAACTTCGAAATTTCTTTTCTACGCTGTTCTCGATCGTAGATAGTATATGACACAGCATGGAAACTATAACAGTGTAGATTTACGCTAATGCTAGTCAGAATTAGTCGAAGTTTATCGAGAATTTACGAAAATTACTGGAACGACGAAATCGAAGTTGCAGAGCAAACAATTCTAATTTCTTCTATTAGGTTGAGTAATGAGCTTACGTTGAGCGTTACTACATTCGTATAACATTTATCTACAATCAAGGAATAACTTTTTTATCCTGTTTCTCTATATAAAGATATATATCTTTCATAAAAAGAATTCAAATACGCGTATCTTTACATTCTGCGAACATTTTTGTGATATTCTCCGAAACGTTCTAAAATGCATACGCTAGGCAGAGGCGAACGAACTTATTACCAAACTCAACGCTTAAGTACTCGTACGTGCGCATGTATACTCTCTGCTATCCTTTTCGAGGGTCATCGCGCGGGTTTTTGGTGCAAAGCTACTTTTTTAGGGCCCTCTTACATAATAATTTACTAAATAATAATATTCGTAAATCGACTAGTTACAAGTTTCAAGTTATACGCCATAAATTTCCTTTTCTACAGCTTCATAATTTTTCAAACGTCAAATAAGATAAAAAATTCACCTATAAAAGCTTTCGTTTCTTTTATCAGCAAATTTATTAATATTATACTTGCAATGATATTTATTAGACTGCGATTTTTTATTAAGTAGAGCACTTGTTACAATTTGTAATAGGCGAAACAAATCCCTATATAAATTCTATTTCTTTAAATGTGTTCAGACGAACAGAAATTTGTATAGAAATTCGCAATTCGTGTAATATGGCAGAGTAATTTGTATAATTTGACTAATAACATTGGTTCAAGTGTGTCAGATTGTGAAACCGCATATGTACAACGTGTATATGGTCGACACGAAAGGTTGGAGTATACGATGGAATCGTGATTGCATTAATGTGATTATGCGAATTTCGAGATATTTATGGTTACATACACATTAATCGAATTAAAGTGTACTTAAAAGATGACCGCCTGGCGCGCAATGGCGGTAAGACCAAAATCCGTAACTCTCTCTTGGTACTAATTCTCCGAGATATTTAAATGAAAGTCACCGTTTTCAATTTGGAGGTACGACTGTGGAAGCGAAAAGGTACTTTTTTTTATTAACGGGTATTTAAAGAATATTGGAACAAAAATATTATTTATTCTATGTTACATCCTCAGAAAAATACTGAAAAGATTATCGTTGATTTAATACTGTAATATATTTGTTCTTTGTATTCTTTATATGAAATTTATCTTGAAAAATTCTTTGCAATTTTGTTTTCAATTTAGAAAATCATCTCGCTTTCACAAGAGTGCCATCGTCGTATCTGTAAAGCACTTTACGAGTTCTCTTTAATCGATGAATGTACACTGTACACTTATTTAAGCCATTTAAGGGACAACGTACCTCGATGGATGCTCTTCTAATTTTAGAAGACTTCTGATCATTCGATATAATAAAGGCAAGTTGAAGGAATTTTTCATGCTGTTAGCCACTCTTTCCTAATATTCTTAGAATAAAGTAGGATTATTTAAGTCGATAGAACGTTCGAGTCAAGCTGTGAAATTTGTCTTGCGATTCGAGTTTGAATGTTAAGATGTCGAAGTTTGGTTGACTCAAACAACGCTGCTGTCTTATCGACGTACGAGGGGGACGAAATAACGAACGAGTGTCTTTCAATAAAAAGTTGATTTATTTCGAACCTCTGTGCTCCAAGGCGGAGACGAATAATATCGTAGTTTTGAGTCCGTGTAACATTGTCGCAGACTTCGTCTAATATAAATTCGGACACTATCGATCTTTCGTTTGGATTATAACCGGTTACAGAGGAATAGGTGTAAATTAAATGCTTGGCAAGCGAGTGCATTATAAATACGTCAGCGAGATCGTTGCGTTTCGTACGCGTGGAAAAAAATAGCCATTTTGAATTTAATGGCTGTGTAACATATTTAAAACGCTGGAATATCAGAATTCTCTTTCATGGGCGCATTTCTTTTTTTTCCGTTTACGTATACTTTCTGATATAGTATATTAAAAAGAAAATACTGAAAGAAACAGAGAGGAGGAAATAATTAAATAACTTTGATTTAAATTACAACGACACTAAAAACCAATTTCTCATATGCGTAATATAATACAAATATTTATATATATATTTACTATATATATAGAAAAATGTGTATATATAATATATATATTAAACTCTGTATTCGATTCAACATCGAATTGAACATCGTATAAAAACCCTAACACGGTCATGCAATACAATTGCACAGAGAATAAAGACGAAGAGCTTGTAAATCCTTGCAGATTTTCGAGATTAACCAAGAAAACGCAAGGTGGAGGAATATTTCTTCGAATACGTATAACGTACGCAACGAGTCGTATAAATTAAAAAAAAAAAAAAGGAAAGAAAACGAGATACTTTATTTATTTCGAATTGCTTGCAAACATTTCGAAAGCAAATCTTAAGTTACGACAGTCATCGTATATATCTTTCGTTAAAAAAATCTTGCAGGAATCGTGAGTTTACTTGAGAAAATATCAACTCATAACTTAAATACTTTAAATACTTTTTACTTACTTCGAATTGCTTTCGAACATTTCAAGAACAAATCTTAAACCACAATGGTCATCGTATATCTTTCGTTTAAAAAATCTTCGAGGAATCGCGAGTTCAGTTGAGGAAAGATCAGTTCGTAACTTAAATACGCATGCAAAGCTTCTTGAATTTGCACTATAGTCATTCTCCTCACTAAAGGAGCATTCTTTTTAACAAACCGGAAGTCTTTTACGACAGAAACAGTAATATTACAACTCTGTGAGTGTGTCGACCGAAGCTCGAAGACGAGATCTGTTGGCGGAATCAATCGATCCTTTGCTGGTCCCTACCCCGTCTAGTCTGGAGACTATTTCTTCTCTCAGAGCCACAAGGACGCGTCTATCCTGTCGATTTTGTGGCGGTGCAATCTGTAGTGCCTCTTGAACGTCCGATAATGCGTCTTCCAAGAGGTCTGAATCGACTCGTGCCTTTGCTCTCGCGTAGAATGCTTCGTATGATACTGGGCGAACTTTCAGAGCTTCGTCAGCGAGCTCGATTGCTTCCGCATATTCCTGTTTGGATAAAAGACGAAAACAATTTGATCATAAATTACTTAATTCCATTCTCTAAATTCTCTAAAGATTCTACTCTACATATATCATAATCTTGGAACAACTCCATTCAAAAGCTGCTTTGTTACGATAGGAAAAAAAGGGAAACAAAGTTGCGTAACATTATACGTATATCTATAAATAGCTCAGCTGTACTATGAATGAAAGTATTAGGAAACCTAGTTCGTTCAATATACGCAACTACTCACATTCATCTTGCGCTTGCATCGACTGAGGTTGAGCAAGAAATTCAGCCGAAGTTGCGCAAACGTCTGCAGTTGCAGCATCATGTGACCCTGCTCCTGCCCCTGGCAGTCCTCTTCCGGCGATGCTGGGAACTTTCGAAGAGCGTACGCGTATCTGTGCGATGCTTCTTTCAATCTATTCTTTCGATACAGCACGTTTCCATCCTCGAGAAGTTTGTTCAATAAAATTAATAGGACGTCGGGTTTTCCAGCGGCCATTGCCCAAGTGGCGGGGCCCAATTTTGCCCCGCGGCGGAGGAAACACTGCACCACCGGTATGTTTCGACATCCGATCGCTCGGTCCAAAGGTCGCATTCCGTGCAGATCGACGTGCTCGACCGCTGCTCCTTTCTCGAGCAACAATTGCACGAGCTTTGGATTGCCCTGGGAAAATATTGATCGCGACATTACGGAATTGTGAGTTTTCAAATCCCTATCCGATAATAATAAATCGCAATGTAGCTAATAGATCGGCAGTTTAACAAATTTTACGTCTTTTTTTCGATATTCCATTTTTCTTCGGATTCTTTGCATTCGATATTTTACATATATTAGATATTATCCGCGCGACGTTGCAATATCTGTACACTTTGAAATACCATTCCCACAAATGTATAAACGTAGATAACAGATAAATGTGAAATAATCTTACCTGGAAAGCAGCCAAGTCCAGAGGAGTTCTCCCAGTATTATCATTAGTGTTCACATCAGCGCCATGATCAATCAGATTCTGTACAGCAGCTAGTCTTCCTCTTACGCAAGCCCAGCAGAGAGCAGTCAGACCTTCCTTATCTCTGCTTTCCAACACGGAACCCTTGTCCAAAAATAATTCGATTAAATTTGTGTGACCTTCCGAGGCAGCTAACATTAACGCGGTGCGACCAGCTGGATCCCGTTGGTCCAGAAGAGATGCCGCATCATCCAGAATGGCATCGGTGCTACTTGAGAGCGTCCCTGTAATCGTATCATCAAAATTATTTCCTTCGAGTGAAAAATCTATCTGGCCAGAAACTTCCGCGCGTTATTATATCCTTCGATGTTACAAACATTCAATCGAGTCGAATATGGCTGAAGAAAAACGTAACAGAATTAAGAATAATTTTTGATATTAACCTTGCAGAAGTCTTTCAGCTGTACCCCAGTGTCCTTCTCTCGCAGCCAGCATCAGAGGTGACAATCCCTTCGCGTTCACAGCAGTTGGACTTGCTCCTCGAGCCAGTAACGCCGATACAGTAATGGTAGAACCATTTGCAGCAGCAATAGTTAAAGCAGTCTCTCCTATCAAAGTGTCAGGCCGATCCACGATCACTTCGGCCATGTCTAATAAATATTCGACAATGGACTCGTGGCCTTGAGCCGCTGCAGCAACCACAGCTTGTTGAGCAGCTTCCTCTCTGCCTATTTCTTGCGAACCTTCGATTTCGCTTACGTTGGTTGGAATTACCCAATCGCAGGCTAAGAGATAACCAACCACTGATAATCTTCCGTATCTCGCCGCGTGAACCAAAGGACACTGTCCTGCCATGTCCGTGTGGCCTAGCGAAGCTCCAGCAGCGGCTAACCTAAATCAGGGTTTGGATCTTTTATTGTACTCTCTGTACGGATCTTTAGTATGAATTTTTGTATAACTATTATTACATTCGTACCATCCTATACGTGATCGAAAATCATACTAAATTATTCGCACTTAGCTTACCTTCTGACAACATCGCAATGACCACGAGCAGCGGCCAACGAGAGTGCCGTGCAGCCCTGGCTGTTTGTTAATTCAACATCAGCTCCAAACTCCAACAGCAAAGAAACCATTTCCACTGAACCCTCATGGGCGTACATACAAAGGGCTGGAGCGTTGCCCAGGTATTCGGTGACATGATTCGGAGATGCTCCTGCCAGCAAAAGCAACCTCGACACCTTAACGTTCGGGCTGTAAATATTCCTCAGCGTACACAACGCCGAAGAGACGCATTCCGTGGACGATGCTAACCAGATGGCCTAATCAAAGGTACAAAAGTGGCAGATTTCTTAATCGATTCTATCGTAACGGATCGTTGTAACAAATGCAAATGTGAGAACAGGTGGTTACCTGTAGATCGCGCGAAGGCCAACACGGAGCAACGCCTCTGTAAACGTGCGCCTTGAGTATGTGATGACCTAATTCGAGGGCTTTATCACCGTCTAGCGGTGCCTGAAGGCGGGACAACCTGTATGCAATGGCTGCATGGCCGAGCCTCAGATCGCAGAGGAACTTGGTCGATTCGCCCTCATCTCTTCTCATCAACCATTCTCTGAACGACGGATGGAAGAACATGTAGGTGTTATCCAGACGTTTCACGAGGAATCCAGAGAGCATCTGATAGCAAGAGATGGAGAGGTTGTCGTATAACGAATGGGCGGGTTGTGATTCAGTAAGAGAGCATTGGATCGTTGTAGAGAATAAACATTCTCCCGTACAATTAAGTAATTCTTACAAAAGAGTGACGATCAATGTTCGATATGATTATTTTACTTACATATCTTTCCATTTTTTACAAAAAAATATTAAGGTACTCTGGTTGAAAGTTGCTCAGTTGATTATTTGAAAAGGTATTTAACTCGTATAATATATCCTTTGCGACACAGCAAAAAGTAATTGCACAAGTATACAAAGAGTATATTATAAGAGATTTGTCTCGTTATGACGAAGAAGAGACTTACGTGGTCCACTCAAAGGCAGCAACAGCAAATGACGAATAATTTTATTATAGAATTCGTTTTCCGGTTGTTACAAAATTTATCTCGTTTATAAGAGAAACTTACTTTGAATCTCTGCAGAAAATCCTCCCATGAAACGAAGTGGTTCGTGTTCAGAGAGTTCACCGAGTAGAAGATTTCTGGTAAAGTCAGAGGATATAAAGCAGCCAAACAGACGCCTAATAGAGGTTGAACCTTGTCAAAAGATGTCGCTGTAGGGAACCTGAGGTTGAAGTGTAGTTGGAAAATCTGCGCTAAAGAAACTGGCAGTACCTGAAACACAAATTCCAAACTTATGTTCCAATGTTGTTCTTGATCAATAAAAAAAAGAAAAAAAGAAGAAGATAAAATTGAGATACATCGGCAGATAAGATTTTATTCACCTTGTAGCTGGCAGACTTTGCCACCAAGTGACCACTCTCGATAAGATCAAGCGTCAGTTTTGCGAAGAGAAAGCTGCCTCTGGCTAACGCGAGCAGATGCGAGGCAAATCTCGTTTGATTCGCGCTGCACGACGATTCTGCCTTTCCATTCACCGATGCTGTGACGTTCGTCTGGATCGCAGGACTTTGAGCTAATCTGTATCCAATATAGTCGGATAGATCCCTGGTTACGTTGCTTCCGGTGTTATCATTGGCACCTCTGTCTAGGGACACTCTGGTGTAAGGTAGCTGTTTGGCGCATTCAAGTAGTTGCGTTCTTACTGTGCAGACGATTTTTAACCAGCTAGGAAAATTGGGAGCGTGCCTCGTTAGAAAAGACGCTATTGTGTCGCCTCGGTCTGGTCTGTGGTATTCTGCTTCGCACACGGCGTCGATTAATATCACCTGATAACACAACGTTATACCTTTTACATGTTAAAAATACTATCTTCTTTTTCATCAAAGAAAACATACATCGCTTTGCGATTAAAACTGTTCTACAACTAGCCTCATAAAAAAAGTCTTTTGCTTACCATATTGGTGTCAGGCAGTCTATTAGTTTTCTTCAACGTCAACAAAGGTTCGATAATACCCCTTGACAGCGCGAGATCTGGATCGACAGTGCACTCCCTTTGTGACAAAGACCCCTGTATATGGGGTTCGGAGAGCAAATACTCCCTATAGGATATGAGTTGGGGAGCTTGGCATAATTGTGCAGCCAAAGAATGGATCAGGTCTGGTACCAAACAGGTACTGTTATTATCCGCTTGACAGAAATGATACGCTACTACGTGTGACGCTAATTCTCGAACCTGAAGAACAGAATTTTTACCAATTATTTATCGAGTTCTACCAATTGTTTGTTTGCTATCCATAAAAAGAAAGGAAATTACAAATTTTCATGTACCTTCTCATTAGTATAACGAATACTAGCGTGTAAAGTTGAGGTACATCCAATTCTCTCTTTTTCATCGGCTTCTTCGCTGATCTCCGAGGGAAGAGGCTGCTCGCGTCTCCTTCCAAAGCAACTATGTTCCACCAATTGTAAAACTAGCGCAGTCTTTCCCGTTCCAGGGGATCCAGAAATCAAAACTCCAGGACTGGACCCGTTCACCACCGATTCTAGTTCTTGCAGTAGCCATTGGCGACCGGTGAACAGTGGATCAGCTTCTAATAGAGGTACTTCGAAGAATAAGGGCTTCAGCGTCAATTGCGTTGCGTGGTGTTGTATGAAGCGTACTAAAAAAGAAATAACTTTGTTTTATTCCCAAGTTTTATTCGAGGCTCGTTCAAAGAATTTATTCTTATCTCTGCTTCAAAGTTCCAATTCGTGCTTCCAAAACTTACGTTTCGTGTCGACGGCGCCCTTAATGTTCCCAGCCCTGGCCGATCTCCTGGCGCAGGAACGTCTATTCTTAAATTGGCCAAGTTCATCACTCTGGCCAGGTTGCGAGGCGTTCACGGAATGTCTTCTAGGGGTAAGGGGGCTTGAGCTGCCATTTGACAAGCCCGAAACGGAGACAGACATGGACATCGACATAGACGTAGATGCAGAAATCGACGTAGAAATGGAAGCCAAGCTTCCAGCACTGTCACAGTCTCTGGACTTGCTCTTCCCTTTGACCTTTGTCTTAGGCTTAATTGGACACCTCAAGGCTGCAGCAGCTTCAGCTTCGCTGGACGTTCCAGTCAAAGTAGAGACTGGACTCGTATTCGTAGAGGCTAGAGTTTGAGTTTCGAAGCTGGTCAGACTGCTAAACGAAGCTGCTGAACTATCATGACCCTGAATAGGGATCCTGGATTGGCATGCACCTGTACTGGAACGATTGGAAACACCAGGTAGATCTGTTGTGTCTACACTGCTGCTTGCTCGAGTGTGATTTGAGCCAAGAAGGAGACCTAGCCTCATGTGGAGGTCCGATTGGGATGACTTTCTCGTCTTGGAGGACAACGGTTTCACGCAACCTCCTTCATCGTCTGAGGAAAGAAAGAAACATTTGGTTGTTAGATGGAGTGAATGATGGTTGAGTAGGAAGAACGATGCATAAATAAAAACCACATGGGAACACGTGTTTTCAAGATGCAGAATCCACTAGATACTGGTTTCATCTCCGTATTGAATTTTATCGCAGTTAATTCTCAATTAGTGTGACGCAGAATCAAATTGGCGATGGTAAATAATAAAAATAAATAATAAGTTCTTTAAATAGCTTAATTATGTCTAATTATATGTATCGATAATTTAATCTACGTCACACCCATAAAAAATCTCGACCACTCCTCTGCGAAGATTTGTTTACTTTTTTTCTGTTTTTGTCGCACTAAACGTGTCCAATCTGAAAGGGGAGCAATTCGTGCTACAAACACACCACGCGATGTTGTCGAACTAAATCGACGTTTCGTGCATGCTTCAAACTCTGCTAGTGTTCTACCGGAAGTGTGAGGGAGGATAGGAAAGTGCCAGTGGGTACCAAGAAATTACTGGATAGTGAAACGAGTGTCAATCGAGCAGCCTGTGCATATACGTTTCATCGATTCTAAACGCGCGAGAAGATGCACACTCGGTTTCTAAAGCGTTCTCCCTGCCTGTGACTTTGATCCTCGGGTCGATGAGCTGGTTCAGCCCATCGTTTGCCGTCCCTTGACTGTTGCTCCACAACGATTTGATTTTCCCCAGCACTACACCCGGCCATCGAGACTTCCCCTCCCAAGAAGAGGCCATCCAAGCTACACCCATGTTGGTTTATCATTAATAATAAAGGAAGCTTCCTCCCTATTGTGTTACACGGTTATCCATTTTATTAGTAGTTGTTAAGTATGATTTAAAGTCGAATGTTACCTGACAAGGCGGAAGGATTGTCGTTTGCGACTGGTTCTGGCGACGATGTTCCTCGTCTGGATGATCTTTGGGGAACGAACGAGCTCCTGAGGACCTTTGGGTTTAGAAAGAACCTCTTTCTTTGATTCGGTGGGGTTGGACAACCTGTAATGAAGATCTTTCATTATATCTTGTGTTTATCGATTTATTAGACCGACTGAATTGAAAAATTCTGTTGGTTTTGTTCCTTGAAAGAAATCGAAGAAATCAGAACGTAATATATTTTAATATGCATTAATATTAATTCAAAATATATTGATCTACATACTCTGCGTCATCATCTGAAGCTTCTGTCGACCTTGCGACGAAGACTCCGGAAGTGCCGGCGGCTTGTTCTTCAAACCCTTAGCCATCGCCATAGAAGAGACACTTTCATCCCTCTCTTCTTGCTGAACAAAACGAACCAAACGAAAGGACCACTAATTAATCTTCACTTTTTCTTCGACCAATCCAAAACTAGAGTTCTAATTCCAATTTTTTCTGAATACCGAACGCTTTACATTTTGTGACTATACATAAAGTTTTCTACAACTATGAAACGAACGATCCATTCGTTAAAAACTTGTCTGAAAACGTTGCGTATTGGAAGAAGATAGTTTCTAAACAACATTCTAATCGACGTCGTTTCTTTCTAGAATTTACTCGAATGCAATCAACCAGAGGGAACAACATCGAACAATAGCGAGCAAATGACCTAGACATTCCAATGGTAGAGAGGTATGTTTCAAGGAATCGAGCATCCGCGTAAGAAAGTGTTACTCGACTCGATTCCAAGGGGACGATGACAATATGCTTACGTGCATGATTCTTGAAGGAAGATTGGCTCTCGTGGTGACTTTCGTACGAGGTCTGGGGCTACCACAGAGAGAGTTCACCGTTGATGACTCATCGATCCAGCCATCCGTGGGCGCGAGGATGGACATGGGCCCCGAGAAGTCGGTAAACCCCTCCCTGAAGGGTCCCTCGTCGTCGTCGTTGAAGTCGGCTCGAAGGCAAAGTGGACAAGCTTCGCTGCGAAACAAGCAGGAATAGCAACGTTCGTGACCGCAAGAATCGATCAATCGACGTTTCTTCCCTTTGTCGAATGGCATCTCGCAGGATGGACAGGTTGATCCACCTAACATACCCGTGGACTCCACCAGTGCTCGAATCTGGGCCAGATCTGTAAGAAAATTTACTCATTTGGTACAACGCGTACATTACTACTAAATATGTTACATGTGTATTACTATACATATCCAAAGAGATCGAATCAATTTTATAAGGGATGAAATTTTATCATAGTATAAATAATATCGAAACAATCATGCGTTACTATTGCTTTAACGCTAGGTGGAATCTAGAACTCTAAAATCAGCAACAAATCGTGTAACCGGAATGCAAACTGTATCCTATCTCCATCAAATCTAAATTCTCACGTTATCGTCTACGATATGATCCTGGGAGTGAAACGTTTCCCCCAAGAAGACGCAGACGTTCCCTAAGAAGAACTGTAATAACAGTAAAAACGCTTGTTAACCATTTTCGTGCGTGGTTCGAGAATAGGAGGAAGGGGAAGCGAAACGGAAAAAAACGGTACGTCGAAGAGGCCGCGACTTCCTTGTGAGACGCAGATCGATGTTCCACTTAACAACGAGTTCGCGAGTTTGACAGCCAGAGAGACCATCTGTCACGAAGAATCTGCACAGGGCATACCGGTATCTCGGTTAGTAGAGACACGTCGTGTGTCAGGGAAGCGGTGCGGTTCGTTCATCGATAATGGATAAACGAGCCGTGGCCGGGAAGGCGCCATATACTTAAAGGATTCTAGAAAGTGAGGTCAAGAGAAGAAGACCTCCTCGCGTGCCCTCTCCTTCGTCTTTTTCATTCTTGCTGCGTGTGTACACGAAGCACACGCGGAACCTGCTGGCGCTTCTATTCCTGATCCTCGATCGATTCCATGTAGCATTGGCTCGTGTGCCGTACCTTGTACCGTACGTCATATACCATGAAATTTATGGCAGCGCCAGGTTAATGGTTCCGATGGATCCTTTCCACGACAGGCAAAATTATGTTTATGTTCGTATCGAAGTTTGTTCTTCTCGATCGGCTCGTTGGTACTCTTAGTGCAAGAGTTATAGCGAGATTGTAAGATTGATCGAGCGTTAATGTTTTTGTACTTTAAGAATTGAAACAGTAATTCGGAATATAAGAATTCGATCTGATTCGGGAGACTGTACAGCGTTAATTTAAAATTGTCTCTTTCTTGGTATGTATGTCTCTTCCTAGTATGTATATTGAAACAAAATTTTTGCTACTTTTTACAGCTACCGTAAATCAATCGGCGTGTCTTCCTAATCCTTTGATTCACAATCTTATTATATACTTACTATCAGGAGTACCAAGAGGACCATAAGGATTTTAGTGGCGATTCGACGTTCACGAAGAAGAGGTAGAAAACTCAGGATGCGTTGAACGGGTCAAGCTATGCAAATTGTAGATTAATACGATCATGGTGAGCAGTTGAGGCAGTTAATACGTGGGCGGTACTGTTGCGATCACTCTGTGTAATTGAACAGTTAGGGGCGAGAATGCAGCGAATCTAGGTCCATTAAATGGCACAATGGTCTATGTTCCGAGAAACATGAAGATTTTTTGCTTAACCTCTCGTCCTATGACCTTTTAGCGCCTGAGCGAACTACGCTCGCTACATATTACAAGAACCTACTTGTTACTTGGAAAGAGTTAATAGAGTTCTTTTGAGAAGTATTGAAAATGTCACGGTACCAATATTAAAAGAACATATTATGGAGAAACAGCAACTGATGGCTGTCTATAGATTCCAGCGCCCGTTAAAGTCTCTCCCAAGAGAACCAAACCTATAAACGACGTTTCCCCAGTCATGTTGGTGGTACGACGGTTCATTCACATATACCGTAATCCAGGACAACCTCTTGCCAATCTAAAGGCAACCTCTGGCAGTTGACCGAGTAGCTCGAGTCGAAGCGTGATTTCGCGGGTTACACAGATGGAATGACGCGGCGAACGTTGAAAGAAGGAAGTAATTCGGGTCGCACGACCCTTTATCCCGGTAAGTCCACGTCGAGGCAGGTGCAACACACCGCCTGGGTTACCGTAAGCTGGGTCAACGCACCCAGCAGAGACGCAGAAAGAGAGAGAGAGAAAGAGAAAGAGAGAGAGAGGATCGCACAGTCGCTTCCACGGTAAACTCGTACAACGATGTCGTTTTCTCCGGAGGCATCACTGACTCACGCGTTTCCGCCGCGTGTATATCCAGTTTCCATCCTCTCCGCATCGGCAGTTCTCGCGAGATTTATAGACAGAAAGAGAGGAGTTCCGAGAGCCGAGGAGAAGTCGAAGGTCGAGGAAACGTCCATAAGATGTACACTTTTTCCTTTCTTCCGTCTGGCGATTTCTTCTCCGTTTCTGGCTATGTATATTTAATTAATGGTGATCTAGTGTCTCGTTAATTGCGCTGGCTGTCTTGGCGTACAAGTTATACCCATTAGATTGGCGCATATTAAACTTCGTTTTAACACCACTTGGTTTATTTGAAATATTATATATTTAATCGATAATTTGCAGATGATTCAATACACTTTCTCAATAATATACCACGTTACGTTATTTGAAATTTATATATAAACTGCGGATTACAAACGCTAATTTTTTATTTACGTTAAAATTTACTACTATTCCATATCATGTTGTTTTGACAAATAAACTGATTTGAAATCTGTCGTTTCTTCTTTACGAACAGTATATCTCCCAACGCTTTTGTGCACCGATCGAAAACAACTCGATAAATAAAACATCCTAGCGACTTTTTTCTCCAACGAAGACACGTCGATTAGTCGAACAAGGACGACTAAACACGTTTTTCCTGGACGTTTACGAGACGAACGACACAGATTCGTTCCGTGATCCTTTTTTTTCATTCGCTTCTGCTATCGCAGATTAAGCGAGAACAGCAGTTTTTGTCGGTGCTCGAAGAAGAAACTCGATCGACGGAGGCGCTCTCGGGTATATTAAGTCCACGTTTTTTCCGTTTAGCGACGATAGTCACGATCTAGACACGTTTTACTTGCTGACATTTTGTATTGTAATTTAATGGTCTTCTTCGGCTCGTCGATTTTTTACTCGCCCCTGCACCCGCTCGATCTAACAAGGTGAGAACGAGCATCGTGGTTGAACATAGGAGAGAACTCGGTGCGCCGCGACCCGTATAAATCCGGCATCTATTATTCCCACGTTTCCTAGACCGTGACGGTTCTTCGAAACATCAAAAGGCTCGATCGAGTAGGAGTTCTCTCGGAGCTTTGTGAATGCTTCTTGTTTTTTTTTTTTTTTCCTTTTTCTAGTATTCGAATTTTTCTCTTGCAGGATCATAGGGCAGGCCTCCAGCCGCTTTTCAACTTTCTCCAATTATTCCGCAAACCGCGAGAATTACGATGCCGCATCGTCGACGCTTTCGTGGAAAATGACCTGATTTCTTATCGACAGCAACCAGGAAACCGTACATACACTTTGATCATGGAAGTCTAACGTCGTTTTATTCCTTACGATTCTTTTCAATCCAATTTTAATCGTTTAGTTACAGTGTGGTTACGCATGCAGCCATTGACGCGTGTCGATATCGGCAAACGGTTCCGCATTCCTCACCCTTTGGCGAACTCTGCAGTGCCGAACCAGTCGCAGCGTCGTACTTTTGCGTTTTGATTTTATAGCGGCAAATAGAATCGAAAGAACGACTCGTGGTGTTATAGATACAGGGTAACACGGTTAGAGGTAAAGCAGGTATTTCTCAAACTATCTGTCAAGTATCGGCACGTCGGCGCTGTTTCGTCATAGAGGTTCTAATCGATTGCGTCCCTGTCTTTTCCAAGTTAAATGATCAAATGACTTACGATCTAAGAATACTAATTCTTATTTTAATAAATAAGTAATTGAGAATGATGATTTCTTGCCATTCGTCTTTCTGCAACATTATCGAATAATATATTAAAGTATATCGAACAATTCTTTTTGGACTTTGACAATTTTGACTGAAAAAGCTTCGTGGCTCAAAGCAATTCGATAGAACCGTTCATCGTTAAGAAGGGAAAAGAAGAGAAAAATTCTGCACAAACGAATAAATATAGAATATCTCCGTGATATTTAAATTCATTCTCGATTGATTCTTCCACTGGAACCATCGCAAATCGTTAAATCCAGCCTGTCCCCGTTCTACCTTCCCCTCTGCTTACGAACCAAGCTCTTCCTCTCTTTCTGGCTTCGTTGGTACGTTGGTGTTCGAACAGTATCAACGGGACGGCGATAAAATACGACGTAGCCGAGCAACAGAGCGAGAACGAGCGCGATTAAAGCCCGCTCACGAGCCGAGGGAACGGAGCAGAACGACGCGACGTCCGCACCAGGGGCCACCTGTCCTGGTCTCCCCAGTCGCTGTTTCCGTTCTCCGTTGCGCTCTCTTGCTCCTGGGCCATGCTGCGTCCTCGTAAATTGGTACCCCGTCGCCGACTGGCTGACCCGAATCGAGATACTGGCCGGGGAAACACCGTTTTTCATTTACGCCGCTTTCGTTCTCGTTCTGACACCAAGTTCCTTCGTACGACAGGTTTACCATCGATATTTTGATAATATCGAAGATACATTTAATCGTGAAAACAAAATTGCCGTAGAATTATATTTATGGGAAGAATTTCTTTTTTTTAAGCGTTACGCAATATTTTCTTATAAAATGTTTCATAACACGCTTTAATTAAAGTTAAATGAATCTTAAGGTTGTCGCGATCGATGAAAAGGAACGGCCGCGTGTAGAGTCTGGTCTCGCAAGAACGAGTAGCGAAAGAAGAGGCCGAGGAAAAAAGGGAAAAAGATAACGCAGAGAGAGTACATGTGACCGTTTTGGTTTCGACGAGTCACGCGCAATAATCGTTATTTTGTACCCTGAAGAATGAGAGAAAGTTACCCTACCGAGTCTCGCCTACGGCTGCAGTATTTACATCGACGCGACGCGACGCGACGCCTTCCGCTATACCGGGAGGCTACGAAATGACAAACGGTGCACCGTGTGACGCCTCGATCATGCCTCTCGTTCGTGGTACGAGCAGAAAAAGAAGAACAAATCGGGATAAAATCGGTCGAGACGAGGAAAGACGTCGAAACGATTAAAAACAAGCGACTTTCACGAGATTCAGATTGGATGCCAAAAGGAATTCCTGGAATATCGATCGCTCGACTTCTTCGTCAGGGAATGTAGAGTAAAAAGAACCACCACTGAAACGGGCTAATTGGAAAACCGGGAAAGTAGGGTTTGCTCGATTAACACGAACCTAACTGAAAGAAGAAGAATCGACACGGATTCGAACACTGTAATTTATCTGGAAATCAATTAGCCATGGAGACTGATGTACCGTGTAATTTGCATCTTTCTTTTGAAGATAGAAAATGTAAATCTAAATTCGGTGCTATTACAGATACTATACTGTAATATTTGCGACCGTGGAAATCTGTAGAAAAGTGGCACGAGATATTTTCTTCCAACAAAAATACGCTTATATTATTTGTCCACCGATTTAAATTTCGAGATCATCTTTGGTTTTACTCTCGTGTATCTCTGTTCCACTAAGAGAAACGAGACATTTTCAACTGCATCCTTCCAATAGAATCCCATCGTTGCACCGTTCTCCATGAAAAGTTCACTCTGGTATATAGAATAGTAGTGAAGAGGCCTCGATAATTCTCCTGTGACGAGCATGCAACGTGTTCCAAACGACGCGAGTGCGATTAATAATCCAAAGTGTCGTTGCTCCGTGGCCGATGAGTGTCGAAACCGCGATTCTATTAGATATGTTAATCGCAGTTTACATTGTGTGGAAAGCGTGTGGTTACGACTAGTTCTTTTCTAACTTTAATTGCTCGATCATCCTTTAATTGCTTGGACGATTCGTTGGTAAGCAAATGATCGAGGCTTGTTTTGACGTCTTTAATACCGTTTATAACACTATGATGAATTTATCTCACGTTCGCGTGACAAGCACTATTGAATATTTACATGTAATATTTCATATACTGCATTGCTCGATGAGAATTCAAGCTTATACACATGTAGCTCCATTTCAATACCGTAACAACTACCAGAGTAATCAAACTGAACAATTTATACATTTTTAATAGAAACTTTATAAGTTTGTAAAAAAAGTCGAACCTAAATAGAAATTTATTTCATTCACCAAATATTATAGTAAGGCAAGGCCTTTCCTTTAAATACTACGTATATTATCGCGCATTACGTGCATTCTGGCCATTCGCACACTTTCAAATGTTGCATATCTCAACGCATAAATATCTAATCTAGTCATAACCTAATACCGTACTCAAAATCAAGTCAGACAATTCTCGTGCCTCTCAGCCAAGTTTCTTGACTCCGGTTTCTAATCGTCGCTCTCTCACGGGCAACGCTGTGTGGAGCATAGGTTTACCTGTCCGTTTCCACGAGATAAGGTTCAGGCTCTGGGCCGCGCGATAACGGCCGATAGATAAGCGCTGCTCTACCTCGCCAGATTAAATCGTAGACGAGCGGGGAAAACTTTTCTACCGCCATGGGTTATCTGTCGTTTATCGTGGTGGACCGTTTCCCGGATTAAAATCTAAAAACCGGCCGAGTTCATGTCCGCTTCGAGAAACATTTCTCCAACCCGGACTCGTACAGAAAATTGAAGCCACGAATTCTAAAACAGCACGATTCCATTTTTGACGCTAGATTACGACCGATATAATTGTTTTCAGTTTGCTTACGCTATTTAACTATCTAATAACGTTTAAAATAATACAGAAATCTCATCCCTTGACCGTGCTCTTCTCGCTTTTTCCCGTTTGTATTTTTAAATAATCTATTGTGTCAAGTAATAAAGTTCGATCGTTTCTCTCTCACTGGTATATGCGTTTCGAAGAGTGTCATAAAAATTATTTACAAGAAGAAATTGAAATTTCGTCATAAGAAAAAATAAACAAGATTAATAATGAATAAACTTCAAATTTTGTCGCATTTATGGGAAAATTACATAAAATACAAAAATACATAATTGAACGTATATAAAGTATAACATCTATCATAATATTTACTAGATAAAAGAGATTCCATATTTCTAATGAAATTCGTAAAAATATGAATTTCCATAAATGTCCGCAGTATAACAACGAATTAAAGAAGATAAATAAGAACTGATTTTTGCGAAATATCGATTAGTGAACTTGCGTAGTTTTGGAATTCATAGCGTCGATTATGCTACAGAAATAGTGCGCGTCTAATTAAACGAGCGCCTAACAGAACCGTTGCAAGAGATTGTTCAGAGTTTAATCGCGATCGCGATTAAAAGTCTACTTGGATGTCGATTTCTTTTTAGTCGGTCGCGTACATGGAAACCGCTTGTGTTTATACATATGTACATTCTACGGTTAAAGAGGTTCGATGCGTGGAAGCCGCAAGAGAGAGCTCTCGATTCAATCGCGCGTAACTGAACGTTTCGTTGGTTTTATTGCTCGCGACTATTCATCGACGATCATCGTAATTTCATCCCCGGACACGAGGAGGATGACAGTGATCGAACGCTATGGGATTCATTGTTCTCGGCACACTTCGATCTATCGTTTAATTCTTCTAATAGTTTCATTGCTCGAATTTCTTTTTCTTTCTTTTTGATAATTTAGAGCTAGTTGCGAGATAAAATCGAGCAAGATTGAATATATTCGTTGGGCAAAAGTGTTAGATCAAGTACGTTATTGATCCTGTAACGTCAATTCGATATGAACGTGCAGACTGCTTCTAGATGTTGTTACATAGAATGGGATCTAATTCTTCGGACATTAATTCGCTGAATAGTACTGCGATAAATGGAGTCCTGGCCTAAATCTTGCAGAACACATGTGAAACACATTGAAACATAAATCGAAGAAAGAATCGCAGAAAATGTGAAGGGAGTTTATCAAAAAGTTATTCGGCAGAATTTTAAAAAAATTGTTGCTGTTGAAACTGAAAACGGCACGTACGTTTATCGATACGTATCAACCTAGTTCAACGTATATTATCTCAACTGAAAACTATGATACTGAATAGACGCAGAGACTTTTATGACTTTCTTTACGGTCTCTATGACGCATTTTTACGAACATGAACAACACAACCATAACTAATCATATCTGAAAAAGAAAACGTAATATTACATCAGCAACTCCGGAAGTGTTAAATTTAAGTTCCCATGCAGTATATGAATGGGAGGTTCTAATTTCCCTGATGTAGCCTGTTTGTGGTATTTAGTCGATTAGCTGGACCGCACAGACCCGCCAGTCGTCGGTCAAAGATACTGATAAGAAGGTACGTCTATCAGCGGATGGAATTAACTATGGGGACGAGCTAAGAAAAGACTCGTCGCCACGGAACTTCTTTCGATTTCGTCTGGTCACCTCCTGTCCCCTTTGGAATTAACCGATCTATCTTTCAGAAAAGAAGTAATAAAGAAGCAATCGTTCGTTAGAACACTCTGTTTCACCGTTCGATCTTTGCAGACGAGGGTATCGACTCGCATTGAACTTGTTAGATTATTCAATCTCCCTCGTTTACTAGTCACGCTTTATCTGTTCGCTCCGAAATGATCTATTTTTACTTTGCTGCAGGTAACTGTATAGTAAATTAATTATACAGTTAGACCAGCTACATAGAATGATACCAAAATTATGTAACGTTAAATGTCGATGTTTGGCAAAGAAAAATATAAATTAATCCTTAGGTAAGTTGCAAACAAAATTTCATTCTTGAATTTGTATTTTTATTGAAATAATCTATCAATAATTAAAGATATCTTATACCCTTTCACCTTAACTCTAACGAAAAATCTCAAAACAATTTACTTGTTCGAGCTACCTATCTTTTGTATTCATGGCTGACTCCATGTTTCGAAAATCCACTCGTTTCGATGGAATCGTAAAAGCTTGAATTTTGGGTGGATTAAGCCGGAGATCCATCAGCAAGTCAAATTAAGCTATACTAAGCAAAGCATCGCGTATTTTTAATCAGGAGCGATGGGAACGTTTCAGTATAGATGCATCGAAGCAAATGTTTTCAAACTTAGCTTTGCTTATCGTAACTTAGTTTAGTTTGTCGATATCTTTACGAGTCTTGGGCTTTACGAGTGGATGCTTGCGAAACACACGCACCTGTGTGTATCCCGCTGCGTGACCGTAAGCGTTCGTATCCTGCACTTCGAGGAGGAGGCTCGCATCGCACAAAAGCGTCGAGGGTAGCGCCGTGAACCCGTCTTCTTCGAAGCAACACGATCAAAGAAGAACGGACACGCGAGAGGACTCGTCAAACCCTTTTTTTTCATCCTCTCCTTCTTACGTACGAACGAAAGCAGAAAGAAACGATTGCGGGAAGAAAGGATGGAGTAAGGCGCACGATGCATTTTAAACACGCGTATCCTGACCTCGAAACAGCGCTGATCTCAGAACCGTCAGCTGTGACTCACTTTCTCGTGCATCCGAAAACTCCTGTTCGTTCTCGCTCCGAGTTAATGAGAATTTTATTCCATCGCAATCCCACGCGTGTTTCGTGAACCAGAAAAGAAAAGAGGTACGGCGGTGACGTACGGGAAATTGGTTTTTTCCTTTCACGATCTTTCTGCGTGATTGTTAGTCCCTGTCGTTCGGTTGTTACCGATTTCGAATATATTGACTGGCTCGGGATCTTGGTTGTATGCCGTCTGGGAATGATTTCTGAATATGAAAGTTACTTGAGAATGAAACTCTTAATGCTTCGTTTCACTGAGGAAATTTGAGGATTCTTAGTCAAATAAATTTGGAAAATTTAACGATCCCGAAAATAAGCACGATTATTCTTGAATCGCTTCTGTCTTATGATCTTTTGTTCAGGATTTCATAGTCATTGTTCGAGTTTAAGAAATTTGTTAACCATAGAAAAATATGACTGGGTCGGTGACTCAAACTGAGTTAAAGAAATATCAGTTTGCGCATTAAGTTCGCAGTGTTAATTACTGAAAATTCTCAATGCGAGAATGGATTGTAAATTTTAATAAATAAAAAAAAGAAAAAAAAAGTTCGCAGTGTAATATTTAGGACAACGTTCAGCTAGATATTTTGATTAGGTTAATTATCCCAATCCAAATATCTGTCCCTAAATTAATACACAGCAATAACTAGAAAAATTCCGATAATTAAAACCCGATAACACTTTTCGAATATTTTATTTCTCCTCGCGCAAAAGAAATTATCTTTTTCCATTAAATTCTATCCCCAATCGAATTCCATCCTCCATGTCATAAATTCCTCTCCACCACCCTAATCTTTACAATATATTTCTATCTCTTCCTTCGTTTCTCTCTTTATTTAATTCTTTACTCCACTGAATTTTTCACTTCAATGAACTTTTATCACTTTCCCCAATTTCCTCGACATTCCATTGATTTTCCCGGCAGACCTTAATATTCCAAAGATCTTCCACCATCTGCGTCGCAGAAATCTTCTTTCTCTTCGACAACGATTTTATTTGCCTTTAGTCGATTCAGACGAACGAACACGTCCTTCGAGACCCGTTGTCCGCGCAGTCGGTGCATTCCCCGTCGCGTCGTCCAGAAAATATATCCGCTAACAATAGCAGCCGCTGCTGGAAAGTGTCATACTCTGCCGTGCTTTACAGCCTTTCCCTGACCTGTTCGGAGGCATAGGATACCAAACGTGTGTATATGCGAGCTCATGGGTCTCCGTCTGGTCGGTGATGGGGCAAGAATAGAGGCGAAGGGTCGAGAGCGGACACACCAGTCCTACCAGTCGCGTCTGGGACGTCCATTCTCAGAAACCTGCCAAGTTAATAGCCGATGTAGCCGAGTAGGAAGTCCGTTGGCCTCTCGACGTCTGGCAACGCGATGAATCGCCGCGACCTCACTAATCCGCGATCATTGGATCCTCGTCTGAGCCACAGGTTTAAAATTAAACCAGTTTCATCGGCATGGACATTTAAAGTTTTTATATCACTTCAAAAGTGCCCTATTTTTATCTTTCGAGATTGGAATGGAAGGAAGATAATTTTTACTTGTTTATCTTCCGATTTCATCTTTTTCCCATGGGCCTCATTTTTTGTGTTTTAAAGTTGCAGTGAGAAAAAAGGCAGAAACTTGTCTTGCTACGAAAGATCTAGGATTCTAAAGCTTTCTACAATTCTCTAAGAACCTCTAGATCTTTGTCGAGTTTTGCAAATTTCTAAATTCTCCGAGAATCTTGAAGTCTTTATCAGACATCAACATTTTTCTACAAATTCCAGGAAAAAATTGGATAACGTCGAGTAGAGTAGGATTTCATCGAAAGAGAGGAAAGCGGGGGTGCAATTATCGTTTGAAGGCGATTCGCGCGACTCGTTCTCTGTAACCGGCTGGGTTTATCGGTCGTAACTTATCGAGATTCATAGAAAGATAACGGTGACCTATAATAACGGGCGCGAAGTGTCGGTATCGCGGTTGAAATCGCGTGGGACCTGTGATCATTGGCCGGAATCGAACTTCCAAATGCCCGTGACGGTTGCGTAATCTTTGTGAAACACGTCGAACGTGTTTCAACTTGTCAATCGATGAAACTTTAGAAAGAGAAACGTAGAAACAGAAAAAAGAGAACACCTTACGAAATACGATCAACGTTTCCGTATAGTAGGATTCATTCATAATCTACGCGGCCAATTAAACGACGACGGTCGCGGTCGTTGGAAAAACGAAAGAGGGAAGAGAATATACGAATACGTGGAACAGGAAGTCGCGGAAACTGGATCTTGTTCGCGGTTAAGCAGCCTCGAGCGAAAGAATGGCCGCTACAAATGGCGAGGGGTAAAGGACAGGACAAGCTGACTGGAGAAAGAATCAAGCGAATGATTTAATTTGTGCATGCCGGCTTTACCCGGTTTGCAATCTGTCGCACGCTGTCTCGTTTCATCGATTGCAACATAAATCTCGGGGCGAAAAGCGTTTTAGCTGAAACGACAGGTTTTCTATGTTGGATAACGATTTATCTGAATGAATCCTAAGGCTTTTGACATTTGTCTGCTTATTCACGTCGATTAGTGGTCGTTTTCGTGTCAACTATAATTATTGTTAGACTATATGTGTTTGATCATTTATGAGAAATGTAACGATACAAAAATATACAGGGAGGTTGGTAACTGATGGTACAAGCGGAAAGGGGGTGATTCTACGCGAAAAAAGAAGTCGAAAATATAGAATAAATTTTTTTTATTTTTTTTTTTTTAACTTTTCCATCGAGACAACGATCTACAGTGAGATCCGTTATAACGTACCGCACGCGTACCGAGCAAAAATTCAAAGTCGATTTTCTCGAAAACAAAGCCTCAAACGAAAAATCCTTATTCTATATTTTCGACTTCTTTTTTCGCGCAGAATCGCCTCCTTTCCGCTTGTACCACCAGTTACCAACCACCCTGTATAACATATCTGGAATCAAGTACTTGATATAGGAAGCAATATTCAATCAATGGTAAACATTCAAATTATACAAACTGAAGTACTTCATACACATCAAGACACTTTTAGATGAGCCTTAGTCCCACTTTCTATTCTTGTGTTCATTATCAAAATATCAATTTATAACGATTCATTTCCAGAAAAAGGTAAATACCTAACGTAAAAAAGAATAGAAAATTTTGACTTAACGAAATGGATCTTGGTTATGCAAATGAGGTGGAATGGCGTAAAGACGTTTGAAATAAAGATGGAGAAGGTTCGTCGCGTCTCGTTCAAAGTTTATTGTTACACAAGACGGCGCGCGTGAATTTCACACACGCGATGGAATTCTTTTTCGATCGAAAGAGACGCGTGACGATCGGTGTCGCGTGAAGTCTGATTCATCGACTGGCACCGGACCGACCAGTACTGTACGGTGTGTATTTTCAATGAAGCTGGTAGTTCCTGTCGATGACGTGCAACCACGAACGCGTCCATTGCAAATACAACGCCGTATGAGGTCAATTGTCAGTCGACGACTCAACGCCTGTCCAAGGGATCGATATCGAAGACGTAATTCTTTCTCTCTTTACAATTTTCTTCACGTTCTTGTCTACATAAACAGACTACATTGTTAATTACCACGTGAAACAACATAGAATTAAAGAGAATTATAAAGTTAAAAATCGTAGCGATCTAAGTCAGTCCACTGCCAATTTTCATTTCAATTTTCAACACATTATTTACCGTTTATCATTAGAAAGAGTTGATTATATTTCTGGAAGCCGTGTGAAAATGTATCGTGGCAGGGAATAAAGTTACAGCTTAATTATGAAACTAAAGGAACGATGAAGGGAAATAAATGATTTGAAATTCTTAAAATGTTCGCTTACACCATTACGATTTTCAGTCCAGTTGAGCAACGAGGAAGTACAAAACAGCAAGGGCTGGAAAATCGTTTCACTTAGCAGAAAATTGACGATAGCGTATGTTTGCTTTTTGTGGGACGAGAAAGTATAAGATAAATAAAAGCGAACGAAATTGAATCTTAGAGATAAAATACACTGTACAAATATGTTAGGAAGAAAGTAAATCTTCGAGGTGATAGCTTCGAGATAGCTTACCGTCGTAGGAAATTAAGCAGAATTTTCAATCAACTTAAATTAATCTAGAATTTTCTTTTACGCTTTTCAAAATGGTGTCATTCATATGTAAAATTTCAATAGTTGGACACGTTAATTAAATTCTACTGTTGATCATACATCTATATTATTCCACCTATGTAAATATAAGAATAAAAGGAAATATGAACGATGTCACTAAAAATGGCAGAATAGTGAGAGAAATCATCTTCCAATTATTTTTCTACGAAAATAATAGGCATATCTGAGTTCAGGAAATTAAATTCTTTTTATCTTATCATTAGGCGTTCTTTTTCAAATATCGAAATTCAACTGTTGTATTTTTATATAAATTTAGAGGTAGAATGAGCCAAGTACAAAGAATCAAGAATAAAAGTGAAAAGGAAAGGTAGAAAAATCAAAACGGAGGTGCGAGGAGTAAAGAAAGAAAAGCGAAAAGTGAATCGGTAAATGAAAATAATAACAGACTGTCCGTAGAAACGTAAGCGTTCTGTCACGCTCCAAAAAGCAAGCGTCAATTACGCCATTTAATTGGGTGCAACAGGTGGCTGTTGACCGAGCTGATGGCAAGCAACGTCGGTCGGTTGCCCCTTTTTCGAAATAATAAGTTTCCTGGGAACCAGTCGGACGCGCGTACCGAAAACGGAAGTGGCCGGTTCCACTCCGTTGCAGAAGCGCGACTACTCCATCGCTCGTCTACACGACCAGTTTTCCGTTCGCAGAAGACGGTGACCGTCCAGGGGCAATGTTAACATCTTCTCGGCGACTGATGCGACCAATGAGTCATTTATCGCGATGCACCAACGATAACGTCCCTGAGGCGGTGTACATTATGACGTAACGAGGATGCACCGTGATCGATGAATAGCAATCATCGATTTAGAGAAAAGAAAAAGTTCTATTATTGATGCAGAAAATAGCGAAAATTGTCAAGGTTTTCCAAGAGGAATTTCGAGGGAAAACCTTCTAAGCGAAATTTCAGTCATTGGAAAAAATAAATCTGCATGTCTTTGATTCTGTAGATACGTAGTTTTCCCTTTAGTCATACGGAAGATTCAACGAATTCAAAAACATCAAGGCGTCTGAGAAAAAAATTGTATCGCGTCGGTTTCGAGCCTTCGGACGAAAAAATTACAGTGATCTCGCTGGAAGTCGAGCTGTTCCTGGCAACCCTTCATTACGAGCGACGTAGACTCTCCTTCATTTCGTGTTATACGCTCGCAAATTCAGAATCTTCGTCCGTTCTAAACTTGCTCGAAAGAGAAACAAAAGGAGAAAAGGCACGAATCAAAGAGAGAACATAAAAAAGTCGTGAGATTAGCTGAAAACACTCCAAGGAGGATTATCAGGAACGCGAGACACGCTATTGGCGACCTTGTAACGGGTGATTTAAAGAAACTCACGGAGACCGCAATCGTGTCGTCGATGATAAGAGACGGCGCGCAATCTAAGCGCCATTCGAGCTCGTCAGTGTCGGCATTCTTCGCGAATCCCACGAATCTGGTTGCATTCCACTCTAATTAAAACCATCCCGCGCGTTAACGAAGTTTTCGTGTCGCGAAGCACTTAGTCTAACATCGAGAAATCAAGGACGCACGTAAAGCTCGCTTTGTGGCGTCGCGACTCGCTCGATGGTTAATTTCACGTCGTTTGCAGACGATCGTATAGAAGATAAGGGTGCGTGTACGTTGGTAAAATAAAAAGTCCTACACCTGCTCTAATCGTTAACGCCAGCTCGGCTTCTTGCCTTGTAATCGCACGTTAATTCCTTATACGGGTCTGCCGTTGGTTTGCAAACCCTTATTTTTAGCTTGAATATAGAAATTTAAGCGAAGAAGATACATCTATGTATGTATAATGTATGTTTCTTAACTTAAGTATATGCAATCTTATTTTTATATTTCTTTTAATTATACATGATTATTCTTCCTTTTATTTATACACTTTTGTACGTAACTATTTTCCGTCGAAGATATTATAAAATCACATTGAGTATTGGTATTTTTACATCGAAATTTATAATAAAACAAAAGAAAACTATTTGTATACTTATCGAATAATCACAGCATTTTACTAGAAAATTCGTTAATGAAAACATTTTATATATGAAAGCTTCAAAGTGTAAAGCTTACTTAAAAACTTATTGGATTTTACTGGTCAAGGGTTACAAAATTATCTCGAACAGAGCGTAACAAGTTTATCCTATTTCCCGTTAACTTCGGGAAACTGTAATCCCTTGTTTGCAGTTAGCGGTAAACCCGAGACCGTTTCTAGATCAAATCAGCGACACTTTGTTGAACACAGCTTCATCTACGGCCGATCTCTCGTGAAACGTCTTTAGATACTTATTCCACGGACGAATCGTTTCTCCCATCGATTCCAGGTCTCGCTTGAAAAGTCCTGGGAACCAGGGCCGACGCCTTTGTGAAAGGTTGCTACCAATAGCTTCCAAAGAACCACGGACCGAATCAACGAAGAATAGAGAAACTGAAGAATCTCGGGTGTAAACTCACCGAGCACGGAGAGGCTGAGCCCCGAGCCTGGTCTCGGGGATCTGTGCCTGTCTGGGGGCGCCATGGCGTTGCTTCGAGCGGGTTTATGAGGCGCCTTAATCCACTGGTAAACTCGTTTCTTTCATCGTAAAGTCACAAACACAGTCACTCGGTTCGTTCCTCGACACTAGAACGAGAATTCTCGAAATATTAACGCTAACAATTATACACGACTGGCTATTCCTTCAGCAATTCTTTGAAGATTCCTCAATCGAGAGAAACGACGGATCACAAGGATGTTCTTTTCCTTGACACGAATTTCTCATTTTATTTCTTATTTAATACGATCGATCAACGCACTGTAACTGAAACAGTTCCCGCGCGACCACGCCAAAGCAACAAACGTACTGGAAAACGCTCGAGGACAAACGTTATTAACGCGAGTACATGCTCCGAGAACGCTGGTCGAGCACCGACTGGTAGACACGAGCACTCCACCTCGAGCGCCGGTCGACTCGCATGACGCCTGATTGGCTGATTGGTCGACCGGTCGACTGGCTTGACTGGATAGACGCTGGTTATACCCGACGACTTGTCCCGATCCTCACGGTCGTTCTTCCATCGAGCTGCTCCGATGTCTGGTCTTAGCGTGCGCGCATGCGCGTTTCCTTCAATTCTATCGAGTCTTCTGCTTCTTCAAGCAGGCCAGCCTGCGCTCCCGTAGCTCCACACGATCTTTTTCTTCTTGGTCTACGTTTTTCTTTTGGGTCTGCTCCTTTTTTACTTTGGAGGGAATTTTAATTGTGCCACTGAACATATAGGTCGATTCAAATAGGGATATCGGAGTCTGCGGGAGATGAGAATGGTTTCGAGGCTCGGCCTGGTCAAGGACAAGATCGTGCCTCTTCCTGTCATTGCATAAGACGATGTTTCTTTAGGACTGTTCAGAATTTTGCTGTTTATATTTTTTTTCGCTGTCTTTCGGAGTCTTTTCGTTGTAAGAGAAATTTCCATATCCAAGTATACATTCCAAAAATCACACTTCTTAATATCTAGATTCTTAATTGCGCGATACAATACAAATTAATGGAAAATAAATTTTATCTCTAAAAGTCCGACAAAGATACTCCATTCCGTCGTATTCATGAAACTTGCTCACGTAATTTAAATATTATGTTATAACCACTCGAGCGAATGTTAATTGTACATACAGAGATTGAATCCCGGAGATTTAACAGAGCTATTTCATACTTTATACCATCAAACATCGAACACGGCAGACAAACTATGTTTCAGCAGTTCTTTTCCTGAAGCTGAATCATCCGACTGAAGTAACATAGCCATCGAATATAGAAAGTGTTAATTATGCAATGCAGATTGGCTCAAAGCAAATTCAATTCTCCAAGATCGATCAAAAGTATTTTCTTAAAAGGAAAAAGATGTACTTCGTTCTTTATATTGCTTCTTGTTGAACGAGAAGAAAGTTTGTGCGTTTCCTTCCTTAAAATTCGATGGTGCAACTCTACAAACTGATTCAAAACGAGTTCATACCTCACACTTTGTATCATTAAACATCTAACACGGCAAGAAAATTGCGTTGCTGCCGTTCTTTTCCCGAAGCTCGATCACTCGGCTCGAATTCACGGCGCAGAAAGCGCGCACGCAAGACGATTGCGCAACCACTGGTTTATTTAATAAAACAAAGTTACGGCTAGTATCGAGTGGTAATAGCACGCTGCAGGGAATGCTACTGTTGTTCAACCGTCCAATGCCGAGAAGTTGACACGGCCGCGGCCGCTCGTTTATCCAGCAGGCGTGAACGCATTCAGATCTAGCACGTGTATGCAAAGATTGCAAAGTCCCTCGAAGTCCTTGCACGGTACGCATCGAAAACCAGGACACCTAAAGATCAGTAGTCTATGCACATCGGACAATTACGAGACAGTTGCTGTTATTTGATCCATTTTTGGTCCAACTATTCCTCAGCTAAAGGAGACTTACTTAGGTCTGATTGGTTCTAAACGAACCTATATAACTTGTTCCCGAACGAACATACAAACTAGTGGAATATTGATTTTCTTATATTTCGTAGATAGTCCTTAAGACAATCATAAAAAAGAAATTGTAGGTATATACATAAAAATTAGATACAGAAAAATCGGTGTAGTGCGAGAAACAATCTTCTAACTGTTTTAAGAAATATATTACTACAATATTTGTGCCGTTTCTGTGTTAGTTTACTAGATGCAAAACACGAAGGAATAATACGAGTTAAACACACACACGAATGGAAATAAATAGCAAAACGCTAAAATATAACGCCAAAAAATACTCTCATTACGTACAAAATTACTATCGGCAACTACCCAATGACTTATAAACAGGAATATACATAAATGCTTATAAATAAATACATAAATAAATTATTAAAAAAGGTTGTAGTAGCAGTAGAAACTCTAGTCCAAGGAGAAGGATGATATGTGATCACGCAACCGCGGATACTCTCGTTCGCCCACCAGAAGGTGCTAACTGCGCGACGTTTAACGGAAGTAGCGTTGAAAGGACGCGTACTCGCGTTCTCCACGCGTTCAATGCTCGTACGCCCACCACCACGTCATGTAACAGCCTGGTCAAAATTCAAAACAACTCGAGGATCAGAACTCAAACAAATCTGAAGCTCAAATAAAATCAAGGATCCGATCGCGAACATACTAATTTCGAAGTTCTTTCAGTTATTTCCTTAAACCTTAACCAAACAGCATGAACTCAAATTACACGGATTTAAGCGTGAATTTCTGTTAGACCGAATTTTATACTTATATACGATCATGTAAATATATACAATCTCCTTTGACGTCATTTTAAGTACTTATCTATTTCACGACGTCAGTTCATTTAAATGCAAGTTGCTCGATTCGAGTATCTTGTACGAACCCAAGCTTGAATTCAAGCGAGTTGATTAATCAGAACGAATCTTAAAGCAGACACGCCGCAGCTCGATTTACGAAGCAGGTGAAGCTGGTCTAGGATTCAATCTTACATCGTCGTCCTCCCTCTACCACGCCACTTTCTACTTTCTCGTCTGTTCGATATGCACAATATCTGCATAGTACACGTTTGATGTCGAATCGAGGAGGTTTCGAAGAGTGATCCTGCCGACGCCGCGGAGAAGAGGATAAAAAGGTGTTCCAGGAAACGAATCGTCGTCTTGGTTGCATTCAGAATTCTTCTTTATCCTTGCTCTAGTCGGCGATCACGAGAGAGCCTTCGTCGATCCTTTCTCGCCGCCGCCGCGCCGCGTTCGTTCCTTCGAGCGATGCCCCTCTCCCAGGGTGACCCGATCTCTCGTGCGCCACGACGAACAGGTTAAAGTAGCTCCTCCACGTACGTGGAGCGTGTATGTGTCGTATATTGCGTACGTAAGTACGAGCAGCCCACCACTCAGCCTACCAGCCGTATTATTACGTGTCGCTTTGCGGGTCTTACGACTCCCGTGTGCGCGCATGTAACAGGTTCCAGTCGCACGCAATGGTCGATCCCTCCCGGGGAAAAATGGGAGAGAAGCCACTGTATACATGATCAGACTTTAAACCCAAATGACATATAAGGGGAAAAGAGGTTGGATTTTGTAGAAAAAATATAGGGTGAGGATTAGGACATACATGTTGATTGCGTGAACCACCCTTTCGTTGTGAATCACGTGAACTTATAAAGCACGTTGTATATTTTAGATATTTCAGGTTATTCTTTTTTTCGGCGAAAACATATAACCAGAAGAATAAAGCATCATGTATATACCAATTTCACGATCCACGTGCGAAAATATTTCTACGCTCTTTCGATACTTTACCGAGGCTATTCATGAAACTGCCCTTAACGAATAAAAACCCACTTAACTTAAGACTTACTTCCTATCGTTACCATAACTTATTACTATACCGTATATATTCTTACCGTAATATAAGGGCAACGCTGCGCACATAACTGACGTTGACGAAGCCAAGTCGATAAAAGACCAAGGTTTAAAAAGAGTGAGGTATATAATTGACCATAACTACCTCTGATTTAGGTACTTCTTAGCAGGCATTATCGAAGGAAAAAAGGCCGGTAGTCGAAGAGGGAGCTACGACAAATTAACTACGCATGATCCTGCGATGAGATAGCTGGTATCGATACCGGAGTATAGCGGATCCTGTGTACTGGAAGGCAGGAGGCCGAGAACCCGGTGTGTTGTACCGTGCAAGTCGGTCCTTATACGGGTCTCGACACGAGGTACGCTCTCCCTCGAGCAAAAAGAACCCTCTGCGACGTGGCACACTCTGTAGCATGGTTTCGGTGGCCCGTCGAATACGCATGATACCGTACATCGTGCGTTTTCGTCGAAAATCCATGGGCGATTGAATATTCTCATCGTCTCGCAGATGTATAATAAAACTTCTAAACTGAATCTCGAGTTACGGAGTTTTAAGTTAAAAATGTAATAGGTAATTTTTACAAAACGTATTCGTAATTGAAAAGTTTGGAATTACCACGTGTTCCAGCAAATCTAAGAATCTCGAATTAATAATAGAATTAGTTAAAGATCCTATATATGATATGTATGTAGATACAACTGAGAATGTAGGTAATTTAAAGTAACTTCTTAATAACAACAGGTAAATAGTGCGAAGGAGAGAGAGAGAGAGAGGAGAGCAACGGTAAGTGGTTGCAGCCGGTTAATTATAGTTGTGCGTTCGATGGGACGCGATAAAGTATCGAGGATGTCGATTCTGAATGCACCAACCGCGCAAAAATGGCGCAACTTCTGCCATCAGGGAACAAATCGTCGCGCGTCGTGTCGGGCAGACCGATTCTCCGTTAAAAACGACGGGTTCGTGGCGAAGTGCTCGTTTAATTACCGATGCTCGTTTCAGCGTGGGCTCTCCGGCTTCGTTGCACCGCCACAAGTCAGATCCCGGTCCGCCCACCCGCATCCGCCACACTGGCCTACGTGGAAAGGTGCGATATACACACCTTTATGCTCGTACGTAGTACATAACCGAGCCGTCGTCCATCGATCCGCTCTTTAGTTTCGCGTTTTTTCGTCAACCACTCGTATGTAAATTTTTTTGTGGAAAAATACGAAAATTGCACGGATGTACAAAATTTTATAAAGAATATTCAAGAACCATCGATCTTTTTGAAGACTGCTATTGCTTTTGTAGGGATCTCCTCTATTCGTCACTCGTACAGGCAAAACTTAGAGTTTTACAATTAATTAATTAAAATTGCGATATTGTTTCCTGATGTTTGATGTACGTAATTAGAAATGGATTATATATTTAGCGATATAGTCATTTGGGAATATGATTCAATGCAGTTTATTTAATACTTAAAATAATTAAAGTGTTAAATTGTCAATTGTAATCAAAGTAACGGTAGCAAGAGGTTCGAGTGAAAACAAGGTGTAATTACACATCGAACGCAAAAGTGTCAAAACTATTTATAGCATGGTTGGCACGATGTCGAACGGCATGCCGAAGGGCCGATGAGAGGAAATTATTCGCGTTACTTCAAGCTCTACCGACGCATTAGGTACAATTGGGTGCGTGGGCAATGTTAAACGTTAAATCGTTCGTTACGATAGGAGACGATGCGACGAGATTGTTCGCCCACGTACGAATTTCCTGCGGCACCGTTGCGGTGTACTTTATTCGGGTCTAGGTACCAGAATCTCTCAATGGCCGCGATTAAATGGTAGTGGAAAGTGTGCCTCGTTTCAACTTAAACTACTTTTCATGCATCTTTATCGCCGATCGTTACGTCGCGGATTTTTACGAATTTATGGAAAATTTGAAGATGCAGTAACGTACAGAATGTAGAATGTGAAAGTAGACTGTTCGTCAGAATTTCTAATGGATAAAGCATGCCTCTACTTAAGTATTATTACTTGTATCCATGAAATATATTACGCAAAATATTACAAAACGATAAAAGACTCGAAAGAAATTTGCCAGCAGACTCGAAGAGAAGATAAAGAGGTCTTGTTATTGGATTTAGGAATAGCAGTTCTTTAAAATACCATATTAGCCTATAAAATACGCTATTTTAGCTGACCGCTAATAAAAATGCAATATATAAAAAAAAAATCCGCCGTCTACTAATAAACGTCTTAGAGGATCTCCAGTCCAAAGATTTCTCCTTGCGTAGGTACTTACTTACCTTATTTTTTTCTTTTTATCGTCTTGAAGCTGTTAATATACGTGAAAGTCGAACGCTGCGGCTCGAGAACCAGTGGACCATTTTCGAGCAGCGAAGTCTCGCGAGCAAGAAAGACAAAGATTCCACTCGTCGTGGAATTTCAGTGGCTGCGTAGAATGGTGCGGATTCCTCGAAGGAATTCGCTCGACGGAGGGGTCGATTCCGTCGTGCGAGGGGGTTAATGACGAGAAAAGGGGAACGAAAAAATGCGGCTCAGCCACGTCATTCGACAGGTAGTTGCCCTGGGAAGATCGTAGACGCCGAGGAATCTTTTCTGTAGGAGCATAGAGACTCCTTTACTCTGGCGTTTTCTCCCCACCAGAATTCATCGAATCGGTTTCATGAGAGAGCTTAAGGTCAGCGGACCGTTGCAACCCGCCACGCTGCGAAGATTCATTTCGGAAGATAGAGCTGAGGTCGGGAGAGAGAAAAGAACCGGTCGTAAATTTCTGTAAATTTCGTGCCCCGAAATATTATCTCCGTTCTCGGTACTGTAACACCACCGAGGAAACACGCTCGGCATCGTACCGTGCTCGTTCAACATATGTATTCACGTGTTGTGCCACGTTCACGCGACTTTTCGTTTAACCCGTTAAGCACCAACGTTCCGTTAACGCAACGTTTCACTTGGAGTTTCTTTTTAATCGATTCGCATTATTTAATTTCGACCTATTTATTTGAATATATAGATATCCATGAATACTGTTAAAATCCAGATTTAATACTTTGAAGAATGTTTCGAATAAATCAAATTTCCAACCTGTCGGACTAAGATATTAACGCGCTAATATAAAAAACAATCAAGCCTGGAAACAGCCTTCGTGAATTTCGCATCGATCTGACTCTTTTCTGACCTGCCAAACGTATTGGCAAATTTTCGCAATTCTTCTCTAAATACGAAATTACGAAACCGTCCCAGGATGTGAGATCAAAAGATACACACAACGGTCTTTCTTAACAAGGAACCACTTAAGGAACCACGACGTACGGTCGAAGCAAAAATAGAAAGAAAGTAAAGAACAAAAAGTTTTAACGCGAAGGAAACGAAGCGCCGCGTGAAAAAGCTTTATTCTACATTTTCAATTTATTTTCATTGAAGCACTCTGTGTAGATAAGCGTACTTTTTGTGGAGCGTAAAAGGCGTGAAAAGCCAGTCGAAAATACGAGGCAACTGGCAGCGGTAATCTCCAGCGGAACGTATCGTTTCTACGTGTGTCGCATTAATATATCCCTTCGGCTGTTAAATACTAATTACGATTGCCAAACGCGAGGCCTAAGGCACGAGACTAAACGCGAGTTCGACTCGATCATTATACGCTCGTGCGCGCGTCTTTCGCTAAGAAATAACACCTCATCGTTCTTAACGTCAGCCGCGCGAACGGATACGCTCTGTTCGCGCGGCTTGAATTATACCTCTGGCGTTGTGCATGCTAGGAGGATGGTTCGTTGGAACCGATTGAACCAGAACAAGTCCTACGAAGAGCTTGTTTCGAAGAGAGAAGAAAACATGTTCGACCGACGTGACACGATGCGCCAAATTTATTTAGGCCCTCGCGGGCTACGATCGTTAAACTCTCCTCCGATGCGAGGTTACGATCGATAAAAGTATCCTCGTATCACGTCGGGAAGCCCTGTTTCTTTACGATCGTGAAAGAGGCAATAACTTTATTGTCGGTTGATCTCGTTATGCCTGACATATCTTGTATATTTTTCTGTAGTTTTCTATAGTTTTCTACATTCGTAGATGAAAAAGTCTCGTCGAATGCGGCTACCAGCATCGAACACGGTTACTTATCGCGAGGACCTCGTGAAATACATACCGTCGAATCGGCAGACCAATATCGCGGATACCTAGTCCGCCCACGTGTCCACTTCTACAGGCCAAACGCAAACGCAGACGTACTCGAACACATAGAATTCGATGGAACGAGTATGAGCGTAATTTCGCGCGTCCGTGTAATCGTGGTCCACGGTTGAAATCAAGAAAGCGGCGAGGAGGGGCAGGAACGAAGAAGGAAACGAGACACCGGTTTTCCAGCGGGCTGCATTCATGAAGTCGAATGAACGAACGGCCGTGCACACGCGAACACGAATTAAGCTTGTCCCCGAGCGTAAGCATGCTGCTACGACTACATGAGACCAACATGTCTGCTCGCGATTTACACTGCATGGCACCTTTCACGTGGGTGCAATCGCGTAAACGTCGATACACGTCGGTCGCAACGAATTAAGGAGAAGAGACTCGTGGAAGATGCCCTCGCTCGGATCCAGTTTCACGCAACAACGCTCATGAACTGCTCGTAAGATTCTCACTGAAGCAACAACAAGCGACATTTTGTTGCATATTGTTGCTGTATGTTGCAGATGGTATGCAATAAATATCAATTTGTAAAAATATTTTACACGCACCGAAACGATGTAACCAGGAGAATAATTGGCCTTCGTTTCTTCGAGTTTACTTTGGTTCCTCGTGCACGAACCCGTGAAAACTTGTTCGTTGATCGGTCCTTGAAAATGAGACTTTCACGGCTGCTCTACCGACAAGTCTCATCCGAAACACAATACACGAGGAAGTGCGTGCCCGCTTTTCAATGGCCCTGACTGCGATACGCGCGTCAAGCATCTACAATCGACATCAGATCCCTGTTTAACTTTTGGCGACTTCAGAGAACAGTTTTTGGTTATAAGAGACAAGGAATCCAGATAGCACACGATGTCTTAAATCGAGTGGAAGCTGGATGTTTACAGGACTGTCGAGTATTTGTTCTATAGCGATAAGATGGGTCGTCGAAGATGATAAGGATCTACTCTTATCTACTTGGAAAATGAAATTGATGTATATTTTTATATCATATGTCATATATAAACAACTGATATATATATGTAAACTGTAAACTTCCTGCATAGAAATCCGTGTCATTTCCAAGATCTCGATATTGTCTTCATACACCAAACGTTACCAATTTCCAATGACCAAATGAATTTTAATCGACCGATACAGTTTTAGAACACAGATATACGCCTATTGTCTTCCGGATCGGAGACAGATTGACTCCAGTCGCTTGTATGACATACACGCGTATACTTTTTGTATCTCCCATTAGATATCGACTTAACAGCCTCGATTTCGAATTAATTACAGCGTTGAAAGATCTTAAAAAAATGTATCCACAGACCACCAAAAGCGTAAATTATTCGACGAGTTTACTGCTCGGAGTAACGAAAAGCCAGAGGACGTGGCAGTGTAGCGTGCAGATACTCGAACTTGCGGTGTATTCGTGCAACGTACGCAAAAACCGCTCGCAGATACGCGTGCGTTCGCCCACGCCAGCTCCTACACGCCGCAACGACGCTCTTTCCACGCACGCTGGTCCGATACACTCGGCTGTATGCCTCGGTTCATTCAGTCGTTCGAATCCTTCTTTCATTCAAGGCCCGATATACTTCGATCGCGCCACATTCAGCAGGCGGTTCGTGGATGTGGATAGGCACGTGTGTGCACGTGCACTCGTGGAAGAGTGAGCCAGTAGACGCGAGTACTAGCGAAGTAGCGAACCAGTACTTGTTCGTACGGTTGCGCGAATTTGTCTAAAGTTTTGATCCTCAAAGATGTTGCGAAGTACTTTTTCTAGCATATGTCGAGGTGATTTTTAATTGAACATTTTTTGCATCTATTCATTTTCGTCTTTCAGCTAGTTTCTCTGTATAAAATCGTGGGCAATATTTATACCTTGTACAGGTACCATTCTCGGAAGAATATTAGAAGCGGCATCGAAGAAAATGACACACGGATTGAACATGAATTTAGAAATAACATTCAATTAGTTTATTTATTTAGATACAAATTTATATCTAAAATAAAATACATTAAAATCATCACGATAACATCGACGTACTGATAACTATTAGTAAATTCTCGATAATAGATTTCATGGAGGTAGATAGAGATAGATAATAACAGATTTCAAACGCACAAAACACGTTCCTGCCACGTGCGTCCAAATCTCCGCGAGACACCAAGAATGTCAAACCTCCATAAAAATTCTCTTCACCGTTCATCGCTCGCTATCGATACTTTTCCATAAATATTCACTCGTCCGCGATCATTGTTCCACGCGAAACTATCACTCCCACGATAATAAGTTATTGCTAGGTTTATTGAACTATGTCGTGATAAAGAACGAACGAACCTCGGAAGCGTTGTGTTACACCGCTCGGTTCACGGCAGTTCTTACGAAAGGAATTCCTTTCGTATAAATTAGCTCGGGTAATTACCATGCAATTAAGAGGGGTGATAGTAATAGTTGCCGTGTAATTAATTAACACCGCGCGGAACATGAAATTTCCAAGAAATTCCTGCCAATTACGTTTCGTCCATACGCTTAGTCCAGTGATCTAGTTTTCGTTCGACGATTATCAGGATTACGCGTTCCTTCCTTTGCTGTTTGCTTGTTCGTTTAAACGAGAAACCGTTCGACGTAATTGCGGATTTTTTGCCAACGATAACATCTAGGTACGTACGGCACGTACCAGCTTACGGCTGTGCCGAACGGTTCGTTCTCTCAATCGGTCGCGAGTATACTACTTGATGGAATCGATACTGCGAGCTTGCAATATAACGCAAAGTTAAGTAGGGTCACCAATTGATCTTTAATCGTAACTTTAGATCTACATGCATTCTACACGCACGTAGGCGCTTATGCTACCGTTCAGCAGTATCCGAACTCGCTGTTTACTTCTGACACGATGTATTTTAATTAGAGAATTGCGAATAAAAATGAAATTGCAGCGAGTTACACGCGTCACGAGGGCAATACCAGAGGAGAGAAAAATCGGGCCAGTACAGCGCGCGTAAAAAATTCAGAAGCGTGTCACGCACAAGCTGCCGAGCAAATTGATCGCTGTTTCGTATCGGTTGAAAGATCTATAACAATAACGGTTTCGATTACGTTTTACAACACGTGTATGGTGGCTTTATCGCGCGACGAGGTGTCGGTACAGACACAGGGACCGACCGATAAATGCACCGACAACACAGGTTGGGCAATACACTGCTGGATCGGCCTGGGGCGAGATTGGTGCAACTGTTCGCGAAGAGTAACAAGTAGAAAAGCGAGAGTCGAAGAGAGGATCGAGGCGAGACGTTAACGCTATTGACGCGAATTAACCGTGCAAATGATATATAATTTTCAGATAATTAGTGGCCCCGCGGCTATCCATTACGGAACACTCGTCATAGTCCACTTGCTCGTTAATTAAATTTTACAATCGCTCGACCTCGCAGCAACATAGGGCACTGACGTCCAAGAATGTTCGCTAAGAGTAGATGACGAGGCATGGGTACACTCTTCGAGGATTTCGAAATAATTGTTATTGATCGTAAGTAGTTCTGCGTTTTTTAAGTACTATACTATATATTGCTCGAAGGAACACAACTCAACGATGTCAAATTAATGGGGAAACTTTTAAATTATATGAACTTGCTCGAATATTGTGCCAGGTGTATCGGGCCCACTATACTATATATGTTTGCTTTTCTAAGTGCGACTTTATTATATATGTACTTACATATTGTCGGTTCGCTTTAGGCTTCGAGGATAGCTAGTAAGATATCGTTCATCCATTCTTACTATTCCATTGCTTACTATTCGACGAAAGATTACGACTTTATTTTATGTTACAACGTTATTCTTGTTAGATGGTACAACTTTCTTCGATATTGCGACATTTCATCCCTATTAAATATTTGAATTTCAGAATTAACGTTTGAAGGTTTTACAGACTTTTATGATCTAAAGGAAGAAGTGCTCGAAACTGTTTACGATACATTACGTACGTACAATACGTACAGTCCATTTTACCCAGGCGCGATCTTCTGGCTTGAAAGAGACGAAATATCGTTCGCCTTGAAACAGTATGAAGTTACTTTCACGATTTTCGTCGCGCTCGCGGCGACCTAATTAACGAAGAAGAGAAATCTTTCCGATTAACCCCACGAGCCACTTCATATATCAACTATATCAACTTCCAAAATTACTTTTCTACCGAAAACCACCATTAAACTCAGGGGGTCGGGAAGGTTCCAGAACTAATTGTTAATAACTGCTATATAATGCTTCTGAGTGAAACAGTTACGAAGAGCCAGTGAAACAGTTAAAAAGGTTCTGGCCGATATCAAATCCGGCTACAATTCCGATATTGGTTCTATTCCGTGGTCCTAAATTCCTGGTACAATTGAAATCAAAGCTCAATTTCGTAGCTCGAAATAAGATGAAAATCCATCTTTACCACAAATTTACAGCGTATATTTAAACACACCTATATTCGACGATTAGATTTAAATTTTTGCGTGCTTACCACGAAATCAAAACTTTAACCTGCCTATTCCGCGACGAGTTCTCAGTTTACCACAGAAATGCAGTAAGCTCGAAATGCTAGGCGTATCGCTGTAGATTCCCACGAAAAAAGAAAAACCCCTGGGATCGGCTCGTTACGATCGGCGGTCGTCGGTGCACCACGACGACCAACGTCACGAACGACCATCATTCTACGCGATTACCATCTCTCCAACTCGTACACGTTCAAAGTCGATCGCTCTACACGCACTAAGCCGCTCCTAGGCGTTTTTTCGCCGAGGGGATTCTACGTGCTCGAGATCGTGGACCTGACGAGGGCGCTGAAAGCCACGGCCCCACGGAGTTTTATGCCGCCACAATACGTACGTGGCATGCGTCCGCTACGTGTCCAGCATGAAATCGGTCGAGATAATACGCGATTGGTAAGATATTCTTGTCGCAAATCGCGAACGTTGCTCGCGAAATTGTTCGCCACTGTCGCGCGCCCTTAAAGCTTCGCTCAGACACGGCTAGTAATTTAGTCGAGTGGCAAATAACTCAGTATGTTACCGCGTGGATACTGAAATCCAGTCGAGTAGTTTAGTTCCGTTTCATCAGATTTTACCGTTCGGCTAGGGTTTATTAGTACGGATACTCGTCACTTGACTGAACTGGACCTGTCTGTACGAGCCTTTGGCGTATACACGAGCCGCTTGTCTCGTTTTCGGCTCTTTGAGATCTCGTTCATTGAGTAACACGGCCCTGTTTCACGCGTTTCTGCCACGATACGATTTATATCGCTTACGCAACCACCGGTTACGATCCACGATGTGGAAAGCGTCCGTTGGGGAATTACGTCGTGCGACCGTGGAGACAGTATGTATGTACGTATGTATGAATACGTATTGTTCGAGAGGACGATGATGCATTTCTGTTCTCGATCTCCGAGTTAATTCAATGGAGGCTGAATCTAGTAGAATGATAGCACGAGGAGAGAAAACTGGAAGCGTCGAGCGAGAAAATCGTGGGTTAAACCCTTAAGTGGGAGACGAATTTTGCATGTTATTTGTTAAAGCGATAGTTTACGATATGGCGATATATGAGATATTAAACAGTTCTTGTTCTACTGTTCAGAATAATGAAACATCGCATTAACGATCAATCAGTTTAACAATCGACGGTACAAATAATTGCACGCAACTATTCAAATTAAAACACGAAAAATGTTTTGTCCTGACGATAACAGATGGATTCTCTCCATCGCATGGGTAAATTACGATCATTTAGGAGTCAGGAAGTAAGTTTATTAAACTTCTTATCTGCATCCGGATGCCGTGCAGATTCGGATTACCCAGAGACGAAGAAGAAATCTTTTACTCAATAACCAGTGAAAAGAACATTGTGACGCACGAGCCGAGATATACTCGTACTCGCGAAGAGGGAGGAAGACGCTACAGAGAAAGCACGGCTGTAACTGCCAGTGGGATCGTAATTAAACTAAACCGACGTTTCCTCGCGCCTTGGTGCGGTTACTTTCTCCATCGTGCAGGAAATCGATCGTAAAACTCGGCCTTTTGCACTCATCTAACAGAGCCAATTTATGCTTCCTTCTCGCGTATGTACACTACCGTCCATAAGCATTTGAATACTTGCAATTAGCGTAATTCGATCAAAAGGTTGATACGCAACTATGATAGAAAAATGCTACTGTATCTTTGATTCTTTACCTCTTGCTATAACGTTTCATTTCTTACTTTTCTACTAAAAGGCAATAATAAAATTGTGAAATTAATAAGATCGCTAGACGGCGCCAGTTTCAGATAATGGTTATCGACGAGTATTGAATAGTCGCGGACGATCTTTCCTTAGGGTGTGCACCAGCTTCTGGTGTCTATACCTATAACTCCGTTAACGCCTCTTATCAAACTCGTCGGACAAATACCGATTATCAGCGCAAAACGATACATATTCCTGCGGCAACAATAAACGTATATAATTCCAGAGATACTCTTTCGACGCCTATTGATACTAATTTACTGTAAATACAGCACTGTGTCATCGATTGCGATAAAATCGCGACGTCGTCTAAGAAATAGAAACGGGTATCTTAGATCCTTGAAATAATATCGGAGAGATATACATTCTCGATAACGTTAATTAACACACACATTGCTAGACATATAGATTTGCTATTATTATATAGTCATATATATACAGGGTGGTTGGTAACTGGTGGTACAAGCGAAAGGGGGTGATTCTACGCGAAAAAAGAAGTCGAAAATATAGAATAAAAATTTTTCTTTTTTTTAATTTTTTCTTTTTTTTTTTTTAATTTTTCCATTTTCCGTTATAACGAGACGCGATAAAGTGCACGCGTACCGAGAGAAAATTCAAAGTCGATTTTCTCGAAAACAAAACCTCAAACGAAAAATTTTTATTCTATATTTTCGACTTCTTTTTTCGCGTAGAATCACCTCCTTTCCGCTTATATCACCAGTTACCAACCACCCTGTACATATATATATAGGTATATAATATTAGGTATATAATATCGAGTCATCCCTTCTCCAACAATTTCTATCTATTCAAAGAAATTTGTTTTCAGAGAAAGAGGCAGATTATTCGATACTCGAGTTTGGCGCTCGTGTTAATTTCTTGAGTTTCGAAGAAGATAAGAATCGACGATTAAACGATATTGTTTCAGGTGAACGTGTTATAATTGCCAAAAACGGAGGCTGACGCGTCTGACTCTCCGGTATATTGCGTACATGCGGTACGCCCCCGTCTATCCTACGTGCATTATAACCGCGAAGTTCGAATTCGGAAGTCGTGTAGGTGTGCTCTGACTCAGAGCGGTTGAGTCTTCGCTCTCGCTTCGTTTTCCAATCGCATCCGGCTTGACTTGGTCAGGAATATCCGTGTTCGGTTAGCGTGGAATTTTAATAAGGAAAAATGTCCCATCTAGTTAGCGGCATTCTGGTACGCCGTGGAATGTGCCTTACATTTTATATGGTGGTGGTTCCGAGTGACACGAAACGACACCTTGAAACGTATCGAATCTCCTTTTTCTAATCGGTTTAATCGTTCTTTCTTTATCATTGTCGTTTTGATTTTCGCGTATGAAGATTACATGGAAGCACACGATAAGGAAAAATTCACAATCAGTGGAAAACACGTTCGGTGGAATGGTTGTCGTTTAACTTAGAATTAAATAAAAAAACATTATGGAGATTAATTCACAACGTAATGAATCTTTAGTTTTTATTCGACTTTCCATTTGACGTAAATAAAGTTGACTATGGTAAACTCGAATCGTAGATACGCGCGATTCAATGTTACCGATTGATTCATGACGCGAGATGAACCGAAACGCGTAAAAGTTCGTCGTAAAACGCTTTTAAACATCATCAGACAATACGAAACATCGGAAATTGAATAAGAGAATCGTTTTATCGGTGTTGATGAGACGAATGTTCAATTTTTATTCCATTTTTCATTTGATACAAGTAATCATCGAGTATGACAAACTTGAATTGTTTACGGAGATACACGGCATTCAATGTTACCGATTGATTCATGATGCGAGATGAACCGGAACGCATAAAAATTTGTCGTAAAACGCTACTAAACACCATCAGGCAACGTTAAACATCGCAGTCTAGATAAGAGGATTCTTTTGTCTGTGTTAATGAGATTCGCTGCATAAGCATGTTCGAGGAGGCCACTAACCTCCCCTCGTTATATCATAAAGAACTCTACCGAGATATTCGAGGATTTCGCTTACCGATCGTTGGTAAAAATATCGATTATTCTACCGGTGTATTTCATAAACGTTTTACGAAATATAAGCTCCTGCTTAATTAAAAACTCGTATCTGTCATTTTTAGTTTTATTATTTTTCTGCTATCATATTTTTCTTTGTGCAACTTAAAATATTCAGTGATTATTTCGTAACAGACTTTATACAGTCTATGATATAGGTAATTATGCTGGATGTTTATACAAACTCATGTTTTCATAAATTAAAGGAAAGGAATTAGATTTAGCCGTAGATTTCATTCACCCATAAAATATTATATTTATAATACTATGTATACTTTGCCATGTACATTTTTGTAACTTCAGAAATGCATAAACATCCGCAATCTAAATATAACTCTGCTTAAAAGATACGAAGAACTTCGAGTATATTCACGTATATTGAAAACTAAAAAGAATGTAAGATAAGATTATCTTAACTAAAGAAAGCAGACACGTATGAAACATTTTGATAAAAACTCACCATTGTTGTAGACTTCCGCGTTAACCAGCGTTTCCTCGTCATCTGTATCCGGTCCGAGAGACACTGGAGTGTACACGATCGAGTCTCGCGCTCTCATCGTGTTCAATTTTAAATAAACGATGCTTCTTCTTTATGATACATTCGCGAACGAGCTGAAACAAAAATCAAACAAATTTTAAGGAAATAAAGCTGAATGCTTAGTGTGCTACATGGGCGTGTCAGAGGTTTGTTTTAGTTATTTTAAAGCTTACTTTCTAGGTGTGTAAAAGATGCACGAGATAGATAAAGAAAAAAGATGCAAAAGTTCAAAGAATTTGACGAAGTAAAAGAAGAAATAACGATACACTGACTTACGCGGTAGAATTCAAAGCTTGCCAGGCGGCTGCGCAACTACGCAGTGACTCAGAATCCCAAATATAGTGTTTGTTCGAATTTCTTTACATTTTTGACGAAAATAAATTCCTACTCTTCAAACTTATTCCATTCAGCCAATTAAATTAACAAAAACTGACAAATTGCAATCAGTAAAAGTTGCTCTTGTTAGAGTGATTCTGGTCGCCATATTGGATCGCTAAATACCTTACATTTAGCGTTTACTATTAAAGTTATATTTCGAATTGTTATCGAATATTGTTGAAAACGTGATATTGTTCTTATTAGATAGTACTTACTATTTTATTAAATAATCATGACGTATAAAAACGACGAACGATCTCAGGTCAGACCGTAGATTATTTTTCGTAACACTGATTTCACCACGTAGCTGGTTTCTGACAACCAGAACATACTATTAGCTACAAAATTGACAAATTTCACAATTTCTAACATTTCTGTTAGAAGGCAACAATTTCCATTGCATAGCTGTATCGATAGCGAGTAAGCAAAGCACGGTGAAATTGAAATCGAACATAACTCCCGTCAACCATAAACCTACTATCCGTTTTATGGAAATTATAAATAACACGGCAGGAACTCGTTAATACCGTTACTCGATGCATTACGAGTGCGTGTAAGCATTGCGTTATCAAAACAGAAAAAATTCGAACGCGCGTAGCGATATTTTATCCGCGAGAAACCTCTTGGAGCATGTAACCGTTCGCCATTTGCACGTCCGATGACATTCTTGGAATTAAAATTATGTTTTTCACTCGTCGACCGTAACCAATTCGATATTTTTTACGCATGTTTAGGGGTGAATTTAAAGAAACCGGAAGAATAATTCAGAGGTTACTAGGAAGTTTCTTCAGGTAATAATGGTCTGGTTTATTTATCTGTTAGCCCCTTCGATGGCCGTGCAAACATCGTGCGTTGTCCCATATGTTACTCGTGCACTCCTTCGACCGACATGTGCGTCCTTGTACCAAAAATGGCAACCCCTCCTCGATAGAAGTCAAATAACCCGACTTCTGTTTCACATTTTGTGTATTTAAAATAGTTTTCGGGAAAACATTTCGTTATCATTATCAGGGATGCGTTGGCCAACTGAATCGTCCTTGAAAAGTTATCAATTTATTGCAATTTTTCTAATAAACATTGTCAACGGTTATTAAAAACGAAATATGGTATGAAATCTTTCAGTAGTTTTGTCGATCGGTAAAGACGGAATTTAGAAAAATCTCCAATACTGCACTAGTACGCAACTGAATCTCTGAGCTATAGGAATTGGAAGATTAATATTTCTTTCTAGATGCGTTTCTGGATCCTTTCGCTTGTATGTTTCACGTTACACCGTAAAATGCGTCGAGTTCGACCGGCTTGGAATTTTCTTCATTAATAAACCTATCGAAACGAGCGATTCGTTTTTCCCCTAGCAACCGGTTTCCTCGTGGTTGTGTTCACGAGTCGTCTTCGTATACGGGATCTATTTCGGGTAAGACGACCGCCGTCGTCTCGACGCACCAGTAGACGTCATTCTTCCGAGATGCGATCACCACGTACCAACGAACGCCGTCGTTATGTCTAAGAATGTACCAGCTGTCGGTACATGACTTCATTGCAAACAAGTTCAAACAACTTTGCGCCGCTGTGAAATGCAAATATCATAACTCGTCAAGGTTCTGCATATTATCTACATAAATTACAAAAGATACATCATATCCCTTTGCTATGCAATTTAAAAACCGGAAGTACTCCACTGGTAATTCTAATTCGTCCTACGATTTATAATTTTGATTCTTTGCTCATATTGTAACATAATGAGTCGTTGACTCTTCTCGTTATCCCGTTAAATAATAGGAATTCGCGCTCAAACAAATTAATTCGATAGCTAAAAATTGAATTAGGCGAGAGTCAACTAAAATATCGCTCCAATGGACGTAACTCGGACAAAGTTCTACCGTATTTCCTTTTGATGGTTAATTTAAGCGCATAATTTCTCTTTCCTTCTTTGTATGGCGGAACAGCGGATGCACGTGTATACACGAACACAGATCGGTGGTTGTAACCACGCCTTTAGGTTCGCGGGGGGTCTGGCTGCCGCGGTATACATGGAACAAAGAAAAGGAAGAGAGGACTAAATATCTCGCTGCTCGATTTCTGCGAACCGTTCCAGGAATTGATATTTTTAAACCGTTGCATTTAGGACCGTCTGTGACCTCGACGTCACTGAAGCGTCTGGTTCAAAAGTAACATGGAAGTTTCGACGCAGTCAGAATTATGGATCAGTTTCCGCGAATTGTTTTCCTCAGGTGTATACTTAAAGACATAGAAACTCCCTCGATAATTGCACGAGGGAAGGACAAGGCGAGGAAAAAGAATTTTTCTATTCTTAGGAGATATTCTCCCCACTCGAAACTACGCTCTTTCTTCTTCTTCCGTTTCATGCCGAGGCCAAAGGAAATCATCGATTTTATCTTTCTTCTTTGCTCTATCTCCTTTTAAGTTTCTTTCTTTGCTACAGTTGCATTAACTAGACGACGGACCCTCGGGTAAAATGAAATCGCGCTGCAAGCGATCGAAGAAATTACGATAAATCGCAGACATACACTTTTCAGAGGAAAACAATTTTAGCGTGAGATTTGCTGCTAAAATTAAATTGACGAGACAATGCCTGGCTAACGTCATCCATTCTTGAAAGAGACGCGACAATTATCTGATACACAGTGTAAACACGAGACGGTGGAATAATTCAGTCGGTGTGGAAACGAACTAATTCGTGCGATCGCACGCGATTGTTGTAATTGATGTGCAACCATGCTAACGACAGGATGCGTCCGTTTGCATTCGTTTCACTCTAGATCCTGTCAATGAGTTCTCACGAAATGTGTTCGTTTTATTCCTCTTGGAAATTGTATTGTTTATTGTCGTACATTAACGATGATTTCCAATATAATATTTCCTTTTAGTCGAAATGCTCATATATCATTTGGAATCTGAAGAATACTGGATTCGTAAAGTCCATGGTCTGATATATAAAGTCCAATAGATCTCAAAGCTTTTCAACAGCGGAGCATCTCTCTGCAGCTCTCGACTCTCTCGAGTTGAACGAACTTGCGCAGCCTGTGCACGGACTTCAACGACACCCTTGACGCCTCAGACGCCACTTACTAATTCTCTGCCCTTTGCACCCACGCACGCACGTGCCTGCAGGCTAATGCAATAACGCGGTCGGAACTTTCTGTCAGGGGCTTAGCCTTGCTACCACGTGGTTTATGCGCGTGCTGAGCCTAGAAGGTGACGAGAACATACGTAAATTGCCTACCGACATTACTTCCTGGTTATATTTAGGCTCTCCTAACTCCAAGATCGAATTTCTTATGGGGACGACCCCACGAAGAATCCGCGATAAACTGGCTGGAATGGTTCAATTAGAACTCAAGTTCAGAGTTTATGGGCGGTCACTACTAAGATCGTAGTGCTGCAGTAAAGATGTGTAATATTTTTAATTAATACAAAAATCGGAATTATATTCTCAAATACCGATTTTTAACGTGGCTTCTTCACCTGATACGTATGTATTAATTTACCTAAAATTAATGTTAAATAATTAAAGTTGCAACAAGAAACACCGAATTAGGGTGTTTACGAGTCGTAATTGATCGATGCATTTTGATCGACCAACCGCCCGAATTTCGAACAGAGAATAAATATAGACCGAATGTTCAGGTATCCCCTATTTTCAGCAGTTCCTCCCAATCGTCTCATCTACTCTTTTTTACTTAATGCATTCCCTAAAATGGTTGCTTCTCCTTATTTTCAAGACTTCCCTATGGTACACGTTAATGTGGGGCACGCGCGCCTGCGAGACGACGGACACGTGCGCGTCTGTGTATGAATTGTCAAACCTACTTGCGTCGGACAACATCGGGCAGCCGTTTGATACTTGTTGGCGTGATTAATACGAGTTCGAAGGTTGTATAAAAATGAAACGTATGTAGCTATGTTATGGAACAAACACACGAAATTTCTATAACGCATCCTTCGTTTGTATTGTCAAAAGTATAAAATAACTTACGTAATTTTAATAATCTTGTGACTCGTTAGCGACAATATCACTACTGTTCAATTAACCAATCCAAGATCCAAATTAACTATATTTTATATTCTATTTCTGAATAAAAAGAAGGCTCCGATATATATAACGTTCGCGTCTTGACATCCATAACACATTCGTCTATATTTCGTCCTTTTGCGACGTTCAGAATACTATTTTATATATATATATATATACGTCATATATGAACGTCGCAAAAGGACGAAATATAGACGAATGTGTTATAGATGTCAAGAAGCGAACGTTTCATAACATATCTACCGCTTCTATCGTCAAAGAACTCAATAAGCCTACGTATTATTGCACGATAATAAAAGAAATTACACCTGCAATACCATTAGGTTTTTGACCCAGAAGAAAAGCATTCCGAGTAGTCGTCCCACATTTCGTGTCGTAATTCTTACCCGTTGACTTTTCGTCGCGTTCACGGGTATTCTTATCGAGCCGTTCGTCATTTTTTCTTGAGAACAGGCAGGTCTAATGACTGGAGCGAGCCCAGGCACGCGCCCGCAAGAAGAATCGAGGGTATCGAGACGCGAGTCGCCAGCCTCCGGCTGCTCGCAAGAGGGTGCCTACTAGTAACTGTTGGGCGCCGACAAAAATAGCGCCCCGATGCCGTTGTACCTACGGATGCAACGAGCATTACCATCGACAGCGTGAGGGAAGAAGGGAGATGCCGGGATTTAGACGTGACGGTTGCCCTTCGGCACGCAAAAGGGACGTTGTTCCACGTTCGAACGAGGGATCATCGCGCCTCGTAGAGGAAGCTCTATTTCCGGTCTGCATTCGATGCCCCGGTGGCACTGTGATCGTTCTACGATAGCTCTACGATATCTTCACGTTCGCGTGTCGTCGATAAAACGTCTGCAAGAATTTGTCTACTTTTCTAGTAAACACAGTGGGAAACTCTTAATAAACAAAAACTCGTAACCGTGAATTTCCCGGGATTTTCCATGGAGCTATAATAAAAATACGCGATAGCTATAATAAATCAACATCGGTCGAGCGGTCAGCTGATCGAAAGTGGAAGCTGATCGAGACTTCCTTGAGAATGATACATTTTGGGAATAACGATCGGTCGAGTCATGCCTTCAATGAAAACAAACTAACGAACGATCGTACATGTGTCTTTGATGTTTAACAACGAGTCAACGCATAACAGGAAGAGCAATAGATTTCGTGGCATCATTTCATTCTGATATAAAAAGATTGAATGTGTAAGATGACTAAGTTTTCGCTTTTTCTATAGAAGGTGCAATTTTAGAGAATAGAGATAAACGTCTCCTTCGTAAAGATGCTGAGAACGCGGTCGAGCTTGGAATCTCGCGAAAGGGACTCTCAAACGCATCTCCCTTTTTTCGTGCGAACTGTCGATCAAACGGCCGGAAACCCGCCAGTTATGCACTGTAAATTCGGGAAAAGAAACTAGTCGGCGGTGAGACTATCGAACAAAAGCTTACCGATGTGTTTCAGCCTCGAAATAGCAGCGTCGGGACGTCGACTCTCAGCTATCTCGCGTTCCACGGAGCAACGACACTTTTCCTTCTTTCTGCTCTTCTTCTTCGTCTTCTCCTCAAGCTTTCACTCGATCCTCGCGAAACGATCCTTGCGAAGAATCTTTTTCTCGCGTGTTAATTCAAATATAAATATACTTATTCAATTTTCTTTTCGATTAGTTAAGAGGTCCTATATGCACGATATGTGTTTGAGGATTCAAATAAATATTATAAATAAATTACAAGGTAGGTAGAACGTCAATTCGAGCGTCGACGTGAACCCTGTTCCGCCCCCGATCCTCCATTCAGAGGAACACCGAACCAGCCGACGCGTTTTCGACGACTGCACCACGTTGCCCTCGTTCTCCCCGAGTCACGGCAAAGCTCTCATTTGTCCAGAAGCTTTTTTCTTCTTCGCTTTCCCCACCAGTCGCTTCGCGTCTTTCCCCTACTATTTCCTTGCTCCAGGGTGGAAGCTGACGGAGGGTATTTCGATAGCGCTCTTCGTGACCTTTTCGAACGTCATTCATCCAATCTCTAATTGATTTCCCCGTATATTTCAAATTTTTGAACATTTACCTAATTTCCAGTCCAATTTAATTTGTATTTAATTTAGATGAATAATATAGTAACCGAGATAAACTTTTCAAAGTCTCCTCATTCTTAATTTCACGGTATGGAATTCTTTTTCTTTGTGAAATTGCAGGGAATTGAGATGAAGTAGAGGAAGATCGTACTGGCAATGAGCGATAAGTCTGCCCATAACGGAAGAATTCACTTAAACGCTTCGAGAGGTACGGACAGAGAAAGGTACAGAGGTATGTTTTGTGAAAATACGGATCAATTCGAAATTTGATCAGCTATTAGCGTCTAAAAAAGATGAGGCAGTTTGATGTAATATATGTTCAGACCTTCAGCTTGGCCGACGAATACCGCCAGCTGTATTTTTCGAGTTCTTTGTCTTTGTCTCCTCGTGTTTTGCATATCCGCCGGAACTAGCGGTGTACTTTTTTCAGTTTCATCTGTCGTTGAGCCTTGGATTACTACTCTTTTCTCTTCAAAGGAAAATCGTTCCGAAACGACAAAAGAACACATTTTGAGTCTTTTAATTATTATTTTTTCTTTTGCTATTACGTCAGTGTAACGAAGAACAAAATGTTTGAGTAGAATTATTCCTTTATTTGTTTCATTGCTGCTAAAAAAATGATACGATTAATTATAGAAAAGTTGTGATTTTCAGTGTAACTTCTTGAAAGTACGTTTTCGAGATCATTTTGAAGAATTATATTTAGCAAATATGCATGTCAATGAAATTCTGTTTGTTTTTGTATACCGGTCCCCAGGAACCGTACTTGTCGTTCTTGTTCGCCGACTGTTGCTGATGCTCTGACGATGCATTTTTATCTTTCCTAGATGTGCAAAGTTAAAAGAAAAAATGAAAAGTTATTAGCTGTTTAGATATGAATAGTATTCATAAAATATAATAATATAATAATATAATATTAAAAGACTAAAAAATGTAAATTGCAAACATACTTAACACCCTCGAAAGGTCCTTTGATGGTAGTATCATTGATATTAGCGTACACCATTTTAATCCTTTTGCCTCTCCTCGAATATAATTATACTCTTTTCTTCCGCCTCTTTCTATCGGTTTAACCCAATCAAAACCAATATGTCGATCGATTTTCCAGATCTATCAGATAACGTTCTCACCGCCAATAGTAGAGTATTTTCTTCTTTTTCTACTTACGAAAACAATAATTAATTCGTAATAATTGGGTCTGATTTAAGTTTTCTTATCTTTTTTCAGCTTTTTAGTTATAGAGGATACTTACTTTATGGCACGTGATGCAAATGAACCAGAACTAGCAGTTCTAAACGATTTCCAACATTAGCACGTCGACTCCCCTTGCGAGTTCGAAGATTTTTAGCGAGCCTGCATAAATATATATAATATATAAAAATATAATAACAATTCATAGCTACAAAACCCTTTATAATCTTCCTTTTACACTATTGTTGGTTTAACCTTCAAACTATTATTTAATATTTTAAAATACAGGTCTAGAAAGTTATTTATGGTCGTGTGAAGGAAATGCAAATATTTTCGAAATTTTTCCCGTCCATCTTACATTAGTAGTTTTGTATCATACATCGCTAAATTATCGTAGAACTACGATTATCGAAACATCGATTGATAGAACGATCAATTGTACTGTAGTTTTCAACATTTTTCCATTAAGTCTTTGATAAAGTATATAAATAAAGGGATTTCCCTCGTATTATGTATCTTTTCCTACACTTTTCTCTTGATACAAGTTTTATACACTGGTAGTTCTAGTATTAGAAGCTAACATACAGTAACAAGGTTTTACTGTACACAATAAATTTATTTGACGCGGTTTTTGGTATCAAAATGGCACACTAGGATCGAAGTGCAAGTAGAAAACCTGTTTTCGTATTTCTGCACTTACCTAACACTGGGTAAGAACGTTGGGGAGTTGCCTTGACAGTCCAAGACTTTGCACCTCATCGACACATAGGTCTTCTCGATTGCCACGAAATACTATTGTGATTCCCGTTGATTCCAACTTTCCTCGCATCCACTCGGACCGATAATTATTCGCTCTTTTTGTTCTTTCTCTAATGAGCTGAATGAGCAAGGAATTTTTAAATGGACGTAAACTCGAGGTCGCTAGAAAGACTGCAGGTTCTCTGGCGATTCTGTCGCCTCTTACATAGCCTGCGAGTGTCCCCTTCTTCGCATATTCAGCTTTGATATCGAGTGGGGATTGATCTTGATTCCTTCGAACCATCAATGACAGAATTTTTAATAGATCGGCATTTTACATTACCAGTAAGCTTGTTGATAATGTGCATGAATTAATGGAGATCAAATTACTATTCATACAGGAAAAACTGTGAAAAATTTCCTGAGTTATACGCGACCGTGAATCAGACGTATGATATCTTTAACTTTTAGATGACGTCATTATTTTGTAAGAAAAAGTACCTAAATTTTATGAAAATGATATTTTATCGCATAATGTAGGACAAATTCAAGAAAGTACGTTTGAAGCATACAGTTTTAAGGTGATAATTCTTTTTGATCGTAGAAGTATTATTATTCGTATTATTATAAATATGGAACTATTATCATTCGTCTTAAAACAAATCGCACGTTGCTCTTGGAGCTAAAAAGATTCGATGGACGAGGCCTCGTAGCTGCTGAACTAACTTTAGGCTGAAGAACGGGATACGTTACTGATTGTAAAGTGCCGCTAGTCGTTTTCTCGTAAATCAACGTATTGATCAGCGCATCGATCTTTTTCAGGCCAAAGTTAATTCTTCGATGAAGGTGTTCTCAAAGAATAAATTTAATTACGGAAAATTCTTCTAATTCTTCCAGTTAATGATTAACTACCGCTGTGCAATTTAGAAATAGAATCATCGTCAACACGCATTTCGACGACATAAATTATACATTCAGGGAAAAATAAAAAATAACGCAAACAATTTGCATCTACATAAAAACTAGAATCTGATGCAACATCGATCCTTGGTGTCATCATATTGTTGATTCGAAACCACCGAAACTTTTCAAAAGCAAATATCAACGAGAAAAAGCTTGGAAATTCCGGGTGTTTTCGCTTTGAGTAGATTTTTAATAATATGTAAATACGAGCTGTGATTAATAAATATCTTTCTAACAGATCTTAGGGAAGGAATCGTTAACGCGTGTCTGAAATCGACAAAGTATCAAACCTATTTTCTGATCACGTTCTGATTTAATAATGTTAAATTAATTTATCAAGTACATCTTAACGGCAATAAAAATTCCATTTTATATATAGATGTGTTATTTACAGCAAATATACAATTTATACGACATAAGTAGGATATTTTTTACTCTATATATAATAATCCTATTTTCTGAATGTGAACAATGTATAAATTTTGTTAAAATTAAAATTATTCTTATTTTACATAATCTATCTAGCTTCCACTACGCTAGGTTGTTTTCCTGGATTCAAATTAATCAAACGATTTGAATTTTCTACTAGTTCGGTAATGCTGACTCTACCGCGTTGTCTGACAAATTTTGCCACAGCTTCCAGCTCCTCCTGAGATATGTAAATAAATTTCCCTCTATCGTCGATAACTCCAGTCAAATTTTCATGCGCCTGCAGATCCTGAATTCTTTCTACTACGCTTGATGTTTTTAAACCAAAGCGTGCTGCCAAATCTTCTAGAATTACTACTTTGTTTTGCTTAATGTATAGAACAAATTCTTCTAATAAATTTTCTTCGTCTTCTTTGTCATCCTGATCATAGCCCTCCTCTTCTACGCTAAATGCTTGTTTCATTTTTAAATATTCTTCGTATTCTCTCTTTTCTTTCTCCTCCCTGGCTTTCCTTTCTGCCTCCTCTTGTCTTAATTCTTCTGCCTTCTCTTTTTCAGATTGTTTATCTCTTTCTTCTTGAAGAAGTTGTTCTCTTTTCTTACGTTCTTCTCTTTCTCTTTCAATAACTTCTCTTTGTGCCCTTTTCTCTGATTTAGCTGCCAACTTGGCCCTTTTCTTTGCACCCATTTTGAAATCAGGCGTGGCTGGCTTCTCATCTGCTTCGTCGTTAGCTTCATTTCCAGATCCATCGTCATCTTCCTCAATTTGCTGACTGGCAGTCGCTTGCATACGACGTCTAGCAATTCTTTGACCCGCTGCTCGCCTTATTGGTCTACCTTGTGCAATTCTTTCGGCTACATTTGCTTGTTTTTTCTTTGCTATAACATTCGTAAAACAAACATTCGACGGTTTTTCGAAATTTCAAACATTCAAGGGATCTAAGTGACTGATTTAAGTACCAGTTTCTATCAAACGCAAGGAAAGATTAATTCAATGTTCATGAAAATTGTCAAAACATCTGTTTCAAAACAAACAAACAAATAGGTTAGGGATGTATTTGGTTATCTTACAGAAGATACTCTAATAATAACACAAAAAATATTTTGCATAGAAACATACCTGATTTTTTACTGGAAAATACCGTAATGCCGATAATCAATGCAATAATTAAAACAGCGAAAGAAGCTAACAACGTAACGTCCATTTTTTGTTTCTGTTATTTTCCTAGGTGAGTTTAGTTTCCGATTATCGAGAAAGTAGATATCGATAATGCTCACTAGCGCCACGTACGTGAACTTCACTGTTGTTTTCGAAGGTGACGTGTGCTTCATTCTGTATTACGTAGAATTTTATTCGTAATTTAAGCTCCGTCGTGCTACTAAAAGCACTGCATATCAAAAATCATGTTAAGACACAGTGGTATATTCTTTATATTCTTATGCGTTTTCGAATATGGTACTGGACTTTATTTTCACATCGCCGAGACTGAAAGAAAGTGTTTCATCGAGGAAATTCCAGATGAAACGACCGTTTTAGGTACGTGAAATGTATGTTAATAAAGTGAATTATTTTTACAGTTAATAATTCGATTTCTCTGTGACTCTCATTGAAACTTTTCATTTTTTTTCCTATAGTACATTACAAAGTTGAGTTGTATGATCCGAGAACTGGTGGATTTGCTCCGAGCAGTGTCGGGATGGGAATGCACGTGGAAGTTAGGGATCCAGATGATAAAATGATTCTCTCCAGAGTGTATAGTTCAGAGGGAAGAATTTCATTTACTTCTCATACGCCTGGTGAACATGTGATTTGTTTGTACTCTAATAGCAGTTCTTGGTTCAGTGGTGCTCAACTGGTAACATATTTAATTGTAAACAAAATAATAATTGTTTATAGCGTTTGACGTAACTAAATTCATTTTATTATATAGAGAGTACACTTGGACATTCAAGTTGGAGAACATACTATCGATTATGCCAATACAGCTCAGAAGGAAAAGTTCAGCGAGTTGCAGTTGAAGATACGTCAGCTTCTCGATCAAGTGGAACAAATAACAAAAGAACAAAATTACCAAAGGGTATTTATCTTACGTTTAGCTCCGAATTGCTTTGCTTAGGATTTGAACTATGTCCTTATATTATGTATTTGCAGTATCGTGAAGAACGTTTCAGACAAACATCTGAAAGTACACACCATCGGGTATTCTGGTGGTCCCTCGCGCAATCTGTTATTTTATTGATCATGGGTGCATGGCAAATCAGACATTTGAAGAGTTTCTTCGAAGCAAAGAAACTAGTATAAGATTGAAATTAACAATTCCAGAAAATGTTAGTCATCCGAGGAACATTTTTTTATCATCATGGGAAATCTCCGCTGTAATATATTTTAAAAAAAAAGAAAAATGAGGAGAAACTGGTTTTAACGTAAAGAGATTCGTTTTCAATTATTTGTATTTATCGTACATAATCAGTTTAAACGCGCTTACACTTATTTTGTGGTAAACATTTGTGAAATTTATTCTTAAACGGAATGAAAAGCTGTGTATGAATTTTCATTGGAATAAAATATTCATTTTACAAAAAATCTCTGTTTATTTTTCCTTCTCTTGTAACACTATGAAATACAAATTACTGTAATATAACTGGGCTAACGAGTCTAAAAATGTTAGTAAAACAGTTGACAGTTTCAAAAAGTATAACTTTTAGATATCTATGTAAATGAATAATTGGTAAGAACTAATTCATGAAACCATTGTAACACTCGCGATATTAGATACATAATGGTATCCTAATAAAACAAACTAGTCTCGTTTCTCGACACTTCTGCACCGAAAACAGAGAGAAAATTTCCTCCCTATCGAAAGCATAGAAGCAACCGTACAAAAAATTGAGTCATGAAAAATCAACATGGAAGGTAGAAAGTTTTTCTTTCTGTGCATGCGTGGTATGCTATGAATATCGACACTCTATACATTTCGGATAAGCCATGTACTGCCATCTATCCTCGCATACTCTAAGTTGCTGTTCCTTACATCTTTAATAGATGGCAGTACGTGACTCGTCCGACACTCGTTCACATACAATTTACAGTTTAATTTGTTCACTAATATTTTATTTATATTCGGAATGTAAACAAAGAAAAATTTTCGATTGATTTTTCGTTCTTCCGCCTGTTTGTTTTGGTCTTCAAAATCTATCTATATTTCCGATGTAATTTTTCAAAGTTCACAAATGACTAGGAAGAAAAATTGGAGGGGGAAGAGTTAAGGAGCGTTCGGCCGATCAATATTATTGTCAATATTAAAAGTTCTCGACATTATGGCACGTAAGAGATCCTCTAGACGATCAACATAATATTGTCAATACAACGTTGAGAAGCTTAAATATTGACAGTGATATCGACTGTCTGCACGCTTCTTTCAAGGTAAATGATCAAATAGTTGAATTACCTTTACACGGTAATTTACATTAATTTGTACAAGTTTAATGTTTTACCAACTAAGAATAAATACAATTTAATTTTCTTTTTTCGTAACTAACAAGATTTTTAAGAGAAATTGCTTATTCCCTTCGGTATTCGACTTGCATTCTCCTTTCTTTAACCTCGTTTCCACGTAAAACTCGCATTGTTATGCCGCGTATAGGCCGATGCCGGATAGAACGAGCTATAACATCCGAAACGTTAATCCATTCGGTGCGCGTCGTCTCCTTTGCGACGCCGATAAATCACAATATTCCGGAATACATTCGGAGAGGCAGAAGCCGGTGGCCCGAATTTATCGTTTTGAAAAAAAGAAGGACCAAGTCGATGTCAAGTCTCCGCGAGTATGTCTTTGTCGTGCCAAAAGTTTCTTCCCATGTTATCCTGAACATTTCCACTGTCTTTATCCTTTCCCTTTTCAGTTTTTGAAAGTTCCTGCTTCTCAGATCGCTGTCTTAGAAAGCAACTGGGTGACTAGTTGCTTGTTATCTCTGAATTTCATTTAGTTGCGCGGTTGCGCTGCAGATTAAAGGGGATTGCAAGATTTCAGGTTGTAGCATATCCGGTCCGGTAGAACCCGACCTGCGAAATGTTAAATATAATCGTGGCAATTATTTCAAGAATACATTAACGTGCATTAAAGTTCTTGCGATCTCTTTCTGCCTAATTAAACCGAAACGAACGATATAATTAAGACGATCATTTGAATCGTTCGTAAAGGAACGTAAAGCACAATATTAAATCTTTTTTCAACAGCATCCGTTTCATAGAAATTTCAGCAAAAGGTAGAATCATCAGGGAAACGCGCAAAATTTTCACTCACGTATCTTCGTTAAACGTTTCACCAGAGAACTACGAATCGGCACGGGTTACTTAATTCGATTGAAATTAGAGAGCAGCGCAAAAAACAACCGGTATAAGACAAAGCCATATATCGGATATTTGACTGACCGGAGATTGTACTCCATTCCCTCCTAACCGACATTAATTAATTTGCACGATAAGATCATTTTATCTACATTTACTGGAACCATTTCTTCATAGTCTACGGGCCAGTAATGCTTTTCCATACTTTTTCCTACACTTTCCGCTCTTCCGGTTAAAAAAATGATAAGCAACGGGCAGGACACGTTTTGCTTTCACTTATCCGCTTTATACGCAGCCACCGTGTTGCGTCGACTAACAAGAAACATTTTAATTTGTTCATTTTTCAGCAGAGTAAATTACTTCGTCACGTGTAATTCCTACGATACGTATCGATCGGGAATAACTTTTCTCATAGGTCGCCGGTGAACGTAAAAAAGAAGGAAAAAGAGAAAAGAAACGATATAAACACTTTCCAAAAGCGTTCGTTACGACGCGTGTAACGACCCAGAATAGTTACGTATGATCCAGTCGGTCGATTAATCCATTATCCTCCGGTTCTCGGCGATTAAAGCGTCGTTGATTGCCATATTTAAGCAAAATGCATCTATTACGCTATTAATCGGTGTTGAGGAAAAGATTCGCTTCGCTAATTGTATCCACCGACTAGTTATGGGAAAAGAAGTGGATTTTCTCGCGTACGAAAAGGAATTTAAGTAATCGTGTTAATATTTGAACTACAGGCGGTTTAAAAAGCGCGTAAAGCGGCGCGTTAAAGCTTCCGCGAACCGGAAACGATGGAAAACAGCATACGATTTTTAGGGAAAACGATCGTCTTCTCGACGATTAATCAAAGCGTCTATTTAACGCGTTATGCGATAGGATTATGAAAACGTACACATTGTAGATTCAAATGTTGCTTTCGTCCTTACGAAATAATATTATACATATCGTGCTCGTAATGTTTCGTTATACGTAGCAATCCTTCAAGTTATTTTACAGGAATACAAACGATTTTAATTGGTTGGAACACTTTCATGCTATAGAAATAATAATTATCGTTCAGTTAGGGAGTCGTTAATTTCTGTACACGCATTTTGTACACGCCAATTATTGTACGATAGAGATCTAAGAAGTACGTTTAAGGATATCGTGATACGTAGTTTAACGAAAGTTTTGAAATATATTTTTCGAATAACGATGATTCTCACACAGGCAATTGATGTATATTTTATGGCAGCTAAACAACGATATTATTAGTACGTGACTGAATCGTACCGAGTTTAAAGGCTAACGTAATTTAATTATCATCAATCCTTCCACGTCAAGCTAGTTTTGCAGAAAAACATCGGTGTAACGGATTATAGCGTGCTAGGAATCTCGCGAGACGAGAAAAATAACATAAAGTTATCTCGAATGTCGTCAATCAATGAGCGAAAGAACTCGATTTGTCACGAGATCTGGTGTAGCAGGTATCCATGTAATCTATAGAATGTTACGAAACTACGATACCGTGATAATTTCTTCTACTTGTCGTATAAATTCTAAGAGCCGATTGTTTCGAAAAATGAGCATAAAACAGACAAATATTTCATATGGTATCGTCAATGAAATTTTCCTCGGATTATAAGTAAATTTCTATAGATTGTTAATCCGCGATTCAGAGTATTCGTTTATTTTGAAACAACTCATTCGTTCAAAATTATCTTGCTATTCGAAAAATGAAATTTCGCTCTTATTTTTATGGACGCGAGGTAAAAAAAAAAAAAACAAAGAGAATATAAGGCGTAACACTGGCCTGTCGAACCGAAACTCCATAGAGGAACGGAATTTCACAGCGACTCGACGCAAAGGAAAAAGCGATACGCGAAAGGACAGAGCGTGGTTGAAGGAAGAAGAGCCGCGTCGATCGCGAAGAACCCGGAAGGAACAGGTCATCTCATCTGTCTTGTGCGGTGGATTTACGCTGGTCAGGTGAGCACAGGTAAATACACCCGGTCCAGTGCACGGCTGGCCGTCGACTCGGTAGGTAGTTGGTGCTTCGGCAGACGGGGAAGAAGGATCGAGTGCGTTCAACCCGTGGATCGCGCGTGATCCACGCCGGTCGGCCTTGACACCGCGAGATCTACCCGTGGGGAAGCCATTATCGTAGCCATGTGACCGGGACGATCCTGCCGGAGGACGCTTCCTGTCGGTACGTGCACCCATACGATCCTTCTTAAGTCGTCTTCCTGCTGTTCCACTCGGCAGAGATCGGACGATCCTCGTCGGCCCGCGAAATAGTTTATTTTACGCGAACGGTGGAAGGACCGTCGAGGCGACGATCGAAATTATTCGACAGACTCGGAAAGCGGGTTACCAGGTTATCGATAGTTTACGAAGCACGATCATCGGCGAAAAGACGGGTAAAGGAACGGCCACGGGGATATTTATTCCGCGAGCGATCGAGCGTGCAAACGCCGCTTGAATTTCAAATCGAGATTCGCTCGTGAGCCGACGTCTTGTTGTTGGAAAGGACGATGGCTGTTTTGACGATCGTTCAAACAGGATTTGCTAATTTTTAGGTTGAATCGATCGGTGAAGTAGAAGAGGAGTTTGTTAGGGTTTGATGAAATTCGCGTTATGGTTCTTTAAAAATCCAACCTGCTGTTTCCACGAAATCACGCTGCGCGAAAACGTGGTTCGATCAGTTTAGGCTTTACGTCGAGTGGGTGGAACGTAGTTAGGTTCTCAGTGAAAAGAATTTTCCATGTAGGCTGAATCGTTGCCTCGAAATGGCATTCGTGAAACGCAAATCACCTTAGGATCGTGAGAACGCTTCCGTAGCATTGCGAAAGGAACGAAAGCTGATCGGAGGTGGCTGCGAACTCGTGGCCGATCGACACGATCTATTCGATCGACTCGCTTCTTTCGGCGTCGATTAACAGAACGTAATCGCGCCTCATTTCGCTCTAATTATTCGCGCAAAAATAGGCTGCTTTTTTCCCCGGTATGCTCACCTGGATTACGCAAATAAATCTCGTTATCGTAAGACGATTAAGCGTTTAAAAGATTTCGTAGAGTATCAATCAGACACGGTTGAGAATGTTTGTTTAAGCGGATGTTTATAATTATAACGCACGGCGTCGAGCGCGGATCGAGTTAATATGTTTAGAGAGATTACGAGTTTTCTTGTGTGCAATTCTCGAGCTGTTTTAATGGTAGGCGATGTACATTGCGAAATATCTCAAGTACGTTTCACGCCACAGGAAGTAACCGATGCGTTGCTTTTCATGAAACCGTACAATCAGAATCTCACTTGCGAAAAATCACAGTCATCCTTGGATGTATTAATATCGCTTATAGTAGACATCCGTGCATATATGTATATATGCGTATCTTTCTTTCAGCTTTACGTTGTACGATCTTCTCAGGATCTGTGATAACTTTGAACTCTAACTCTCACGTCTTAATTATTAGAATATTTGTTTCATTAATTTGTACTTTAAATACAAAGTATCGAATGTAAAAGGACGAAGAATTTTAGTAGAGATGCTGTTCACACACAAATATACAGTGGCTATAAGAAATATTTGCACATGCCCGTATCTTCCAATGAAATGATTTTTTATCAACTTTTTGCCTTCTATCGCGATCCTTGAAATCGCGATCTGACCTTTCCTCGGAAAAGTATTTTATCTCTTGTCTTTAGAGAAAATATCATCCGCAAAACTATCCTTAAGAAATATGAAAAAAGAATAAAAAGGGACGCTCGTGGGAATCTCCAGTGAAATCTCGGCTTTTCAGCAGACGGGCGAGCGCGTAACGCGCGCACGAGTTACACGCAATTTTCGTAACGTTCGTAGTCGATCCGCAAGCGGATAATCGCCTCGAATTCCGGTGTTTCTGGCGGATACGAAATAATCGTACCGGGTAACAAGTATTGCATCGTCTCCCTATGACTGAAGCGTGGTGCAAGGGGTCAGCGATGGCACTAGTAGTACCGTTTAATCTGTTTATTCGGCGTGCTAGCTAGTTCATGCTGCATCGGCTACATGTTTAAAGGGGCATAATGTCACGGAACGCATCGAGTAATTACTTACACGCGTATGCATGTGAATCGAGAAATTTATGCGAGCAACGATTGCGAGTAACTCTGGCCAGACGTAGGATTAATATTGATTATGAGAGATTGAAATATGTGGACAATTAGAGGCTCTCGGTTGTACGCGAGCAAGGACGCGCGAAATTTGATTGATGAACTCGGTTTCGAAAACATATTATTCTGGCGTTGTATTGCTCCAATGGGTAAGAAATATTGCGATAAAATTGAAAATGCAGGATTATTGGAACAAGAAATGGAAATCAGCATCTGGTGAGAGTAAGCGGGTATATAATTAAAAACAGATTTTGCACGTAAATTGTACGAGTATACGTCGGAAGGTAACGTGCATAATGGAATTCAATCAGCAATGCGATATTTTAGTCTGAAATATGATAATTTAGTGATAATTACTACAAAATGACCGTTTGTTATTAACAGAATGCACCGTTAACAGAATATAATGGAAAAAAATAAAAGGCAATTGCAAAAGTACACGTACATGGACATAAAGAGGCGTAAAGTCGTGTTTGAAACAGTTAAATTAGTACTGAACGATCAGACAATGACTCCGTCGAATGTACAAGACGTCAAAAGCAAAAGTCCCTAACGTTCGAGTTGTGTGAACATCCCACGATCAGTCACAAGTGTCATTTACATTTACGATAGGAGCAGTTTCTCATTAATCATGCTGTCACACATGAAACGGTCTCCTGTTCTCAATTTCAGACTCCCGTTTCCCGCAAAATCAGCTGCGACCATCGAAAATTACGTAATTTTGTACTCGATTGCAAGGCATCGTTACGTAAAGGGGAAACACAGCGAATCATTCGTGAAAAAGTACCATCGGCCGTGAACAATCGCTCACAGCAACTTGCTACTTTGCTCTCCACCTCCACTTTGCTTCGGTTCGATTACATTCGCTATCACTGTAGAGTATTGCCCGTCTCTGACAGCTAGGTTAGTAAATAAAAAAATGAAATCTACAGCTATGTGTAGATAGAAGTTCGTTATGCAATTAAAAGATCATCAAAATACCTTGCTTATCGAAACATGTGCGTTATTGCGTACATAGACGAATGTATTAACAGGAAAATGGTTGCAAAATATCGTATAGATTGTTTGTAAAAAAATATCAGCAAAGCCTTACGGTAGAATACAAATTCACAGTTGGATTAGGCGCGTACAGTAGAATATGAAGTCACAGTGGAATAAGGACTCTGGTATTCATCACGCGCAGTTGATCTTCGACATTCTACACTTAACGCGCACCGGAAGTTTTTACAAGTTTCATATTCTTCGGACGAATAAATGTATCTAACGACTTGGTTGTTAGTATTTTTAAAGATATAAATTTAAACCGAGATTAAAGAAGGTTTTTTTAATTTTTAATATTCAACAGGTCTTTCGTTGTTTTGATTAAACGCATTGTCGAACTTGTTAACAGCGTTATGACCGTTCCGGAGTCGAGCAACGCTCGAATAACTGGCGGAACTAGCCTGAGAATTAATTGCAACGCGTAACCAGTTCTGCGGTGCGTTAAGAACCGCTTTAACAGACGCATTCCTCGCGAAAGGCCACGTGTGCGCGCTGCATTTTTTCAGTCATGGGATCTGAGACTGGTGGCGGTTAAACGAATGGTGTTAGCGTACTGGTAACCATCGCATAACGTGTTACGTTTGTAGCTCGGTTCCTGCTTAATGTCGTACATCGTGAAACCATGTTACGCGGGAACACGGTTTCATGTAAATTACATGTAAATGGAAATTGTATCGTAGAAATATACACTGTATTATTTGTATCATTGTATCTTAGACAAAGATGATGATCACGGGGAAATAAAGGATAACTGCAACAGCTGACAGGCGTTTTCTATAGCGGACTTTAGAATAAATAGTACAATAATAAATAATAGTAATAATAAAAAATACAAATAGCAATGTATACGCACCGAGTACAATAAAATGGATCCTACTCATAATTAGCGACTCGCAAGTTGAACAACGGATAAGTGAAAAAACTCTCTCTTCGTTTGGCGCTTGACTCGCAGAACGGAAACACGAAATAGTTTGGAACTTTTGCCAGAACGTTTCGTTTGGCTCGTATGGATCATATCCTGAATACTAAAGGAGCGTTGCACGTTTGTAGCGTAGTAAAAATCGTTGAATAAAACTGCTCGAGATATATTCGTGCGAACATTTTTTTAGACGAGTAATCGAGATTCGCTCGTTTTATCGCGATAGAAAAATGTGGTATACATGTATTAGGAAATTATAATACCTCTTCGGGTTTATAAACTGGAAATTAAAGATCCGAAGCAAGATGAACTAACGAGACTTTTTCATCCAAGGTGCTATTAATTACGTTTTAAAGTATATTACGATTGATGCATTAGTTTGCAGAAAGCTTGAAAAATATGGTAAAATATTAATCGTTCCATATTTCTAAAATTTCTTTTTTCTATTTCCAAGTTAGCGTATACATGTACATGTATAAGATTATTCAACGATCGAAGAAAGATTTTTTTGATAAACTTCAATTTCTGTAAAATCTTCTTGGAGATCGCATGCTGTATAATTATATTCTAAGATATTAATATACGTTAGTAGTATTTGTAAGAAATGTAATAAACGTCATTTTCAGGATAAAAAGTTTCAACAAGTGGGGGATGAGAACACGAGGGAATACGTTGATATTTAAAATGAATTAATTTAGGGTGTGACACACTTTCAGAAATCACCTTGCGCATAATGTTGTCTATGGTCTTAATTCCTGACGGAGTATGTCGTTTGCCGGCATTAAATTTTGGACTTGACCCACTTGTGCTTCGAGTCCTTCAATTTTATAGAACTTGAGGCACTCGTATCTATCGTGTTTCTTTTGATAATGGCGCGACATTAAGCGTAAAATATTTTTATTATTGCATTAACGGCGTATCTTGCCACATTAAAAAACATGAATTTTTCTTTTCTAATTACGAATTTCAAATTAATACCGATTAACACTTTTCTCGTTCCTAATGCTTCTTTTATTTTTTATCGTGAGAATTTTGTATAGTTGAAAAAAGAAAAAAAATACATAGAATCCAATATGTATATTTAATAACATTTATGTTTATAAATGTACAATTATACTTATTTTTATTAAATTTGTTACGATCAATTTTAGATCGAAAGACTCTGTTTCAACTATGTACGATCTTTCAACCGTGTCATACCTTCTACTACAGCAGGAAACAGTTGTCGTGCATTCGTATCACAATAATTTTGTTTTTACGTCCCTAGGAGCAGATTTCAATAGCGAGCATTCCGGCATTGTAGCCATATTTGCGAGTATTTCATGCAATAAAACTCCGTAGAAAGAAAAGGGGAACAGTTTTCATGAACGAACAGATCCCAGGACCTACTTACTTTGAATTCTCTTGACCATTCCCGGCAACATTGATACGATTCCGTGTCATTCGGTCAAACCTCGAATATTCGAAGATTTCTCGGTCGACGATCCTCCTCTGCCATAGATCGACGCTCTGATCGTACACCATAAAGCCCATAAACGTTGATCGATACGGTTGATTTTATGGCGGTGAAACGAATATAGTTAACACGATTTATACACTTTAGGCTGGCCTATCGGAGCAACTTTCTCTAATATTCCACGAAACTGCGTCTATCAACGACGATTAAACGATCGTGTCCGCGAAATTATGAAACTAATAACGATCATGTAAAATTACGAAATTCGGTGATCCTCAACGAATGGATTAATACGATTTCTCGGCGGCCTGATCGATTCTGTTACATCGAGAACAACGAGACCACGACGAGAAGGCTGAGAAAACACGATAAGCGATCGAATCGATTGCAGAGTTTCCGTTTAAACGTTGGCCATTGAAATGTTGCAAGAAAGGTGTCTATAAGGTGGACCATAAATCGTTTCGGAAAATTACCAGATTGCCTTGTTCTTTTATGAGTTTGAGCAAGAACTTGGTTATGAGTAAGACGGTTAATATGTAGCACGGTGGAAGATAATCGTGTGTAAGTTGGAGATTTTATGGTCAGTGGATTGGTTACTGTTATGTAGTTATTGGTTTTTATTTGAGAAGGGGTTGATGCGTTCAGCATGTTAGTCGATTGTGCTAGGTATGAGGAAAACTTGATGGATTTTCGTTGCGTGGAATTTAAGAAATTTCTTATGTTTTTTTGTGGCGAAGAAAATAATTATGTGTTCTATTTCTTGCGAAATATTTAATGACGTACATTAATTATTAAATGTCCAGATACTTTGGCCTATTTCTGGTACAGTGGTACTAAACTACGTAAATTAACGACAAATTAATGACCGAAAATAATATTATCGTCTTTTGAGGAAGTTAACAGATTATACATTTAAATTATTTTAATATATCACAATACTACAGTATTACAATGATCAAATATACCTGTTTATCGTCGGTTTCATATATATCTTTACTTCGAATTAAATGCACGTGAACTGAATAATTCTTAACGTAATTTGTTTAACTATTTCGCTTTTTTCAATATTCATTCCCTAGAATTAGAAATTACTACGAGCTTTAACGTTTTGCCACAAATATTCCACAGATACGCGTTATTTCGGAATAAATTTATTTTTCGAGGTATCTGAATCGAATGTTCGATTATCGAATACGATCGTCAGATTCGTTTTACCAGGTACGGCACGAGACGCGATGCGACGTCCTGCTACGGCTGACAAAACAATGATTACCGGAGCGATGATCTGCTCGACGATCGTCGCTCGACCGTGCTACGTTTGCGCAACGCTCGAACTATCATCGATTGCTCGATCCCGAGAAGGTTCGATATCCGCTTCACGGTGTTTTCCAGACGAATATTCTTCTTTATTGGACGAATATGAACGTGATACAAACGCGAGCACGAGCACCATACGATTTATTACTTGGACGGTGAGTGGTGTAGACAGCTTTGCGACAGGGACAGATGCCAACCAGGCGACGTTCAACAACAAGTAATTGCTCGACGGTTGCGTCGATTGGTTGATTTTCGTTTTCTAGCTCGTAAATTCACATCGAAGAATATTCTGAGTGATTTAGAGACTTTGCGCGTGAAACTTTAATTTATTCGATGGAAAGAATGCAGCGTGATTTAGATGAAAGCGTACTTTTCAAAGCGATCTTAATTATAAATTAACAGCGATTCGTAACTGTGCCAGCATAAGATACGTTACAATTGCATCGCTTCGATCGTGCGTAAATCCACGAAAGCGACAAAAGCTGTTCAATTTCGCGGGGCAAGGTTAATTTTTCACTGCGTCGTCTTCCGAATTATCCTAGTAGTTCGATCGTCCAGCAACGAGCATGTCGTCGATGCACGATGCTCTTTCGCGTGTCGACCTTGCCCTTCTTTGCGATTCCCAACTCGACGAGGCTTTAGCTTGCACAATACAAGGTTCGTACACTCGTTCCGTGTTGGACGCCGTTATAATACGTATAATGTCCACTTAGACGCGGCTATGCTGCTCGGAAAGCAAGGAACAGCGGACGTAAAGGAGAAAAGTAAATTCGTAATTACCAAGAGTTTCCGGCCAGTTGCCGTTTTAGTTCCGTTTTCGAGGGGGTAAACTGAGATGAATCTTGGATAATGCCGGATTAAAGTATAAGGAGACGACAACGGAGAGGCACGATCGAGGAAAAGGCTCTTTCTACCTACGAGCCTAGCCGAGGGACTGTTCGTTCATAGGTCAAGGAAATGGAACTGTTCGAAGAAATAAATCGATCTGAAATGATGCTTTTTCTAATTATTTCGTCATTGAAAATAGATAAGTAGATTTTACTGATATTATTCGATATAGCGTTTCGCAATGGTATCCATTGTATCATATATCTATTTATTATTCTATTATCTACTAATCAGAGTTTCCAATGTCGACAAATATTTTATAAACATTCCTTGCCAGTCCATAAACTTTGCTTCTTTTATCAGCTTAAAGCCAAAGGCCTCTTCCTGCACTTTCATTTCTTCGAATTTGAAACTGTACATTACATTCGCTGTATTCTGTGTCAAGCGACGTCTCTAGTTGCTATGCAGGACGGAAGCCCGCGGAAACGCGAAAGAAACCAGAGGGCAAAGCACTTTCCTCAGCGGCGATTTAGCGGAGGTCGTGAGCGGTCTGCGTATCCGGTGAAGTCGGCCATCTGCTTTTTCCCTGGCGATGTGACGCTTCATGCACTTTAAAATCTATCGGAATCTGCGAAGAGAGCGACCGACCGCTAATTCCAGCCGGTTTTTCACTTTTCCACTCGAACACGGCCAGTTTCCAGCGCTTATCATCCGAAAAGCGATTCGATGTACATACTTAGCGCGCTTCTTTCCCCCATAAAACGGAATACTCTCCAATTTTTCGACTTTTGTCCTTAATGAATACCATTTAGATTGATTTTCAATCTTTTAATTTAAAAATTAGACTCTGTATTTAATCAGGGTATTTATCTTCTCCTCGGATAACTAAAATTCTCTCTATTTTTCAAGCTTCTAAATAACACGCGATGATAATCGTTACACATAGCTATAAATCTAGCTTGTCAGGTTAATCTCCGATTAGTTGATCGCAGATTATCAGAATAACTTAAGACAGATCTGGATTAAGTTGTTTAATTAGGATTTATATTCTATACGTGTATATCTATACTATATCGTACGCGGAGCAGAAAGATTTATCAAATCTTACGAAGAAATACAAATCGTGTGAAGAAGGACCGCGGTTTATTCTTCCGGTGGATTTTTCCTCGAACGAAACATCGCTAGGGCGATATTTCCCCGGCGTTTGCAGCGCGTAGCCCGCGATTAACGCAATCCGCGTCGACCTTAATAAGCGATAATTCTCGACTGCACACGCTGGCGCGCGCGAGAACGAAAGTTACAGAACGCGCACGCGACACGGGGCGGAAGTTTCGCTGTAACCGATGTTATTACGCGCCTCTTCGCAATCTGAAGCGATTTATCGGTTAGCTGAGGCGAGTGCAACACGGACGACCATACGGTTTTCTATGCTGATGTACCGTTAGAGTCTATTATTAACATTAAAGCTTCGCGGTCCGTGTGTTCGATACAATAGACTAGAAATGCTAAAATTCATCTGCTGGTTATTTGTGATACACGATGCTCCTACGAGTGTGCGAGCCTGGACTGTAGAATGCGAGGGATGGTGATTCTTTGAGGATGGTAATTCTTTAGGGACGGCTCTTCGGGTATATTCTATGGATATTCTTTTAGAATAGCAATTCTTTGAGGATGCTGACTCTTTGAGGATATTCACCGACGATTGTGATTCTTCGAAGATATTCTCTGTGAAAGAACATTGTTTAATACGATGATATTTTCGGAGATGTTTTTCTCATTAAATAGAGAAATGAATTTCGCTAGTAAGGAAAATTCCTGGAAAGAACAGACACTATTTTACAAATCAATTTCAAACTCTCACCATCGTACGAAAAAGAAGAAAGAAACCAAACATGTTTCATTTATGTACATATGTATATGAAACCGAACAACTTTCAACGATGAAAATGTCGGTCGTTGCATTGGAACACACGAAGCGCGTGTCTTATGTACATAATACAACATGAAAAACTAAGAAAGAGAAATAGCGAAGGAAAAAGTGGTTCATAAGTATTCCCGTGGCGAAGATTCCATGGAAAGTGTATCGAAATCGATGTTTATTCTTTGGCTTTTCCCTTTTTATCCAGCGATCTAGTTGATACCGTGCCATCGATCTCATGTCCTGTACCTTCCGTTTCTCGAATAAATTCGCCGTTATATTCGCAAAGACATCTTCTGTTCAACATAGAACGGTACAAGTACAAATTCGAAGCCAAATGACAAGAGTCATGTGCAAAAGGTTCAAAATTTTATTTCTTGACGCTTATAGACTTAAAGGAATAATTTTCCTTTGTAGTTCCGTTCGAAGGAACGTCCACGAGAATAGTAACGATTTCCATGCTCGATCAAAATCGAAAAGGATCTCTTGATCGTGAGAGTAAACACGCTTCGCGCGTATCGAATGCAAAATAGTGGCCGAGTGCAAAATGTATGCTCATCTCGTAGAGGACGCACGGAGAATTTAATGGGTCGGAAAAAGTGACCGCAAAACGGGAAGTTATTCCGGCAGGGTGAGCTTGGGTAAAAGTAATTTCCATCTTTGATGGTCGTTGGCTACAGATATGAATGCGCTATTGTTTTCATCGTCCGTGTCTTTTTTTGTAATTCGAAGAATCGTTATCGTTTACACGCGTAGCTTGATAAAAATGTTGAAATCAAGCAGGACAGCAAGTTGTAAGTACGTAAAGTACGCGATTACGCTACTATGACAGCTTCCTAGAGAAAGAAATTAATACTCTACTACTCAATAAAGTGTTAAAACGTAATAATACGTTAAATTTTCGCCAAACTTCCTGCTTAGGGTCAGTATTTTTCTTTTTAATTAACGTGTTTTATTTCGATTCGAGGCGTGGGGCTCTGTTTCCTTTATCGACTCGTTCCTCAACGTCCATCGTGGCAGGTGTGTCGAACCGAGGTCGTCGTCGGCAGGGGAATCTAATATTGAAAGCCGAAACACAGACGCGAGGAACCGTAACGAGGATGTAAAAGATTCTTGACCTCCTTCCACCGTGGCAGTGTCGTACTTCACGCTTTACGTTTCCACGTAATAATCGGCAGACACGAAAGGACAGATGCTTTTAACGAGTTCCTGTGCATTTCTTCGCGAGTACCGCGCCTGTCTGCACGCGCTACGTCGACGAGGAATACACCGAGCTCGAGCAACCCCTTTGATAACGCGACACGACTGATGCGAACACAATGGAAATTTTCATTTCGAAACGGGCCGAAGAAGGAGGCGAACCACCAGGGATACGATGCGCCGATTGTTTTTCTTCAAGCTGCGGAACGTCGCCGAGGAAACAGGTTTTCGCGAGGGTGCTTTTGTGTTGGGTGGTCGAAGTGATGTTGTTTGGTACCTGGGATTGATTAAAATCATTCCGCAGTCGATATATAAAATATATTTGCATAGATGTATATTCGACTTGTATTCTATAAGGAGTCTGTTTTATTTTCTTGATACGAGTTCTTTGTAATCGTGTACACGTTTCCTTGAACTTACAGTATTAAAGATATAACGTAATAATAAAATTCCCACGGGACTTGTCAAACACGTAAAAATATTTATTCCACGGAATTTACGTATCCTGCTCAATATCGTGCTTTTGCAATTATTGTTCAAATAATCCTACGACGTGCTACAAATTTATGCAATTACTGTACGTACAAACAAGTACGTACAAACAAGTTAGTAGTAGTCGATACATTACATTTTGATCTATTCAACCATGACTTACTCCTATCTACCCTATATTTCTTAGCTGAAGCTACACTTTAATTACGATTATGAAATCGACAGTTTCCCGTTTTTTGCTATATAATTTCTGCATCACAATTAAAAGTGGTCAAGGTTCGATTCATGGAATTTTCATTGCAAAAAAATTGGTATGTATTTCATCAAAGACGAAAGTCTAAGGAAAAGAATAGAAAGATAATATTCATAACATTTATCCTTGCAGTAATAATTTCGTAAGAATAATTTCTTAATGAATCTCAAGAATCTCACTTTCTTTCCATAGTAATAAAAACAAACGTAGAAACTAAATCTTACGTTTATTACATAAAAACTTCCTGTCACAATTACGCGAGAAATTACACAAAGCTGCGTCATTAAGTAAAACAATGAAGTAAATGTTACAAATTCCAACGTACACAGTTCGTTTAACCCATTAACGCTATTTCCCAGTGTTTTAATTCTCGTTCGAACTGTTTCTTTTCTATTCGCTTTTCTATTTAGCGTCGAACCTCTTTCTCTGCGTGTGTCCTTTCCTTTTGCCATTTCCAATATATTATTCGTATATTCGTATATTCGTAGATAGACACGCGTCGTGTTAAAAACATTGTTTATCAGTACGTCCCTACGATTCCAGTCTCTTTACGATTTCATTGCATGGAGGTCGTGAATAAAAAGGAAGACGCGCTTGTCTTTAGACAAGATGGCACCGATCGTAGCTATTCCTTCGCCGCGTGATGGCCCTTTATCGTTCGTAATAACGTTCATGGAGTCTTTCGGAATATTTGACGGAATACTTGATAAGCATGCGAAATATAAGACGCTTCAAAGAATGAGTATCATTGATCAGGTTGTAACATGAACAGAGATTCGAGTGGGCCTTGAACCAAATTGATTTCGCTCGAGTTATTGACCAGCGTGCACCAATTAATTAAAATCTTTGCGAGTTTCTTGAGTCCTCAACACACACGAACGAAGCCCAAATACGAAAAAACAAAATTTTAATGTTTTAAAGCGCTGTTAAATATTAAAAAGAATAGCAATTATTTAATGTATCTGGTCTACGAAAAATTGTTCGAGAAACGATTAATTTTGTGAGGAATTTTTCACTCGAAGGTTCGTTAAGAACGAATTACGATTGAAAAGTAAACGAGGACGCTATAAATCATTCGTTATCTCCAGGCGGAATATCTAATGCCGCGTAAATGTTAATGATGAAACTGCTTTGCATCAATCGCGAAAAGCTCGCTCCGCCGATGAATAAATTCCACGACAGTTCGATGAAACCCGTATTCAATTACGATTATTCGATCAGATTATGACACATTGTTCAATATTTTAAGAAACTTCCTGAATAATCTTTGTTCAGGCACCAAAGACACCATTATCGGGAAGATTAACTATATCACTAATTAATTTCTTTGGAACGAACCTCTTAACTTTGACCTCTTAAATCTTCGGAAGAAGTTGTTAAAGAAGTAACAGTTTGAAAAATTGCCTTTCTCGTATAAGAGGAATGTTCGAAATATGCTTTCAAGTAATCGAAACGCTGGAGAAAGGGGAGAAATGCACATAGTGCTCCTCGGATAAATCAAAACGAAGTCGGCTCGAAGGAGATGTGTGTGCTTCGTGTAAACAATAAATTTTAAATACGAAATCGTTCCCACGTATTTGCTCTGCGGTGAAGATGAATGAATTTGGAATGTTGATTTATCGCAGGATTTATGGAATGCGTTAAAGATCTTCCACGATACTATCTTAATTTGAAAATTTGAAAAATTACAACAGACTATCGAAAGAAGCCTAATTTCTTACATTATCGCAGGAAACAATTTCTTTTTACATTTTTCAGAGAACAATCAAGCAACTATAATATAACTATCGGATTAAACTTTCCATCTTCCAACTAAAAAAATAGCTCATCAATGTCTCAAATCAGCATAAAACGGCCGAGTATCGTGAAACTGAAAGAACAAAAGTACGAAGAAATCGATCTTATGCTATTGCTCAACAATAATCAGCGCTTTCGACGCTAATTTGATAGGGTAACACCTGTTTTTCTTCAATGTTGCGGTCAATAAGTTGTTTTTACGTCGATTGTGGAAACACACATTTTCTCTTTGTTAACGTGGCTTTATTGCTTGCCACAAAAACAATCGCGCCTTGCTGTTCTTCGCTTATTTGCATGATTCTGTCCGTGGTACATTCACTTTTCCTCGCTTAATTTGACCAATTACCTTGGAAGGTTCTTGCTTACCGACAAACTGATGTATAGATTGCAATCCCAACTATCGTTCTGTCTGAAATTCTTCCGGATCGACGCAATTCGCCTAACTATATTTATCGAAAATCGATATAGTAATCACGCGGTTCGTATTAATAGGATACATTCACCAAACGTGGTACAAACTGAGAAGAGCTATATACGATGACGAACGAAAGTGTGGTAAGTCTGTAAAATATAGAGATCAAGATTAGATGTAAGATTTCGATTAGCGTTAAAAAAGTATTTACGATTAATTCAATGAAATATTTTCTATAGAAAGCATTCGCTATCGAAAGTGTAAAAAAATCTTTTTATCGTAACAATATGTTAAACGAATCGAATATTTCAAGTAAAGTACCGATGCGTTGAAACGCGATTCAGAGTTCTGGTGTTTCGTCAGTATTGCGTGTAATTCCATTAAGAAGCCAAACTCCGCACGAATCTTAATTGCATTAATGCGCGTCGATGCATCCTGCGAGTTTTAATAACGTTAGCTGGAATACTGTGGAGATCTCGGAATAGATTTCGACAAGGATCTGTTAGGAACCGAGCGTAGTATCAACCGTAACAACCTTGGCCCTGAAAGTCTGAGAAATCTTATTCGTCGCATAGGATTACAGCGCGGGCTTGAAATTTTCCTCGCGTAACGCCATCGCTGTGAGCCTGCACGCGTGTCCTTGCGATAGTTAGAGAATATTTTTGATTGTAAACGATAGAAACCTCGATTGAAACGAACGTACATACTTACTTTCAACGAAGAAAAGTAAAGAATGGAAAATTCTGAGAGCAAAGCTTGAAACGAACGTGTGTGGCATAGCAAATAGAAAGGAAAGCGATCTTTACAGCAAGCACGAGGTTTACTAACATAATTTTTGTTGCATGATCTTTGCAATTGCGAGTAATTTTTTATGAAATCTCACGAGTTTGAAACGTTTTAAGCATTTAACTTCCAGAAACTGAATATTAAAGAGATGCAGGAACAGCGTTTTACGAGGAACGGTGTGATCGTTATCACGATTAGACGTAATGAACGCTATTACACAAAAACTTTCTTGAAACAAGCCTTTCAACCGAAGATGAATGAAAGGAGTCCAATGATATTACAGTTTCACTTGAAAGTTGATAACCAATAAGGAACTGCGTCTTATTGTACATTATGGCTTCCGCCTTTTGTCTAAATGTACGAATAAGTGGAGTACTTCTTGTTAAATTATATTTTAGTAAAACGTATAATACACGCGATCGATATCGATGATCGCTTTCAACCATTTTACTTTCAAAATTTGCTATCGTTGGTATCTATAAAACGATCCTTCAACGTTGGCTATAGTTAACATAAACGAATAATATATTTCACCATACGCAAGTTTATAAAATTATCATTTATCGTTAGCACCAAAGATATCTATTGTTTTCATCTCTGGCATAGAGTGCCTTTCGACCCTCGTTCTACTTCCAAACTTTTTGTCTGTCAGTACGTTTCCGTCATTCTGTATTCATCCATCGCTGGAAAACTTGGACCATTTCTCATTTTTACGATCATGTTTCATTTCAACCCAAGACCCAGGATTAATCTTATCAAAGACGAGTAACGGAGCACAGGTGAGGCATTTGCTTGTCAGCGTAGTGCGCGATGGTCGCTGCGATGGTCAGTGGCCGCTGAAAGCGAAAGGACGAGCGTGGTTCGCGCGTAAAAGAGGGGTGAATGCTGGATATACGAACGGCGGTGTACGCGCGCGAACCACTTGCCCGTTCCTTGGCCGGGACAACGTGAACGAAGTCGGTAGCGCGAGCGAACAGGACACGAGCGATCCGACTAGTCGCGCGTATCCGACTCGTAGGCAAAGTCGAAAGTATTACTCGTGGGGAACCTCGTGGACCGAAAGTGGTGGACGCACGGCCGCCGTCCGACCGCGGCCAATGCCAGTCACCAGTGAAACGTGAAACGCGAAACTGGGCGAAAGTTTTGTCCTGATCGCTGGTCGAGGAGGGAGACCACGATTTGTCGCGAATTCGTACCGATTCTTTATTAGAGCTCGTCCACACCATCCGGACAGTTCATTCGGGTAACGAGTGTCGCGTGCTGTCCTCGCACCTGTTGTGTTCGCATACCTTGTTCGGTTACAGTACTCTGTTATTTGTTTAGAGTACTTTGATCGTGGAAGAGGAAGTGCAGTCGTGGTCGAAGGAAGGTTGGTATACCAGACAACTGATGGGATTGTTTGGTAGTGTCGGGTATCGATGAAGCAAGATGCGAGCGATGAGTGATAAGTTTGATGGCATGTTGAATGGTTGTGGATGCAGTTCGTACGGTCAGGTTGATCACCTCGCATAATTCTGAACCAGATTTAAGACGCTAGTTTTCAGTCGAATTACTCGGTTTAAGATGCAGGATACGCTTAGTAACCGAAGACTCGTTTTGTTTCTTCCAGTAATGGTATGTTTGATTAAACGATATCGTGCGATTACATAGTTAGGCGATCTAGCGTTGGTAACTATAAATGCAACAGGACTTAAGGTTGCGTATGAGATTTTGAAATATGAATATTCCGGAAATATGAATCGGGATGGTAGAAGATCGAATGGAAGATGTTTCAGAACTTCTGTTTTTATATTTTTACCAAGTGAAACCTAATTAGTCGAGCAAAATTGTGTTATTTCTCGCTCAAGGTATTTCTTCGAAATTAAGATCCTACGAAAAAGAGCTCGATCTTCGTTCAATTTCGATAAATTCTTCTACGCTTTAATAAATAGAAACAGAGTGGAAAACGATGTCAGGGAAAATAAACCACTGTTGTTTTCATACATTTTCTACGCGGTCGTAGCGAGTAAAAAGTTTCGAGTGATTCATTGGAGGAGAACTTCATTTGAGTAATTGCTCGGGAATTTACTCGTACCAGCTCTAACGTAAATATATGTAATTCAGATAACGAATTAGAGAATAAGCGGGGCGAATAGAATTACGGAAGCGATGAAAGTCGATTTTTATAGCATTTCAAATACGCAGTACGTAGTTGACAGTATATATTTAATAGATCGATGTTTCTGAACTCATGGATGCATTTACATCTCTGGAAAGGTTAAAGATCCACGTTGCAAAATCTCAATCACTAATCGATAAATTTTTCAGACGAAACGACCACCACCCTAACCTAAATACCTTCGTACCTCAATAGACGATTTATTTCTGATAAGATTGCAGAGTAGAACGCGGTCCGGTTCTGGATGATAACGCTGAAGGTGCGTGCTTGCACCATTAAGACAGATACCGTTCACTCGCGCAACACGAAACACGTAATTGAGCGAAAGTTTTGCTGCGCGGTTGTGGGGTACACGGACCGGAAGTATCATTACGCCGTTTACGAGCTTCTTATTAAGCGCTTCTTTGTCTGCGCCGTGGTTTTCTTCGGATCGTCGAGTTACTGCGGCGCGTCGGGTCACAGGGAACCACGGATCATTTGCATGTTGCTCGACCAAGTTCGAGGCTGTTGTCGAAATGACGGAAGTTTGCGACTGATCGAGATCGGTCGCTTCTACGTATCAGCGAGGATTTTTCAGCCATGCGACGTTAAGTAGAAAGAGACAAGTATGGTCGGGCGAGTTAGAACTTTTGATCTTTCGCTGATAAACTGAAGCATTATAATTACGGACACGTTAATTTCTTAAATTGCTGTTGATCTCGTAGGAAATGTTATAATTAATTCTTTGTACATTACCGGAGAAACCATTAAAAGGACAGAATCTGAATACGACTCGTAGAATTATTTATATATATTATTTAGTATATTTAAAATGTTCGAAACGGTCGGTGTAAGATAAATGTCTCCGGGATCACGTTAAAACTTTTATCGTTTCTATCCCGGAACAAACAGCGATAGCAGGGATAATAATGCCGAGAATTCGGTTAAAACGGTGCATCCGATCGCCCGGCCACTTCCACGATCCCTCTAATCGGATCGTCCTTCTACGAGAAAACGGTGCGCTGCGTCCTTGCACTTGGAACGCCTGGAAATTTATACGGCTTTCATCCGTTCGCTACTTTAAAGTAGGTTCACTGTTTCACTTGTGCTCGAGTTTAACTCTCGGCTCGTGCTTCCGTTCCTCTCGAGCACTGTCTTAGCGTTTCGCTCTTCCACGAATTCTTCTAGACTTACGCTTCATCAAGGTCGAACTTCGTGATCCGTGAGTGTATACGCATTTGCATAGCTGTGCAGTTAGTTTGTGCATCGGTAAGGCAACACGCAGGCTGTTTATGGGTATACCGTTCCTTTCTTCGGCATAGACGTAGTATGCTGATTCCGTTAGCGAGTCGGTCAGGAAAGTAGGAAAATATAGCGACGCAACAATTTTTTTTTTCGTAGCAAAAGGCGCGAGAAATATCCTTTTCTTTTGAAAACTACAAATTACTTGGAATTGATATTTATTTACGACGAATAATCTTATGGAAATAAATTAATTTCTTCTTTAAAAGTCGACTCTAAGCACGTTCGTAGTCGATAAAATTGAATATTTACGAAGAGTAGAGTTATCAGTTTGAGATCTGAGAAACTTGTGAAATTTGGCAGAGTTGTTTTAGTTATGAAAGGATTAAGAAGTTTATTACATTACGTACATAATAATTATTTACGTATATGTGATTTTAGATCCCATATGAATATGACTTATCCAAGAGAAACTTTATTTTAGTTACTTTTATCGTGGAAGGAAGTAGCTAAGTACACAGTAATATATCGTTTAGTGATTCTCAAATTGCTGGTATGTCCAGACGACAGACGTTATAATTATAAGAGCGTTTCCTAATATCAAAGTAACAAGTTTAATTATTGTGATTACTCGTTGTAGGAAATACACTTCCAGATTCTTTCCTTCGTATATGAAATTATGACAGAGGTATAGTTCTCTCTATATACATATGATACATGCACGTATTTTGTTATGTAAATATTTTATAAATCATTCTCTTAATTATTTTAGTAAAAGAAAAAGAGCTTACCGTTTGCACGAAGTAAAATAGTAAAATTGAACTGTCGGATTACAATCTGATAAAAGCAACGATGAAAAAAGAAATCAGATTTCTTTTTCAAAGCGGTAACGATCGTCGCGAACTACTCTATTCATCCTAAGATCCCCCGGAGTATGTCGAGTTGATTGACAGCCTCGATTCGCGTAATGCCAATTTGTTCGAGTTACGGTCACTAACATCGTCGAAAGTGAAATCGTGGCGTGCAAAAACGCCGACACAGATCTTCGTGATAATTTGTCGTCGACTTCTTAACATTCTTCCTATGTCATTGTCATTGTAACCTTACCAGTCGAAACCTGTCTGTCTGACTTATTTAATACATTATGATATATAAATTCAAATTTGTATGTTTATCGTTTAAACGTTCTAATTGAATTATTTACCGATTCATTCGTTACTCGAAGCATTTTCTTCTTTGCATATAATGCAATTCACAGTAATCGTTGGAAAACTGTCAAACGAGCTCGGTAATTAATATTTTTCGGATTAATTGTGTTCAACCATGATTTAACTTTGCAAGTAACTCGAAACGATGCATCGTAGGTACGTGGGAGAAACATTTCGATATTCGAATTCTTCCTCAACCAAATAATCGTATCTTCTTCCCAATCGATTGAAATCCAAATGAACCTTGCACCAGTGTCACCCTCCCGTTACGTCAATTTGTCATCATTCTCGATTTCATTCTCACTCGTTCCATCGAATTTTCCCCGACATCGTGCGTTTCACACCGTAGTCCGTGTCCAATTTACACAATTTCACCGCAGGAACAATTACACGATCCTACCGCGCGAATGTATTACGCCGGTGCTTTCTCTTTAACTTGAACTTAATTGCACGGTGAACACCGAGAACCTGGTCGCTTCCCTCTCGACGTTGATACGCTCCTAGTCTAGGTTACATCGTTTTCTAGCTATCTGACCAGCATAGTCCATCCAACGATATCTCGCCACGTGTCTCTAAAACTTGACCCATTCAAGCATTCCTAACATTCGCCCTATCCACACATCTATAGCACTTGAAACGCAGTCATTCGCAACGCATAACCGCCCAAAATACACAGCAATATATAAGCGATATAAGCGATATATAAAAGATAAATGCCACGATACTGATCATTCTCTTTTCCTTATTTCCCCGCTGCATCGTTGAAAAGGCTACACCTTTCGTTATAAATGCGAAGAAGACTCCCTTCCACCAGCGATCACAAGCCTAATTGCTCTACGGAACGTCCGATTCCCCCGGTCGCAACAAAAGACGCCAAGATAATTCAGGTGCAGCCGTCTTTTCCAAGCGAGCAATCGTGATCGTGTACATCGAGCGAACGTTGCATCTTTAGTGTGATCGGCGAAGATGCAACGTCATAGAGCTCGACAGTGTGTGCCAGGTGACGAATCATCGTGAATAATTTGCAGACATGCACGAGGGTAAGCTGTGACCAAGCTGAAGAAGAAGAGGACCAAACATGATGCGATCAGGGGAAAAGCTTCCTTCGATTTCGTCGGTACTCCGCTGGTTTACCTTAGCGACGTTCCTGGTGGTCGTCGACCGTCTTGATCTTGCGACAGGTATGTTAAACAATATTTCATGGCTGCGTGTGTTTTAGAACGGTGGTTCTCAAACAGTATGTTGTGTCACGCCACAATGTTGAGAATTATAGTAGTGTAGGATTGTATAATAATTCAAAGTGTTACAAAGATTTAATAGACTAATATTTAACAAAATCGAACTTTCTCGAAATTATCCAGAAGTATCCTATTAAACCAGATATAAAATTACAATAGTCATTTGTGCTTGAAATGTTCCGAAACTTGAGAATATCGGTGCAACGATAAGACAGCGTAGAATCGCCAAATAAAAGTCATATTGTATTCGGCACACGATATTTAATTCAACAGATTCGCCGCACCATTCTGACCGATATAATTTAGTTCTCGGGGATGGGATTTTATCTGTACTCTTGAACGCTGTACGACCAAGTTTCTGTAGAAATCTACGTGCAAGCTTTTATCACGTAATATTCTGTCACTGCGGATAACAAACAACCCCGTTATTTCTCTCGAATGTAATATTATTTCTACGATATATTATAGTATCGATGGACGCCGATGTTGCTCTTTAATACGATTTAACTGGTCGATGATATTTCATATTATTGAATTATTATGCACTTTTAAGAAATATTCGTTTTTAAATAAATATCTATTACTAATGAAAATTTAACGCGTCGTTACTGTTTAAATAATTATCCGAAGATTTATAAAATAGCTGAATACAAAATTTGCTAATAGAAGAATAAGTTTATAGCAAGATTGCACGTTTCTTTTTAACATACCGAACTTTTTATCGTGCAAAGTAGTTTTGAATAAATAGTGTTCTCACATATGAAATAACCAAATTTTGTTACGCTTTGAACTTGGCCTTCGAGAGGCGCTGGAATTTAAACCAAAACGAAGCAGACTTGATCAAACATATCGCAACTTTTCATTCATCTGAGACTCTCTCCAACCAACCGAGTTATTAAAGCGGAAAGAACAGTTCGTAACTTGGCAACCGTTCTTGCTCTCCAATAAAGAAAACGAAAAATAACAACTGTTCGTAACGTCGATTCCTTGTTCACGCATAACATGAGGAGGAAGAGAGAGAGAGAGAGAGAGAGAGAGAGAGAGGAAGAGAAAATAATAAAAATATTCTGTGCGGTGTATGATTTTTTTCACGCGTAAAGTGCAAGGCGAATGCACCTAGATAAATCTATTCCTGACCTACTATCGCCCGCGACACTTTGAGAAACGCTGTTCCTTCGCTAAAATGGATCGTTGATTCTCATCGTTACCATTTCAGATCGTGAGATCGAGGTCTCGTTCGTATTGAAACTGCAATTTGATGCTCGTTAATGAACCTTTACCTATGCTTTGATAGTGTGCAAATGAATTAATTAAATCGGTGCTTGGTTGGATTTGGCATATTAGCCTAGTCGATTTTAGGATCGAAAATGAAAAATACGGAAGAAAAGTGAATTGTTGGGTATTTAGCTAGTTGCTAGATATCGTTGCCATTTTGCGCCGTCTATTCCAATTATTCGTTTCGATTATTTAGGTAAATTACACTACAGATTAGTTTTCTGGGATTTCACTTCTTTTTGTCTTGTAATGTTGCTATATTTTCTCTTTGTAAATTTTTTTTTAATAACGTGTCTTTTTCAATGTCATTCTGTTCCAAGTTTTGGTTCAGTGAGACGTATTTTTGTTTGATATATTATTCCTTCCTGCGCTCTATAGAAATAATCTCTTTGACAGCACTCCAAAAGTAAAAGTTTCCTACTTTCTTAGTGTTCGTGTGTTCATGCTCTTCACCTCGGCGCTTTTAATTATTTTCACGGCGTATTCATGTATTCGTACATACATACGAATGCTGAGGTCATGCCTACTCATATATACAGTGTCGGAAAAAATTCAAGGTTTTATAGAGATGTTTACAAGATATTTGTAAGAGCGCGGGAACGAAAAGTATTTTGATAAAAATTCTTTTTCCCCAATAACGCGAGAAATAAAATTGTACTTTTTTGTATCATGAATTTATACGTTAATTTAACGAAAAGTATTATACGAATTTATATCAATAATTTCCCAAATCAGAATTACGTCGGATCATGTCTTATCTATTAGAAAACAAAGTTTTTATGGGATTCAAGATTTACAGATTAAGATAAAATTTTAACGTTTCAGGATTAAGTTAGGACAAGCATTCGTTATAAAATAACCAGATAAAAGTTACATCGATCGATTGATTCTTCTTTTAAAAACATTTACCCCGAGAAAATTATCCGCAAATCCTCTTAGATGTCGTATTTTAAATGTAGATGATCGAGGCCGCAACGGATCTTCAGTCGCGAGCGTAACGAGTGTTTAGTTCCGCCTTCGGCTCCGGAATTTCGAGCTGTCCTTTTTCATCCTCGGATTAACGGGGACATTCTCGAAGGGAAGGAGTCGGGAAGGGCTGGAATTCAACTGACAATATACTGTTGCATAAACTGACGGATCTATTTAAATATACGTACACTGGCGCAACTTTGAGATCAGCTTTCGGAAAATTCGAGACGGACCGTTTTCTCGTTGTGACTTTAAGTTTTATACTGCGTCCATTTAGAAACAAAATTCTCGAGAAAGTTTGACTACCCTAATGATTTTTGTAAATGGAACAACTATAGTTCTGCAATGTGTGTGTGTACCTAAATATGTATGTATATTACACGTATATAAATTTTCGTAATCAAAGAAGTATGGCGAGGATACAGGAACACTGATCGAATAGAAATCTGAAAATATCTATCCATTGGATTTTAGTGCTTGGCAGTGTAGTTCAAGGAAATCCAAAATCGATTCTAGACACTTGGATAACGTCTCTCGTTAGTTGTTTGCTAGGTCAAATATTCTGAAATACTATGTACCGTATATTACACTAGTTTACTACTGTGTCTCTTCCAGAAGGGAATAATTCTACATTTTCATTTTCTTAGTTTCTATCAATTTTTGGATTGTATCTAATCGTTCCTCGTTAAACAAGAAATTGTCAAATTCTATGATTTTTTATGTACATACGTAGAGGTATATTATAAGCAGGTATATTAAACTTTGTATTTCTTCTCGCTTTGTCAAAATAGTAGCTTTTAAATTACAATAACACGATTCTATGCAACCAGCTTTATTAGTCCAACAGAAAGTATTACAGCGTGGGCGGAACCCTACAGTTTATATCCATGCATTTTCTTCAATGGCTGTTTTATACAGCACTTAAGGCAATTAGGCAAAACACATTTTTAATTAAAACAAGCGGATGAAACTTTGCGATGACGAAAATATTAATGTAATAACTTTTTCCATAGAAGCGTATTAGTGTGTTAAGAAACTTTCTCGTCAAATGTTTCGTTTAATGGTTAGGTTTTATTTTTAATATAAAACATCGTATCGTTAAAATAAACTTGACTATGATTAAAAAGATCGTTATCTAGTATTTGGTCTTCTAGTATGTAGTATCTGGTATTTAACCCGATCATTAATTTTCGAAGTAATTACATTTTCTTCATCGTTCCTTGACCTCCTCAAACTATGCATTTGCTATGACAGACTATAAAACGACGGGTTACACGCATCGCGAAGATCGAGGTATTACTTAACACACTTTTCATTTTATAGAAAGGTACGAATGATGAAGTGAAATATGATTTCTCAGTACCCGTTTATATACAACAGATGAAGGAAAATTAATAATAATATACACCTGAAATATTACTTTCGATTCAGTCGCACTTCAAGAAGCTAGAAGAATAAATATTAAATCGATAATTTTACAAAAATAATTACCCGACATATTTCACTGAAATAGATATGAAACAGATATTCGTTCCTTTAAATAATCATACGATAATCGACTTCAAATATTTATTCGCTATTTACCTTTACATAGACTTTCCTTCCCGAGTTTGGACGAATTTCTGATTTCACGTTATATCACTGCCTTCGATTATCATTTCGTTTTTAAAATCTTCACTTCGCTTCAAATACAATCCATAAAGAGATTTTGAATACATATTTCGCAAAAATAAATATATTTCATTTTTCCAAACGATCAAACGCCAATCATTAAAGATCTTTATCGTCCACAAAGAAGATTCTCGACCTAATCTTCTTCCCAGCGAGCCAAACGAAATCAATTTATTCTGGAAACAAGCAAACGTAATCCGCCAACACACATTCTCCAGTACATTATTTTATGGTCCGAGCGTTCGTATAGAAGGATAATCGAGATGGCGAATTTTTAAGCAGAGTTTAGTAGAGCGAATTTTTAGTAGAGTTTAGCTCGGGCAGGAGCACCCTAAAACATAACGACGACGATGAAGAACTTCTGGGACATATGGACGGTGATGTATGAGCAATGAGCATGTCCAGCGATATTCGCTGGTGTCCGCGACGTCGAAGCGATGGAAGTGCGGAAACGTGCAAAAAGCTGGCCGACCTTGTCCCACTTCCTGGGAAGCTTTAGGGAACGAGCTTACTTGTGTAAATGCTACACAACATATGCACCAGCCGCGGCCGGTAGCGCACAACCGAGTCATTTCGTTATGTAATCGTTTCGTTATGTGTACCGGCCGTTTCAGAATTGTCGCCGTTTGTAGTTGAAGTGTTTCGATGTTACCACCGGTAAGGGACAATCTGTTCCCTGTTACGTGCAACTTAATTGACGCTAGAGACACGATTTTGGATTTTAATTCTCATACACAGATTCTCCTCTTTCGCAGATGTTTTTAAAGGAGGTGTCTTTTTAGATCTTCTAATGGATTTTGGTTTACTTTAAAAAACGTCGGATGGGATTTTTGAAACGTTAAATTCTATATGAAATATCTGTTTGAACTCTTCAGATTCTTTGGATCGTATCAAAAAGTATATAATAATAAAATCAATTATTTATTATATAATAATAAAATTAATTGATAAGTAATCCGATCACTAATAATAGACAAGTCTTCAGACGAAAATTCTACTTTACGAAGAACTGACATTTCGATGGTACGTGATTCAAAGTTCATTCTTATAGAGAATTGGAGCAACATTTCTTTTAATGGGGACACATCTATCTATAGAATATCTGAAGCCTGAGTATCATTATATAAATATAATGGTGGAAATAATAATGACGCTGATAATGGAAAAATAATGACTCTATAAATCTTTAATTTTATATCAACAAATTAGAATATATTTAATCTTTTATCCTATTCACTTTTCTATGAACTTACCAAGAAGATAATTCTAGGTAATAATTGTATTATTAGCCTGGACATTTTCTCAGGTATGAAGAAAATATAAATTTAGCTGGCACAAATAAATATTTAAAAACGATACGTCAACTACTTATCTCGATCTATGTTGAAGCAAAATTAGGATGTACGAAAAGAAGTTACCGAGAAAGGAAATATCTTAAGCACTTAGGAATATTTATGCGAAATTTTACATATCCGATCTTCTGATTAATTAAACAGTTTCCTAAAAATGGAATCGAATTTTCAAACTTCAATATGCTTTTAATAATGCGTGATTTAAATATATCTAAGTATATATGTATGTCATAGAGTACATATTTTGCTATGAATTTTACAGCACTTACATCAATACACAAATATCGTGAAATATTTTTGTAACTTTAACATAGTTTATTGCATCGAGTCAATTTAAAATGTCCGGATTTTTATAAACAGTACTATAATACTTAAGTACACGATTAACGATCAATTTAAAAAAAGACGAATGATTTAATTTTACAAGTTCATTTACCACAAAGAAATAACATAATTAATGAAATATAATTTATAATTCCAAGATAGACTTTAAAAAGTAATGTTGATAACATTGCTCCTTTTCTTTACCTCCCAATTTTGCAGTTGACAAATGTAACTTCCGAGTAGTTCGTATAAGTACATACGTAATTTCAGATCTCTGAATAGTAATAATATCGTAACATTTTTCTGTCTTCCTAAAAGTACTCAAAGTTACAATCTAAACGTTTGAACCACTCTATACAAGCGTATCATATACATGAAAATATATAAATACACGATATGGCTGTGCATATATTGCGGTATCCAGTGGAGAACGCGCCTCCGACGTTCCATCTTGCCGCCTCTGAAAAGTAATTCTGCCCGAATCGACTCGTGGCAGGAAGACAAAAGCGTGGTTCTAGAAAGAGAAGAAAGAGAAGGGAAGAGACAAACGCGGAAAGAAAGAGATCGCGAGAACAAGGAAAGGAAGAAAACAGGAAAAGAGTGGAAGGAAAACGGACGACGGTTGAACAAGATAGAAGTAGAGAGAACCTTTGGAACAGAAAGATAGTTCCTCTGTCTATTTGAGGTCCTTAAAGAGCGCGCTTCCAAGTGATTTGACGGTTCCTACGGGCGGAATTTTGCGGATTATGCACGGTTCGAAACTTTTTCCGGATGATCGATGAAAAGAATCGAGTAACGATTGCTTCCACTAACGAACCTAATTCGGCTTTCGCCGAGCTTAGCCGCGCGTTTTCGTCAGTTCGATCGCTTCTGGCTTTCGTTTCTGGGAACGAATCCCCAATCTGACCGAAGGAGTATTTTCAAATTTGTGATTGGAGTACTTTTTAATTCGATTTTCTGATCTAAAAGAAATTCATTTATATTATATTGGTAATTTGTTTCGACTGGAATTTTCAATCGAATCAAACGTACCTGTACAATAACGCAATAACAGTACAAGACGTTTGTGACGTACGATCGATAATCGTGACTGGAAAAACCTGAAAAGAATTGATCGACCGTGTACCGCGATGCGTGTCCGAATGCGAGTATTAGCTTCGAATGGAGCATGTGATCGGGTGAAAGTACTTTGCAATACATATATTCTCGGGGAACACCTGCGAAGATATAGAAACGCCGACAACGCGAATAACGAACCTTTAGCTCGAGAAACATGCAAATAATAATGGTCGAACCTGGCTCGTTTATTTGCGCTGAAAATAAAAAAAGTGACTTTTCGGTTATAATTTTCATTTCCAGTTCTGTCAGATCGTTTCACATTTTCGTCGCATTTTCATTATTTATTTCCAAAGAAATATAATTCCGAGTTCTCAGGTTGATATTATCCGGGACTGACTGAAAAAACTGCGGAAGACACCGGACAATATCGTGTAAGATGGCTAGATTGACGCGATGATCGCAGCCCCGAATAAATTAAGATAAAATCTGGCACGGTGGGACGCGAACTTCCTCCTGCTTGCCAGTGTATCGTCCCTCCGATCTTTCCCCTTTCGCAGTCGGAAACAATGTTTTACGCTGGCGTCCAGTCTGGAGCGAGCTAATTAGTCGGCTTGCTGGCGAACTGGATTCAACGCATCCACTTGAAATATAAATACCGCGCTTTGTACGTCCACGTGAACGAAAGCGCGATACCGCCGCCAGGGTTTCACGCAGTTAAACATTTCTGCAGTTTGTAATCGGAGAAAACGAACGATAGAAATTAATCCGTATATTATGGTTTTTAAGTTGTATTAATGTAAATAATATCCAATTAGGGAGCCTAGATATTCACTTGTAAAGCGTGGCATATTTAATGCTTCTGTTTTGATACTCTACTTTTTATTCTTTTAAACATAATTTTGTTGAAAAATTTCAATCATTCTACTTCATCAATTAGTTACATAGAAATGCAGCTTACTTAATAAAAGAAGTTTATTTAATAATAAATTGATATTTATCTTTCGACCATGAGTAGCTCTGAAAATATTGCTAACGATACGTGTATAAGTATATTCGTAATAAATTAAAGAAAAATTCGGCTCCTCGCCATTTGTCCAAAAACTAATCTTCTCGTTTGGAGAAAAATTTGTAACCAATTTTTGTACGCAGATTTGCACGAGACTTAGTTTCTTGTAGAAAAGAACTTGACCCTCTTTCCAAGACTGACGAGCATACATTTTTTACTCCTTTTCTTTTCACCTTGTGCCACGTTCGTACAAGTTTCACACTTCGTATGTAATTGATTTGCACTCAATCGATGAGATAACGACTTACACAATTATTATTGAATAACTATAGTCACCGTTGAACGCTAGAGCATAAACAACGAGGCATGTAAGAAAGATAGAAGAGCCTATTAACATAATTAATACGGTTGCAAGTAATTACCACATTTAACTTTTCAATATAAGATTAGATATAAGAATATTTTATTCACGATAAGTATTGAATAGATCGTAAAGTGTTCCACGTTTTCTTTCTTGCGTTTCAAAGAATGGAATTGAGGCGTAATATAACACGCGATTAAAGCATAAAATTTAAATAAATCTATATTTTAAATATAAAGAATTCCTTCTTCAAGGAAATAAAGAGATACCTGTGTGATCGAAATCATAACACACAGTGCATTTCACGTTAATATCCTTAATTCTTGGCAAGGATAGAATGTTCATCAAAATAAAAAATTGTTATATTAACTAATTGATAGATTAACTCGACTAGATTCGCTATTTTCGACTAGATTCGATATTTGTTTCATAGAAAAAAAGAAAAAAGGATGGAAGGAGGAAGAGAAGAAAAATCCAGTTACACAGGATTAAGTTATCAATTCTCTGTCAAACATCGGGCAAGAAGCGTGTCATTACCTTTTACCCTCGTAAGAAAAACTTCAATGATCTTCTCGAGACATTCTACGAAGACGAAAGACTGGATGAGTTTCTAGAGTCTACAGTTTAGAATCTACACGGATAACCGACGACCTTTCGGACGCTTCCTGGACGGCAAGAAAACTTGATTACGTTGCCTCGCGTTATGGTACATTGAACCTATCCTCGAGAAATGACGGCCGTAGCACATTCGATTTTGTCGAGAAAGGCGGCAAAAACCACGTTATCGAACAAGGCGCGATTTTTTTCCTCGATGGAAAAATGTCGTGGACTTGTTCTCGCTCGTGCTCGACAGTCGCCGACATTTGCAACAAAATGCAGGCGCCGATTTGAAGGAAACGCGTGCCATTTAATTGCAACTGCGCAACGCTTGTAACATGCGTTGGTGGCGAGTTTCGTAACGTTGATAGTATCGTAAAAGTAGAGCTGTTCCAGGGTAACTTTGAATTTGGATTCTTCGTATTTTTTGTAATTTTGGTTTGTTCGTTTTTTTAGGATGATTTGTTCTTGCGGTTACTGTGTTAAATTGTTGCATAATAAATGTCGTTTCGAGATATGTAAATGATACCAATGGGCAATCTAACTTGTTTTAGAACGTAAATTTGTATTCAGAGTACGAACCCTCTGAACCGCGTAATATCTTTTTTACAACTGTGTTGGATCGTTGTATAATAATTTATCTATTTATTGATTTATGGATTGATATGAAAATGAAAATACGAAAAACACGCAAACAAAGGCAGGCTTACGGGATGAAACTTAGAATATATTGGAGGAGAAACTGGGAATGGATAATGTATTTCTAAAGAATTCAATATTTATGGAATCAAATATTCTCAGATTAGGTTTCGTTTTCGAGAAATCAGGTTGCGAAAGTATTAACGCGAGGAAATTTCATTTATATTTAACATGCGAATATAAACGCTAGGATAAATATTAGAAACTCAACGAATTTGGTTTATTCATAATCTTTGATAAACCTTTAGAATCCTAGTAACTGAAACACCAAGTTTTCAAATTCATATTAAGCCTCAGACACGATTTCTGTACAGATTGTTTTATTGTTTCGACGAGTAAACTTATTAGCACGTAAACATATTTATGCACGAGTTTTACATTAACGAGCAAGCTCTATTTAATTACTTTCTCGCTGCATTTACTATGCATCACGTGTTTCTAGTTCTTAATGAAGCATTATATAATCAAGCATTATGTATAAATAAGCAAATACTGTAAAGCATATGCAACGTGAAACTTGTTACTTCGGTTTCTTATAGCGTAACATAATTTTCAAAGCTCGACATTTCGATCTTATAACAAATTAATAGCAATTATCAACTAAAGAACGATAATTATTTTTCAAACCGTTCATTTATTTCAGTTTGTTCGTTAATATATAAAGTTACTTATACGTAAACCTATAAAATTTGTAATGAACGTCTTAGAAGTGATAAAATTAGAATTACCTTGGGTATACGAAAGTCCCTTTTCCAGCAGCGTATGTACTTCTAAAAAATGGAAAAATTAGATCAAGTTGTAAGGTGTAACGCGTCAAACCTGTCCGCCACGGTCCATGAGCTTTAATCATGATAATGATCGATAGCCAAATTAACCGTATCAACATGCAAATTCCGTCGACGTCCTTTCACTTGCTCAAATGGACTTTATATTTTCCAGAGTTTTCGTACGAAACGTGTTACTATTACTAATATAGATAGGTACAAACGGCGTCATTTCGTGTTCGGCGATTAACATTTTCGACGTGAACATTTGGTTTATTGGAAGTAAAAAGAATCGTAACGGATAGGCAAGGAAAAAGTAAAACATTTATAGGAATCAGTCGCAGGAAATGGGAAAGTACGATTGGGAATTACTGTTAGAAAGTATTTGATTAGTTCTGGGTTCCTATTTTAAACCGTGAAAACGGATACTTAAATATTACTCTACACATTGTCGCGAATTGGGTTAAGATATTCGTGGTTTATAAAATATTTCCTAATCTCGGCAAGACTGTTGATGGTTTCACTAAATTATCGTCCAATAGTAAACTATAGAAGATAACATCTATCGTGGTAAATGAACATCAAAAATTGTTATAATATGTATGTATATAATGTGTATCAAAATATTACAATTTACGTAAAATTCTGTTAAATATTGTATCTATAAAATTTCCTGTTCTGTCTCTTATTTATTTTTAAAATTACCGTTGCTTTCTACTTGCAATTGAAATTCAATCGACATCAGTGTTAATAATTTTATTACACTCCGCATATTAGCGAAGCATAATCGTATTTATAGCTACAAGTAAATAGAAAAATCTGAAATCCTAATGATTTCCAATAAAACTTCATTGAAAGAATCATGAAAATCATTTATTTCAAATCGAATTATCAATAATTTATTCATTGCCTGTTACGTATGTTTACAGGGTGCCAGTTTTACCCAATAGGAGAGTATCTGAAGTTTGTCAGAGTACCGGAAAATCTGGCTAAAGGCACGGAAATTCTATCGCTAGAAGCTCATCCGAGAAATCATATTTCAATAATGCCAGTCGATAAAGTAAGCATTTCATTTTTACCTTTTGTTTAATTCATCGATCGTATCAACTTCTTGATTGTATAATATGTCGTATAATTGTAATTGTCTTCGTAATCGTGGCACATTGGTGTGACACTATTTCTGAAGAAGTAAACTACTTACGACATAATATACGCTATATTCTAACTTCGTTTCTTGATTCGATACTGCGTATTTTGTTTAAACAGTTACTTCGGGAATAATTCCTTAAAAATACAGATATTGACATGTACACTTTTTCGAATTATGTACCACTTTGTCAATGTCTAAGACGAAAACTTCCGCCTGCGTTTAGAAACGTAAAAGTGCGAAGAACGATCGTAAGGTATAGTTTCAGTAACGAAGGAAGCGATGATGCTTCAGTGTCGCGTTTACCGTTGAACATCGCTGCTAAATGAACCACGAATGGAATAATTATACCCAAATGCTGTGTTTACCGTTGGACGAGCATGTGCTATCGCGTAATATGAGTCGTAACTGTTACAGGACGAAGACGCTCGTTTCTTCACGCACAGGGAGACCAATAGGACGCACGTCTCTCTAGTGCTGGCCCAGTCTTTGGAAGACCTGGTGGACGCGGAGATGCCTAGAAATCTGCTCAAGTTCCGCGTCGTCTGCGATTACTCCGATGGCGGCGATTCCTTGGTAAATTGTGGAAAGTATTCTACGAACGTCCGATTAATTTAGCTGCTCTTAGAATATTATGGAAACATCTTTATTACCGTTTCACGGTTCGTTTTCTTCACGAATGTAATTAGACTGTAATGAAATCATCGGACGAGCCGCGTATTAATCCTTGATCGGTATCGTTTGATCGCAGGTGATATAAGAGAGTTTGAGTTTCGAAAGATGGGTTTTATGCATCTCGTATTTTTTACCAAGAAGGAAACATAATTTTCTATGTATCGAAAAGAGAAAAAATTAAGATTATTGCAACAATTTTTTCCCTGTAATCATCACCTATACATTCTTTTCTATTCAATTTCATTTTTTACTATATATTCTACGTAATAAATATTACCAAAACAAGCTTTACCGTATAAAATACAAAATGCAAATTTAAATTAAGTATCCTAAAATAAAGTGACGTAATAATTAGAGTCTAATCTAACTACTGTCATTATCTGTGAACTAACGGTACCGGTTCTGGGTTAATAATAAATCACTGAAAAATACAAGTGGCTTCTGGTTCTCTTAACTAATTCAAAAGTCCCTAGACATATTCTACTTTTTCTCTACGGATCTAGTTCTTTCGCCTAACGCGCGGTGCATGCAAGAGTAACTAGAGCGTGCAGGTACCGGTCTCGATACGACGGACGGACCCTTGCTACCGGTTTTGTAGTTCTGTCACGTGCTAATAAGCGTTTATGTAACTATTTCGTCGAAATACCGCCAATCGGAGAAACCGTTACGATATTGATTACGATTTTTACCGAGCCGCGAAATTTAATTATTCTCGAGGTGTATACTGTTAGCGTTTGTTTCGCGATCGTTCCGCAAAACAGAACCTTCACGGTCGCTTCTTTTTAACAAAATTCCGCTGTTTGTTTTCCTTAATTTCAATAACGTAGTTGTATGAAATTCGTCGAAATATCTACGTATGTATAAGGAAGAATCCTATGCCTTTAGCTTTATAATTTAGAGTAGTAGATTATTATTACTGCTGTCAACGAGGCGTGGAAACGTAACGTCTTTAGAATTCTTTAGATTAGATCTTTTTAGATAAAGATAAGATCAGAAAATTATAGTCACGTTTGGTACGAAGGTACAACACTAGAAAAGTGATAATTATTCCTTATTAATGAAGAACTTCGCGTACTGTTAAAGTTAAAGATAGAGGAAAGGGAAACATTTTGCTGCTCTTCTTAATCCTTAGATGCGAGTTTCGTTTGCCATCTTCGCCTGTGTCGCGAATCTCCAACTAGACTTTTAACCAACTTCGAAACTTTGCGTTTGCCCGTCGGTGATTACACGTAAACGTGTTTCATCGAGGTAACACGGTCGCGCAGCGTTTCCCCTCGAAATTGATCCGCTAATTTTGAAAACGGTCTTTGTACTTCGCGAGTTCGCCGTTTTCGAGTATGCAATAAAACTGGAAGTACGCACATCGGAATATTGTACCGTTGTTATGCAAAATTGAACGATCTTCTTTTTCTTTTTCGTTATTCGCCAACGATCAGATGGGACGTTTTCATGCGTTAATGCAATTTCGGGAAATATGTCTCCTCCTGGTTGGTGATATTAAATATCGAAGAGAATCGGACAGGAAAAGGGAAGCGAGTGCCAGAGAGAACAGAAAGGGGAATATGAAAATCGATCCAACGTACAGCACTAAAGGATACCATAAAGTCGAGAACAGTTTTTCTCCTATCTCCTAACTATCTATCTGTTATTCATCTCTTACGTTTCTTCCATTTTGTAAGGAATGATATATCTACTTGATAACTTCTTCCATTTGTATGGTTTTCCAAGCCTGTTTTTTTACTCTTTTTCTATTCTCTTCGATTCGGGCAATATGACGGAAATACGAGAAACAGAACTCAGTCGAAATGAAATGTATATTATTAAATATAATAAAAAAGGTAGAGCGACATTGGCGTACAAATATTTGAGCGAGAAGTTTGTAAGAAAGCGAGTGTAAGGAGAATCAGACAGTCTGTATTCAGACGCAGTGCCCAATCGATACAACGCTATGCGATATGCACTATGTATTTAATAATTATTTTGCGAATCGTTTGAAGCAAAATTACGAAGATTGACAAAATCTGTAAAAATAATTTTAAACTAATTTTTTAAAGCGCTTGTTTTAACATTGAATCTGGATGTATACGTATACCTATGGATATTAAGATATTTAATCCAGTAAAATCTATTCCACTCCGCGATAGAATTATAAATTTTACGTTTTATCGTACAAGTCTAAGAAAATTTAGAATATAAAGTGAAATTAAATATCCTGATATAAATGGTAATTACACAGGATGCAACGATATCAATTAAGGATACCAATACGTTTGCACATACAATGTTATTTTCGCACCCAACGTTCGCTAATTAATTCATTCCTGTCTCAATTAGTTCGAGAATATTACACGTACCAACAGGAACAACGGAATATGAAAAGTTAAAATTGAAAGAAATTCCTTACCTTACCGGATCCTCTTTCAAGATATAACGTTTTCCCGGCACAACCTGTACCCGGCAAATAACATCGATACATTTAACGTTTGTGCTTGTAGGTGACGTCGCACCTGTCAGTGACGGTCTACGTGGAAGACATAAACGATCATGCTCCACAATTTGTCGATGCGCCTTATCACGTAACCGTGGACGAGCTTACTCCAGTTGGTGAGATATATCGTATACGAACTAGCATATAAGAAATTGCTGCACGAAGACTGTCGCATGGAAATTCAATTTTGTAAGAAAATGAGTTCCGAAAAAAATTCGGAGCTTTTCTGTTTTATGAAAATATCGTTTCCCTTTTTAATCCAAATTTAAACCTCTTAGTCTTAGTTACCGTAAGAAAGAGAAAGGATCTTTTAGAGCGTTTTTTTATAATATATAGCATAGAATTGGTACACCTTGTTTGTTTGTAAGAGTTACTTGAAATATTTTAAAGACCTAGATTTAGATAAATTTCACGCAGCTACGATACTATGTAATTTATACCGTAATAGTCGTAAACGCGGTGTAATACTACGGGGAAAGTAAAATGTCCTTTCTAAAACACTCGTACTTTTGGAGACTGTCACTTTTGTGTAAACTCGTTATTAAACTTTCATATCAAAATCTCACCGAGTAAAAGAAGTAACCAAAAAAGTGTATTTCAATGGGAAACTTTCCTGAAATCTTAATACAAATTTCTAAACGTTTCACGCGAAAAAAACATAATTACAAAATCGTTATTAATCAACAACTTTCACGGTGTTTTGTCAAAACTCGCGAAGCATCGTCAGTAGACCGCAGATTTTTATACGGATTATATCTTCACGAACACGGTCAAAGAAATGGAAGCTAAACAGACATTTATGTCACCCGATATATATTATAACGAATATCGAATATTCCGTGTATTTTTACGTATGATCCATATTCTATGCGTTTTTGCGCCTTTAAATTTCGCACGAATGCATAGAAATTGGTAGTTTAGTCGTCAGATTATTTTAACGAACGAAATTTCTGTCGTTTAATTACAGGCGTGACGATATTTCGTGGGATTCACGCAGTCGACGGGGACAAGCCGAACACGCCGAACAGCGACGTGCACTACGCGATAGTGAAAGGCAACGAGCAGGGCAAATTTTCACTAGAATCCGGCCACAGAACCGCTCTCATACTCCGTAAACCGGTAGACTACGACAACGGTGACCGCGAGTTCACGTTGGTTATCGCGGCTACGGTGAGTACGGTGCGCGATATCATATGCAGCGAATATATCCCGTCCATAGACTAAACACGTTAGCGCGTGAATGTTGTGTTCGTGGTGAAAGTCGTCCGACGTTGATATTACTGAGATAATTACCAGTCTCATTGCCGGCTCGTCTGCCCCGTTTGTTTCAGGATCGAGGAGTGCCAGCTAGGAGTACCAACACGACCGTCAAAATCACGATATTGGACAACGATGATCTGGATCCTAAGTTCACCAGGGACGTGTACAAAGCAAAGATTTACGAGTTCTATCCGATGCCCGTAAGTATTTTGTGGATTTATTGTTATTACAAAGGGCGTGTGGTACGAGCGTTTTTCTTATTCGAATACGAAGTAAGCGTAAAAAATGACATATAAGATAAAGAATTCGCTTATAAATTTTCAATCCTCTATGAATAAAGTAGACTGTAGTCAAACGTAACGAGACTAATATTTCGACGTATATTATATTATAACCATCGACGAAAGTATGAAGGCATTGACATTGGTCATGTGACAGTTATAAATCTTTAAATTATACGATAATAATAATTAGATTTCTCAAACAGCAAAATATTCAATTAATACATATGCCTACGATTCTCTATATTCGTGGAAGACGTTAATATATGTTCTGCGAATTACATGTGTAAATCATTCTACTTATTAGAGTAATTGCTATAGGATAAGAAATGTTTCAAATGTATGTAACTGCACGATACAAAGAACATATAACTATTACACTCTCTACACTCTATATATAACATCTAATTATTACACTCTCACAATCACTGATAGTCATCTAAAATCGTGAAATCTCTTCGTCGTCCAAGAGTTAATCAGTTTCTTTCACCTAAAGAATCTAACGTTCTTAAAACAACTCTTGTCCAGTATCCAAGCGAGTTATCTAACGCGTCACGAAATCGAAAATTCGTAAAAGTATTGAAAAACGGTAATCAGCTGATTGCGCCGGTATGGCGTAATTGTATGGAACAGTGTGTAATTTCGCGGTAGAAAGCATCACGGTGTAACTATATAAAACCAATCATAATTAACCAGTGACGGGAATTATTTTGTTACGCAATCGTAAAATGGCGTTACTGTGTGTTTATACCACTGTTCATAAAAATCAAGTCGCTTCCACTTTTTATCAAAGTGTACGGATTAATAACAAGTTAATAATTCCAAGCAGTATTTACTACTCTCTTGAATCGAGCAGATTTTATTCGAAATGCGGATTGTAAATACCGGTTTGAAAGAAAATCTCTCAGAAAGTGTTATTATATCGCAACCTGCATCCATGCCTACCGAAACCTGCAGCGAACTCTTAAAAATCAATTCCTTCGCCAGCAGACAGCGTACAACAGATGTGATTGTGATGGCAATTCGTTCGGAAAACCTTTGTTTAGAAATATCGTTGGCTATCGATATGGCGGGTGTTTAACGACGCTGTTCGTCGCGACGAATGGACCCGTTTATCGTTTGTGTTACACGCGACGCTCGCAATCTAGGCTGTGCCACATTGCGGGAATGTCAGAGGTTAACAGTTTTCTGCACGGGGAACCTTGAGGTATAAATTTCGTTGCGAAGGGAAACACGATCGTGCAGCAACGTACGCCGCGATATTTATCGCGACTTGTTCGACTTTCGAGCAATGCGCGCTGCTGCGAGTCGTTTGCCGAGATTCATTCGGCGCGATTTCAACTCTCAGGCTTGATGACGTAGAGTATCAGACTCGCGAAAGCGCGTTCGATCGGTATATTACCTTTCCTTCCCGATTTATGCATATATATTACATCGACGCGTTTCGAGTTAGTTGGTCAAACTCGTCTCTATATTACGTAGCTTCTCGGAAGTTTCTAATAATAATTCTCTACGCGTATGATCGATGCACGTACGACGATCGGTATACGAAGAAGCTGGTAGACAAGTGGCTAAAGGTTAATCGCGGGCTGAGAAGGTTTATACAATAAGTTATCGAGCTTACTTCCGAGAATTTCTAACGTGAATTTTTGGATGGGCGAAGTCACATACAGGCTGTCTTGGTATTTTTCTGCAAAACGATGAATTTGCTAAATAATTGTTTTACGCGCAAAGTCTTTCATTCTTCAATAGTCTATATATTTCTAGGAATACCCGATCTTCAAACAGATCAACTTCTCCACACCGATCCAAGCTACCGACTGCGACAGGAACATAAACATGTCTGTACGGTATGACATAATATCTGGCAACGAACGCGGTTTCTTTCACTTGGATCCAAAGAACGCTACCTTGTACCTCAAACGTCCGATCGATCTGGACGCCGAACGAAATCTACCATCCAACACTTTCGTTCTACAAATTCATGCTTCCCAAGTGGACAACCCCCTGAAGACAGCGGGTGCTCGCGTCGAGGTGGAAGTTCTAGACCTAAACGACAATCTTCCCGAATTCGAGGTGGACCTGTATAATATCAGCATCGTAGAGAATCTGCCGAATGGCTTCAGTGTGTTGCAAGTGATTGCGCGTGACAAGGACCAAGACGAGAATGGACAGTTCGATTACGAACTTCGAGATCCATCCGGTGCGTTCTCAGTCGACGCTAAATCCGGTTGGTTAACGGTGAAGGACCAGTCGGTTCTCGATCGAGAGAAGCGCGATCATCTACGAATGAAGGTCGTGGCGATCGAGAGAAAACCTAGCGTCGTTTTACGCAACGGGTCGCGGAAAATGGATGGTTCTTCCGTGGACGTCGAGGTGACATTGCTCGACGCCAATGACAACAATCCGATCTTCGTGCCTGGCAATCTCTACGAGCTGGTTGCTAAAACGGACTATAAAGTGGGCACGGTGCTTGGCCAGGTGTACGCGGTCGATGACGACCTGGGTCCCAATGGCATGGTAAGATACAGATTGCAGAAACCGGGGAACTCGACGACTCGCACACCACCGTTTATGGTGGATGAAATCACCGGTATGATTACGGTCGCCGAGAGTCCGATCCTCGAGGGAAGGCACGCGATCTTCGTCGAGGCGGCGGATCAACCGGCGAATCCGAGCGAGAGGAGATTCTCCCTAGCTGTGGTTACTGTGGATGTTTTCAGATCGAATGGTGAGCTTTATTTGTTCGTAACGTGTAGCAAACTTGGGCATCATCGACTGGGCGAGTATCGACTAATCGAAACGAGACTAGGAGCTAAATGAAATTATTAATCAAAATTTTAACGTATTTCCTTAAACGAACGCTCCTAATCGAACAAATTAAACTGATTCTCGCAACTAACCGTATACACACTTGGACTTTATTTTAGATCTTTTACTTTTTATCCAAATCACGAAAATCTACCAATATTTCAAGAAACGCGCTTCATCGATCGTAGAAAAGCTACGCTTCGTATTAGAAGAATATTCTCCAAATATCACACAAATATTTCCCATACGTCACAATCGATCATACTTTTGCCACGCGTGACAAAGGAAATCACGAAATATTTTCGTGCGGACCGTTCCACGCTATGCTTCCAAGGTTTCAGGAAACTTTTATCGCGGCCGAAACGATTGGCGTCAATTTCCAGCGCAAACACGCGTCCCGCCGATCGTTGCACGTTTTCAGCGCGTTTTGTCAAAAAATACAAAGTCCTCTTACACGTTTCTTCTTCGTCTTAGGGCCGGAATCGCTCGAGCCGGACTTCGTGGGGGCTCCTTATGAATTTTGGGTCGGTGCCAATGTGGCAGTCGGTACTAGCGTCGGTCAGATACGTTTGAACGACGCCGTAAAGACCAACGACCTGATCTACGATCTTTTACACAGCTACGAGGAGGGTGGTACGTATTTCGAAGAAATTAATTAATCAACAGGTGCGTTATTCGATGGTTCTCTCGCATTTTATATTTGTAAAATTAGATTTTCACTCTTGTCCTTATCCTTCTTTTTACTCTGTTAAACGGATACATTTTTTGGCTTTTAAAGTGTTAAAATTAAATGACGAGAAATAATTGAATTTCGATATTATTTATATACGTTTTTTCAGTTCGTATCCGAAAAAGATCTTCTTCCCATTACGATATAATCCTTTCAACAAAAATAATGAAATATCAGTAGGAATATCGATACATCGATTCAACCAAAAATACATTACTAACCACTTAGCCACCGCTCTGTGTCCATTAATTCTCCGCTTTTGCATTCGACATCAACCAGCACTTAATAGCCCATCTCGAATCAATACCTTCCCCCGAATATTTCCAATATACCGAGAGTATCTGCAAACTTCCTTCTAGAATATCCAGAGGCGGTATAAAATTCGCGTTACGAAGAGTTAAAGCCGATAACTTTGATCTCGCCTAACGCCTAACGATCCAATAAGCTTCGCCTAACACGAAACGAAAGAGGACTGTTCCTCTCAGCCTAATACGTGACACATAGCGCATACATTCATGGAATTTTAGTCCCGTTTGCCGTGGAGGAGCGTTCGGGAACGATCACCGTGGTCGAGGAGATCGAACGATTCGATAGATTGACCTACGACTTCGAAGCGATCGTCACGGACGAGAGAGACCTCATGTTGATTACTAACGTGTCCATCCACGTGGTAGACCCTAACGACGAACGAGGCATCTTTACGAAGTAAGTAAAATTCTTCTGGTATATACGGACGACTTTTTAACGAGCCTCGAACGAAATGTAGGTTGGAATTTGGTTTTGTTTCCACGAGGAGGAACGGAGATTTGCAGTGTTGATAGCGGATATACGTACAAACTTGCATTCGTTGTTCGTAACCTATTGGCAGACAGTTTTTTAGAACCGAGCAGTCAGTACGGTAAAGTATCGGAAGCGAAGAGTCTCAATAGAAATATAAAACGTAATTCCGATACTTGAAAGCTGTGGATTTAGAAAAATTAATTAGATTTATTTAGCTTTTAACTCCAGTCTTGTCTGCATTCACGACCAGACATCTGTCTCGCGCTAGTCCTACGATTTAAACTGAATCGTTCAAATTTATTGGGAACTTCTACGCTATGTTTTGGATACTAGGACATTACGAAACGAAAGAATTTTTCATTTTAAACGTTCCTGTCCTCGCCAGGAACAGTGGCAAACTATCGATATTCCAACTTTGCCGTTTCGCAACATTTGCCTTCACAAAAATTCCAAAATAAAGTTAAAATCACTATCACCCTAAAGAATCTAAATTTTCTATCTTCTAATTATTAAAAACAAAATTCTCAAGCATTTATACGTATCAGAATGGTGCACCCCTTTAAAAATCATCAACGAATTTCAACCGATAGACGAAAAAAGTGTCGTCTTTCGATTTTACTCGTTCCATTTCCAAGTTTAAAAGGGCAAAAGTCGTTGGCTCCGTGGATTTCTGTTTGCTTGTCGAAAAGTCGTCGACCGTTGATTGCAGGGGAACGACCACCGCTCCTTTGGTGTTCCACGCGAAGGAGAACGTAGCTGGTGCGTACATCGGGCAAGTGCTTCCCCAGAATGGAACCGGCGCGGCCACTGCTGGCACTCGGTTCTTTATCGTCAATCAGCAGGATGTACCCGACATCTCGATCACGGAGGATGGCGCCCTGTACGCGCCCAAGGGTCTCGATCGCGAGACGAGGCAGAATTACAGCATCACTGTGATTGCAGAGAGTCCACGCGGCGTCGGCGTCTTCCAAGTAAGTTCCCTCTTAGTAATTAATTTTACGTTCCAAGTTCCGTGGATGTTTAATATGGCGTAGAAGTGAGATTGTATGGCAGTGGCGCGTGGTTGTCGGCAAATGGCACTTAGCGAGATTTCTTGTGGATAGAGAATGTGAAAGGGAAGAAAGTGTCTTTGGTAGTTTAGTTAGAAATGTTTGCGTAGGATGATTGGTTTGGCTGAACATTTCTATAGGGTCAGCGAGTTTTTTGGGTGTTTTAGCGAGGAATTTTTGGCAAGTAGACATTCTTTACAGTTATGATAGTAACATAGCAATTTTTATAGAGTTTAGTCTCAAACAGCATAGAATATTATAGATTTTTATGCATTTATGGGAAATTGAAACGTACGAAGAGCGCATAGAATGTATAACATCAAAAAATATTTAAAATGTCAAAAGTAAAATACATATTACGATATTTAGGAGGGTGAAAAAACGAATTTGCAGGGGTTTATCCTTACCTCGTTCCATACCTGGCGAGGCTATAAAATCGATTCTCGTCTACTCTCCGGCAGGTGCTCAGAATGTCACCCTCGAACCGTAATATGTTTGCGGATTCAACTTTTGGAATATTCGCTCGTGAAAGTTAATAGAAGTTCCAAGGACGTGGAGATGATGTTCAACAATTTTTAATTTAAAAATTCGAACGAAGGTCGCGTTTATGCGCTTGGTCCAAGGATCATTTTGTTGCAGATATATTTGGTGTTTCGTTTCATACACCATCGAGGACCTTCCAAATATTTAACGCAACGGGAGACAAATAAAATTTAAGCACTTATTTGCGCGACCTCTTTTATGTTTAGTACGAATATTAACATTTATTCAGTTAGCGCGACGCATGCTGTACGAGTATTTAAATTCAAAGTACTACTTGCTTCGCTATTGTCCCGTGTTTCTGACACATAAATTAAAATCGCTTCCAAGGATAACGTTTATAACGCCTGTTTGTCGAACATATAAATTACGGTTTGTACATTTTCAACAAGAATTCCGTAAATGCGGAGTTTCTAATTTTGCTGATGTGAAATCGTAGGAAATATCAAATACGGCTGAAACAGAATTATTTGCAGTTTCCGATTAATCTTGATAAATCGATTCAATCGTATTCTTAGATTATTTAATATTCGCAAGTAAGGTAGTAGCAAGGCTATTAACAATGTGTTATTAATCTCTTTGTGACTTTTACAAGCGAACTTTGTGCGAATTCGTGGAACTTTATAATTCTTTGAAAAATGTAAGAAGAAGAATATCTTTCGAAGAAATTTGTTATATGGAAATGTTTAACATAGCGAATTTTACTGCAGGTCAGCGTGATCGTCCTCGACGAGAACGATCATGCGCCAGAATTCACAATGCCACTGTACGAGGGTCGAATTCTGGAGAACAGTCCAGCCGGAACAAAAGTGAACTTATCGATACCTATCGCGGCTACTGACAAAGACGAAGGCGTCAATCGGAACTTTGTCTTTAGCCTTCACGGCGAGGGAAGCGAACTGTTTAGAATCCATCCAACTACGGGTTTAGTGTACTTCGAAGGAATCGATGACCGCACGCTAGACAGGGAAGTGAAAGCAAACTATAGTTTCACGATCGTTGCTAAAGACAGTGGTAAGTTTTCTTTTCTGCTAATAGTGAACGCAGAACTTAGAGCTTAGGAAAATTCAAAGAGATACAAACGAGAATTCTAAATATGTTTTTAACGTAGAAGGAAATTCTTGCGCTACTCGAACTTTTAAGATTGTAAATCGTAGAAATCTAATAATAGTTTTAGAAACTTCTTTTAGGAACGTGTATGGTATTTAGTTAAAGTTTTAGACTAAAATTGGCAAACCGTGTTCCACAGAAATTTACATTCGATCCTACAATCTTCGCATAATCGAAGACGTCAGTATCGTCGGTCGTCAAAATTCGCAAAAAGTAAAAGAACTTTCACTTACAAACATTTTTCAAACTTTATGAAGATCACGTAATTAACAAACGAAAAGAATAGCGAATTTCTCTGAAACTTTCATGCAGAAATAATACTTATCGAACATTCAAAAAAGATCGTGAGAATAATATTCCATTCTTCCTGCCTATTCATTTGATTTTTGCAGGCGGTTTAACATCCGAAGCGCAGCTGAAGATAATAGTAACCGACGTGAACGACAATCCTCCGAGTTTTATCCGAATGATCGTGCTCCCCGATCAAGGTGTTCGCGTGTCGAGCGAACCCGATACCGAGGCATCGTTCGAGGGGAACGACGTGCTTGATACGAGCGAGCCCGGTGCCGGAAGTCAGCCACCGAACAGCCGTCGTTCGCCTCTTCTTCTCGTGCCAGAGAATGCGACCATCGGCGCGCCGATAATACGCCTGCTCGCGGAGGACAAGGACGAGGGAACAAACGCCGCGATAACGTACAGCCTGGGGAACGAGACGACTTCCGGAGACGACGTAAAGTCACGACGATTCGACACCACCAACCGTAGATACTTTCATTTGGATCTAAGGTCGGCTGAAATATCAGTAGCCAGAGGACTTCCAGCTGAGAAGAGCATTCGTTTGTTCGTCCTAGCGAAAGATTCTGGACAACTATCTGACAATATCACCATAAGGATCCACGTGGTAGACGTGAACGATCATGCGCCGATCTTTGACAAGTCTTGGTATACTTTTGACGTGCCAGAAGGAAGTTACACTGGCTACAATTTGGGCGCTGTTCGAGCCATTGATGCAGACTTTGGAGTCAATGCAAACGTCAGTTACGAAGCTGTCTCCGGTAATGAGAACCTGGAGGATCCTGCGAACGTGTCTAGGATCTTTAACGTTGCTCCTTACGAAGGAATAATTAGAGTCACTGGAGTTTTGGACAGGGAGACTGCAGCTACTCATCGTTTCGTGGTCATGGCTCGTGATAATGGCTCTCCAAGATTAAGTTCTACCGTGGAGGTAGAAGTGAACGTGTTGGATGTCAATGACAATCCACCTATGTTCTACAATTATCACGAAATCGAGAAGAATGAGAATGGAGATCTCGTACCGGTCTACCACGCATCGATCTTTGAAAACAGTCCTATTGGCAGTCAAGTGATCAAGGTATACGCTAATGATTCGGATTTTGCTGGAAATGGAAATGGGTTGATCCTCTTCGACTTGAGTCATCAAGGACAGCCTGAGAAGCAGTATTTTGCTATCGATAGTAAAGAAGGTGTCATCACGACGATTGCTAATCTGGATTACGAGACTAGGAAGAGTCATAGATTACTGGTCACTGCTAGTGATTTAGGGTCTCCGGTCAGTCTGACATCCACCGCAGTCGTGATCGTTACCGTGTTGAATGTGGACGACGACGAGGAAGATGCGGAGAACGAGGTGCAGAAAACACCCTCTTTTAGACATCGGTATTACGAAGTAGAAGTCGAGGAGAACGTTCCGGTGCCGATTTTGGTCGCACAATTGGATCTAGCCGATGGTCAGCAAAGTGAACATATAAGGTATGCTAGTAGAACACAACAGCGTATTTTTAAGCGTCAGGTACTCGCGAAGTGAATAATGCAAGGCTACCTTCCAGCGAGAAGGCTGTAAGGAACAGACCCCTATCTACCCTAAAGCTTCAAAATCACGTGCTAGGTCGAGCGATTCGACCACGTAGTATTCCATTACAGCCGATTATTAAAATTTCCAACAGATACAGCATCGTCGCAGATGACACGAAGGCGCGAGAACACTTCTCGATCGACCCAAAGAACGGCTCGTTGTACCTGATGACAGACGTGGACAGAGAGGTGAACGATCGATACGAGGCGAAGGTCAGGGTCGACAGGGTGAAGATAGGTCGCGGGATGTCCGTGATGATTTACCCGGTTGTTGGCGAAAGACTGAATGGTCTAGCACCTAACGAGGCCAGGGTCGTTGTCAGGGTGAAGGATGTTAACGACAATGCGCCCAGATTCAAATCAAAGGGTCGACCCATCCTCGCCGCGATACCTACCACTGCCCATTATGGGTATGAGGTTGTCAAAGTGGAGGTACGTCTACACGTGTGTTGTGTCCCATTGTGTGTGGTTCCGCTGTGAGCCTCCGTCGCTTTTGACTTCATTTCGCTTCTCTCTCTACTTTGCTTTTCATACACGTCGCGGAAGACGCCGCTTTCTTGTCCTTTAGCGTATCACGCTTTCTTTTGTTCTCAGGTCGTTTCGTTAATTTTTCTCTTCTTATTTATGCTTCTTTTGAAAGATCATTTTGTAAGGCATTGAACACAGAAGAGGGTCTCGGTGATAAGAAAGTTCCCGAATTTAGATAGTGCATTTGACAATGTCGATATACATCTTTTTTCCAACGATCGACGACATTCTGATGTTCCAAATTAATTCGACTACATATGTCCGATCCTTTTTGCGATGCTTTACAAAATAATATCATTTTCGGAACGACAGTGTCCTTCTATTCCTCCCTCCGTAAGCTCTCACGCCATCAGGAACATTCGAATAACAGATGCATAAGAAAAGTCGAATAAACCGATTAATCACTCGGCCAGGCAGAAGACCCGGACGAGGGAGCAAACGCCGAGATCCGGTATCAAATTCTCGGACGGGAGGACGCGCCACGATTTGCCATTGACCCACTGAGCGGTCAAGTACGATCCGTGGCGAGCTTTGGCCGTGACACTGGACGCGTTTTCGGCTTCGACGTGAAGGCCACCGACAGAAGGGGCGCCGAAAATGGTCGCAGCAGTATCGCCAATGTCTTTGTAAGTCTTGCTCTTTCTCTCTCTCTTGTGCTTTGGCATTGCGTTCCATCCGACTCTCTTAATTATCCGTCGTTGGAATTCGAGGTACAGCAAAAGTTAATTTCCCCGTGAAGAAGACGGGGTTTCCCTGTCTCGAATTGTTCAAAACTCGTCTGTCTCTTGTCGCGTTATCTAACCGTATGGTTTGTTCCAAGGTGTACGTGTTGGATGATCAGAAACAAGTCGTGATGGTTGTTGGTCGGAGACCCATTGATATCGAGCCGCAATTGGAGAACATCACCTCGTGAGTATTTATACATGTATTTACTGTAAGAGAGTTGAAGCGTTTGTTATCGGATAACGATTTTCTTGTGATTTATCGTATTTCCGAAAACGAGGGTGTCCCGAGAAGAGTAGGAGGAATGGCCACTGCTGCAGTAACGTTTGCTTAAATTCTAATAAATCAGGATACCGATTGTAATTGATCATGAAACACGCAGTAATCGTATTCCAGGAATTTGATAAAGAAACTCGGAGAAAAGGAACAGATTTAAGGAGAGCAAGTAGGAAAGATGTTGTATGTTACCGTCTTTGTCGATGAATTTACGTTACGCTCAAGAAACTGAATAGCGAGAAGTTAGTTTCGGTAGATCGCTAAAATTTAAGCGAGACGATTGTATTGGAATTTAAGCGAGTGTTACACCGATTATATTTGTAAATTTTTCATACAAAGTATGTTTCTTCGATACCGATACAACGTTAGGCTATCTTTAATTTAATTTAGAATACTACAAAATGTGACTGGTTTGGACGTTCGAGTGAGGAAGCTAGAGCCACACATCGAAAGGAATCTGATCGATGCTACGTCGTAAGCGATTCGAACATTATTCAATCTTAAAATTAAACGTGAAACTTCGCTCTATGTATTAATCTATATTTTTTATTTGTAGCACCGATGTTTACCTTTATGCGATCGATCCTCATTTAAATGTCATGATAGATATGGATACACTGCACGAGTAAGTAAACCTTAAATTTTAACGAATCGTTTTACCATTGATAAAACCAAAATCATGGTAACAAAGATAATTACGAAACAAAATTATATCGTGTTTTGCTACCATGATAACGTAAAGATATCTAAAGAAGTATATAGATTCGTAAACGAATAATGGAAATACGTGAGATGTGCGCGAAAGCACAATTCCCAAGGAAACTGTCAAGCGGTGATTTTGTTGTTAATTAATTACATGCCGCGCACGGACATGTTCTTTCAGCGTGTTCAACACGAAGAAAACGGAGATCAAGCGCGAGTTGGACGAGTACGGCGTCCTGGACATTGCCGGAAGCTCTCCGCGTCGGGGTAATCATCGTTACCTTCTATCTACCCTGGAAGTGGGTGCGGTAGTGCTTGGCTGTGTCGTCTTTGTCGGTGCCCTTGTTACTGCACTCTGCGTTACATGCGTTCGCAGAAATAAACGGTACGGCGTACAAAATTTAACTCCGGTTTAGGCGTTAAAGTATATTTCGTAAAAATAGCATCGAGGAATTGTTTTCATTAAAGACCAGCGATTTTAGTTTTAAAACATGATTTAGCACAGCGATACACAGAACAGAAATGGGAACTGTATGCAAAAGAGACAGGGGCGGTGAATTATTGACACGCGTGCGATAACGTTTCGATACTTTTAACGTGAAACGATATATTATTTATTACCGTCAGGGCAAGCTAGAGTAGAGAATTCAAATTTAAGAGAAATATTACTCATTTTTTAAACGGATCCATTTTACAAATCTATATCAGTCTTGCCAGGAGTATCTGTGTATACGTTTGACGACTACTAAAACAAAAGGTCTGAAACGCGTCATTTTTATAAATTTGATAGTTTTATCGTTGATTGTTACACCGAATTTCCTAGAAAAACATGTTTATCGATCTTAACTTGCTACATCCGCTACCCGAATACCGGGCAATCGAGTAGCAGTCAATCCTGGAAACGTAGTTATCCGAAATTCATTGGTTAGTCGCAGACGTCGGGAGAAAGCGATGTTCTCGACCACCAGTCCGATTGGATTCGCTTTGGCAGATCCGGCCGCCACGCTACAGAAGCCGCCTTTGTTCCCGACCTTCGTCGATGGCCTTCATTACGACCCTGAACCGTTCTGCACTGACATGCCGAGGCGACAGAGCATCTGTGAGCACGGAGCCAATTGTGCCCGCTTCCACGCGTAAGTCTATTAATCGACGTAAACCGTTTCTCGTCGCGAGGGACTCCGCGATACTTTATCGCCAACCGTATTAAATCGTTTGAGCGCGGCTGAGCAGAATCGCGTCGCGTTTCTGGACGACTCGTCCAGACCTTGCGATTCTTCGTCGAAGCTGGATACGCCATGCTGCCTCGTATTTCACGCCTGCGAGCTTTTTACTCTCAATTTATGTTAGTGCATCCTCGTTGCGTTGTATCGAATTGAAGAAATGAATCGGGAGGACACGTAGAAAAAATAGCAACAAAATACTTTTTAAACAGAGACAATTCAATTCTTTTGATTTTTTAAATAGAATCTGGATGGAAAAGGGTATAACGAAAGAATCGTTGACACGAATAAATGTGAAATTTGGTGCAGAAGGCGTAAAAAAATAAGCGTAGTATTGACTTTATGCGACAGTAGTCGTAGCATGTAGTATAGCCCGTTTATGGCCAGACCGCTTCTGATCGCTCGGTTAACTACAAGCGTGCTATAAACATATGTCCGTATGGATCGATACCGCGCAATAAAGGATGCTATAGTTGCTATATTAGTTACTAAATTATTGAAAAGAAAATAATATTAGCTTTCAACGTATATTTCATTTTAAACTATAAACGTGGCGCTCAAGCGATTTAAATATGCAATTAAAGTATCATACAGTGCTGCCTGCCATATTTACCGATCAAATTCCTTGAAGCATGTTTTATAAAGGTGTGAAACTTGCGCGACAGTGCATTAAACGTATAAGTAGTTTTTATAAAACGCAGAGAGCAAAAGATAAGTTTCCGAAGTAATTTCAATTCCATCTTTACGCAACTATCGTATAAAACGAAACGAAAAAAGAAGGAAAAAAGGAAAAAGTCAAAAAGTTCCATTTGCTACGCGTATCAAGATATTAAAATCTTTCTATAAAATCTAACTAACAAAATCCTTTCTACGCGACAGGATCAAAATTCAACAAGCACAAACAAATACCGCAACACGTTTCGATCACGACACGCTATCCCCAGTACTCGCAATTATCTTTCAAACCTTACCAACTAACCCGATACCTGCCCTATCGTTCGCAACTAACAAACGATCCAATCAGAAGAACCATGATCCCAAATTAAACACCAAAACCAATCAGCGATTTCCTCGCAACGCCGTTTTCAATCAAGTAGCGACAACCACAGGTTCGATCCTTAACCTCGCATCCATTTGAACGTGGCCTGAAATTTCAGTGAACGCGAACAACACACGGCTCGCCGTGGAATCGAACAAAGCCGCGACAGAAAGGTATGCATTTATTATGAAAACGAAATTCCAGCCTGAAAAGCTGGTCGGCAAGGTTGGTCAGCGAATATAGGGAATACTGTATCAGGGAATTCCCATATGTTTCGCGATGTCGATGCTAGAGAGGCAAGGGGGTGGTTGCAGGATGGGCGGTTGTAGTAAGCACGCCGGAAGGACGACAGGGACCCCGAAAGGACTCGAGGCATCCGCGACGTCCTTGCATTCCAGTGGTCAGGATTCTGGGATCGTGGCGCGCGCCTCCTGCCACTGCAGTCACTCGTCGAGCCCCTCCAGCGGCGAGAGCAGCAAGTAAGTCGAATTACTTACGGGGCTATTTGTGCTATCTAAATCGAAAAGAGGTTTCGAACGGATCGATTCAACCGTTTGGTCGCTATTCTTATCGAAGTGAAATAAATGATCACCGGAGGTGGGCTGCTGCGCAAAATTTTCGATGAGATGAGAAGGCTGTTTACTGTTCCTTTCGATTTCGTGGTGTAGTAGGAGCGTCGAGCTACAGGCAAATCTTTTATCCGTGAAATCTGTTCTTTTGGGTTTTTGCGAAGTTCTTGCGACTAAAAGGACGTGCAAGCAAATGGTTAAAATTTGTAAAAGTTGCACGATATTTCTAGTTCGAAACTGTTGTTACGCGAACAGATCTAAATTAAAATGACTAAAAAGGATTTTAACAGGCATTTTGTATTCGTTATTTATTTAGGTTTAGGTGATTCACATCGTATATTTGCTTAGGCGAGTGTAAATAATTTCATCGCTCAATGTATCTTACTAATTTCATCGATCATCCTAATATTCTAAAACTGATTTTTCAAACTTTTATCCTGCTATTAGAAAAGAAGAAATTCAAATCCCTTTATACTTATAATTTTCTCCTTACGCTTGTAATCTTGCGAAGCTTCTGTTAAATATAATAGTTAATTCCATGCGTGTAACATATGCAAATATTAATATCGTAGTTCTAATAATTCTAACAGCGTTTAGGATCGTTTCTCTTATGTTCTGTCTATTATTTATCTATCAAATCTATTCAGCTTTATAAAACTTCTTAAAGCCAACTAGGAACGAAACGGTTAACCTGATGCAGCGATCCTTGTCGATCCCACGATTCTCGCTTCTAAAACCCTGTTCATATAAATTCTAACATCCCATCAAACATACACCCACACACACCATTTCATCTTCTACGGATAAATTCAATAATACGTTGTAAGTATTAATACATAATAAGTATCGCAAGATCAGCTTTCTATTATTTTTTCGTGGTGGTTTCAATTTCATGCTTGATCGGTTAATAAAACGCGAAGGAAGAAAATAACAACGTATATTTTAACTCTCGATGGCTATGATCGGTTCATTTGTGATCTGAACGCTTAAAGAAACAAAGAAACGCAACATCGGTACTTTAATTAATTTTTTCCACTTGCATTCCCGGATGTTTCCTCTTCACAGCGGGTACGAGGACTCTCTGAAATCTCTGCAGCGTCGCGAAAGGGGCAACGACATGTCCCGTAGTAATCACGAGATCTCGAACGTGATTGGAAGACGTGGGAATCAAGCCACCTCGAAGAGACGGCAACGGTTCAACTCGTTCTCGAACGGGGAATCCGTTTACTCGCAGGAGATGACGTTGCAGAGAGAGCAGCGTTGCTGCGTCGGAACGGAGAAGAGGCGAAAGAACGACGGGATGACTCGCGAACATCGGCGTGCACATTCCGAGGCGGAAAACAATATCACCGAGACGGTGATACACGAACATCCCGGAACCGAGATCTCGCTGTCTAGCTCTTTGCAAAATACGTCCACCCTTCACGGTGGTAAGTTCCTTTCGATGGCCTTCAACAGACCTATTTCGTCTTTTGAAATTTTGGAAAGTGGTAATTTAAAAATTATTATTATTATAGACTATTAGTAACATTATATATTTTAACAGCGATTATAAAACAGTCGTTAGCGTTTTTTCCCTAAGTGACAGATTTCTGAGAAACGTAGAAGGGAATTAAGTTTTACTATTTCGAAACGAGTTTACATAATACATTATAATATATTACATACATAATTACATAATAATAATAATACATTACATAGGCTATCTCGTAATTAGCGATTCTATACGATAAAAGAGGATAAAATAAAATTTTAAAATTCGTCACGTTTATTCACAGGCCTGTCAAGATCTACCCACATGTTGTATTAACGACAAACGAGACTTTACGAAGGGAGGACTTCCAACGAGGAGCAAGATTGTAGCCTTCCTGGCCATGAGTTTTTCTTACTGTCCATACCGTTGTTCGTGACTGGTCCACGGTTTTGTTAGGTGTCTCCGGTTTAACGAGCAATAAGATTAATTCCCTTTAACTGTCACTACCGCGTTGCAGTTATTTCGGAACAGGGATTTCGTACGACTGAGAAGAGTTGTATCTTCAAGAAGTTACCAATTAACGAAACGCCTAGATAGGAAAAAAGCATTTCCAATTAGCGAGCTACTTTTCTCTTGCGCGTGAAATTGTGTCATCTCGTTACCAAAGTACTCGTCGTTGATTCGAAAATCGTTCATTTATGTAAATACGCTAGAAGCTCTGTCGGTACTTTGAGATCCTTTATTACTTTATTATCGTTATTATCGTTTCTTGCTTCTATTTTTTCTACGTTCTTCCTGCTATTTATCGTGTTCTTTTTATATGTAAATCTTTTATGTACAGTACGCTATATGTTTTACGTTGGAAATGCGAATATCGTGTATCAAAAACTTGTATAGTTTGTCTTTCTTGTTAGAAAGAGATTGTGTGTGTAATTGTATTTTGTCATGATCATCTTATGGCGGAATATTTATTTCAGAAACACATGGAAAATATTTCAGTCGAAGAAAGTGTGGTGATTTAAAAAATTATTATTAGTTATGTATATAAAGAAACTTTCTATTTTGTACATATAGATTCGTAAGCAAAATGAGAAAAACAGATTTTCGATATAAATATTATTAGATAATCAAAAAATTTCGTTTAATAGGAAATTTATACTAAATTTCTATGGTTAGCTTTAATCTTCCTTAGGTCTGACAAATCCCGAATTTCCAATGAAAAATTAAATTGTTCTTATATGTACATAGTGTTTCTCCGTTTTTCAAGTAAATAATCAGCTTCTCATTTTGACGTAGCTGTGCCTTGTGAATACGCGAACTTTCCAACGTCCGTTAGTTACTATCATCAAGTGCATTCCCCATAGTTAACGTGATTGTAAGAAGATGTAACATATGTATGTATGTAATAATAATGTATAATTTATATCGCGGCCCAAGTTAGGGAAAATAACTCTGTTATAAATCGTTAATAAAGGCAATTACATTAAAACGATGTTCGAACTTCGATCTTCTTTCGTCGGAAATGTTTTCCGCCACAAATTATAGTTTTTTTACTTTGGCCGATTATCCGATCGGAAATACGGATTTTATATAGAATCGATAGCCTCTCGTGTTGCGAGAGAAACCTGCTTTTTACAGTTATCATTTGTCTACTGTTTATCATTGATCGACAAGAAGACGTTTCGTTTTCTTCGATAATTTACACTTGGATTTTTTAGAAACAGAATCCTTTTTTATAATTGGAATTGTACTAGAAATTGATATTTGCGCCCAGCTTTTTCTAAAATTCTTAATCTTGTTAATCTTGTTGATCTTAACGATCACGTCCATTGTTTTTTAATTTACGGAATCGACCAGTACGGTTTTTAAGCGATTCGCTTATTAGTAGTACGGTCAAGTACACGGCAAGCAAGTTTTGGAATATTTATGAAACTACAAATCGCAGTGAAGTTATGGTTAAGATTAAGATCGGTACATCGATCGTTCTTATCTCGATTACATTATGCCGTATGCAATCGTAAAAAGAAAAATACAAGCCTATATTTTTTAGAGAAGTACTGCTTAAGCAGTAAGTAAGCGAACGTAACTAACAGGTATGTTATTCAGTTATTTAGCGGTATCGTTCGTCAAAGTCCATCCATCTAATATCTAATATCTCCGGTTTTCGGACAAGGCTGTACTAGATAGCCTTATCTAGGCATGACTCGTGACAAAAAGCATACCTTTACCTTCACCTTTGGTTCTTATACCATTATTTTGGCCTAACATCCATTTTCCAGTCGATTTTTCTTTCATTCAGTCCTGTCCTCTCCCCTCCTTCCAAACTGAACTGCGGAACAGCCCTCGATATCTTTAAATGTCATTTGTTAACCCTTTCGTTCTCAATGCCGACTTTAGACGCAGTCTAGAAATAGGTTCTAAGTAATGGTACCGGCTATAGTTATCGCTAGGCTAAGAATGTGTATGTATTTATGGGAAGCGTAAAGGTGCAACGATGCAAATAATGTTCGTAACACGCAAAAATATATCCAATTATAACATTTATCGAACGAAACAAATCTCTGCCGAGATTCCTTTTCTCTGGATTTTTCTTGCACAAATTTTGCATCGATATGTGCGGTCCAATCTTCGGACACGTCGTTAATCTTAAAAACGCTAAAATCTCAGGATTAATTTCACACCGGCCAGGCGGAATTTTCATCGTGACGATCTTGTCACACGTTCTTACGTACGTACCAAAGAAAGTGACCTTCACGGTGGTAGAGCGTAATCAGCGATAGGATAGGACTTTGGCACCTCAGGAATCTCTTAGACCGCGAGATCAAAGCAGCGTGGGTGTTTTAATTACGGGCAAATGAGTCGAACGCGTAGATTCCTGGTGTTCGGTGTCATCGATATATCGCTGTTCAATGGGCCTTGAGTCCATCGCAACGCGGCTCATTTGCAGCCGCGTTCTAGGTCTCCTTCCGAACGCGAAGGATGCAAAGGAGGTATAGACTTTGCGACACTGGCATTGAGAGAGCTTCGCGAATTCTACAGTCGTACTACGGATGAAGGCGAATCGGTAACGAGAAGAAAGAAAAGTCTTTCACGAAATCGTTCGCTATCCTACCAACGTCTATTATATTATAACTTTTTACGAGCAATCGCGAAAACCGATCAGCTTTTACGAACTATTTTGCTATTGTGTGCAGCAGATGTGGATTTCGTAAGAGAACGAATCTGGAAGAACTATGGATAGATATTTGTTTCGATCAAAATAAATATTCTTAATAGATATAAGATTCTTAGATTCGGCAGATTTATAGAATATTTGAATATTTGGAAATTGATCGAGTTGAAAGAATGGCAAACTATCGCGAAACCACTCGTGAGTCGTGGCATTGAAATCAATTTTCCTTGTTACCAAAGCAAATTGTGCTCACGCGTGATAGCAAATTCCCAAATTCTGATTATCGCGACTTATATGGAAATTGCGACGATTACCTATCGGGTGTAATAGAAAGCACGAAACACTTGTTTTACACAATGTGGTCGTGCTGTCCTTCGGTTCACGTGACAATCGTCCTTGACATCCTTTGATTCGGCTCGACGCGTGGATGGAACAATTAGAACTAGTCCTATCTCATTTGCGGATGATTTACTCGATCTCTTGTTAGAGCCTTTCTAGGAATTAGCACTTGAAGGACCCGTACTTTCAGCAGTACCATCGTAGAGTCTTTTCTACTTATTTTACCCTTTCTCTTACTTAACTTCTTCGGGATTCGACCGACCGACCCTCGACGTATTACTCGTGGCTTACTTAAAGCGCAATGAATGTTATCGAAATAAACTTTTATGCGGATAATAATTCAAATAAAACTTTCGTTTTATTTATTATTTGCTGTGTTGCTTTATAACACGAGAAACATAATAGCAAGTAATATTATTTGAATAACAATATTTTTGGAAAATAAATTACGTACACAGGTTAGGTTGGATACAGTTGGCGAGAAGAATGGGGTTGTACGTTCGTGCAGAGAGTTTCAAAAACAGAGAGTGGATACTCGCAGTTGTTGCAGTGATAAACGATCGTACTTAGGAAGTTCTTTTCTTTTTCTTTCGGTAATTAGGAAAGACTGTGTGGGTATTTGTTGGAGGATCGTGAGTGTAATTGGCAAGGATGAGATTTTAGAGGCAGGTGTGCTTGTAAAACTAATATATTAACACTTCCTCGGCCAGATTTTCGTAAGAAGTAAAATCATATCTACGTAACCTATAACACGGAATAAATAGTATTTCAGAAAGTAAAAGAGATGCGGACTGCATAAATCATGGACTGGAAGAGCAATATATGTCAAGAAAGTTCAAATGTTACCTTTAATCGTATGGAGACGCGTTCCTTCGGCGTTCCTTTAACCAAATCATCCCTATACGTTAACCCGGCGCCGGAGACGAAAAAAACACGTGCAAAAAGCAAAGGGATAGTTGCGAGCAAGTGAAAAGTCACGAGACGAGTTTGCAGTCAGCCGGAAAAAGCTGGCCCCTTTGGGATTACCCTGTTTCGGATCGTAAATCATTCCCGAAGGACGCGAGGACGAAGAGCTCGCGGTGCTTTCTGAGTGGAATATTGCGGCTCGAGTGAAAATTGCGTAGAAATTTGTCGGTAGCTTGATTTATTGAACGCGATCAAACCTTCCAGGGTTAAAAAACTAGGAAATAAAGTTTCAAACTGACATAAAGATTAATCGTTTCTTGCCTCATCCTGTATCAATCGTTAAAGAATACTTCGACGTAAGAGTAATATATTTCTAAGCATTTCTTCTATTAATCGTGAAAATTTCTACCAAAATGTTTGGTTTTACGTAAAGTTCCTGTGTCACTGTGACCATAGTCAAACTGGTGAAACAAACGTTTTAAAAAAAAGATACAGCGCTCTCACGCGATATTCGCGCAAATTTTCACAATTGACGATTGAAGTAATTTACGCATTGGTAAATTATATTACACGTATAAATTATAATTATAATCAGTATATTACGTTACATTGATCGGATCAACATTGACCTCCGCGTTAATCGAACGAAATAAAATATATTCTCTTCGAACGAACGATCAGATTTCAATATTCTCTCTTCGTTAGACTTAGTTAGTGGATTTAATTTTAATTAAACGAATGCAAAATGGTATGCACAAGGCATCAAGGATTAACACCACGCGTCGTTGATCATAGTCGTGTTCAATACCAATCGAAACCTTGCTCCTTCGATATTGGTTCAAGCACAGCATTAACGTGATCGGACAATAAGCTCGAATCTCATCATAGCTGATGCATCGGATGCGTGTTTCGAGCGTATCAGGTATGTTCCACAGAAGCAAGTATCGATGTGAGAACGCTTCTATGCGATGGACAACGCCTCGTGGCGTTGATTGCTATATTCTCTGGCTCCATAGGATTGCATTTGCGATTTAGATTTGGCATTCTGACTATTGTTGGAATTGGCATATCCTTTTACAAATGTCGATCAATCATAGATTTTTTGTATACGCGTAGAGTTGTTTTGGACGAATTATTTTATTATAGAGAGTACGTAGGATCCATAGCGAATCATGAAAATTATAAGGAATTTGTTATACGAAAGAGAACATGATTTCTTTTGTAAGATATATTATATCACACAATAGTCAAATCTTATCTAAGGAAAAGATTTGTGTTCCATGTTACCCTACATTCCCCTATACATATAGAAATGCGAGAGATAAAATAAATAACGTTTCAATATTATTTCAATATTAAATAAAAATGAAATAACGATAATAATTCGTGGATCAATCACACAAAATTATTTCATTTTCGAATCATATGGCACTCTCGAAGACCTCGTATCCATCGGTACATTCTTCTTGAAGAATCAAATTTCCACGCGATATCACACATACCAGATTACTTTAACATTCTTTGAATTTCTCATCAGTTGTTACTAATGTTTCGGTATAAGCGAATTCTCACTCTCACGCTTCAGATATCAATGGAAAGTTTGACCGCAAGACGTCTCGGTGTCTCTTCATCGGACACGTGGTTTACCGCTCGTCGCGATTTCCGTCTCGATGCTTCGGAGGAAATGAGTTTTAACCGGTCGATCGGATCGAAACGAATCGAATTACGGAACGCTTAACAGGATCGCGACGAGGTGTCGACTGGCTTCAAAGGAAGACGATTAAGGGGGTAACCTTGGCCTCGGGGAGAAAGATCCCACGGGATCCCTGAGAACCGATATATTGGCAAAGGGGTTGCACGTAGGCGGGAAACGGCTGAAACACACGGAACCAGGATCGATAGGGGTGGGGTCGATGGAAAGTCGGAAGCTCGCCCTTGCTGCCGTCACGGAATAAGTAGCTAATATTTCACCGGAGTATTCGAATAACGTCTCGTGGAAAGACGGCATCTTGAAAACCGAGACGATGTCGTCGAACACGTGGCATTTCAAAGAAGAAGACAAGAAACTCTAAGGAAGAAAGGAAGGAAGGTTGCAACCTTCAATTCGATCTGAAAAGCCGCTCGAAAAATCCTTCGTGGCTTAATATCCGCACTGCTCCTCTGGCTTAAGGATCGACTCAAACTGGCCGTCGCAACAGCTCGCTGAATTTTTTATCGAGTCCCCGTTTTTCCGCTCTGTCGATCCATGCACCGAGCACGAGCATCGATTTCGTAGCCAAGCCACGGAACTTTTTGTTTGTTCTCTCATCAACTGCGAGGAAGAAAAGCGATAGAATGGTTTATAGGAATAGCTTGATATGGCTAGCTTTAACGCGAAGATGAAATGTTGCGAAACTGACCGGCGAACATGACTGGTTCGTATGCAAATCGATACATCCAGATACGAATAAAGGAAATTTTTCACCCCTCCTCTGAACGTTTCGTCTATCCATTTATTTTGTCGCTTGCAATTTGCAAGGAACTCGAAACATTTGAATAATGTTCCAAGACGTTAGTGCCCCCGAGACAAGACGAAATCACTTGGCCACGATGCAGACAGCCTTCGATTTTAGCTGAGGGGCATCGAAAGACTTACCAAGAACCTGACCTCTGTCTCTGTTCCGTTCGAGGGGTGGATTTACAATAGAGGCTGAGGGCCTGGTTTCTATTGCGATCACTTTTAATTTTGTTTTCCTCTGTCCCGAACCAAGATGGGTTACGTTCCGCGGAAAGAAAATATTCCAAGATCTTAGAGCATCCTTGACATCTCCAGGAATTAACTTCGTTTCATCTTACGATTCGTCGCATTTCATCTCCATCGATCTCTTTTAGCATTCGTTTCTTCGGCATTTTCGGTTTCCGGTCGCTTTGCCGCGAATATATCGATATACGTATGTGATTGTGATCATTGATGCGGATAGTTAGAATGTGTTCATTTGTGGTTTTGTTTGCAGGAATTATGAGTGAGAAAAAGGGAAATGTGTCGTTGTAAGTTGTAAAGTTTCTCCACTAGAATAACGCTTTTTATGAAAAAAAGCAACAAAGTAGAATTTATTCGTTCCAATGATACGTGGAAAGTGATCTTGTAAGTCTAAATTATCGTACTTTAGTACCTGACAAATTAGTTAGAGTAATATTAAGAAGTACCAATTATTAAATTAATCAGAATGAATTTATCGTAATATCAACAACAATATATTTGTGACATTCGCAATACATATCATTACATTAATGCATGATAGTTTGCAGGAATGGGATTGAAGAACGAGTGATACGATCTTTATTAAACGAGTATGGATATAACAGCGAATGTACACCTCTTCTATTTACAATTAATAGGAAAATGGTTTAATTAGAATATCGTCACTAATCTGAATTTAACTACAAATTACAAATTGGTACTTTTAATATCACAGCATTGTCCCAGTTTACATTGTACATACGTACATTTACGTTGTACATACTGTATAATTCTTGGCACAAAAATAGTAGAAGAAACTTGAACAGAGGAGACAAGGACAGTATGCGAGACGAAGATAATTAAAAGACGACGATCGTGTGTTATAAAAAAATTGTCTATAGCCTTTGTACAAATGTACTGTAATACTGTTTATTGATATCTATTCCAGGTATTCTTTCTGTCATTCTCATTCGATCGTCACAAATGGCTCTAGAAAGAAATATGCTAAGATGAAGCTGTGCTAGCTTGATATATAGTAGCAAGGTTAATTGTCTCGGCCGGATATACTCGTCATTCAAAATTTATATCGCGAAGTTACGTTGAACGCGTGCTGTCCTGAGAAGCGACTACGAGGTGCATATAATTTTCTCTGTAACTGATGAAGATTGGAAACGACCAGCGCGCATCGCGTATACTTTATCGTTTTGTATTTATGTATGGTCGATAACTGCGCTGTACGACCTTCTCTGTGAGCTATTTCACGTTTGTCGAAGCGGAGTATGAAGATTGGAGTCGAAAGATTTCCAATCGATCACGCGGCTAATCGCTCTTGGTTATCTGTTTACGTCGTTGAAACTTTAATGCGAGCAGGAAATAAGAAGGAGCAAACAATTACACGCGATACGAAGCTTCTGGTATTCGCGCTGTAAGATAATTGACAAACTTTCGTTTCTAACTGGCAATTTTAATTTACTCTGGATGTTAAAATATTCAGCAGAAGCATATGACTACAGAGGAAAGAAAATTAGTTACGCAAAAGTTGACAAATCTATATTTTCCTCTACCGAAGTTTCATATGTTTTATAGAAAGAGACAAAGTGTTACGCCACGAGGCTTACCACAGGCTGTATTTTCTAACCGTCGCTCACGGTCCTACAGTGTCGCAGGCAGATCGTCTTATCTGCCCGCCGGATCATATACAATGTATCGACGAGCGCATAGTTGTCGCCAAGCAGCGAGCTCTAGAAACGTCGATTTTTGTCCGTTACGTTTCCCACACAAGAAGGGGCATACGTGATCATAGGCGCGAGCGGTGGCGTGACCCGAGCATAGTGGGGGTCGTCTTCCAAACAAGACAAAGAAATGATCGAAAGGCAATCAGTTCCTTCTGACGAGTCAAACGTTACACATCGAGAGGTCTGACGAGCAAAATCAAATAGTCTAACGAATTCATCTAGAGATATCGTAAAGTCGAGTCAACTTTCTGTAATATATTCATCATATTATTGTGAAATATATTATTTTATGTTAACCTGTTAATACAGTGTTACATTCATTAAATCACCTCTGTTATCTTAACCGAAACAGGGGAACGACTATTTCGCGGCGTCGATTAACAGAATCGTAGCGAGAATTTACGCCTCTCGCTGATGCGTTTTCGTAGCGACCGCGTCTCTCCGCGAACGGTCGTAACACAAAGGAAGATATTTCTATCCATAAAAATGTATAAAAGTTAACACATAGATATATGTTTCAGGAACCAAAGAATTAATATTAAAATTAGATCGTTTGTTTCTTTCTTGCAAATTGACCATATTTTATAAAGAAGAAAATTCCTCGTCTCTTTCGATAATATTTTCCTTATCATAAAACGAAGATACAATAACAGGTGCATATGTTCCGCGATACTTCGTTCAAAGCATCCGTTTACAATTCATGGCATTACGCCTGTTAAGAAGCACAAACTTCTTCGAGCAAGTTTTTTTTTCTTTCTTTTTTATTTAAAATTTCACGTTCACAATTTGTCCAATTTGGACATTTGGTAGAATTTGTTATCTGTTTGATTATTATGTGGGTGGCTACCCCCAATGGGGTACCATCTTCGTGTTTGTTAAGATATATCCTTTGTACTTGTATCCTTTGTATCCTTTGTGAGATCTGCTGGGTGTTTCCTTTTTAGTCTTCTTTCTATGGTTGTGTTGAACGTTTCCGCTGCCAGCCGGTTCGGGTGCGTTGCTATTCTTTCTCTGTACCTTCTTGCGAATCTGCTAATCTCTTCCTTGACCGTTGGTATTCCAAGATCTTTCCGTATGTCCTCGTTTCTAACGTACCATGGGGCGTTTATAATTGATCAAAGAATTTTAGCTTGGATTGTCTCTATTTTGCTTATATGGCTCATTGCTGTTGTTCCCCAAAGTGGTATTCCGTACGTCCAAATTGGTTTTATGATCGTTTTGTATATTTTTAGTTTTTTTTCTATGCCTTCGAGCAAGTAGCGTAGGAACATCCCTACAGTCACAAAACAAGACCACTAGTGCAGCTTCCTATGAAATATCGATTGTCACGTCATAACAAACTACAGGTTCCATGCTCAAGCTCAAGTAATTCACATGTTCGGTTGAATCGATCGAAACAAAAGGGCCATTATACGTGCAGGAAGCCGCAGGCAATTATTGTAAGAAAATCGTGTTCATGGTGTTACACTACCGTATAAATAATATTCTTAAAACAATTATCGAAGAAATCTATATAACGTTAGCGCCAGCTTACGTTAACAGAAGATACGTGAAAATTATAACACGAAGAATAGAAGATGTATTTTAATGTAAGATATTCGTGGTACAAAGGTTGAAATGATTATTATATTAATTTTCAATATTGAACGAGATAAAAATTAATTTCCCAACTAATTAAGATAGAAATCTAACAACCTAATATTACTATCTAATATGTCTTGTCGATCGTATTAGTGAAATATCGTTTGGAAATGCATCAAAGTGGCAACGCTCGCGCGTATAAGCTTAATTTGCATTTAACTATAAAATTACCATCAAAAGCCACAGCGTTCACGATGTTCGAGCAAAAACACGCGTCCTCCGGAGCGCGAAGCGAACCAACATCTATATACTCGCCATTAATGGTCCTAATAATTGCAGCCACGGTACAATCCCGACTACAGGAATGCGTCGATTAATTGGCTATATGTAATCGAAATGGCATTCCGAACTTTCTTCGAAGAATTTCAATTTTAATTTTACGCGAACGTTCCAGGCCAGATTACGGCTGGCTTTTTGTCGCCTCTGACTATTCTTTTTTCTGTGCCATTAATCGCCCTTCTAATCGTGCCTTCGCGAACAAGTTGGCGAGCGCGAGGTTATCTGGCGACAAGGTTAGCAGATCTTAATGTTCTTCGTTGACCGCGAAGAAAAATATCGTGTAAAAAGAAAAGAAGGATTGAAGTTTTGAGATTGTAACGATTTATTATCTTGGTATTTAATTCTGCGCTGATTTCCAAAAATAGTCGCCTGAAGTATCGTAGTGTGCCGAACGCGTTCGTTTGCAGCCACTTGACAGCCACTCGTATTGATAAACTGAGAATTTCAATATGCGAACTAGTGGCAAAAAATTAAACTACTGGGAGTAGGTCGAGTATCCATATGATCACCAACGTTTAATTAAATAGACACGTTGTGAAAAACGAATGTTCTTAAATTTGTTTTAGTGCTTTTAAATCGAACGTAATAATGAGAGTCGTATAATTTAGTTAAATAGTTATAAAAACTTATGCGATGGAATTTTCTCCTAGAAAAGTGAAAGTGAATATAGTGGCCCGCATTAATATACCTTCGGACGCATTTCTCAAAAACGGAATAACTTTTTTAAAATTGGGCCAAACGGTCTTTTTGAAAAATTAGAAGATCAAGCTTGCCAGATGACGCGTAAGAATTTTTTGAAAAAAATACAATTGATCGGAATTGCGAAGAAAAAAGTAAAGATAACTTTTTGCAACTTTTTTATCTGGGCCTGTAATGAAAATTTAAACAAAGCGTTTTGAACATTTACGAGAGTTATGTGCCTGGAAATCGGTTGGTGTAGGAACAAACGACGCGCATCGAAAGAGGTAGATTTATTACAATTACAGACCAAATGTAGTGGAAAACTGCGATTTTCAACATTTTTACTGTTTGTAGCTCGTAGCAACGTTAAGCGATCTTGATGAAAATTTTCACTTTCTACTTTCTGTTTTCTGTAGGAAAACGTCGATACAAAGTTGTTTTTAATTTTGGCCAAGAAACACCGTTTTTCAGATCACTGTGAGTCGTCAAGATTCTCCGTACACGATCACACGGGAAATATTGTCCGTCTTATCGACTGAAAAATATTCGTGATCGCGGCTCGATCGACGAGAAACAAGCATCCCACTCCCTGGAGTTCGTTTAAGCTGCAAGAAAACTCGAGAGCCGGTGCAGCCGCGTGATACTCGGAGATTTATGATCCCGAGATCGAAGTTCTTGTGTTTCTTACGCCGGCTGTCGTTACCTTGAAACGTCGAACGACAGGGTAGTCTGAGAACGTCGAATGAGGGTTCACGGACAATAGAATTTCGTTGAATTTTTCTGTGACACGTAAGACAACGGTGGAAGCTTCGAGCGTTCGGAACTGTCGTTCTTTTGAAACGTTATTATAGTTACTGTTACTACGTTCCTGTTACTATGATGGCGGATGACAAACGTTTTGTTAACTTTAATACTCTTAATATAAGGTAATTCAATAGTAGACACCAAAACAAGTGCTATAAATCATACTACGAATCGTATATTTACATTTTAGATACGTAGTATGGAAATTTGAATTTTAGCCAACTACAAATGGTAGAAATACGTAGATAGACCGAGTGTTTGAGACTGAGGCATGAACGATGGAAGAAGATCGTATGACCAAGCAAGATTTTGCACGTGTCCTGAGAATATCTGCCTATTATTAAAGAACGAGAGATCAGCGTTATGGTAGCTCCACGATATAGCAAAATTGTAAAATCAATCAGGAATGAAATTAACGCGTTTATTTAAGTATCAGGGAAAGCAAATTGACAGAAATACGAGAAGATAAAGATTCGAATCGTCGGTTGCGGTTGTACGAAGAAATGTTTAAGCGTCAGTGTAACTTATCGGAATATTAAAAAATACTTTCCTTTATATTTCGAGTATGATCTGTTCTATGTAATTACTCCTTGTTTTCCTGTTCGTCCTAACATTTCGTTTTACAGGCGCGTTGGAACAGAACGAAACATGGAAATGTAAAAGGTGGAAGGCGGAGATGATCCTCGAGAGTCGTTAATTATTTCAACGAAATCGATCGAGATACGTCAGATGGAGGAGGAGTAGGTCGTACCTTTGAATATTAATTAGCCGACCCTTTGAATCGATGCTTCCCATTTGAATTTCATGGGGCTACGTTAAATGCCTCGTATTCGTGCCGTGATTTCAACAGAGTCGACGATTTTTATTACGATGATCGGAAAGAAATTACACCGGGAATTATCAACGCGTTATTTCCTTCAGGGAAGATTTTATCGTACATTTATCGAGAACACTGAAATTCGTTTAGACAATGAGTAAACATCTCTTTTCCTCGTTATCGCTTCTACATCGTCACCAGTAAAGAGAAAAGACCTTTTCTATTTATCTTCCACCTTTTTTCTCTTTTAATCCTTCGCTTTATCCGCGGTTCTCGACTGGCAATCTTTTCCTTGATCGCCTAAAAGCGATTAGAATATTCGCATCGCCTCTCGTTCGGAAGTTTTCAGTTTAATTAACGGATATGAGATAGCAAATTGTGGACATATTCTATCCGGTATGGAATTATCGACGAAGATGCGATTAACGTGGCAACTCAATTAGAATCTCGATTAGTTTCTCACACCCTGACCGCCTCCCTTTCTCTCTCGCGCTCTAGCATCATCGCTCTCGACCTTGCATCATCACTCTCCACCTTACACCTCTTCTTTCCCAACGTGCTCCACGTCGTTTAGCTATTTTCCCCTAATCACTCCCTCCCCCCCTTGAGTCTGGAATTTTCGGAAATCTATGAAGCTGACTGGTTTGTCGGCGAAATTGATTTTCAATCGATTCTAGCGAACTGAGAGGAATTTTTCATATTCTCTCGAATAGCTATGTCAGCTGCGTTATTTTTGCAATTTGATAATCGCATCGATGCATCGTATCAACCAGTGACAAAAATTCTTTCATTTTGATTTAAATTTAGTACGCTATTTATAATATTATAATATTTAAATAGAAATTTTAAAAGTACGCCATAGCGGAATTTAGGAAAGTATATTTAGCCATGACTGAGATACTAAAAATAGTTCGTTTGCTATTTCAACCCGTCGAATTCGTTGAAAGGTACAATAATCTCCCCGCATTGCGGCCTTTTACTTTCAGTCGGCCGAACGCGCCGCGTACACGTGTCTTCCAATCGATCCCATGTTTTTCAGCAATCGTGAAACGCAGTTCAATTCCCTACCGAGGAACTTCCTCTATCGTTCTTACCGTGCTTTTTATTAAGAAAAAAGAAAGAGGAGGATGCCCGAGATGGGACGATCTTGCGTCGATCGATTAACCGCGCGCGTTGCCAAGTTCGATTCGAGTGTTTCGTCGCGAACGCTCGTTCAGGATTTTTATTGGTCGTCAACGATGGTTCGGGAACTTGGAGACATTCCGGTCGAGCACACACGAGATACCGTCTCCGCGCTCGAAATGGCCGGATAATAAGTAATTTCTGATTTACGATCACGGCGACAACTTTTGCTAGAGCGAGCGTGTTATGCAAATCGGACAGTTGTCTACGTTGCGTTGAGAAACACCGAAACCCTGACTTAACTCTGTTTGTGAAAGTTTTTTGGAGCTACTCCGAGCTTGTTTTACTTTCGATTTTACACGTTTGCGTTCCACGTTGAAGGGATTTCTTGGGTTGGAAAACGATGATTCCTTTTTATTCAATCCTGCGAAGGAGGATTTGTCATACACGTGTGAAACCTAACTAGATTTTTGATAGAATTGGTGAGCTCGAAGAGTTTGAAAAATTGAAATTTTTTAAAGATTGAAACACTGTAAAATGACTAATGCAACTAAATTTGTCGTAATAAATAATTGTTACAAATAACAGATAACGAAGAAGACAACGAATATGAACAATTATGACCATAAAAATCAATCGATCGCCGACATATTTGTAAGAAAGCGTATAAAACGAGTGCGTAACCGATTGTAATTTAAGATAAATGGGACGTTCGTTGATCTTCAACTTCCCCTTTACGCCTTCGTGTCGATCTTGGTTCGGTTAAGCATGAAATTAGAATGGAACAAGTTGTTTAATCTTCCACTGAGCTTCGCCTATTTATCTAGATATCTAGCAGTAATTACCGTTTTCCATGCAATGATTTTAACTAAAATTTACGTACACTGATAGTAGATTTCAATGTATATAAAAAATATATAAAAAAGACTGAGTAGCGATTATAAAATTTGCCTATATCTGTTTATTTTTCGATATTGTATGGTTCAGTATATATCGCAATACTTATAGCGAATACTATTATTGTTACGCCACGAGGCTTACCACAGGCTATATTTTCTAACCATCGCTCACGGTCCTACAGTGTCGCAGGCAGATCGTCTTATCTGCCCGTCGGATCATATACAATGTATCGACGAACGCATAGTTGTCGCCAAGCAGCGAGCTCTAGAAACGTTGAATTTTGTTCGTTACGTTCTCCACACAAGAAGGGGCATACGTGATCATAGGCGCGAGCGGTGGCGTGACCCGAGCATAGTGGGGGTCGTCTTCCAAACGAGACAAAGAAATGATCGAAAGGCAATCAGTTCCTTCTGACGAGTCAAACGTTACACATCGAGAGGTCTGACGAGCAAAATCAAATAGTCTAACGAATTTATCTAGAGATATCGTAAAGTCGAGTCAACTTTCTGTAATATATTCATCATATTATTGTAAAATATATTATTTTATGTTAACCTGTTAATACAGTGTTACATTCATTAAATCACCTCTGTTATCTTAACCGAAATAGGGAAACGACTATTTCGCGGCGTCGATTAACATAATCGTAGCGAGAATTTACGCCTTTCGCTGACGCGTTTTCCTAGCGACCGCGTCTCTCCGCGAACGGTCGTAACAATTATAAATCTTTAAATCTGAGTATAATTTCGTTATAAATAATAATTAGTTGGGAATGAAACACGAAGAAGAATGAAACTAAGAATAAGATAGCGTTTCAGCCGGAAATAACGTAGCTTCACGGAAAAATGACAGGAAGTCGAAATATTTCACGGACATCGGCAGTCAAACTGTAGTGAGATCTTTGAGAGCTTGCGACTGAAATAAAATGAGTTAGCTCTCCGCAACGAACCCTACAAAACGAATTACGAACTCGCCGGAAGTTCGACAAAAGTCGAAGATGTTTAAGAATCGGAATGCGACATCACTCGCCACTTCTTCGGCAACGTTTCATCTTTTGGGAGTGTCAGAAGGCCAACGGCGAATACATAAATACATATATTTTATAAAGCCTCGTTTTTAAACTGTTCTTAAGAAGCGATCATGTTGGTCTCGAATATAGTGAATGTTTGGAGAAATTTTCTACGCTTTTAAGAAAAAAGTATTCTGTTTTTGAAATTTTTAACTACATATTATGCCATGTACCTAATTTATCAAATTATTTTTCGGAAAATCAGTTTTACAAGAAAGAAGAGAAGAAATTTTATAATCCAAACTTTTGTAGATTTTTATAGCTAGAAAAGTGATACAATTATGAAAAGTACATTTTTAGAACTTCATTACGTAGGTACGTGATTAACGTTCATATTGGAAGAAACAAATTACGTACTTCCATAGGTTTATTTATAGGAAGAAAATGAGATACATAATAATAAAGCTTAATCTAAACGCATCACTTTTCTGTACTTTTCAATTTTTAGATGGGATTCGGTACTAATCGATGTGATTTCTGACCAGCTCAAGTATGGACAACTAAGAAAATTACATTTTCAAACTCACCAGTTACGCCACAGATACATGTAAATAAACGTCGATATAATTTGTGCCCTTTAAAATGTTCTGTTGTGATCGACCGTTGCTCTGTATTTTGGCTGTTATTGACATCCTCCAATGTTGGGGATTCTTCCTGCGCACGCAATTTGCTCGATGATCAATTATTCGAGCGAATATATACGCTACGCATCGTTCGACTTGTTGGTTAACCTGATTATGCGCGTACAAATTTTAACAAGTACTTTTTTTAAACCACCGATTCACTAACACGGTTCCACAATTAAACTACGATTACGGCGAATGCGTGTTCTTATACACAGATTGGGACAAATATATGGGTTCTTATGAAAGCATACGTTACGGTTTTTAGATATTTCATTTGTCAAAACTAGTCTTGAAAACACGAATCCACCGTAAACCGCTGTAAACTAACCAATATTTTCTGCATTAAATCAGCAAATTGTTTCAGATAAGTAATATGTAGCTGTTTAAAAGACAGACAATTCGATTGTTCGGAGCAGTAAAATCAACAGAAAAGAAGCCATGTTTACGACACGACACTATTTTCGCGGTACTGCTTTTTTTTATGATTTTAGGAATCGATGCGGTACGTCTCTGCGATCGATACTCCGGTCGATAATGCGCACCTATCGCAGTTGAGCAATTTGAAGCGTAATGCGCGCGCACAGTAGTTTTAACGACTCGAAGTGTGGTGCGTGTAACGTGTGGTTTCGTGTTTGATTTTTGTGCAGTTTTTTCAGTGTTTTAATCAATATTATCAAAATCTAAAAGATCTTTCTGCAGACTTACGAGGTGCTTATATTCTCCAGTTATTTCATACAGTGAGTAGGAAGTTTTATATTTAAAAGTTTGGTAATTCAATGTTTGAACGTCGCGTCGTTTCGATTTTAAGCGGTCGCCATGTTGCACACGTACAATACTTGCTTGAATTCAAATCAGAGAATCGCATTGCAATTCACGCAGAGCAGGACCTTCGAGTCCTTCGACAAAGGAATAAATCTATCATGAACAAATGGAAAAGACAATACTTCTTCCATACTCTCTCTACATCTAATCATTATCTTTGACAATAGGTTTAGGTTACACTATGCTCGAGACACTGACAAAGAATAGAAGAAAATAGCGAGATTAGTCATTCAAATTTACGCGAAACAAGGTTATTGGAATTTAGGCGAGATCTTTGGCATAGGATTTACTGTATTTTAACATAACACGACGAACAAAATTTTACGAAACTATGAAAAGGTAGTTGGATGGTAGTTGGAAATAAATATGTCCAAAATGAGTTATAGGAGTTAGAAAAAGATGATATGCTTTTGATGATACGCTATCGTAATTTTTAACGAAGAGAAAGCATTGTTCGCGATATCGAATGGTTTGACGACGATAGTTCCTTTTTTTTTTACAAGAATAGCGAATATCTCATAATGAAAGTTAATCGCGGAAAAATTAAGCGAGAAGAATTATTGGTTTTTAGTGACAATGTTAACGATAAGGAAAATCTTACGACGATTTTCAGGGATTTGCAACAGCGTGAAGTTCATTATAACTCTCTTTGTGGCTAGAAGATTTCGAACGGTTAGACGCGGAAAATTATGCTTTGAGCGTTGAGACGTTAAATGGACACGCCATTCTTCCTTTGTATTCTCTTCTTGCAGGAAATCGATTTTAACAGAGAGAAATATGTTTTGAAGCACGAATAGCATAAACGATGGCAAACTCCATGGATCCAAATTAAATATCGAGAAGAAATTTCTAATGCTATTATTCCTACCAATATTTCTATGAAAATGCGTGAAATTTTTTTTATAAATCTCCGCTACAGTTTGAGTCTCAGGAATTACATAATTTCGTAGAAATGTTCGTTGTTTGATTACTTTCTCCTACTAGAAAAACGAAATTTATGTTCCATTATCAGTGCTGAAAGTATTTCGAACAACAGTGTGTCTATTATTAGAACCAAGTCTTCGTCTGAACGAAATCTTTTATCGTCGTGTCGGAAACTCTGAAGAAGTTGCTTCTTCGAAACTGAGTTATACAAGTTCATCGTAGGCGCTCACGAGGAAAACGTTTGACAATCGCAAAAGGTTTGGTCATTTCTAATCCAGTTTATTTGTTTTCTTCGCTCTCCCTATAGATGTTTTTCGTTATTAGGGTGACGCGAAGTATCATTGCCACTGCATACCGATAAAAAGGAGGAGAAGGCAATACTTATTGGATAAATTCGTTGAAGGCTGGTAGTTTAAATAACACGGTCGTAACCAATATCGCGAACATAGAAATGAAAAGTCGTAATGGAAAGTGTGTGGAGGAAGTGAAGGAACTTTCGACTCTCGTACGACTGTCGTGTTTGTAAGGCAAAGTTTTACAGAGTATACATCGTGGCGTCAGCGTGGCTAAATGGCTGCGATTTCTCCGAAGTTGAAGGAACGCGTGTAGGGGTAGAATATATGAAAGCGCGTGTGAAATAAAACATGTTGTATTAGAGCATGGCACATCGTATTCTAAAACAGATTTTCAAATATTTTATTTATCAGTAATCCTATTATCGTTGTAACTGAACCAAAAAATCCTTTGTATTTCATAGTTCTATAAAATTATAAATTGCTCGAAGCAATTAGAGGATCGGTTTGGCTCTTTGATTTTTATATTTATTTCTTACTTTCGTACATCTTTTTTAATTATCATTTTTAAATCGTCATACTATCGAGCCTATAGAACTTGTCCATTTCTGATCACGATAGATCCATTCATAGATGAGATCCTTTAATTCTGTTTCTTATCTTCGCTCTTTGCGTAGAATTGCCTTCGAATCTTGCTACTTCCTGGTCTCGAGCTGTACGCCACTACGATGATCGTGGCGTAGCTCGCATGCGGGTGCATGTGCCGGTGGATGGTAACGCTTGCGCAGTGACGGCGCGTCGCTAGACAGCTCGCCGCTACGGGTGCATCTCGCGGCAGTTCACAGTCGTCTTCTAAAGCAAGCTCATTAGTCGCTCAGCATTCGGCCGGGACACCTTTCCGTGGATCACGCTACACACGTTCGAATATCTCGTGTCCCGTTTCATTTGATATTCCATCTTTATCTCCTCCGTAAAAACTTCTCCCTCCATCCATCTTTCTCTTATCTCACCTTTCGTTCCTAATCAGAGGCTATCGATCAACTACCAGAACAAAGTTTTCATTGAACAAGTTAAGAAACAAACATCTCCCGCCGCGTTCGATATCGCACAGTCTTTCCGCGAGGGGATGCAACGAAGCTCGATAGGCTCTCGTACACGTGCTAGTTGACCGTCTCTTACTTCTTCCACCAAAATATTTTTAAATACCCGCGATTCATCGTCTCCGCGCGTTTTCTTCGGTTATGACATCCGTCCGGTTCCAGTGAATCTCTTGGAACAGTCTGCGAGTCTCCTATCCAACGACGTCTCGATGATCGAGTGTCGCATAGCATCGATATTCTTCGAACGGATAAGTCGAACGTAAGGAAATACCAACCACGGTATCGTAAAAATCGATTGAAAGAGGACGATACAGGGGAAAGGGAAGCGCAGATCCAGATACACGGATCGATCAGGTGAACGGAGTGTACGTAATCGAGGGTGAAGGCGGAACTCGGGCGAGCCGAGGTCGTCGACACCGCGACGCGACGTCGACGGTGCAGAATATCAAGAGAAATATAACGAGCACGGTATCGAGAGAACGAAACTCGGCCGATGGTCGAAACAACGTCGACTCAACGGTTCACGATCAAGTTACCCATGCTGCAACCACCGTCTCCTCTTTTGGAGATGGCATCGCTACGTCTGCCGGACTCCGAGGAGTTTGACGTTGATACGCGTCGTAGAAGTAACAATGGAAACGTCCCGCCTACCACCGTTTCGGCCATTCCACAGACCACGGGTACCCTCTTGCAGATGAGGAACGATCTTGGCGATTATCTCAATAACTTGATCGCGGAGGCTATCACGACCAATCCGAGGACATCGATAGAGGAGCAGGGTGGACTTTTGAACGCCAGCAAGACGGTGAACCTCTCGACCGCTGAACAAATTCCCGATCGACTGTACAGGCACAGCATGGCCATGTCGGCGGTTTACTGTGTCGCTTACGTTCTGGTCTTTGTCGTCGGTCTGATCGGGAACAGTTTCGTCATAGCCGTAGTGTATCGGTCACCGCGGATGCGGACTGTAACGAATTTCTTCATCGTCAATCTCGCGGTCGCTGATGTCCTCGTCATAGTCTTCTGTCTGCCTGCTACTCTGATGAGCAACATCTTTGTCCGTGAGTACCAAAATGTTACAATATTCATTTACATTGCAATGTCGTTCTGTTGCTTTATATTTAAGGAGAAGATTTTAAAATTATTAGATCGAGAATTTAAAGTTTAAGTAGTATGATTCGCGAATGCGAAGAAATATTTTATGGGGAAGAGCTGCTTGGTATAGATCTTGAGTTGTGAGAGCTTAATTATATTGGACTAATGAAATCGCTGGCTTTCCAAGGGCGTTTAAAATCTGTTCTATACATAGGATTATTAATATTGAGAAATCCGAAATATACAGAAGAATCTCAGTTATTAGAACACCGATTGAGGAAGCGATCGATTATCGAAACATCGATTAATAGAGAATTCGATGGTCACGCACGAGAAACATAAAAATAAAAGAATAGAAACTGAGAAAAGTTCTTACATACCTACCCGAAATCTGTTAATATTCATAAAACATGTAAATTTATTCGATTATCCGAATAGCGTATATCGCGATTGGTTCGAATAATTAAGGTTCCACGTTAATATAAAAGCTCGAAATTATTCGTCTAATCCATTAGGATCTCCGATAGCAAAAGATTCTATACCAATATTCCTCCTAATCCGCTTGACGCCATCACTCGAATTTCGAAAAATCGACCAATCGCAACTTCTTATCTATTATAACACAAAATTTTCTCCATAAACATTATTCGGTACTTACAAATCACCATCAACGACATTTACGATTCTTTGTACGATTGCGTACACACGAATCTAATACGGACAACGAGAAACTCTGCTACCGATCTCGAGTATTGATCATGCGTGATCGAGCGAAGAGAAATCGAGTGGGAGAGAAAACGTAAAAATTGGATCGAAGGCGATTAAAGGAGAGGCAAGGTGCGATTCGTTCGGCGTCGATTTGTCGTTGCAGGGGTCTCCACTCTCTGGAACGAGCTCGTGGGGGTCACGGGGGTGGAAGCGTGCCCGGCGGGGTTCCCTTGCCAGTACGGAATCGATCCCTCCGTGATCCTCACGAGCGGGCCATGTTCACGCTCGATGCACCGAGCGTATCGCGATTCTGATTTCACACAAGAGCCGACAGCTTCATCTCGAGTAACTGCGAATAAATTATTCTATAATGGAATCGGGCGAAACTTACCTCTTCCATAGCTCGAAGAAAAGCTCGTGAATTCTTTTCAATTTCCCGTGCGCTTCATCCTGATCCCCACCGGGTTTATTTTCGAAAGAAAGTTTAATCTCTCGCAGGCTTGCGCTCGCGGAGACGATGGATTCAGCGATCTATTTATCGCACTTTTGCGTAAAATATACTTTTAACGATTCAATAATTTAATGCAACGTTTTGTTCGATTTGCGTTCAAAACGTTTCAACCATTTTGCATTCAAATCGTTATAGTGGAAATATAACATAGGGACTCTGTCGAGCTGTTTGTGTATGAACGCGGCAGAAAGCCAAATTTTTTCAATTTCTTGCTCGCTGGATCACGATCATTGCCAAATTTATGTCCAAGAAAGGCTTAATTCCTCTGTAGACTTGTGCTCCATCGATTTAACGACGATTAATTAAACGGGTCAGTTAATGCCGATTCGAAGGAAGGGATAACGAGCAGTAAATATAATTTCGTCGAGGGTAGATCGTCCGATTAATTAGAGATTGTTACGTGCGTGTATCCTATGTAACGTCCATCTAATTACGGTTGTTTAAACCGGATCGAAGGGCGAGCATAGATGTAAAGGGGTCGTCTCTACGATTCTGCGCGTCTTCGAAGGTATGTGTCGCAAATGCGAAGTAGGAACGCGCGCGGATAAAATGTTCCAGCGAGATTTACCAAGATCCACCGAGGGATCCTGCGCATCGATCGTTTGTTTTCACCGAGCGGGGACCGTTACTGCCTTCTGTCCACTTTATTATCCACGTTAGGGCCGTAATGCTGTCGCTGGCAGCGTTTAAGGTTATTGAAACCTAATAAGACCATCGTCGTTTCCCGTTTTAGCGGACTATATCTTATTCCGAATCGAAGTATTTGCTACCGATAATTCCTTCCTCATCAGATGTTTGTTTTATCGTCATCTTTACCTCCGCTTCCTCGTGTTTGAGTATTATACCTTTTATCAATAGAAAATATCCTCCAACAAATATTATGCAGGAGATATCCATGCTTTTTCGATCGTAACGATTAAAACGTGACAGAGAATCGGTCGTGCTTTCGCATCGTTCGATCGATCGTATTTTTCCATCGTCAGGTGGAATTAATAGTTTTACTTTCGTATGAGCAAGAAATTTCTATATTCCTTAGCGATTCTAGTTGCTTCCGAATCAAATAATTCGTTTTTCGTTCAGTAGCTTTTCAGCGATTAAATGGCAGAAAAGAGTTCCGTTCGAGGGACAACGATCGGTTCATCTGGTCTCGAATCGCAAAGGTCGCGATAATTGCGATAGAGACGGTATTCGACCGTGAGCCTCCAGAGCAGCCAATTGTCAGCGTGTCGCATTGTCGCACGACTAACGACGTCATTAGCACGCACTCGCGCGGCCAACATGCCTCGCCAGTTTGTTTTCTCCGAGGAATTCAAGTGTTTCCTACCGAGTACCCGACTTGTTCACCGTGTAAACTATTTGCACTACAATTTCTGGATTTTATCTAGTAAACTCATCTTTTGTCGTCGTTTTGCGATGTCGAAATTATTCACAATTTTCGATCATTCTTTATTCTACAAATAATTGTAATCTAATTATAAATTCACCATCCACTAAATAAGATTCAAAAATGGAAATCCATTGAGATATATACTATCGATTGAATTTACTGAACCCAATTTTCTAGGCAACCATCCTTCTAAGCGCTTATTTAATAATTTAAACGTTTAGTCGGACAAATATATGACAGATTTCCTTATCCATTATATAAGTACACACCAACAGCTTCGGTGCAACATTTAACATGCAACTTTAAACATAGTTATTTACTTGGGCAATATAGAATAATATGGTTCTTTCTTCCCGCTGTAAAATGCAAAATGAGTTCAGTCATCGATTTTACTTGACGTTCGAGTTCAAGGCGATACGTCGCTTCTAACTTCTCGAACATAGATTTAATCCAAGAATTTTCATTCCAGCTTTTATCAGACGAAAGTACTTTTAAACTTTATTCAATTTTTTCCCTTATCCCCTTCTTCGATCGAACGCGACATTCGCAACGTTAAATTTTGAAAATCCAGTGAAAACTGATCTACGATGTGGATATTAGGATACCAATGTCAAGAATTACAAGTGTAAATGACTAAACAAATATTTTCTTTAAATTCGATAAAACGTTCGAGAAAATATATCGTAGACGCAAACTTGGTTAGCCATCGATAGCTTTATACACCGTTTGCTCGATTTTATTTATACGATCTAAAGTAGAACATCGTTGTTGCCAGTCTTGTTCATGTAGAATTCTTCTCATTTTACATAGGAGTTTAACGTTCGATTAAAAAGTAAAACAGAGCAGTTAATCGTTAAATAATTGTTTCAAAACTTGTATGACATTGCGAGATCGACAAGTATCGATTAAGTACCAGTAGAGGAAGCCGCACCGTTTGATCAGAGGGTACCATTTTCTTCCGAGAATATCGTCTACACGAAATGAGTGAATTCTTCTAGATCCCTTTGTTTACTCTCCTAAAAGAAACTTAGAGACTATAACGAAATTGAACTCGTGTTCGAGGTGGTGCTTCTGCCGTGGGTGGTGGTAAAGAGCTTTTTCTTTCTCCCTTGTGAAATGATTGCTCCATGGCAGGAAGAAGTTTCATCCCCGCGGGATGATTTTCGTGCTGGAAATTGTCCGCGCTGTTTCTCCTGCATCTTTGCTCTGTAATTTATTGTCGGGGACCGTGGTCCGGATGGTGTTTATTTAGTAAAAATGTTTGTCGATTTCAGTGTGCGTGACATAAGAGATTAGGGTAAGAGTTAGTAAGTTCGACTTACGAAAACAAATATGTATTACTGATAATTCTTCCGAGCCACTCAACTAAACTTGTCAAGTAGGCTTCGTAAACATCCTATAAATTTGCGGATTTTTATGCAAATACATAATTTTCACATTACATATGTTTTCCATATCTTACATAAACGACGTCGATTCAGCTGTTCGAATATCATTGCTAAATGTCGAAGATGATTGCTGTAAGAAATTGAATTTGCCGAAACCATGAAGCACATATACGATTCTTTTAGCAAACCGATAAGAAAGAAATTTAATCGTATTCTGAAGAAAGTTCTCGATTGCAATATGATATCGAAAATTTCAGAAATTCCGTATGGTAGAACCATACGAGGACTAGAAGAAACCCCAATTACATCTTGCAACGTTGAACAATCTATTTCTGCTTCTAAATTAGACAAACGATATCGATTTACTAATCTTGAAAAAACTACTGTTACTTACTGTAACGCAGATTATAATAATTAAATGTAGATAATAATATGATTTATATTCCGTCATTTATATGTACGTATCGTGTGTATGTATTTTACGTAATTTGCCATATATCTTACACGATATGACATATTTCCTGTGTATTTGAATATTTGAATATTTTTACGAGTTTTAGCTGCATAAAAATCCGCAGTCTACCCATAAAAAAACAGACGTACAAAGTTTTCATCATTCAAGTCAAGAGTGGCAATAAAAGTGAGCTCGTTTAATTCAGCACGATCGTCGGCAAACAGTCGTTTTTCGAAACGTTCTTCAAACACCCGAAAGAAGGTAGCTAGAACTTCTAGTAACTGGTCTCAAAAGCTCGCATTGCCGAAAGGGTGCGCGAAACGCAATTTCAAAGGTCGGTTGGCGGTTTAGAAAACTATGCAAATCCGCGGAAGCTCGTTATAATTACGTTGTAACCGTGATTCGAAAGCGGCTCTTAACATTAGAGGTTAAATGGGAAACGAGACGGGTGGGTGTAATCGCGTACGATTATGTTAATAGCGATATCGGTCAACCGTTGCCTTTGACTGGTAATCGGTGCATAATAACGCGGTGGATCTCGTCTGTGAAACGGGCAAGTTCTCGTTGAGTGACGAATTTCCGCGGTTGGTCGGAATGGTCATTGGCAAGGAAAATACTGTAAGGTACGGAAAATAAGATACAATTGTCGAGTATTTATGATTACTTTAAGTAAAAAAATCATTGAACACGCAGATAATACGTGTATCTTGCTGTTTAATATTAAAACGATTGATTCGTCGATATTATGTCAATAATATCGATAAAGATTTCCCACGCAGAGACGCCCATAACTTTAGCATCTGCCTAATAAAATCGATATGCTATAACAGATTAACGTCATTCACATGCATCGTTTTATTAAAATACTGCGAAGCTATCTTGCTTGGAGTATGCGGCTCAAAAGTATTTCAATATCTCTCGTCCTTCAACATTACAGTATTTGCCAAACACATAACCGGAGACGAACTCTCATCGCGGATATCTCTAAAGATCCCAATCCAAGGACACTGATTGTGGTTCAGAAATTTCGTTTCATAGAACCAAAATGCCGATGGAGGCAAGAAATTGAAATATTGGGGATGTTCGACCGATATTTCGAGAAATCTGTAAACACGAATCGATAGAGCCGAACGATAAATAGAACAGACACGAAGATTCTTTCGGATTTACATGAAATTTGAGATGTGTTTTCGATCAACTCGGAAATAGCAAATTAAAGCAACATATTGGAACATTTTTGGAAAAAAGAACTTTGCAACGTTTTCGTTAATTTATGACCAGCGGTTCAATTAATGTGGCTGTTCGCTTCAAAAGACCCTCTGAACTCTGAACACACATACATTGACGCATCAGGAATGCCAATGCACGGCTAAGCGGTCCCGAACGGCGAAATCAGCCGCGCCGTGTTCCGATGATCGATTCTGTGCGCAGGTAATTCGATTTACCGTGTCGTTAGTCTAGAATCCCGAGACCGCTGCCAATTTCCATTTCAAAGCGAACGTTAGTGTGCCTGTGTACCTGCATACCTACATACGTATATTCAGCCGGAGCTGTGGAAAATGTGGACGCGCCGTTTTCGAGGCTGAACGATCACGCCGTCCATCGAGACGGATAACTCGTAAAATCGCTTCTCACGCTATCCTTTTCTTTGGTCTTTGCACGTTCTGCCTCTACAATTAATAAAATAATCGGTAATTCTGGTGTTTAGTCATATCAATTTTATATCTTTATTTTAAACTCGTTACATGGTATTTGTCTTTGGATTTTTTAGTAATATTCGGTTTAAATAACTAGGTATATAATATTTTAATAGACGGGAATTTTTATCGGGAATTTCAACGACTTCCTTTCGCCGAATATTACGTGATTTAACACGCAATTCTACAAAAAATACGTGGATTTGTACGATACATATTTCTGTGGAGACAGATACTGTATGAAAATTATTTGTTAACATATAGTATCGTAGATAATGAAATTTGGATTCGCTCGTGTTAAAAATCGATCGATAGATAGATAAATATTGAAGAGCGTCGAATCTCTTCAAATTTGTGTATACTTATCGATACGTGGTGCTTCAAGCCCAGTTTTATCGAAGTAGCACTTGTCCAGATCATGACCTTCTCTTTTGTTCGATTCAGGGCAATGCTCGAGTACAAGTATTATCCTATTTCGATAGCTTAATCGTCCACGCCTCAAAAAATCAAACAACGAGTCAACCCAATTAAGTAGCTGCACGAACGTGAGACAATCGCGATCACCTACGTACGATTTATCTTCGTTAAAATCAATTATAATCGATTGAACCACGACGTACGATGTAAGATTCGTGTCAAATGCCAAGGAAGTGAAGAATTCAAGAAAGACAAATTAGGTTAGGTATGTTTGCTCAATTTTTCCTAGTTTTAGTTTTTATTCGTAGTTTATTTATAATTATATTTTGTTATGGCTCCGTACTAGCATCTTACGATCTACGTTTCATTTACACACCATTGCCAAATACTACTATTTATTTATAGATATCTTAATTTTCCTATTAACTTGCATTATTTTCTAACAAAAGATGTTCTATTTATATTTATCAAATTCGCGTAAACAAAATTTTACAGATATTTTCATTCACTGAAGCGTATTGTAAACTAAATCTTGATTTAGTTTGGTCGGAAAGGAATTTGCGAGAAACGGCAAAACTAATTGAAAGCAAAACTGTTGTTTATTAATTAAAGTCACTTTTATGGACCATTATCGCTTATCTTCCGGTCTTACTGGTAGGAAGTTCAAATAGAAATGTCGGATATCTACGAGATTATCCGTAAACCCTGGATTGTATTTAAATAGCGTCTTCCTAATCGAGAATCCAAACATTCCACTGTGAGATTTCTATCTATAATTGATCTAGCGGCGCTGATAATGGGTAACGATGGACTTTTCCGATTTAGGCGGAAAAAAGGAGCTGTAGTAGGAGGTAAAAAATTAGAACGTTCATAGTAGAGGATCGCAGTAGGACGTTCTTTTAACGCGTTATAATACCTTCCACCCTACGAAGGAAAAAGAAAAGATAAAGGAAGGTAATAAATTTTTCTCTCCGTAACTTGTTGATTTAACAATAACGAGTAACGAAATTCCAAAAATGAGTAATGTTTTAATAAAAATCCGCCGAAATCGAAGCATTAGGGCTAGCTGCAAATGTTCTTCGGAAACGTTCCTCCATCGTGACGACACTTTCGGAGTTACAAATTGATTTGATAAAATGCAGTGGATAAAATTTCCCCGGAAATCGATTTGATCGATAATCAAGGCCGTTTTTATAGTTCTATAGAGAAGGGCGGTCCTCCTTTGGGTAATCACGCGTGCTTCTGTGGATATTCTTAAACTTTGCCTTAGATGACCATCGTGTAAATCACAAAAATCGGAAATTCGTCCGGTGTAATTTTCCCGGTGTAAAATTCTGTCACGAACGCTCGAACGCATAGGCATCTTGCCTATTCGTATTTGAATACATTTTAGTTGGCTATTATTTTTTCATAGTTTTCGAATCTACTCGCCGCTAATATAATTTTTCAAGCAAAGCATGTAAAGATATTCCATGATAATCCAGTCTCCGATTATTTACGATTAGAAAGGAAAAAAGGTTTTGATCTTTGATCATCCCGTCTTTCTTCTGTCTGTGATTTTTCATTAATCTTGCTCGACTATAGAAGATTCACCGGCTGTTTCGAGCAACTGTTACAAGTAGAGGAACTTCCTTGTTTCGTCTGTCAAACGATGTTTCCCATTTCGAGAAATATTCTTTCGAGCCCAACTCCGCTCGTTTCCGGAGCTAAAGGGGAACAAAAACGACGAGAAGGAGAGAAGAGGGAAAGGAAAAGAAGCAAAAGGACGAGTCAGATTAATCATTACGATCGATGCACCGATAATTAGGTCGTGCATTTGGCTAAACGCGGACAAGCCGAGAGAAATGGAGATGCGAATGATTATGCGATGGGTGTTCTGGCAACAGGATTGCATAGAGATATATGTATAAGGTGTTCAAGTTTTAACCGATTAATTAAAATTAATTGACATGCCTTTGATCGTTTCTCGAGCGATAGATGTATAAAATCACGATATTTTAATTTTAAAAATATATAATCGCAACATAGAAGAGGGCAAGCACGAGCGATACGAATAAATTTTAATCACGTAGATTGAGATTAACAGTAAAATGCATCGACCGTAAAGGAAATAAATTTATCTAGTTATTGTGAAAATAATTAAAGAAATAATATTTCTACTCTCTTGCTGCGTCGCAAGAAACAAAGGCATGTATTTAGCTGTTTATATTTAAGAAATTAGAATTTTCATTGATGGTTCCGTGCCACGGAACCAGTTTGTTAGACTGCGACTTTCTAACTCTACTTTGCACGTTCTACGAAAGTGCTTTATGAATTTATGGCCCGTGGAACCATTTGTAAGATGCATGTGAAATTTTCGTGCGTGCCATCCGAGATAATAGTTCAGAGTGATTTATTACACGTGTGTATAACTTCCACAAATAATATATCGTGCTTCTTATTTATTTCCAACTACAACTAGTGACACGTACTAAATACGATGAATGTTTTATTTGAAGAAGACGATGTTTCAAAAACGAGCCTGTATATGCATACACATGTATATCTTAATATTACACGACGCGTAAAATAACTAAATGAAGAAGGGTGGAAAGAACAGAGCGTGGGGTGGAGAGCTCGTACAGCCGCGGTCGTGCACGGCAGACTGCAAGCCGTGGGTCGTAGATAGCGGGACGCCACCCGAGTTCAACATGTATACATACGCCCCCGCACACGCAGACAGGGGTAGATGTATCGAGTGCGCTGGCTGCACGGGGTGAACGTCCCGAGGTGACCGCGTCCCTGCACCCGCCAACCTGCGCTACTTCTCAGAGTCTCCTTCGGAAATTGGGGCTCGGTTCCACTATGCCACTCTCCCGTGCTTCCCTCGCACTAGTTACTCACCAGTTACTTACAATATGATAGAACGTCGATTGTCACAATTTTACTGCACTTTACATTATTCGGAATTTGTTTGGAATTATCCGATGGCACGGGAAATTGTTATCGATAACTACTTATATTTCTCTATTACTTAATTTACATCGCTTCTTGTTTTCCCGAACGATGGATAACTAACTTATTCACGGTTTATCATCGGTGCTGTATCGTACATTTAATTGCACTTACGTGTATTGCTTCCAAGGAGCTGACGTTGGTATTTAAGATTTTTAATAGTTGACGCGTCTGCGTGATTTTTTATTCAAACACGAGATCGCAGAGGGCAATTGTTTTCAGCAATCTTTTGACATTTTACGATGCGATATTTGGCGAAACTTCGTTCGAAGTTGTAACTGCTCTCATTACTACAACGAAGTAAAGGTTAACTGGATACAGATATTTCGAAAAGTAATATCATAAGTTATCCAAAAGGTACAACTTATCTACGTAGCGTCATTTCGCAAAATTTGCAGAAGTAGGGCAATATATTAAAATATCGCTCATGGAACAACTAAATACCATCTGAATGTCAAGTACTCGTGTTACGATCTTATCACGCTTTCATGAAAATTCAAGGAGTTCGCCTTGAATTAACGAACAAATCTTTCTATTCGCGTAATTGATTCTTTTGTGAGAAGATTTATGATAATAGCACCCTCTTAGGCATTTCTTTAGCAAGATACCATTTTTAAGAACAAATGGAATTGAAAGAATCGATCAGTCTGAACAAATAGTATTAGTATCTTTTCTGGGCTAGCTGTATTACGCATTTCTCTCATTTATTTTCTGTATATCGCAATTCTCGCTTCACTTCAAAACTTTTTTCTGAGAACTCTTTAAACCTCCATAATCCGATCTACGGTAAAATATACAAAGAGCGACGACGCGAAGTTTATACGAATCTTTGCCAAATTCGTTGTACGTTTTTAAAAGTTGGGCTGTTAAACCGGAAGTGTAGTAGAGACTTGTGACGCGAAGGATATCTGGGTCTTTATGTCAAAAGTTTCTATGGAAATAAATCGAAACAAACGCTCGTTGATTTCGCATTTCTCGCGTGATATTCGAAACGAACAGAGAGCCTCGTTAGAAAGGGTGGCCTCCGTTGTCCGTGACAGCGTTTCTTTAACAAAAGCTGCCTTAAAGAGCCGTCACACGAATTACCAGGCCATTGTTCGCATCATTCGCGTTGTTCGCAAACGAACCGAGCAATTTCCAATTAACTCGATCCGTACTTTGCTCCTTTCGGCTCTGATGAACATCGTTCGTATCGACAACCCTTAAAAAACTGATTGAAAGCTGATAATTCCGGTGCATCGCCTGTATCCCAACGATGAACAAGAATAAAAGGGGAAAAAGATTAACCAATTTCATTTCGGTGACTTTAATCACCGTTCGCTGGACATCGCGATCTTACACAAAAGTTTCTGTGTTTATTGGAAGTCGCTGATTCCACGAAACTAAAGACAGAGGAAGGTTTCGTACAGTTTTTGTGTTCCCAAGCTTCTTATTTTCACCCTTTTTCTTACTCGAGTAATTAATTGGTTTTGTTTCGACGTTAAATAGCGCGATACCGAGCCTGATGCATCGTTCGAAGAAAAAGTATTTCGAGTAATTATCAAGTACATTCACGCTCGTGAGTATTCGCAAATTGAAAAGAAAGGCTTTCCACCGGACCATAGTCCGCCCAGTCAAAATTCTGTGATAAATCATCGACCCTGACACATATTATCGCGGTCCGCGCAGGGGAATACGTGGCAGCTCACACGAACGGACACGGTCATGGGTGCATTGGAACAGGTTGGCGACGCACATGCTCCGTGTACACATCTATCACACGTACGTACGTACCTATGTATGCATGTATATACGTACGCATGAAATACGAACAAGCCGAGAGCACGCGTGTGCCGTTCGAACGTGTCTATTCAGTCTGCCTTTGTCATGGCGTTGCTAACCGTCACATGCTCCGTGTACGCTTAATTACACGTTATTACGCTTCACGGAACGTATCGTTCAGTTTTCCCTTGGCTGGATCCAGCAGAGAGCTATATCACCGTTCGAACGAGCGCTCTGTGTGCAGCAACACTCGCAATAATCCCGATTCCACCGATGAAACTGGCGGTAATGCGTCGAGAACAGGAAGCACATTGCTGTTCCTGGCAGTTCAAGTACGCTGGTTCTACTGCTCGTTGCCCGATATATCTTCGACCTCTGCTACTCGTCGCTTAGCGTTCGCTAATTCGCCAATTCAATTGAAAACGAGCAACTGATTGTCTTTGATCCGGACGAGGAATCTTAGTTAGCGAGTTTAGATTTTTGGTTTGAGTAAAAATAAATGTGCTTTTTACGAGGAAGTGGTCGAGTTTAATTTTTGGAAAATTTTCAGACGGTATAAACGTGATTAGTAGACGTATCGATCGTGTACTAGGTAAAATTAATCTGTAGATATGCAGAATCGAAAATAAAATAAACAAAAGAATAAACAATGCAATAAAATAAACTTAAAGATTCGTCTAAAGACCATTTCTCTTCATATACTTATTCTTTGCATGTACATATTACCAATATACGTTGGAAACATTGAATAAAAACGAATATGCATATATTTCTCTTCATATAGGGTCCAACGTAGCTACTTCTGAATACATATTTCACAATGAACAACTCGTTATACGTAACATTGTTGAATTTGTCTCTACATCCTTTTAACCTGAATTTTTAGGAAACCAGTAACTTCGTTAGAAAGGAGCTCAAGACCTTGGAAGCTCAGGGATTACAACTTTAAAGTAATCAAATAAAATCATCTTTCCATTGCTACGTGAAAAGAGATCCGCGTTTTAACTTTGCGAATATTTCAACTATTTTGAAATAAAATGAAGTAAAATATTGTAAAATTTGATCGATGGCGGATTAATCAAACCACGAGTTTCTTTATTTGTATTTCTACTAGAAAAATATAAAAACGAGCATTCTTTCCTTTCGTTGTCTCGAATAGTTGCTTTAACGGTAGAACTATCAGAATGGCCAAAATCATCAATTTGTAAATCTTCGTAGAAATTTTGTAAGGTCCAGTTTTGAGGATGACTTTTCACGAAATATACGAACAAAAGCTTACTCTTCTCCTTGAATTATATAACTTTTCGCATTCCGTCCATTGTGAATGCTTTGATAAAGACGTTATTCGTCGATGGTTCTAGTGTGAAGTTCGGCCATCCGTAATTCTAACGTTCGATTCGATCGTCGACTAAAGAGGAATCGACACACGAGGGTCTCGAGACGACGAAATGGCGCTGAAATGTTTCTTCAGCTGAAACGCCAGAATCGTATACACAATTGGCATCGTGTTGCGTCAATGAACGCGCGTGTGTTCTCGAGTACACGGCCGAATAATTGAAATATCGTTACGGCCACAATAGGCTTTGCTACTCAAAATAGGTAGACCCCATTGACGCCGGCTCTTGTCTTAGACAGAGTTATTCTTCTTTATAGCGGAAGGTAAATTCCACAGGAAATTATAATACATATGGACTGCAACGATTTGTGACAAAATTTTGCAACTAATTTGGAAAGCCTATTTGAGGAATTGTATTTATTACTAATAAATCGAGTAATTTTCTTCGAACTTGACACAACGCGCGTTCTTGGACGCGCTGAAAGTTTTTAAACTCTTTTCACTCGGCTCTGCCTCTAGAGATCGAAATTTATAATGTGACTCCAAAGTTTTCCTCGTCGCATACTGATTACTTTTACGAAGATTTACTATTACGTGTACGCATCTTATCTGACTACACACCTGTGTATACATGATTTTTTCCGAAGATTTTAAAATTCTTTCTACACGGTATAATTCAATTGCACGTTCAAGAGCTCTATAACGGTATGTCCATATATTTAATAATCTGAAATTTTTTAGAATCAAAGAACGTTTATTTAACGAAAAAAGTTACGAAGTACGATAAAACTTGGGCTATCTCAGCTAATCGGGCGACATTGGGATTCGAATAAAGGAATTCTCGAGTTGTAGAACTTCATGTTCGTCCGTATATCTATACATGAACATAAATATTAATAGTAGCAGCCACGAGTAATGAAATTCGATATGATTCAGTTGTTTATTATGTGTTCCAAATCTTTTTAGCAGCTGAAATTTCGTGCCTCGTACCATCATAGCCTTATTTTTGAAGCCTCAAATGCTTCAAAATGTGAACGATCTCATCGTTACATTCATGTTCTAACTCGTTATTGGAAACACAGATAACACCAGTATTATAATCAATCAAAGAAGTCATATTGAAACCATCCTATCATATCGGCGTTAGCACAATCATCGTATCTTGTTATCTTAGCACAATCGTCTCATCCTGTTATGTACTCGCAATTACCGCATCCTGGTATATTTATCTTGTATCTGTCCTAATATTATCTTCGACTTCTTCCTGTATAGTATCTTTGCTCGACGTCCATCCAAGCATGTGTCACCATGTAACAGCTCACGAAGATGCATCAGCTTTTCAGTAGTATCGTTTATTGCAAAAATCTTGTTGTAGATAATTGTACTATTTATATGCAAAACGCATTGAAATAACGAAACATCTAGATAATAGAGTATTCGCATGACGAGGGCTCGACTGGTTTAACAAAGTTTATTGGGACAATTAAATCAACGTATCGTTGATTCGTTCGTCTAAATCGCTAATTCGCCAATGTGACATGCCTGTAGATGGCTACAAGAATTTGAAAGTCAAACTTAAATTATAGGTATACACGATGGCTGCCTCTGCGAATGAATTAATTAATCGGCATCCTTCGTTCTGCCATCGTTCCGTTTCATCCGAAACAGATTCATCCGGCTTCGAAATGAAAAGCCGAGGCGCTCGATTATCCATACATTATTCGACGCACCGGTGAGGCGCGGTGTAATATCTTGGCCGGTTGCCGGCCGCAAAAACCCGGACGGCCGAAGCGGGATGAGCTCGTGTTGATTTAACCTTGACACGAGTCGCGGCAAAAATCAAGCGCGCCGAGTGGATCGTTAAAAGACAGGCGGTAGATGTGGTAGCCGATAGGGGAGAGGGATTCGAAATGAAATTCAGCGGTGGAACAAAAATTTGTTCGCGGCAGGTGCGCGCCGCGCTGCGCAACGGATCGATCGATTAAATTAATTGTCCCCGTTTGTTTGGAGCGTAGTGGTGGTGGCCGTGTCGTCTGGAACAGCCAGGAAGGTCGGTCGGCTCTCGATGATGCTTCGTCCCGTAGCAGCGTTCTTTGTGCTCGTTTCACGGTGAACGATGGGATTAATAATTCGAGCGGGATAATACGCGGCGTTATACGTACATCGGTGGAAATAGAGAAAGAACAGGCGAGTGAGCGTTGGGTGCGTGCGTGCGCCCTCGCCTCGTAGAATTTCAAGAGTTCCGCGCATCGGTAACCTGACCCGTACCGAGATCCATATAACCTGTGTTTGTGTCAAGGCGAAAGGGGCCAACACTCTCGGCTGACCTACATCGGCCGATCACACTCCTACCCCACGGCTTCCACTCCGTGGGCTGCTATCCACCTGCACCCTTCAACGATCACCCCTAGATTCTAGTTTTTCCCCTTCGTTGTCTGATATTAGCTTCGAAACGCTCCCTTTGCTGTCTGGCTGTATCTTTCTGGATGTCATTAGAACGTCAGGTTCGATTAATTAATAAGACGGGCAAGCTCTTTGAAAAGATCGAGATGGTCGGGTCGGAACGGATAATCGAGAAGAACAAAGGGACGTATAAGACGTAAGAGGGAAGATTCTGACCGAAGTGTAATTTGTAGAGGGTGTTAGGATCAGAGAGGTGGTGGATGTTCTTGGAAACGTGGAGTGAGGAGAATACAAAGTTCTTTGGGGTCGCTCGACATCCTGAGATGGCAGCGACGAGTCAAGGACGATTAACGTTCGCTTGATACACCTGTCTTACCATTTCTAGGGTTTTCGTATCTAGGGTAAATTTGACAGATTTTTGGTTGCTTGCGATAAACGTTGTTTTGTTGGTAATGCGCAGTTTATCAGATAAATTGCAATATTAAAGTATAAATTTAATTTATTACAAGAATCTTCGGTCAAGATCAATATTTCGTGATAAACTGGTAACAAAGTAGAACAATTGCACGTTGCAGTGATATTTGTTCGTAAAGAATTATAATTTTCCTTCGAAATACCTCCGTCAACGGCGTGGAACACATTTTTATCGGAATACGATTAAGTTAGTACGGTACCGTTGACTCTTTATAAAAGATTCGTAGGAGGAACTAAAATGCATATACCACCGTGCAAATAATCTACCTGGACGTTAATTTGTTAGGCAGAGCATTATATAGACACACGGCAACCTTCTCAATCATCACGTTCTGCAAACATTACCTTCGTTCCTAGCTGCGGAAGCTACGTTACCTTCGTTCCTATCTATCAACAAGCATGCAACGGATATTGAAAGAATAATTAGAATTCAAAACTTAAGAGAAAGTACGATCGATCCTAAGAATTTCGCAGATATCACGATTTTTCTGAGAATGTTCAGGTTACAAGAATGGAAGTTAGCGTGGTAGGAGGTCTGATAGAAGGGAAATAAGAGAGTTCTGTTTTAACGTAATATATTGAGAAAGAATCGTATTATCGATAAGATGACCGAATAAATTACAACGAAATATATAAATTCGTAAAGAAGCACATAGGGGAACGAAAGCTTTGAAATAATTAACCGATTGAAATTCTCCGAGGAACAATCGAGCTGTCCCCTTGCTCGAAGAGAGAACAATAAGAAACGATTGGAAAGTGGTCGTTTAACAAAAGGGATTCGCGTGTTGCGTGCGAAACGAAATTGTAGCCGTTCCGTGGGATATGCACAATGTACAGGGTCGTGCGTTCGACAGACCGACATTCGTGAACACGGGAGTGTTGGCACCGTTTCTACAGGTGTATTAACTGGGTCAGCGTTCCAGTTGTTGGGGGTGGTCGTGGATCGTGGCGGGGGTGGAGTGGTCACCGGGACGAGTTCACCTAAGGGCTGTGTCGTTCCGATGGCCGACGTATATAACGCTTTTCGATCGAACGATCATCTTGAAAGGCATCCGCCGTTATATCAGCCATCGATTTCCAACGGACCTACATAAAGGTCCTCCGTAAACGTAGAAATTTTCAAGACAACCTCTGTTCTTGATTCAACCAAATTCGTTCGATTAGAAACAGCGCTTCTTCCCTTTCTGTGACGTTTGTAACTCGCGAATTATAGGAAGCATTTTTGTTTGATTTCGAGCTTTTTTGCAACGTTAAACCGAAACGTGAAAGGCATTTCTTAGAAAATTTTACGGTACTTTCGATAATGAACAATTTTATCGAACACTTTTAGTAATTGCGAAGCGAAGAAAACGCCAAAGTTCGTTTTCACGAATTTAGTAATCTTAGCGTTAAATAACGGAATATATCCCCATAGTATGATAAAAATTCCCCAGCCGCCAGGAAACTCAGCCATACTGTGCACGATGCAAATATCTTGAAACAGACAGCCGCTCTTTAGCGACGTTGCGCCACCGGGGAACGGTGTTTTGCGAGACTGCAGCATCGAATCCCAGTGAAGCGAACTCTCGTCGGTGTTCGCGTGTAATTAAAGAAAGCGACTAGCCGGCAGTATCTCGAATCTCCGTTAAAGCGGATTAATAGAATTATCCGACGGTAAAATTACGACGTATTATTCCCCATCCAGATGACGCTTTGCCAGTGTAGCCGATTGGTCGCACAGCTGTCTTAAGAGATCCTTTCAAGCGGAGCAGAGAAACAGAGAGAAAGAGGGAAGGAGAGGTTCTTGAATCCTGGCAGGTAACCTGCGACGAACGAAGTAAAACTGGTAGACAGAGACATGGCCCAGTTCGGACTTGGCCCGTTCAAGGTTGTGCCTCGCGAAAAGATAATTACGTATTTGGGTCAGACAGGCGGATATCTGCACGGTTCGGCCGTGATACAAATAGTAGGCAGAAGCCGGCGTATACACTCCGCATGTATCATTCACCTATTAATCCTGATACTGTGAATATTTTGCCATGATCTTGGAGCGCGCACCGTCTGCACAAGCCTGGATTCGTAATTAAAATTGAGATTTATACGGAACGTGCTGGAATCAGAGATGCAAATCGGAATGGAGCGATTCCAAGTACGAAAAAAAGTGAATCGAAGATACGGAACAAGATTTCTTTTCCATTTCTGTGGAAATTGAACTTGAAAATTAACTTCATACGCGCCTCAGGACAACGTTCTACAACGGATTAGTACTAAAGGAAATGAAAATGATAATAAGTCGGTAAAAAATGAAATCAAAGAGATAACGAATCAAAAATTTTAATATTGCAAAATCCAAAGTAGGTAACGACAAGCCACGTAACTTTCTGCGTATCCACGGTATTTTCAAGTTCAATTTTTATCGAAAACAAAGGCGCGTATTAACAAATTTTATTCAACGCCTTCGAATCATTTTTACACGCGGAATCGTTCTACCCTTAGTCGAGTGTCCGTGCGTACGTACATCGTTTATGCCGGTCGGCAGAACCGAAACGCAATGGAAAATCGTAAAAGCGTTGTTCAAGGATTGTACGAATGTGTCGTATGAGAAAATGATAAATAAGGTGGCAACAGTAGTGATGTTAGAACTGTTCGACGCGTTCCTTGCTGCACGCAAACTTGCCAAGTAGTTACATTAACGAAGGTAGAGAAATTATAGTTGGTAACGGATTCTTTCTTAAAATAAGAGAATGCAAACTCATATTACAATATTTGCAAACATATATTATTAAGTAATTCTTACGATATTCTAGAACACCGTCTAAGATGCTACTCGATCTCTTTTCCAAGGCATTCGTTCCTCCTTTTGCTTCGTTTTAACAGCTCCTCTATTAAAGTTCAAACGTCGTCTCACCCGCTGGTAAAAGAACAATTCCACCGAAATTTTTACGGATTTAGTCGTAAGAGGAATCTTCATTTCCGCCAGATGAAAACGCGTTATAGGGGCGGTAATTGCGGCCGTTTCGCAGATTCGACTCTTATTTCGAATCACAATGTAATTTCCTCCCGTCAAACCTGCCCTGTCGTTCGTCGTGGTGGCGTTCAAGGTCGTTCCTTTGAAGATGGCAAAGGAAATCTAGGAAACTCGGAAACGAATTTTCGATGTTCCGACGTTCGGTTGGACAATTTGAAGGCTTTCACAGAAACGCGAGCAGTTGCCCTGAGTTCGTGTCTCGGTTGCACCGTTCCAACCGGCATTGTTCGAAAAGCGCGCGAAGCGCGGAGCATTTGGTCAAGGACGCGTATAAATCCGAACGAATCTCCACAGAGAACGCCGCTAATAAACTAAATTTTCAGATACGCTGACAACAGGTCTGTCTATATCGCGTGCTTCTCTCAGGCTATTTGAACGTTACGACAAGTTCTTTGGTTCTCTTTCAGCGCTTTGCGTAGGTAACAGGTAGTTGAGATCGCATCGCTTGAAATTATTTCAAGTACGTAAATACAATTTATAAGAAAATATGTTGGAACCTTGATATACAATTTTTGTAAATGAATCTGTGTTTTCGGGAGGAATGACTGAAAATTTGCAATGTGAAGATACCTAACAATATTATTTCTTCCATCAGACTATACGCAAACTCGTAATGCCACAGTTTCGGAGGACACGTGAACGCGTTTACGATATACAGAGAAAGAAATCCATACGTTATCGTCCAAAGTAAACTTGGTCTCGAGCTGTAGCTAGGTCTTTACCCTTTTACACGAACAGCGAAGCACAACACGGCCGATAATCGATCCCCTCAACGTTCCACTTCAATCTCTCTTCGTTTAGCTGGGAAATGTTACGTAACGCGTCGACGATTGCTCTCGACCGGGCCACTTGATCCGCTTATCCATCAACGGGACGAGTCGTGACCAAGTTTCGTTCCGTCTATTAAGAATGTGAGCGGATGAGTTATTATCAGGCGACGGTGTACGACGGAGCGACCAGGAAAAGTCGATGGTCCTCGTTCCAACATTAACAACGTCGCAGTTTAGAAACCGGCAGCCACGAGCTTAGAAAGACGATGGATGGGAGTGTTATTAAAAGAACCCGGCCCGGGACATTTACCCCGATTCAAACAGAGTGGTCCGTCCTACTGTCGCTTCCAAGTAATTTGCTAAAGGCAAAGAGCACACCTTCGATCGGTCTACTTCCAGCTAGTTGGCTGTTACGTGAAGCCGTGGTTACGTAACAGACCGATTAGCTTATAGCCGGACAACGAACCGAACTACCCCTTTCGTTGAATCCCCTTTGAAACATAGCCCTGTTATTAACGCTGGTGTTTGTGCTTCGTGTATCGAACGGCCTACGAGAGAGAGAAAGAGAGAGAGAGAGAGAGACCTCGATACACACCGATATCGAAAGATCGATGGCATTTCCGTTTTGTGCATCCCTCGAGACTATATAGCTCTTTCTCTACCGCTATCACCACCACCACCGCCACCACCATCGACGGTTACCATCGTATCTGTGAAGGTAGTTCGTGCTTCGAAGAGGGTAGAGGCCAGTGGGACACACACCACACCTGTACAGCACCGGTATTCAGGTCATGCATCTCGGCCACTTAGAGTAGGTCACTACCTCCCTCGTTCGTCCCGACTCATCCCCCTACGCTTCTCCCTCTACCCCTCTCTACGCCCTCAACCTCTCTGTTATTCTCCTCTACTTTTTCTCTTTTTCCCTTGAAAATATCGTCGTTTTTTACTTCGTTTCTTCGTCTTCCTCCTTATTCCATAACCGGCGAACAAAGGGAGGCTTGCTCGTCGAGAGCAACGATTGCCATCGATTCTGGGTCGCGGTTAAACTCTCTAACGATGAACGATGCGTGTGTGCACGTTCTTTCGAATGTGTTGACTAGCACCAGCGAAAAGAACATTCAGACTTACGAACCGACGATAAACGTTGAATAAAATTTCTTGGAAGAATTCTTTATGCTATTTTGTTGTATCGAAACAAAGGGAAGACGTCTCCGATGTCATGGAGGAACCTGTTATCGCGATCTGCACGAGTAAATGTCGCGGTATTATTTTTAACCGGGCAAAACGAGCTTTATCCGTGGTAATCGGCTTACAATTGAAGCGATAGCTGGACATCGCGTAAATTAGAATTTTCAAGATAGTATGACCTAATTAATAAATTTCCCCTCAATTTGCGGCGGTACGCTGCGATCAGTTGCGTAAGATGTTTGATGCATCGATTAAAACGTATAATATACGATAAGCGGGCTGTAATTAGTGGCAGAAATCAGTCGGGTGATAGCGTGCACATTAATTTGGTTAGATACATGAGATTCGAATTTAAAAAGGATGACGCAACAATACATCAAGTAACTGTATTTAAATATGACGAATAAAAATAACAAAATAAATAGGGTTTATATCTTAAAATAACATCGAGTAATATAATTGAGGATTAGAATTTTTCATAAAGTGACGCAACAATATATCAAGTAACTGTATTTAAATATGACGAATAAAAATAACAAAATAAATAGGGCTTATATCTTAAAATAACATCGAGTAATATAATTGAGGATTAGAATTTTTTATAAAGTGACCAGATTTTAAGTATAACTTTAATAACCTAGTAAATGTATCGATTTTCTTGATAACGATTTTGCGTTTGTAAAATATTATCCTAGAAGATACAGAAGTATGTTTAAAAAAAGAAGCAAGATAGATGATTCAAATATAGAATAAGAAAGCGACGACTTCTAACAGACTCATCGATTATCAGAAAGAATCTTTCCAAAATCCACCATCTGGCAGGTAAAATTCAACATATCCGATACATTTTCTAATTCAAATATCTTGTCTTCTTTTCTTTATAAAATTAGTATGACGCCGCGTCACTAAGTCTAACTCTAGTCTAAAACCTAGGCTCTAAGTCTAAAACTCTAGTGACAAAGACAAAACGATGGAAACGTTCTCTAATATATAACGTAAACCCGAAACGATGCGAGGTATGCAAAGCGATACAAGGAAGAAGGCGGAGGAGGAAGTCTCGCAGGAGCGATGCCGCTTCCGGTGCAACAACGCACCTGGAAAAGGGTGCACGGTGACGGCGCGAGACCTTGAAGGTACTCGAAACCGGGGCAGTGTCCCTGTCGCGGACCGTCGACCGTGTATACCGAGAGGCGAAGCCAGGTTGCCCTAGATCGGGGCTGGTGCGCCTTTAAACTCGGCGTTCACACCGGGCGAATCTAGAACAGAGGCCGACTGCTTCGATTCCCTCGAGTAAGCTTGTTCGTTACACCCGCCACATTTTCTACGAATCTCTATCAACGCTAGGAAGCAAGTATTCACCTCCGAGGCATTTCTCACCTTTTGTAATTAACGTTTCGAATCTCGTACCACGAGAATTTTAGCCAGACGATCGGGTTCAATGTGGAGAACGTTGGAGATCGATGTTTTATTTGCAAGGTTTCGCGCATTGGGCGATTTTTATCGGAACGAATCGAAGGTTTCTATGGAAGAAACCAAGGACGTGTTTACGGAGAGTATTCCATATTTGGAGTCCATGTTCGGAGAATATGGAGTCATACTTGAATAGCGGTGATTTTCATTGAAAGAGTTTTAATGGGAAATATAGAAAAAAGTACTCTTTCAAAGAGAATAGGGGAAATTGACTTTAAAGAATCAGAGAAAGGACGCGATGCATGATTAAGATTTAATTTCAACCGTCCTTCGGACGATGATGCGTGATCCAATTTCACAGAATGGTTGGAAAGATGCGTCTCTATCGGTTTCTAAAGAGTAGAACGTTTCACACGCTAGGGTTGACCGTGATCGATCATTTACTTGGAACTAAAAGGTAAAAATATTACCTCTGCCACCTATTCGAAGATCCGATGATCGTTCATCGCAAGATGGCAATCGAAAATCTGAGCTGTTTATATCGATGCACCGATCTTAAAGCACACCGTGGTAAATCTACAGCTGCGGAGAGTAAACGGTCGCGTAACGATAAACGATCGTAAGGAGCTTCTGTATGAGTTTGCGCGCGTAGCTGGTTGATACATCTTCTTCCGGTATTGTCAGGGAATTGTCTGTGTCAGGTCAATAAATATTATCTCCGAGCTTTCATCGAACGCGCGCCGTCTGCACGATTTTTACGAGCTTTGGAATTTCGATAACGCTACACTTCCTTTTCGTCCTCAAGCTTTAATATTTTCTACCTTTCCTTCCTCTCTCGAACAGGTCTTTCATCGAGCTGAAACGAAAGGCAGTAAACCAGGCTAGCAATACTCGAAGGAACGCTTCGTATAATTTACGAACAGTGAAAAGGACACGGCTTCTTATCGAGGAAAAATATACCATATATTTTTTAGCAGATTATTTAACTTCTCGTTTTTTATTAGGATGTGCGAGTAGTTGAAAAATTGTGGTTTTCTGGTTTCAAAATATTTTTCAACGGAGTATAATAGTTGCCTTATATGAAATTATGTTTGTCTCATAAAAAAATTATTTTCTCCTTAAAACGATCGCAACTATAGATCATTGATATTTATAAACATCGTAGATTCCAGTCGAAGATAAAATCTCGCTACGCCACAGTCGTCCCTTACGCTTGATAAACTCGATACGTATATGTGCATGAACATTTGTAATAGAATGTATCTTTGACAGCACTTGATGGATTAGTTGGGAAGAACAATACCTTTTGTGCATTTGCTGTATAGATTTAAACCGCCTACAGCATATCGAGCAAGAAAGAGTCTTAATTTTTTCTGATCTGAAAATCTCGAAGAACGCGGTATATACGGCGTATTAACCGAAATGGAAACGTAATGACAAACTTTTCATGGATTAAGAAACCACAAATATCAAATTGTAATGAACGAGGAATTGACATCGAGGAAAATTACTATAAATTGAAACTTTAATTAAAAGAGGTACGAGAGATACTTTGATCTTCGTTAGAAGTATCTTTCACGATAAAGTATACATTCCTAGGATAATGTTTTAGACTAAAATTTAGAAAGGTTGCACGGTGGGAAAGAGAATCGAGAACCAGGGTGAGTAATAGTAATTCTTGGTTCGTTAAAGGGACGAAGAGGCTCATCAAGGGTAAGGAACACGGGCTAAATGAGACTCGTAGAGTCTAATAACGTTGGCCGAGCTGCGAAAGAAATATTCAAGGCAATAATCCGCTTTCGAGGAAAGCCAGGACTTTTAAGTGAAACGTACTTCGGTAATATTTCCTCCCTTCCTTCGACTGATTAATGATTTCATAGAAATCCCATAAGAAAGTGGCGAAGGACGTTCAGATTTAAGTAGTATAGGTTGTATATGCAGACTGTTTTAAGCCATTGAAATATTCTTGACGTTTTAATACGAAGGCTTCTCAACCGTATAAGAAAGTATTTTGTCTTTGAAACTTTCAGTTCTATCACAGGGGAATAAAACAAGCGTCGAAGTTTCCGATACCCGAAGGAATATCTTACTTTCGAATTTTTCAATGACATCGTAGTAAACTATGTAGGGTGTTTTAGTAGAATTCATGGTAAAAATTCGATTTTACTAGCAATTGTAATTTTTGTTCCGAACGTAAAACTTTTAATTGGAATCGTTTTCAAGTCGATCGTGTTCCTTCGCTAGACAATTTTCTTAATCTCGAAGGAAATGGAAGGAATTTATCGATATTCACGAAAACCTCATATTAAAGGTGTTCGTTTCTGAAAATTAGGAAATTTTGTAACAAAACGACGATATACGCTCGATACCATTAACTAAATAAATAAAATACCATTGAGAAACTTAACGCGCTACATTGTGCTAGAATTTTTTATTATTTGTGACAAGAAACGAGAGTGCGATCGTGCGAATTGCGTGACTCGAAGCCCGCTGTATACGAATATCATATCCCCAATTTCCCTGAGAAGCGAAGGGATTAAGGTTTCGCACATGGCCTATGAAATTAAGCTGTAGATCGTCGATACACGCGAGGCTCATGTTAGAATTTTACGAGTAGTAAAAGCTTGGACCAGGGTGGAGGAAGCGATCGTAACCGGAGAACAGATTCAGCGGGTCGTAATTCATCGAAACGAGCCCCTATAGAGTGCGGGAGATGGCAATAAATTTACCTGGCGGCGGGGGAGAATCGCAATCTTCCGTGAACCCTGGCTTAATGAAGCGGTCGCGATTTCAACCACAGTACGTTCTCCTCAGCTCGAGGAAAATGGCTGTATAGTTCTTGTACGAGGCACACCAGATATTCCGGTTAAGCTAAATACTCGAGGGAGATGCTCGTCGGACTTGCAGAGAATATCCTGCTCTTTTTTTATCACACGACTTTCTCTTTTCACGCTGAGACCGAGACTCATATAGCCGACGGTTGTGCCCTGTTCATTTCCAGCTTCTACTCGAACTAGTACGAATTAACTTAGTCGTTTAAACAGAGAGATTCTGTGTAGGAGTTTTAATGGACCCTCGACTTTGCTGGAACTATATTCCAAGAAAAATTCCGTATGCCTATTTGAGCCTCGATACGATATAATAATCGATAATCGATAACTGATAAATGTAAAATATAATTGCTACTGGCTAAAAAGAAACTCATCTTTGACGATTTCCACGTTCTTTAACGAGTTAAGATACTTTATTCGATCTTCAAAAATGTTTATAAACTAACAGCGTAACAAAATTTTCTATTAACGTACGATAAATCGTCCTTACGAATATCTACGTACAAGTCGCACTGATCGAATCGGCCAATCAGAGACATCCATCCGCTCGCTTTGCGAAAAACTTATTTCTGCGACATGTCATGCCCGTAACATGGTGAACGCTATCTGATCACCGAAAGGGTTAACAAATCAATCCTGTCAACACGTTAGATGCACATGTGTCCGACAGGATGGCATTCTAGTAGCGAGATACAAACGTCATTCGAGTTCGGTGTGTCGAAAGCGTTGACAAAGATTCTTCCAGACTGTCATAATGGAATTCACCGGGTGCATATAATGGTGATAGTGTCTAGATCGGACGATTCTGAAGCCTGTTTCCTCCACTTGTCTTCTCCTTTCTTCCATTTGCCCCTTCGTTCGTCGCTTTCATTCGAGCGGTAACGAGTCGAAAGTAGAACACTGCGACGGAATCGTTTTTATCCGAAACCTCTGCATGTAAAGAATATATGTGTCTATGTACTTATCTCCGGCTACGACTTTTGTTCGAAAGAAGAAGCATGTACCAAGAAATCGATCTCAATTACGGATTAATTACGATGATACGTTTAGAACCGTACCAGATTCGTCTTTTGCTCTGGATACGATGAATTGGCGAAATGTTCGAAGATTTTCAGATAACGAGTTTCAAACTGGATTAATAAGTTTTTGCGTTGTCACGAAATTGAAACGTGCAAACAGTTATTTTATCGATGAAATATTTAAGACTCTTGTCTTCGTCCCTACGACCTCTTCGTTTGATTCGTTTCGTTAGTACGTTCGAGAAATCGTATGGAATGTTTTATAATTTACAGAGCGGAATCATTCTTTCAGGTGTGAGATCTAAGCAGAGAAACGTAAAACATTGCAATTAAAGTCGACAGTTATTTGACGGGCGCATACATCTACGATTTAAATCAAACGAAATAAAAATAAATCAAAGAGCAAAAATATCTTTACAATAATTCCATTTTCTTAGATAGTTCCGAAAAAATCTTAATTTACATTTAACAAACACCCGAACGTTCTATTAATTTATTACTACCAAATATACAAAACACCAATACCCTGTAAATTTCCCAGATCACGATGCTTCGTAGAATTTTTGTCTGTACTACAGATTAGTGGTATGCAGATACATTCGAACCGGTCTGCGATGTGTCTCTATTTGCAGCCACTCTCCTGATTACGTGGACCGCTATTTACACTGCTCTCAACTGAGATTTTCAATGTCGAGAGGCTTATTCCTTCCACTATCGCGAATGTTCCGCGCAGAAAATCGAGCCAAAGAAGTACGTAAATAATTTCCGTGCGTGGTGCAAGTAGAATATGTCGATAGAATCTTCATTCGTGGGACATTGATTTTGGGGAAAAATATCGATCTGTTAGCGCGCTATTTAGCCGAAGGATCACGATAATATATGTACAAGCAGAGTGTTGCGCAAACTCTTCGTTTGCGCCAGACATAAGAAGTTTGACAGTGTGCTGGTATTGGTGGTCGTTCGCACTAGGTCGATGGTAAAGTATGATGAAGTAACGTTGATTTTGTGGATAGAAATTACGCTATTCAAGTTACTATAGGCATTTAAGATTTAATGGTACCGATAGGTATCTATGGATATTACGCGAACACGTTTCATACCGATATCGAGCTTTCGCTGTAACGGTATTTTGCTACTTCTATTACCTTGCTCGTTCATTTTATCGTCGAGTCAAACTTTCCAAAAAATGTCTAATTTCTAGTAGGAATATCAAAGAACAAATTTAAACCTATCGTTTTATATCGGCACAAATATAGACATACATTGTAATGGAAATACACATCATCCGAGCTATGAGATTCGCAGTAAAATACACTAAAATAGAAATAGAAACTAAAATAGAAAATTCATAACTTTTGGCTGACAGTGTACTCTCAAAACAAACACGAAAGCTTACCAAGCTTAGGTTTATCGCCGATATTAATTCAAGCGTGGCTGCAAATTGCATTCTCGCCCCGACAGTAAATTGCGGTCCGACATATTGCCCATTTTCACGAGGGGACAAAACAGGAGTTCGTCGATTATCTCGTAAGTCTGTCGCCCAATAGGCGAGATCTGAAATGACCACGTGAGTGAGCTTCGCACGAAACGAATGGCTCGAATAAGCGGCACTTTCGACCAGACCGATAATATCGTACGTGGATGGAAACAGCGTTGCATACGGGTTCCACTGTTCCATAGTCGACGCGAAAACTCTTTGGTGTCACGCGATGTTGCAAACCGATTTCACTCTATTTTTCCTTCTCTTCCCCGTTCCTTTCTCAACCCCCCGACCGATGAAACGAAACCGGTTATAGGATTTGGGAGGACCGAATTTACGACTTTCGTGTGGCACCAACGTTCGCGTCGTCTATCGAACACAGTTCGATTATGGCGCACAGATTTCTCAGAGAATTATAGGACAGGTACCTCAGACTCTTAGATTCTTCATCGTAGCTCGCGGTTTAGCTATAAAATATATCTTATTCTATAAGTTTCGCTTTGAAACACTTTATATCGCAGATTTACTTAGGTTTATAAACTTACATCCAAAATTAAAACACGTTATTTTCTAAAATGAGATGACAATAAAGATTGTTAGTGTCTGAATGAAATTGCGCGTGAGATAAAGTGAAATCGTGCAAGCACCCTCGCGCCTTAGCGAGAGAATAGACTCGCGAGCAGGTAAATCCTGTCTCATTTTGTAGATTTTTTCGGCTGCCTTTCACGGTTGCCCCACGGTTCGCGGAGATTTCGTTTCAACCGTTGCTCGGTAGATCGAGGCCGCATGTTCGGTGTTCAGCCGCGCAGAAACGCTCACGAATTGATAAGTCGGCTCGCTCCGAATAAAATTAGACCGCGTGTACCGACTGACTCCAGTTAATTGAGTCACGTTACCGCTCAGAGTCCTGTTCCGTTCCGAGTTAAATCTGTAGCTCAAATGAAAGAAAACGCTGCTTTTTAGATCGGACAAGTTGCACAACCTGATAAACGAAGGGAAAGAAGGATTAGGTAAATGGGTTGGATGAATCATGATTAATATATATACATATATTTGTGTAATGGTCGATTTGACCTATTTCATTCATCCAAATATAAAATACCAAGCAAAATAAACAAATAATTCACTTGATAACTATATGAATAATGCTTCAAAGAGAAATGAATGGCTTATCAAAGTAAAGTAACGTATAATTCTTCCAAAATAACATCCAGCCAGGTATCGTTTAAATAATCATTTTCCAAACATGTATTTTACTCAAATGAAATATTTACCGAGTACCGAAGTCGTTCGATTGGACGAGTCGAATTAACTCGGATCTCTTTAGCGATTGAAATGTCCCTCGAGAAGACAGAAAAAGGAACGCGCACTGTCGTCGTTCCCTCGTTGTTAAATTGAAATTCAAACTAGTCGTCAGCTTGAACCCTTAAGGAGGCCCGGTTGAGTGGTCTTCGATCTCTCTCGCCAAGGGAGGAAAAACGACTTCGTCGAAGCTTTTCCGTCCGTTTCCACGTCTTCATCCTGTTCCGCCACCAGCTCCTACCGAAGAACCTCGTTCTTCCTTTTGCTTGTATTCGGCCCAGTTTCGAAATTTGTCACGTTTCTTCGAGAAAGGGTATTATTTCCGCCAGTAATGATTATTCTATTGTATGAGACGTAAATGAAACTTGGATCTGAAGTTTAGGAATCAATGGAGAGGATTGAATCCGTTAATGAATCTTAGATTTTAGAACAAATTACGACATACGACATGCAATTCGATATATCTGTAGTTTTTTAATCAACTTTGTTCCGTGCGCATCAAATATAGGACCTTGTTATAATTATTTAACAACGAACGAGTGAAAGGTTGAACGTTTGTAGTAAAGAAAAAACTACACGAAAATGAGCCAACAATCCCCATTCACACCCTCGCGTAATATTCCATTCCCTATCCGATATTTCTTCCATTTCGTTAAAATCATTTCCTCGAGAAGGCATCGATTTTAATCAAGATCCCAGGACAAAAACCGCTCTACGTAGACAAACTGGACAGACACTCGTCCGTTTTATATTTTCGGCAATATCTCTGTTTACGAGGGGAATCTCGCATATCTCCGCAGGATGTTTGTCCGTAAAATACAACTCGCGTACACGTCGAAGCGTTTAAGGAAAAATCGCGAGGCGTGAGTGCCACGATCAATAGAAGTGGACTGAGGTGAAATCGAACAACCAGCGACACATAACGCGCGTTCTAGAACGCTTTTGTTAAGATTATATCGCCGGGATAACTGAATCGAAGCTGCGTACTGGGGCATAAACGGTACGTAGATACAATCTCCTTCTGAACTTCCTTGATCCCCATGATCGTCGTTTTCGGCAAACTTCCCGGTGGATAGGAGAACGGCTGTGCGGAAACTGTGGAGTTTGGCCAAGAAACTTGAATACCGATTGTGTTTTAGCGGTAGAACAATCCCGAGTTTTCATAATGGTTCCGCGATGTACTTGAACAATCAATGTGCGAAGAATAGTCAAAATAGTCTGGGGCAAAATTCAAACTGCAAAATGATAAGAGCGTGAACGTTGAACGACTGTTATTTATTCGATAAAAATATTCTAAATAGAAGGGGGTCGGTATAAATTAATGGGAAAATGTAACATTCACGTGCGAAAATAGAACGAGTGATTACAAAATAACGGCAGGACGTTATCTTGCGGACTCTACGTGCTGTTCAGAGGACTGGTCATTTAACAGGAGATCTTTTCGAAAGGGTTCTCGTAATTACGTTAGGCGTGTTTTTAATTGTACCGCACATTCTCGTTACCGTAATTGCGTACAAGAGTTTGTACGAGCAATTATTCCTGTCTCGTTCTTCCATTTTTGCGTAGGATGTAGCGTGTCTGTTTCAGATCTCTAAACTGACATACAGGTCGAACGATCACTTTCTACACGTTTCGCTTTTTCCTCTCGTTACGTTCGTTCCTTTATCAAGTTGCTCTCTTCCTTTTCAACTTCCTCCTTTGGACTAGCTAACCGCGTAATAATAACACCTGTCGCCGGAATTAAATAAACGTATGGTGGAATTAAAAACAAAGTACCGTGCAACGTTGAATTACATGTAAAAAAATTTGATGCGATAATCGACGATGATTGAAAATGGAAACAGATCTGAAACGATGGAAAGAATATAACGTCGCTGGCATAACGCAAAATAAATAAGGAAAATATTGAGAAATTGATCGATCGCAAGTGCTTGATGATATACTTTTATCAGATTCGATAATTGAGCGATCAGTGGGAGTGGGAGACAAAAGTAAAAATTGGCATTCTATACATTCAAATCGGTTCGGTAAATTTAATCGAGCTCTTTGAAATTTTTTTTTAATATTCTAATATATCAATTATTATCTTTCTTTTTCTTTTTCCATATTCTCAAGAAATTTGATTTCTACGATTATATAAATTTACGTATCTGAAACTATACGAGCGTATTGTAGATTAGAAGATCACTGTCGCAGGATATAAATGTTTGCACATATTCAACAGCTGTATTTGTCTTTCCGATCCAATGGAATATTAAACAGGAACATTTGCGCAATGGAAGTACGTTTATTACAACTGTTTCAGAACATAAATTACATTGCATTGTTTCGAAAACACATTTTGTTTGTCAGAACAGATATACGTGCGAACGAAGTGAATATAAATATACGAACGACTGAGTTTTTCGTAAGTGTTTCCTTGAACTTAATACCGTATTTGTATTTTAAGCGAGCTGGATTCTTCCAATCTTTTCTCCGTCGATCATATACATACATGTAACACGCGATAAATATTTTTTTTAGTCAAATATTTTGCTCCGAAGAAATTACGCGCAAGAACGATAGAGAACAATTTATCTTTTCCTTGCTACCCCGTAACAAAAGAAAAAGTAAAACTAATCGACCTAAAAAATGCATTAGATCTGCTATAAATAAATTTTAGGCGGACGTTTATAATAATAAGCATTAGATCAGATCAGTGTGAATAGATTACGAGCATGTGTATTCGCTTCGCGTATAATCTACTTGCTGTTCTGCACAGTTTTCGTCTGGTCCTCTTCATTCTTTTTATATTTCCCTTTTATATTTCCTACACGTATTGCATAATACCTTACAAAAGATAGCCGAACCGATAAGAAGAGTAAGAAGTTGTTTTAAACCAACCTTTAAAGACTGAGATGGAAGAAAATCACGAATGCTTCGAGGAAATGTTCATCTTCGAGTTAGTCTCTGCGAGTTTATAAGAAAGAAAAGTTAGCAGAAAGGGGGCAATGCAACCAGATGTCTTAAAGTAAAAATATGCAAGTATCGAATTTATCGTGCAAATACTTGGCGATAGAATTCCGAAGGTTATTCCTATGCAACAAGTTTCGATATAACAATAATTTCAATATAAAGTATCGATAGAACATTTGTCCGAATTACCAGGCAACAGGCTCGTAACTAAAGTTACGAGGGGAAAGATCCATTTTGCCTACGCGTTCGTTCTCCGGCGTTTGCCCGTTTATTTGACCGAGCTGGCCCCTTTTATCTCCGTGGAACGGTGCATACAGGTTCGGTGGAGGTGTCCACCAGAGCGTAGACGGTGAAAGTAAAATACGCGAAACGTAGAAACGCACGCGCATAGGAAACTAAGGTTCCAGGCGATCGGGAAATTTTCACGTTTACCTACATAATTTACAGGCGTACATGACTTTGCCCTTTTGATCGAATCTGTTCCACCTCTTGCCTTCGAATCTATGGTGTTTCGTAGCCTTCTTCTTTCGTCTCCCATCTACCATGACGTACTTACGCTGAAGTCATACGAAACGGGGCGGATAATGTTAAACGCGCATTTTTCAATCTTCTCCAACTTGCCAAAATTTATGAAAAGAACAAGCTTTGCTAGCGAGGTAAGAAGTAAGGAAGTAATAAAGAGATAACGGCAAGAAATAACCAGGCTAAGGCTAAGGTAGGTAGAATGAAATGATACACGTAAATAGAATGACAAGCTAATCGAAGCCACTGGAATTCGAGTAGGTAACTGGAAACCTTTGCCAGAGTGAATCTGTCATTTACTCGACTCGAAATATCCCTGCAATTCCTACGCCCATTTGATACGCTAATCGAGACATTCGGCTTCAATTAATTTGCCAGACTAAGTCATCCTATGTTCTTTTTCGCCGTATTCCACATGAAATTATGTTTTATATTTTTGGCGCTTTATTTCTCGATTCTACGAAACAAGGCATAGCAGTTAGTCATTAGAATCGTCAACTAATGAAAGTACACGATCTCGCGTTAATAATTTTTCTAGGCCAGAGATCGTTCGCCAAATTACAAATCGTCTGCTGTTGCCGGTTCCGTTGTTTCCGACGGAGGTTAACAGTCTAATCGTTTTAATTTTCCGTTTGATCGGTGGCTCGCGTAATTGGGCGGAGAGATTTTGGACGGCGTGAAGAAGTGCAAACAAATTATGGATAGAGCATGATAATGTACAGACAGCAGCATCATCCGTTCAGCATCGGGCCAGAACACTCGGAATTCCGCGTACACCCGGGAAACGTGAGACTAATGTTCCACTGATTAAAAATTGCGAGTGTTCATAGAAATACGTTCTACTCGAGACTCGAACGAATTTTGAATTAAAGTAAAATATATGGAGTTTCGGGAATCGTTCGGTTTCTCTTTCGTGATATTTAATTTTAATCGAGATTCGACCAAGTATTATTTTAGTTGAGACGCAATTTAAAACATTGATTCACTTTCAGAGAGAAATCAAATATTTAATATCGTGTCGTCCATTAACCACGCGACGCGATATGTTTGAATATTTATCAAAGTATATACACTAATAGATTGTTATCATTTATATTCACTCATTCGTTTGATCTTAATTACTGTTACAAATTGAAAACGGATATCGAATGCGATCAAACTTATTGCCCTTTGAACATTTTACGATAACAACGGTTAATCGCTGATTGATTTGAATAGACCGATCATCGATTACGTAATATCATATAAAATTGCAAATTAAATGGAGCAAAACAACGATATAAAGAGAAATATATTTCGAGCGTCGATCAGTTTCTTCTTTAGCCGATGGAAATGCTTGTTGGAAAAATAGTTGCTCTCAAAATTTCTTTCCCTTTCCTTTCTTGTTCGATCGATTTTTAATGGGCGAAACAAAGCTGCTACTGGCACGCTCGTTCGAATGCTAATTCGTTTATCTATCCATCCTTGGAGCAGGTAACGTGGCAGCAAAATTGATCAGTCAGATGGCTGCTTAAACGAGTGAAATCGAATGCTCGAACGAGTACTTTCATTGACCAATAATTCATGACCAATAATTTGATTTCTTGCAATTGGCAATCTTTCTCGCGATAGATCGTCGTATCGATCTTTCGTGATTCTTACGAATGCGTAGAATGGAAAATATTCTAATAACCATAGCGAAAATATATAAAGGAATATTAATTCGCACAAAAGCGAAGGATTTGACGATTTAAAAATGTTTTAATAGCTAAAATAAAATAGTATCGTTAAGGCTACCGACAGTTTCATAAAACGTTAGCATAAAGCTGAACGCGTTATACACTATGCTACACAATTTTACATATTAATTAAGTCATAACCAATATTTGAATATTCAAAAACGCAGCAAATGTTTTATATCGTTTGATTTTGATATTCCAAAGTATGTAGTGGTTATTTCAATATTCTAACGTAGTATCTCGTATAGCGAGTTAATTAAACGCTTTGATACCTCAGAGCGTAATAAATATCGCGTGAAACAAAGTGAAATATTCTATAGTAATTATCTTATTATTTGAAACTATCAGAACGAATCAGAGATCGTTAATACCACGAAAACATTTCATAAATCACTCGGTAAAGCGATACTTTGCGAAATATCATTATGACAACACGTTTCTGTTAAACAACGATCGTAATACCAATTAATAGAGCAAACACAAGTGAAACGGAAACAGAATCTTACAATCGTAAATTAGTCGCAATGGAAACGAGCTATGATATACGCTACGATACGCGTCGTGTATCTTAACATACGAGCAAAATGCTTTATAAAATACGAACACGTAACTCGAGGATGAATACGATGCAGAGAAATAACGAAACAAATTCCAGTAAACATTTGTCCGAATTGGCCCTGTTTTCAAAGTTGCAATTGCTTTTTATGATTTCAAAAATTCCAGTTTCAAGGAGAAGAGATTCTTAGATATTCGCAGTCATAACGCTTCGCGCATCATGCATGATTTCTCTATTTATCGATTCTTTCATAATTCTTCCAGAATCGCTTTCTTTCTACTTCTTATCCCGTTTGTTGCATGTCGAAATTTTTATATAGACTCTTTATAGAAACTAACGGATCGTGGGGTGAAAGCGACCGCGACTGGTTTTTTTTTACATAAAACATTACTCGAGGATATTTTAATTATCGTATCCTAAATAGTAGTTAATTTATTCTTAAAACAAGAATTAGAAGTTTGTCCTCCCACTTCAATTATCCTACCTAGATACACGTCTAACAAAACGTCTAACGAAACATTTACATATAATTTACATATAAGTAGGTACGTGTCGTATAATTACACGTATACGTAATTATAATCTTTTTTCAGACCAATCGATTCCTTAAAACCAGTTTTCTCTCGATTTTTACTTACAGCGTCTTGTTCAAATATCACATTTGGTCGTTTTAATTCGCCAAATCACGGTATATATGCGCATATGTGTACGTAGAAACAAAAAGATACTATTATATAATAATATGAAACGAACAGCGTGGCAATTAAGACGCGTGTTGTAATAACCTTCTCTCCGATTGTATCTTGTAAACTGACCGTGGCTGTGGAGTTAGCCCCGTTACTCCAGCCAGCATTTATCGTTAATAACCGATAATATCTCGCGTTAATCGCACGAGGAATGCGTAAAAAGTTGCCCCGTTTTTTCGCCGCGCATGAACATGTTCACAAAATTATTCACGTTGCAAATTATGCTTGCTTCTGAATCGATCTTATAATTTACGAATTTCTTTCCTCTTATCCACCACTTTGTTTTCACGTTTCTATTTATGTGCGCCTTAATTTTTTTTAGTGTCATAGAGTTACGTCGAAACGATTAATATATCATTTCAATCTCTTAGCAGATAATTAAGCCAATAATTGGTAAAATTTATAAATATGTATCTGCTTGAATAAATTGATCCATCTTTATTTATTTATTACATAAGCTCTTCGATATCATATTACTTTATTGCTGTTGCTCAATATTTTGTACCTATAAAAATATGAGATACTTGCACAAATATCCGCTGTCTAATTACGATAAAGCGGTGGCTGCGTCCCGTCGATTTCTACTCTCGTGATACAGGCAGCATCCGTTTGAAATTCACGAACGAGACGAAAACAATACGTAGGAGTTCTTCGAGTTTGATACGATTCGGCCTTAGGTTTCGTGCGCTTGCATACAAGAGGTAAATTTATTCAATGGAAAAGTTGGAACACGTCAGATTGTCAGGATGCGATTGATAGCGAGTAAGCTCCGAATTTCGATGGATTTCACGAAACTCTCAGGCCAGATTCGTTCTCGATTTCGCGACGGATGCACGTGACATTGCAGATTCGTTCCACGGAACTGCCACATCTTCGATATGTACGCAAGCCTGCGTCGATAATGGGCTTTCATACAAAGGCAAAGCATGGCGTCTTTTCTGATACTTTTGCATTTTCCTTTCTTTCTTTTCTTTCTTCGAAGTATACTTTCGCGTTTTCTTTCTCCCATACGAATCCACCCGCGGCTCCCGGAAAAATAAAAAACAACGAACGTAATTTGTATTCTTTCCAATATTTGGGACTTCGGAAGCCACGCTGATCAACTTCGCTTTTGTCAATTTCATTACATACGTAAATACACGACCGATCTTTGATTCTCAACAAACGAACGACTCGCTTCTACGAATTCGTTTATCGCAAGAAGGTGACATAAAGAATAGAAAATATCGTCGTTTCATTTTTCTATTTTCCAATTTATGCATTTAATCAACGTGCAGACGTATCTAAACCTACAAATATTTCTTGTATACATACGTATAATCATTATCGTACATTTATTATACGCCACTTAAAGCTCCTCATCTTCACCCTAATCAATTTCCAGAAAACCGTCTCTACGATGTTTCTCTCGTGTTCCTCGTATATTTTCACGCGTCAACGTAGCTTCCATCGGACAGCCAGCACGAAATTCCCCTGAGAAGCAGCACGTCATTCGCACGGCGAGGAAATCGGCGTGCAAAGAGCTAGTTCCTTTTTCCCGTCGAAACGGTTCGAATAGCAAGTCCTTTCAAGCTACGTCGATGCCGATTGTGTGGCCTTTTAGCGGCAGTCCAGCACCGAAAGTATTGTGTTGCGAAGTGAAGGGTAAGCGCGAGGCCTTATACATGAGAAAGGAACTTCCCGTAGGCCGTAGATCAAGCGTTGCGCGAGATAATTATTTATTCCATCGAACACGTAACCAGCTGATAATCGTGCACGCCGCCTGCGTCAAAAATCCAGGTCTGCGGAATAACGACACCTATTCCTACGTTTCACGTCCTCCCATTCGAACGTTTCTCGTGTATCTCTCGCTTATTTCACGCTCCTCGACCAGACATCCGCTGAGGAAAAAATGGGACGTTGCACGAATATCACCCATCAGGGATCCAGACATCGAACCCGAAGGCGTACGAAAGACGTTGTCGCATCCTGCAATTAATATCCGATCAAAGCGGCACGCGTTCGATACGCCGTGACTCGAATTCATCTTGATGCAATGGCTCCGATTGGAGTTTGCGATATGGTACACTGAGTTTTACAGGGTAAATGTTATTCGATACGAGACATCCGATACGGTTGCACGAGTGTACCAGGTTGGTACAGTGGATGCGTTGTCCGTTTAAATAGAATTCTGAATACGCGCAGCTTTTTAAATTATCACGTATGCAACTCTTACGGTTAGTCGCAGACGTCCGTATTTTTCGTCGTCGTCAAAGATCTATTGATTTCTATTGTCATCTTCCTTTTCCTAACATCGTAAAAGATCATTTTTAAATCTTAAAAATATCTCCACTTTCCAAGAAACCATTTCATTTTGTTTCACGAAATTGTTCTATCTTCTATCCTTTTGAAGCTTTGGCTTGATCCGCGTTAAACACTCTTTATAATATACGCATAAACCTTTTAACGAACCCGCTACACCATCTTTTAATTTTAATATGAATTTTCTGTCAATTAGTTAATTACGCAGAACACGCGCAAAGAAAACGACTTCCAGAAGAAAACCTTTTATACAGTTTATTGCGATAATTATTGTAAAGGATGAAATTATGGAAACAACTGTTAATTAAAGTCCATCAGAACAACGCGGCGTCCGATAGTAGAATTCTTAATTAGATTCCTTCGCGAGCGAGCAGAGTTTGCGTGACGAAAAAAAAATTTCATAAGAAAGTTACAAGAACGAAAGTAATCTGTTTTTGCCGTCATGATAACGAAATAAGAAGGAATTGCGAGAAGCTTTAAAACGACATGCAATTACTATACGACATTGCACTGTATCCAACACGCGGATACATACGTAAGTGCATATCTACTATTCGTTATTATGCAAGTGTTTTAACCGCTCTGCATTTACGTTTTTGAAACCAGTTTTCCCGGACAATTAACATCAAACGGCACATCCATGTAAATCACTGCAGACTTTGAAACGTGTTTCCACTTTGAGAACGATATTTCGCAAAACCACGCGAAGATGCAAAATTACTCCACGAAAGAATAAGACGAGGTATATTGTTTCAAGAGTAAGACCATTAGGAAGGAATCCTATGCTTTTGAAAGCGAAATATATCATTCGTTTTCGAAAAGTTGGAATAATTTCAACTAGGGTTAATATACAGAGAAATTGTTACTGAAAATCGAGGAATTCTTTCCTGTATCTGAAAACTTTCAAACGACAAATTATGATTATTTTAAAGTTTTACAATGTCCATTCACACTTTTATCAGAAGGAACAACTTTGCGACGCACATTTCTCTTTGCTTTCTTTCCTTTTCTCTCCAAAAAGAACGGAAGTCATTTTCGACGAAAAGTGCAGTTTTACTCGATCGTCTGACTTCGAACGATAAACGGTGAACTTGTGTTTCAGCATGGTTCCTGGGATGGTTCATGTGTAAAGCCGTCGCTTATATACAAGGCGTTTCCGTGGCGGCCTCTGTCTACAGCCTTGTTGCGGTTTCCTTGGACAGGTATGTACTACATGTACATTGAACTTTTCAAAGAATGATTTCATCCATGTTCGCCGACGCTCGCCTGACATTCGATATACAACGCATGGTTACTGTAAAAGTCGTTTTAATCTTCCCATTTTATCCTCGAACATTCATAGATTCTCTTTCGCGTAAAAAATAGTTTCCTTTGAAATTCATACATTTTCCTCTTTCTTTTTTCTCTTTCTTTCTCTTCAAAAAGTAAGCAGATCGAAAGATATAGAACACTGTTTCGTTGATGGTGCTTTTCTCAAAACCTTTCGACTGACAACGCTTTTACGAAGTACGGGAGTACATTGTGTTCAGCGACGGTCAGAGCGATAAAATTTCTCATCCATATTTCATCTTCGAAATGGAAGTATCCAAAGTCTATTGGTTCCGCGTCGGCACAACAAACTGCGATAAATTAATAGAATAACTCCCATTCGTTTTTCTGCCCCTCTTTCTATCGTAATAAATCAGAAGCAACTACTGACCAACCCTTATTGTTAGCTACTCGAAGATAGATAAGAGATAGCATAAAAAAAAGGAGGATGTTTTTATCCGAAATGAAGAACAAAGTGCTTCTCGAAATTTCCTGGAAATCGGATTCGCGTGTCTTAATAACGTGATCTTAATATAATAATGTCGTTTTAATGGCAACTCGCTCGAACACCGTTGGAAGTTCTGAAATCTATGTAACTTATCTACGAAATATTAATTCGTATGAATATAAAATATGAACTATGCGTTTAATGGCAACTCGCTTGAACACCGTTGGAAGTTCTGAAATCTATGTAACTCATCTACGAAATATTAATTCGTATGAATATAAAATATGAACTATGCGTTTGATGGCAAGCAACTAATTTCAACGAAGGATTACTCATTCCAGTCCCTCGTTTCTAACATCCTATTATGTCTTCTTTCTTCGCGAGAAGAAAAACTAAATAATCATCGGTTTCGATCGTGCGAAACACCTTGTTATCGAGACACCTTGCAGCTAGAAAAGAAAACAAGATAGAGAACGAATATATGACATTGTCGCATGTATGTTGAGAAATCGCAGACGTCATTAACGCATATTCTTCCCTGACATATTTATTTCTCATTTACGTAGCCATGTGTAACAATTATAGGTTGGATTACGGGAGGTTACGCGTATGTTCGGCCGCGTACCTCCTAGTTATTATGACATTCTAGCTGCTCGTAATCGGTGTTTCCATTAACATCGTAATAAGAATGTATGACGAGAAATATAGTACCGAATGGCCACTCGTTATTTCTTAAGAAAGCGAAACCTTGAGTCTATAAAAACGAAAAATTCGGACCAACATTTTATAGACATTAAGATATTATCGGATTGGTGAAAATGTAACGTTTACTTCCAGAATGAGAACATAAATTTCTTTTATTTAATTTCTTGTACGAATCCATTGCTTTTTATAATCCTATTCTATCATTTCGTAAGCTTCTTAATCCACCGAACAAATTTTATTTGACACCGTTGTAAAAATAATCGATGATACAGTTCAGAAATTCTCGAAGAGCGGCATTCCAATCAGAAAATTAAGATATTTTCATTCGGTGGTTTAATAATTTTACGTTTTGACGTTAGAAGATAATCAGAAGAGTAGAAAGAAGTTTTCTGCTGTAACGGTAACGTTATTTCCTTTTAGCCTTTGTAAAAGATCCAACGTGTCGTAAATGCGTCTTATCCACTCATATGTTTACTGTCGAATCAAACTTTTAGGAATAGGGTAATGACACAGATTCTTTTACATTTCTCTTGTACAGAAAAATCAGGTCGAATGAGAATTCAAACCGAAGCTTTCAGACAAAGTCGAGAGCCGTATCTCGTAAACATAATTCGAAGAAACGATGGAACTTTACGGCACACCCAGTACTTTTACCAGGAAAAAACGATTACCGAGATGCAGATATGAAAAAAGTGATAAAAAAATAGGTTGCCCAAGTAATGAAATAATAGCAAATGTAAAAGAAGAAGTATACGAAACATATGACAGAATATTAATATTAATCGACGAACAGGATCTAGCTCTAGGGAGAGAAAGATTTCCATGATACGTATATTACAAAATTATTCCCATACACACATCGATAAGAAGAATAAAGCGAGCCTCTTTTACTCGATCTTTACATAATCTCGCCAACTACGATCCTCAATTACTTGATCATCCGATAAATTACCTACGCATGACGTTTATCATATGAAAAATCTTCAATCGGTTATAATTAGTCAGTATAGTTAATAGCAAATAGTGTTGATAATATTAATAACAATAGAGACTAAATAATTTTATTCTTTATCTGTCGATATCTACATCTGAGATATTATAAAGGTAAAGCGAAGTAAAGAATTTCCGATCAATTTATTATTTATTATAAATATTTTCTGTAATCCTGCAAACTTCATCCATAATTGAATAAAATCGATCGACGACTCTTACCTCGGTGCCTTTATCGTTCTCCACGATCCGAATGGCCTGTTGCCAGCAGCAAGGAGATAGACAAAAGGAACGCCAGGCGTCTCGCGAATAGAATTTTTTTTTTTTTTTAGACGCTCGAGGCCTCCTCTTTACATCTAAAACGAAACGTTTGGCATCGTTCGCGAATTCTGGTGACGTTCGCGAACCTTGCCAACGGTTTCGTGTCGTCTCTCGGCGACGTTTAAATTTTCCTTTCTTTGAAAACGCGAAGCACGCTGAGCGAAATTTTTCGAAGCAAAGCGAAGGAAGAAAGTGTGAGCCGTGTTTCGAAGCAGCCATTTTGTACTAACGATATTCAAACCGATATAAGTCTCGTAGTGTTGCAATAAAGATAATATACGCTTAACCGAAGCCAATAACCTGGACGAGTTTCACTTTTTTTTCGCAAGATGTTAGATACGGTGAAGAGGGCAATGCGGATGGCATCGTTTGGTGAACGCACTTTGCGATTCAATTGCTTAACTCATGCACGCAATTGATGAAGGAAGTCGTTGTCTGGTTGAGTTTCTTTGGCGCTCGTTTGTTTGTCGCGATCATCGGGAAATGTTCGGGAAAGCTTTGATATACAAAGTGATCCAAACAAGACGCGACGCGGACGAGAAACGCAGCAGCGGCGGCGAATTAGAAGAACGAAAAAATACATATGTAGAATGTATTCTTCCTTTGTAAGACGAAAGAACGTATCTCTGTTCTTGCAACGTCGCTCGTTCTAAGCCGGCTTAAAGCGTCACGAACTACTCCCTTAGAGATATCGACTTTGTTCTTTTTTAATTGAATAGTTTAAGCGAGTTAACTATCAAAATTTCCAGCTGGTAGATCGTACTTTGATATTATATATATTATATACATGTATTATAGTTCTTTGTCTATAAGGGATAGTTTAAAGAATTCAAATCAGGCATTACAGTTACTCGAATTTTTAAAATCAACCACTCTAAACATTACGAAACTCGACCGACGATCTTATACGAGTCGCTAATAACCTATTATGATTATTACGACAACGAATGGCCAATTAAAGGAAAAGAAGAATTGCGATAAACGAGACACAAAAAAAGAAGAAATTTAAATTCGATTAAGAATACGTCGAATACCAAGGGAAGAAATGACTGGAGATCCAGTGAAATGCCCGATAAATGATTTTCTATCAATTTCACGTCAGACGACCTGACTGGTATCACGAAATAGTTTTACACGATCCTCGGAAGCGATCGATCTTACTGAAATTGCCTGGCAAAAGGGAGCATCGGTGACTCGGAATTGTCTTAGCCTTCGATCAACCCTCGGGCAGCGACGCATTACTCTCCCTACCTTCGTTCGCCCTCTTTTTCTTGCTTCTTGCTGCTGTTCTGTCTATAGAACGAACTGCCAACTACGAAAATACATACATCTTCCAGTCTTGTTCTCATATCCGCGCGAACATCTTCGACAGAAGCTGCAGCTGACCTATCGACCTGTGTAAATCCACTAACACGAATCCATCGTGGACTTCCTCCTTCTATGCCCACAAATTCACGTCTCGAGCAATTTCAAACGATATTATTACAGCTTGATATAGACGGCGGGGTTAAGATAGATTTGGAACACTCCCTTTGTCTTTTCAATGCTGCGACTAGGTTACGTAAGACACGTTGCTACGCTATAATGTAATCGTTGCTCGTACCAAAGAGATACGTTACTTACTCGAGAAAGAAAGGAAAGAATCGAAGATTTATGAAAGGTTCTTCATCTTGTTGCATCTAAAAATACACTACGGCAAACTGTATAGCATGTTTTACTTTCAATTTATTCTACAGTAACCTATAAAGTATCTGTAACTTATACAAATTTCTATAAGCATCGCATACGACTGTTACCGCTTCCTATCCTTTCTACTTTCAAGATCTTGAAGATCTATAAAAATCGCTTCGATCGGCTTAATATTCGAGAATTTAAAATATAAAATACACCGAACGCTGAACAAAAATCCTAGAAATAGAAATTATCTACGTATATACAAGTACTGCGCTGTTTGTACAGACAAGGTTACCTTATTGCTGCCTTATTACTGGCTGCTTCGTTGAATCGTAGTGACAGATTAACGGATGTTTATTGTTTATGCATTCAGGAAAAATTTAAACGTGCAAAAATGAATCGAACGCGTTTAAGTTACAAAAATGTATTACGTAATACTCGTTATGGTGATAGAATTTAATAATATTATAATCTACATAGTCTGGAAGATAGGATAGACGTCGGGATGCCTTTAAGCGGTATCGCATTTCACATTTGATATCGATAAGCAACCCAGCTCTTGTTCCATTTTATCAGTAAACCGGCCATTTCACCGTAAGTCAATCATATTTCGAACACAGACTTCCGCGTGGTTGACACACGACACCCGCCACACTTGTTACACGTCCAGAGACTCTGGTCTTTCACGCATAATAAAGAGAACGAATAACCCGCTCTTGATTACACGCGATTACATCACCAAGCGATCGAAGATCGAGAATTGGCAGTGATTCGTCGCGTAACAAAAGACGATGCCAGTTGGCGCGATTCCGCCGATGGTCCATCAATTTGAAACACTTCTCTAGTATAACGAAGCAAGGCTCTACTCCTATTAAATCTAACAAAAATAAGGTGGAAATTGGAACGTACTCTTAGGTGCGACTCCTTTTGATCGGAAATACTTTCCTTTAGTCGACATTAGACCTTGTATGAAGTAATGGGTGTGAAGTAGAATTTACGTCATATTACGAATTAAATGACTTCACGGTAATAAATGACCGTGAAAGATCGGTTTTTTCAGTGGACGGTCTGATAATTAAACAACTCGTATCCCGAATCTCAGGCACAAAAAAATTGAAACCTCAGTTTTTCTCCACTCACCTTCGACAAATTTAAAGTGTAACATGCCGATTTGTAACGGTATCTAATTTTCGAACCACGTAATAATATCGAAAGCTTATATCTCTACATTTCATAATTGAGAAAGGCTAATCGTATTAGACAGATTGCAACGCCGTGTCAGATTTTCCTTGCGTATTTCTAGCCTTATTTAATATTGCGATAAAGCGACATGGAGAGCAGAAGCTGCTTCGAATCTTCCTTAAATATGGAATTCACGATTCCGACAATTTTTATATTACGTTTACCGAATTTAAATCGGTATAAGAAAGTTCCATGAGTATCGCGATCATGCATGACAATCGGTAACGTAGATTTGATATTTTCCGCGTGAATCTCTCCTTAATTCATAGCAAATTTATTCTTTCGTGTGATTGATAATGGACCATAGAATAAAACGAAAGTGGATCAGTGGAAGCTGTCGCTGTAGTATCGTTTTCTGTATTACACCCAGTGCTTTCAGCTAATTTTTATATTATCCACTTCCTTGGATATTTGGTTTGCTATTGGTTTTTGTACGAGATCGATAATCTATAACGATAGGCATCTTTCGAAAAAAGATTAGCGACATCCGTCTTAAATTCGTTCCTCGCGAATTCTATTTCTTTTTTTCTACACATAGAACTCGTGTCACTAAATTATTTTCTAAAAGTATAGACACTAATGCTAATCCTTTCACGGCACAGCTGATCACTAATTTTAAGACACCCTATAGGAAACATATACCGAGTTCCGCATAAACGTTAGCAAAAATTATTTAGAGTCAACCGTCTATTGATCGAAAGGTGAAAACGTAAAAATCTTACGACAGGTGTTAATTTATGCATATGTGTAACATCCGATCGGTACCCTAAGCTTCGCAACGATTCTCGATCCCGAAGAAACTCGAAGGATTCCTCTCCAAGGATGTGTTTGGCGCCTATAGAGCGGCGCAAAGAGGCCGAAGAAGACCTTGACTGGATTTTTTTCACGAAATCAGTCCGCGTTTAGAGCGTGCGGCTTTATGTTTTCAGCTAGCGTTGTTGCACTTACCCCGACCTAACCAGGGTCTGTGCGGGTGACCCACACCTTCGTATCGTTTACACAGACAACGAAACTGTTTCCACGCGAAATGTCTTAACCCAATTCCCAAGAACCGATCGCGAGGGGTTGAAAGCGCGTGATTGGCCAGATTCGCATTGTTTAGAGCCAATACCGAACGTGGATTGGCTAAACGGCACCCCACCTCCGTTCTTAGATCGGCTGACTCAACACGCCGATGAATAACGTCAGACAGTCGAATGGAGGGCCACGTGATCAAATTTATAGCGATTTTTTAAAACCGACTTTTGTATAAAAGGACCGCCGCCCGGTACATCCAGCATAAGCTTACCTACTTTCGAGAAGTAAACAAGCAACCCACAACCCAATCAACATGTTCAAGTTGGTAAGAAGAATATCATATTTTATATTACTTATTTCCATCGCTATACTAGATTAAATAAATAGAGTTTTACTTTGTCGATGTTACGTGGGTGGGCGAAATCGAGCAACGAAACGGTTCTAACCAGCACGATTTCACTTGGAACAGATAGATATACCGCATACGTGAGCCATTCAAGACAAAACGGCTATATATAATTTAGCAGCGATAGATATTAAGTTTCATTTGGTTTTAAGTTAGTTTTAATAGACCATGTACGAATAAGCTACGGCTTTCGTTCACCCTTTGGTTATTTCTTCGATCTTGGAATTTTTGACGTATTCGAGACAGGCAAACCGATTAGAAAATTGTATAAATTTTCTAGTCTTCTTAACCAAAAGTATTACAAGGGGGCTAAATTATACCAGTTTCACCCGTTTTGATAGATACCTTAGCTAGCAACTGGTGGACGAAACACTAATATTTTCTCAAATGCGTATAGTACATAATCCTACCTATAATATAGCATAATTATGCATTCGTATTCGCATTATGAATTCGTAAGACAACTTTCAAACGTCCTTTACATTTCTCGTTCAACGTCCAGCAAAATCGTTCTATTCGAAATTCTTTTTGGAAAATTTTTAGATTCTCGAGATACCTCTACAGCTTCTCCCTATTTTTCTAAACGCAAAACGGAATTTCTCGTCGGTGAGGCTGGCCTCCTCGGCTAATTTGCATATTAATCGCATTCGCGAGCACATTCATACGGAGGACTGGCTAATCGTTCGATCGAATCACCGTGGAACGTCGCGGCGAGGAAAATTCCTCCGTTCACTCTGATCTTCTTTGATCGATAAAGCATTCGATTCCCGCGGCAAACGCGTCAAGTATCGCGCCGTGACCTTTCCGAGCACATACATCGGTGTGGTTGTACGTTCACTCGGACGGACACCAGCGTTTCCGTCCGGTCACAAAAATCTACGCGAACGAGCGAAACCACTGAAGCATGCACATTGTTGGCCAACTCCAGTCGCGAACGCAGTCGGACAAAATGGAATGCGACCCGCACCACGGACACCGCGCTCTCGCTTTTTCCCCGGCTCGAAACCGATCTCGCGTATTCGCCTGCTCGCGTGCCGCTCGTCCACGACACTTGCTTTACGTCGTTTTATTCCGATCTGCACGTTTCCATGCGATTTTTTCGAGCAAGGCGGTGTTATAGACGGTGTTATAGAAATATAAGTTTGAAGACCGATATTGATTCGTACGTAACCTAAATTTTCAGTAAGTTTTCGTACATTTCGATCAGATCGATTTGTGAAATTTTTCTTTAATCGTTGGTTGATATAATCTAACGCGATAGTGTCAACGTTATTACGGACATCGTGCAGATTTTGCATAAAGGCTTAACATGCTTGAGAAGAAGTAGAATAAGGTCATCGCGGACCAGCCGTATGGATTTAATCAAGCAGTCGGTCTTTCGTGAGATTCTACGATCAACAGACGCGTACTAATTCTATCATCCCCGAAATAGCGTTAATCGCCGTTGGATATTTCGCTTATTCTTTTTTTAATCATACCGCTTTCAAACTAGCATATCGAACTACTACGAAGTATCAAACTACTAAACAAAATCTATATCGGTCAATTCATTCTGCGAGTCTCCGATCGTCCAAGAATCTTTTTCTCTGGGCCATGATTATCACCGTCGGAAGAACCACCGATCGTTCGAAACAATTTACTTTTTCATTTTTACTTTAGCCTTTTCCTTGTATCTTTCACGCCGGCGGTTCCAAGGACACCGGTAAACAAATGCGGGTCTCGAGCACGACTTAACGCGATTAAAGCGTTCTCTTTGTTTCCACGTAAGACCATAATCGCTGAAAGATTAACGCTCGAATTAGATACACGACTGCACTGTGCCACGACTATTAACGAAGATAAGAAGCCGGTAGAAGAACGTAGATCGAGGATCTAAGGGGTTGGGTTGGTAAGAGAAGAGCCAGGGGTAAACTAAGAATCGCACGTGCTGTTTTCCCACAGGCTGTTCTCGCCGCCGTCCTGGCTGTCGCTACCGCCGCCCCCGGTGGTCTCACTGGCATCATCGCTGAACACGCAACCGGCCCAATTACGGCTCCCTTGGTCGTCTCGCACGCTGCTCTGGCACCAGCTGCCCACGTGATCGCCCAGCCTGTTGCCCCCATCGTCCGCACCGCTCCCATCGTCACCAAGTCCGTGCTGACCGCCGCACCCCTGCCCCTCCTTTCTGCGCACGGCTTGCATTAGATGACAACTGATTCTATCTTACTACCACCAAGTCACGACGAGACAGCCCCCCTAGAAAACACATACACACACATACACACACCTTTCTAATCCCTCGTAAATCGTCCCCACCTCCAAACCAGGCAAAAAAAAAAACGAAGCAGCGAAATTGAAGGAAAAAAGCACGAAGGGAAAGATAGATCATAGCTCGAGGATGGAGCGAGAAGAACAGCCACAATCGGGAAAACTAGTAAATCAATTGTTTCATTCCTGGTCATCTCCTGATCATCGAGACGATGTCCAGCTTTTTTCGGGACACGATCGGTAACACGATCCGCGACGCGATCCAAAGATCAAGAATCGCGTCAGAATCGGCTGGTCTCTTTCCTTTCGGCGACCATTTGCCGCCCTGAGATCATCAACGCAATTCGGACATTCGCATCTCTATCATTGCACCATCATCCAGGACCCTTTCCCTTTGGTCATATGGAATTTTAATAAAATTTTATTTAAAAAAACAAACAATGGGATTCGTGTGTTTCGTTTTAGTTTTCACCGTGTTTCGTCTCCTTCCTCAATCGCTCCAACATGTTCCTTCTCCGATTTCACGCACCAAAAGAAGCTTGTCGGGACGAAGCAACTCCATCGGAGTAAAGTTTCGAACAAAGTACCCACGATCTCGAGCGTTCACCCTGCTTCCAGAATATATATCTTATCCGACGATAAAACAAGATACATGCAAAGATACTTTGCGTCCGCGTTGCAGTCGCAGACGCGGGAAACGAACGCCGCACCGTCGCGCCGTTACACGCAGATGGCCATATAAACGACGCATCCCCGTAAACGACGTACGCGCCTCCACCCTGCTTTCGCATGAATCTGGCCTTCGACGATCCTCCCTCCGTTTTACGACTATCCCGAACAATCTCTCCCCTTTAGTCCCTTTAGATTTTCCATGCATCTCCTTGCGAACAACGCTGTCGAATCTCGTATCGGCGGCCTCTTCTCGTTTCCATCGTTCGCGATACGCTGGAACTCGAGTGGAGCAGCGCTTGCCAACCATCCCGTAGATTTTACAGTCGATATAAAAGACGACGAACGAGTTTGACGGTGAAATTAACCGGAAAAGGGAAATGGCTTTGGATTCTACTGCAGTCGTTGCGGCTACCGCGTGTTTTACTTTAAACTTTTACTTTAAACATCTCAAATCGGTAAGAAGTTATTCGTCGCGCAATTGTCGCCTTTGTGGTGTATAATCCTTAGTCGTAAAGATTATCGCACAGGTGAAGAAATTGGCTTGACTTCGTCATCGGTAGAGATACACGGATCCTGGGTGGTACCATTTGTAGCCATGAGCGTAGGATAGAGGCAGAGTCGCGGTGTGTAGAGGTAACACCTTCGCGTAAGGATGCCAGTAGACCAGCGGGGGTGCTATTACTGGCGGCACTGGAGCTGGTACAGCGGATACCGCCAAGATGGTCATGGCCAGCAAAACGATCTGTCGATAAGAGAAACATGTTATTTTGTATCCTTTCGGAGTTATTATTAGCCACATACGAATATTTACATTTCCAATGTATTATTAGTAAATTATTATTTTTAAAGTATTCGCATCTTTTCGTTGGACCGAACATTGGACCGAAACAGATACAGCTAAATTCAAAAAACGGCAAAAGTATTTATTTATACCTCATAAATTTAAACTGAACGATACATGTTACGAAATTAAATAACGATAAATTATGTGTTTTCGTTTAGTAGCCCATTTATTTGACGAAAGTATCACAGAGGCTTTATAAAAAACATCCATTATTCTATGTATAAATCGTTGTTCGTATATATGCGCCACTTTATAGCTTTGTAAACACATAGTAATCGATAGTTTATACAGACAACACAGTATTTCTTTCGCATGGTTCGTAGCTCGTTTAAAGCTTACCGTTTTCATCGCTGACACGTATGTATCGATTATTCCATTAATAACTGTCAAATTAGTGGAAGATTTGTAGGAGTAGTCTCGTTAAACCGACCGTTATTTGCATCCTTAATGTTCACCATGCGACGAAAGTGTGAAGCACAGTCGAGTAAGTAAATAAAACTGTCCATATCGAGAAAGATATAGCATTGTCGATCTCGTTAACAAACGCTAGGTAGAACAGCGATATTTGATTAGTTTGTCAAGTACACCGCAACGAAATACGGTTTTAAATATAACTCAAGTATTTAAACCAAAAATAGATAATATTATTGACATCGATGTTGAGATTAAATTTGTTATCATAATTGTAGAGAAATGAGATTACAAGTGATAGATATAAATATTTGTCGTCGGTAATAAAGTACATCGGTTGAGACAGTGTCTGACCGTAAACGATCTACTTTCACTTGCTTCCTCGTATCTTCTTCGTCATCGCTTATCTCGATACTTTACTCGATCTTTCGAATAATAAATAGTTTTAATAAAAAATTTTTTAAACCACATCGAATCAAAGTTATTCAAATTAACGGTAAATTTGAAAACATATAAATTTATTGGCAATATTAATCGGGATTGGCCTATTTTGCCATTTATCGTATTAGAAACAATTTCAAATCGTCTATCTACAAAAGTTTGGCAATTTATTATTGTTACGCTTGATTATGTAACGTGTATCGAAAGTTAGTGTAAAAATGCTACTCATGCTGGTGTACTCGTGTTGTAACGAACGAAATTAATTGGTATTTTTATAAAAGTACCAGAGATCCGGTGCAGTCGTCCAAATCGAGGCTAGATGCAATTAAAAATTTTTTATGAAAAATAAAAGGTAAAGTATCTCGCTCAAACTACTACAAAATGAAACAAATGTCGTTATTCGAAAATAATAACGAGTACGGGTATTATTCTGTAAAATAACTGATTTACCTACTTTCAACGTAATGATTTGACCGAAATGAGAAACGAACGTTGTAGGAATTTACGACATATTCTATCAAATTCACCGATTTCGGATATTACTTAACACGAACCGTTTAAAGTCGGTATCGTTTGTCGTAACAGATACTCACCTACCCCGTACATGTAGTAAGTAAGCGCATATAGGGTATACATATAATGGATATACTTGCCAGCTTGAACATGTTAAACGTTTTATCGGCTTTTCCGTAGGCAAACACGAAAAGGACGCGGGTCGATACTGCTGTTAGCTCTACGGAAATCGAACTCTTTATATACACGCGCCGAAAGCTGTGTCGTCTTCGTTGTTCACTCCCACTCGTGCGCTCCCAATGGCCTCTGCAGCCTTCGTCATTCCCGATAATCCGTATCCGCGAATCGAACGATTTTTTCATCCTTCCTAACCCCCGTTCGTCTTCCCCTCCGCGGAATACACGGAGGCTGGTGTCGGAGGCACGAAGGTTAGCACTTTTGCGTTATAAATATGCAACGGGAGAGACGCGCGCCACTCGGAAGTAACAATGCAGATGGGAACGCGGACAGGTAGATCGGTATCAGCTGGACGTTGATTTATAGAAGGACTCTTCAACGTGGACAACGACGAACGGTTGTGTTCGTTTAATCGAAGGACGCGACTGTTCGCCGAGCGAAGCTCTCCCATTAAAATCCGATACCGAGAAAATCGAAATCGTTCGTGTCGGAGTCTGTTGCGAAGCGACGACAGGCCATATTCGCTAATGGGCGTGCCTAGATCCTTGTTGGAAGGATTCGAGTTGGACAGGAACGTGTAAAGATGAGTCACGTACCGGTCAATTAACGGAGGCGAGGAAGAGACGTCTTTTCGACCCTCTTTGATCGTTCAACTGCTTCCTTTGCTGTGATAAGACACCGTTTACCGTATATTCGAGGGAAACTGGACTGGAGTTTGCCGACTTCGAGCGATAGAAAAAGAAAGATAATCGAAAGGTCGTAACGAGCTACTGTGTACGAGACATCTCGAGAAGGAAGTTGCTTGCTACAACGATGAAATTTCTAGGATGATATTCTCCATCGGATCTAGAGACTTCGAACGTGATTACTTAACAAATTCTTAAGAAACGACACCTTATCTAGGCAAGACTCGTTTCATAGACCGCGATACAGGAATGTTGAATTGCCATTGCGTCGCATAAAAGGCGCATTGCTATACATATCCATTCTTACGTAGCAGCCGTGCGCCCGTCCAAGCGTAACGAAACCGACTGTCTTTCGAAATCGCCGATAGAATATATCGAGATTTCCATAATGGAGGCATAAAAAATGAACGGTTACGTTTTCCGCAGCACGACTCTGTGTCTGCGTAGGTGTATCTCAGCGTTGTAAAATCTCGATTCCTTCGTGATCGATAAACAATGACAACGTTCGCTCGTGCTAGAACGTCGTTATGCAGCAGAACGTCGCTAGCAGCTCGTTTTGGCACTTTCTTTGTGAGTGTGATGGGTCTTCTTAGTTGGAAAACCTCGTTTATCGAACTTGTTCCAGGAATTTGGAAAATATGCTCGATTCGGTGTTAGAGGAGGTGACCGTTTCTCCGATCTAGCGCATTGTAAAATGTCTAAGGTTTTGATCGACCAAGTTTGAAAGTCGCTCGCGATATATCACGTCAACTAGATCGATTGAAACGTAGAAAATATGTTGATTTCTACAATTTATAAAATACGTAATTGTCAATTTAACTTGAAGCACGTCCTCTCATACAACTCGAAAAGTATCGATTATCGTTTCACATTCCGAATTAACAAAATTTTTAACGAAAATTTACAGAAACCGAGTTATCGTCAACCATAAATTCTCAACATCCTAAAATATACACGAGTACAAAAAAAATTTTGGACAATCGCTAACATCGATCTGTCTGCCTGCAGGTTCCTGGCGATCTGGTGGCCCCTGAAATGCCAAATAACAAAGAGGCGAGCTCGCATGATGATAGTCGTGATCTGGTTCATCGCCCTCACCACCACATCTCCATGGTTGCTCTTCTTCGATCTGGTGTCGATTTACGACGACGATCCAGACCTGAGGCTCTGCCTGGAAGTGTGGCCGCACCCCGAAGACGGCACCCTCTTCTTCCTCATCGGCAATCTAACATTATGCTACGTTCTTCCCACGATTTTGATCTCTCTTTGCTATATCCTGATTTGGATAAAAGTATGGCGAAGGCATATCCCCTCTGACACGAAGGACGCCCAGATGGAGAGGATACAGCAGAAATCGAAAGTAAAGGTGGTGAAGATGCTGGTCGTCGTAGTGATTCTGTTCGTGCTGTCGTGGCTGCCGCTCTACGTGATCTTCACGGTGATCAAGCTTGGCGGAGACGTTGCCGAAAGAGAGGACGAGATCCTGCCTATCGCCACGCCGATCGCTCAATGGCTTGGCGCCAGTAACTCCTGCATCAATCCCATCCTGTACGCTTTCTTCAACAAGAAATACCGTCGTGGTTTCATCGCGATCCTCAAGAGCGGACGCTGCTGTGGCAAGATCAGGTATTACGAAACAGTGGCCATGATGTCTTCGTCAACGAGCATGAGGAAATCTTCGTACTACGTGAACAACAACAATAACAACTCATCGACCAGGCGAACCTTCCATGGACCGCCGGTGCACCAGGAGAGCAACGTTTCGTACATATTCAACCACACCGGCGTCTAAATTAGTAAACACTTTGTAGGGATTCGATGTATTCCGAGGCTGGCTGCCCGGAACGGGCTTAACAGTGAGCCGGTCCGAGATTCTGGGTCACGCGTGATCGTCACGATTGTCACTCGGATCGGAAGTCGCCGATTACGGAGTCCCAACCATGGAAGCACGTTGCTAACCCGCGAAACCGATCGTCCGCTCATTTCTTCTGTTCCTTCGTTTTTGTACACATCTTTTGATTTTGATCGCGATCGTATGTAACGCGACGCGTTCCAGTTCCCTATTGTCGACGCGGAAACGACGGTTTCTCGAATCTGTCGTTTTCTATCGTCTCGCGCAACGTGCATCGTAATTTCATTGAAAACGAGCATGATCGTGTAACCACGTTGGTTTTACAAATAGATCTCCACGCGTCGTTGTTACGGATCCCTTCTTTGCCTCGAGGTATCCAGACTGGATGCGAGACATTCTTTCGGACTCACCTTGCGACGAAGAAACTGAGTAAAAAGATTCGACGAACGAGGACGTAGATCGCGTTGAGGTGCTCGCATACTTCCGAGGCTTTCTTCTTTTTTACGAGCACCTTTCTAGATTTTTAAGGTATTCACGAACAAAGGGACCGAGTTGTCTGCTTCGAGCGAAACAAGCGAAAAATGTGACGGCAACGAGTAGAGGGTCAGGACAGAATTAGCAACTCCATTTGTCTGAACCTTTCGAGAGACAAGAAAGACAAACGGTTTAACACGATGGAAACTGTACGTCGATTCGCCTCGCTATCTACGGTTTCTGGTTGAAATAGTAAAAGTTCGGGCAATAAGAGTTTAGTTGACTCGACTAGTCGCTGATTAAAATTTCGTTCCAATAAACGCGGTTCTACCGTAAAAGGTACGTGAGTTCAATGCGTCATTGTACACCGTCACAAGACACGGTGTAAGTTGCTCGCGATACTCGCCAGCGTAATTAGCGTGTGAATACAATTAATAATTCCGAGAGAACGGCTGGCAGCGCGACACAGACCGTTTGCTATAACGATGCTTCTGGAACTGGTGGTCCATTCGTAATTGTACTTGTCTGAACGAAGCAGGTCGCTAGCAAACTAAGAAACTGCGCGCACCGTTGACTCGTCTCGACGATTTACTCATAGGTCCTTAGGATAACGTAATACAGAAATTTATCCGTGCATTGCATGCTGCGATTTAAGTGACACTAATTGCATAACACCTAACGTTACCTTACACATTATTGGTATAGCATATACGTGAGTTATCGAGATAGAGATAAGAAGGGAAAACGAAAGAGAAAGTAAGCTAGAAGAAAGGCAGGAACAGAATGTAAAAGTGAAAGAGAGAGACAGAGAGAAAGAGAGGGAGAGAGTATTCGAGAATTTTTATTAAACACTACCTCCGTATGCGAGAACAGCAGATTACTACGTATATACATTACTTGTACTTATTATTCGTAGCACGGTCGACTTCACAAATATAATACATATACACGTATATACATATATATATATATAAATATATATATACATATATATATTTTCTTATCGGAACGTTAGACGATCTAGTTGATATTTTTTTTCTTTTTATTTTTTGGAGACTTCTTACGGTGCCATACGTACACCGATAAATACACGTGTCGCGCGTATCATCGTGCAGGAAGTGAAAAATATTTAAAAGAACCGGTTAACGCGTATCGACACACCGACCAGACAGCAAAGTGAGTGCGCACGATGGTTCTAACGTTACATCGATCGAAACGATGGAACGATCAAACGATGAACAACGCTTTCGTCTTTGCCACATTGTCAAGTTGCCTGCCTCCTTCCGTCTCCTGTGATCCAATTCAACTCGTCGCTTATTCCACTCCTAAACCCAGTCGCACCTACTCGTTCCTCTGTGTGTCTACGCCGACCTAGAGAAAGGCGGAAGCGCCCGACTTTACAGTTTTGTCTCGAATTAATATCGACCGATTACGCGTGCGACGGATTAACGCGATCACTGGCGACAATAACGACCTTTTACGCTCCAGGAGGGCAGCTCCTGCCGCGAGTTAGTTCAGAGATCAAGCTACGTAAGTACTCGTGGCAAATAGTTCAACATTATAGTGACATTTTTTGTTAAATTTCAATCACGATATATCGCGACTAAAATTGGTGAAAAGAGGATCTATCGATTTGGATGATCTTCCATGAGCATGTGTTCGTATTATTTTAGAGCTCGATCTCTACAACAGTAACATCGAGATATTATACAGGGCGTTGTAGTTGTTTTTTGTCAAACTTTGTCACTATATCGTATAAGTAGGAGAAGAAGAACACGTATGTACGTGTATACATATGTACGTTCGAAGCTTTGTTAAAAAGTTGTAATGAAAATATAGAATATAAAGGAAAGGGTAACAGAAGTATCGCTAGATTTTAATACTTCGTTTGAAAATGTTCATCGTTCCTGTCGATACACGACTGACTGATACGAGCTGTAAAAAAGTTGGATTTATTTCGATACTGTGTTTGATGATGGAGTTCATTTCGATTTTATTGCTACTCGGTAAATCGTTGATCCTTGCAATTAATACCACTTCGATATATCTTTCCTCAAAAGAGCAAAGTGTCGTTCCCTTTCCTTTCTGTAGTTTTGTTATAACATTTTGCTATACGAAGCTTCGAACAACCCTACATTCGTACAACATTCATTTTCTTCTTTGTGCTCATAGAACATACTGACAAAGTTTAGCCTGGATAAAACAGCAACGCTTCGTGGTTTTCGCCTGTTTGTTTTCTAGCCACGTGTCGCTCGAACTCGTCAGCGAGGAACAACTTGTTGAAACACGTATAATTCGTCTTATAGTTGCTTAGTTTAAAGAGTCGTTATGAAATTGTAATTTTCCCGTTATCTATTCAAATTCCACGTTATTTCAACTACTTTCTGTACATTATTTTTGTTAAATTTATTATTGAAAAAAGTCGTGCATTTCATCGCAATTCGCGCGACAGTCTGCGCTAAACTGAACTTGCGATCTTCTCAATTTCCACCAAATACAAAATTATTCATTTTCGATGTTTAAACACGAAATTCGTAATTTGATTATTTCGTGTATACTCCGTCGATAAAGAATTAGGACTATTAATATCCATGTTCCACAAACGTTTGTTCCCCTTTAACGAGTTGCAGCGATTCGTTGTTCTTCTACGAGACTCTTATCGGGCATTCACGTAGCGCACATCCTTTCCTCCATGTCGGAGGATATCTTCGTCGATCAGCTGTGGATCGTTTTCCTCCAGCGAAGAATCCGATACGCGCGATAACAGCGAGATGGAAATCGCGACGATCGACGAAAGGAAAGGACAAAGGAAATGGAAAAAAAGGCAGCATGGGATTTCACGCGCGCTTTAACGCTACCGACGAGCATTATACCTCGATCCTTTGTAATACCGATGTAAGATGGTAACGTGTTAAAACGAAGAGCTGCGGGGTTTTATGATAGAGCAACTATTTTCGTAAGGTTTTTATACGTGGCGATGACAGGATCTAGATGTAACGAAAACGTATGCGAAATATAATTGTACAGACGGCTGTAAACGAGGAATACTTTATTCATATCTATCGTAGGCTCGTAACCGATGCGACGCCGACCGAGTCTTGCGTGACGTTTCTTAAAAAGTAACAAATATAAAACAGAGAAACCGTTAGAGATAAACGCGCGAAGGATAAGTGGCAAAAACTAAGAAAAAAAGTAATTGTAAAAATGAACGAGGAAGAAATATAGAAATAACAAAAGGACATACGAGTCGAGGAAGTAACTATAAATAATTGAGAAGCGACTGTATACTTACGTAAGCGCGGCTCTAAGCATCTTGTAAGTTAACAATCTACATATATCGTAAGAACATGATATTTATATAAATAGCATTTATGTATACGATGTACGCATATGTGTATATATACATATACATGTATACATTTATCGTACACGTGAGAACTAAACGTCTATCTGCTGCTGTCTTTATGTACATAATGTAACTTATCGTGTAATATTATTGTACATACATAAGTAACGTATATCATTGCTATATTGTTACTATATACACCGCCGTTACCTTCGTTCTTATTCGTTGCTCTCTAATCGGAGAGAGAAAATTCTTACTCGTCTCATCGAGAAATATCCTCATCGGAGAGCGAACGAGCTTGTTCACCGTTTTACCGTCTCGTGAGATACGTTTCCTGTACGCACAGTCAAAGAAAGACAGACAGACTTCTTGCTGTTCTAGAAAAGGAGTCTCTCTCTCTCTTTCTCTCTCTCTCTCTCTCTCCCTATCTCTCTATCTCTTTCTCTCTCTGTATCTCTATCGTTGGATCCATTATTATTCGATTAATTGTCGATAAACGCTCTCGATCGTGTATATGTTCGTTTCGATTGTACATATATATTAACCGCTGTATTTCGAGCACCGCCCATGCGTTCACGGTGTTTCGAACTTACTCGAAAGATTCAGATTTTATTAATAAATGTTATTCCAACTATTTTGATATATTTGGAACGTCACGCGTAAATGACACTGTTAGTACTTATAAATACTATATTCGAACGTGTTCGGGTTCGTCTCAGATAGTACGCTGTACATTGTTGTTGGTATTTCCAAGTGTTTTCGTATTTTACGTACACAACTATTGATACTATTTTTTATAATAACGACGATCATAAACGGCTACGTCCTTAAAACGCGGAGGAGCGAAAACAGAGGAGAATGCGATCAATTGACTGTACGTATCGAGAAATCTGCATGACGCTCGACTGGTTGGGCAATCCCTCGAAAATAATTAGCGCGTCGCGGTTTCTAAAACGGGTCCTATCTTCTATATGGAACGTGTGCAATTTCAGAAATTGCACGATATTTATTTTCATACAGATATACAGTGTACTTTCAAAATTAGGCGATGAACTTTGAGAACATACGACGATCCTCTGGATAAGAAATACGTTCCACGTTTGTAATTACAAGGAGGACGGAATTCTTTCGTAGACCGTGATTGCTCCTCATCTGTGGCGGTATACCATGAAAATGTTAAGTGACACGACTGTAGCGCCCATAGCACGAATATTCCTGCAAAAGAAATTGAAGATTAATTTTACGATATCGTATAAAATAATTAGTAATTAAATGAATCTATATAGTTGAAAATGATTGATATGTAACACGATGTAGACACATGTTAAGATAAACGTATAATAGTCCTATGATTTTGTTGGAAGAGAACCTGATCTGTGTAATAAGTTTTCATATATCGCAATCAAATTTTTGAAATCGCATGTACCTCTTTTATATCATATCACATCTGTGTCCGTATATTCGCAATTGATTTATCTATGGATAAAACGATCAGAATTGTTTCAACATCTTATACTTGGATATACTTTAAGAATCATGCTGTTTTCAAACTTCCTACACTACCTTGGTTGGTACATTTACGCATATATTCTACGATAGGCTCTTCCCGTCTAATTAACGCTACACGGTTCGCAGACATTATAACTGAAAGAACGCGCGGAAGAACGAACGTGACGTGGAAGATACTTGATCGATGATGCACGCGAGCTAATAACAAGATAGAAACGTTCGTTCGTTTGTAAAGTGGTGTCAATGAAAACGCTGTAAAACATGGAACTCTTCGACTACATGTAAATTCAGACTTTGATTTTGCACAAAGACCTCGTCTCGAGGAAAAAATCTGTCGTAAACGCAACCTATGATCTCAAAGTTCGACCGCCTATTTTAGAATTCTTCTCGTCTACTACTTACGAAGTAAGAACCACGTAGAACTACGAAACTCGTAGCACCACGAGAAAAACGCTATAGCGTTCGTAACGACTAAGTCGATGTACTTGGACTGTTGGAGGTGTTGCCTAGCCAGTTTGATCGTCAGGCCCGTATCTCGCTGGTACGACAACGTACCCGACGATTTCGTTTGCAAACGAGGCTGAATCGACTCTCAAAAGTAACCTCCAGATCCGTTCCTATGCTATCGTTCACGGTGGGCGAATACACGCGTAAAACGGATAGAATTACCGAATGAAAGTTTTTCTGTTGCGCCATAACGTTCGACGAATCGCTTGATCCCAGGGCTGATTGTACATTTCGTGTCTTACGATTAGTTGCTTGGTTTGCATGGCGGATCGACGGTGATCGAGAAACCGCGGATAATAAACTGGCGATAAAATAAAGAAAATTTTAATCACTATCGATTCACCGATATTAACGATGAATTACCGTGCGAGAGAGCCCGGGTGAAACTTTCGTTTATCACGACTACGCGATGCTGTTCTTGGCGAGTAAATTGGGCGAGTAACTAGAAACTAGAAACGATAACGAAATGTAATGATATAAAGCGATCGTGATCGAAGGGTGATTTATCGATCATATTGTTTTCCAAGCCTGTATAGCCTTTCACGTTTAATCGATAATCGGAAATATACTTGCATATCGATGGATTTGATTCTAACTCTAATAATAATAATAATCGCCGAGACTATGGGTCGCGTAAAATGATCAGAGAAACTTTTCTTTTCCTACATTTCCTTTTCTTCGCCTTTCTTTTAGAATTTCAACGCGATGGGGCCAAAAACATATGGTTTTTGAAAGGATTCTAGATTTTCGAATGCGTACAAATGTACGCACTTTGCGGAAAAATTCCAACACTTTGATAGAATCGAGTTACGACATATATAAAAGTAACAAAATCAGATTTACAAAGGATGTATCGACGCAAAGTGTAAGAGCTTTTCCGCGAAATGTCGAAAACTTTCAAACGTGAACGATGGCCGCAGATATCTCGAGTCTCTATCGATTCATCGGATATTTTTCTACACGGGTTTGATTAGATTTTTCAAAAAAAAAAAAAAAAGTGCGTGACGTGTGTGTAAATAAACGGGAATTTTAGAGGAGTATTGTATTATATTATTATTACGATATTATTATTACATTATTTACTATCAATTTACATGAAACGTTTACACAGACTAAGGTAACAAGATATTTATCTATAAATTTACATCGAAGAAAAGACAAAAAAAGAAAAAATGTCGAAGTTGTAAAGAGTTTTGGAACGACAATGAATACATACAGGACAGCGAGCTCCGGCGTAAGCTAAGCTTTCGATTGTTTGTACAATCACCTCGATATGAAATATTTCTAATCCTTCAACTTGTAAAATAATTCCGATAATTCCAACATTTCTCTATGGAAAGAAAGCAAGCAAGCAAGAACAAAAAATAGCGACATACTTTATCAATGTATTCCTTTGTCTGAAAATACTTTCGGTTTTCCCTCCGTTCGCATCGTTACGAGTTGTAGAATATAAAACCACAACTTATCGAATCGCGATAGACGTAGAAAGAAAAGATCGGAATTGCGAACGATCGTCTCGAGAACGAATATTCAGAATTCGAGAATCGGATTCGAAACGTCTTCTCCCGATAGTTTTCTCGCCAACATCCTGGCGAGAAACGATCAAACGAAATTCCACTTAATGTACGATTAATAATTGCGCGATTATTTTTTTAAAACAGCCTTTCGTTAACGTAGGGGAAATGAAAATCGAGCTTTTACTGGGTAGATTATGCGCTGCCGTGTTACACCCGAATTTCATGAACAAAGTCGAATAATAGAACCTCTTGTTTTTCTATCGTTTCCTTCTCTCGTGTATATTTAACACGTGTATATTTAATAGAAGCGTAATACACCTAGCGAATATAGACGAAGAATCGCTTGCGAGAAAGTTTCCTCGAAAGATACGACGTTTAGATGAAATAATCGATAACTTGTTGCAAAATAGCGATCGATTTACGCCACATCGTTGATAATGACGAAAAAAAAGAGATAAAAAAGGAGCGAAAAAAATGATAGAAATCCTTAATAATCGTTAATACGTTAAGTTTAAGAGCTGATTTCGGACAGCTTCTCTCGATCGGTTCGTAAAAGACGAAGAATGGTGGAATCTGCACATGGCAGTTACAAGCTCGCGTCACCTCCTTCGGAATCTTTACCATTATCGTTATTATGATTATTACCATCATTGTCGCTATCGTTATCGTTACCGTAAAAAGAGGAGATTATCATCGCTGTAATTGTCCTTCGATGAGCAGCTTTTCGACTTTGATAGGCAATTCTGGAATTTACTTGTTGGATAGAACGATTTATCCGTGCACCATGATAAACGTAGATCCTTCGGTTTAAGAGCGCAAACTTCACCACGAAGAAAAAAGAAAAACATAAATAAATAAATAAAATAAAGGAAGCCACTAACGTAGGCGAGAGAACAATCTTTCAGTTTCGTTTTATCGTTGCTTTGATGGGTACGCGTGTTATATGGATAAGCGGCATTATCCGAATAACGATGAAATAATAGAAACATACTAGGTAAGGAAATGTTTGCAAATGAAATTGATAAGTGTTTTAATATTGTATCGAAATGTGTGTGTATGTACCAAGTAAAAAAAGAAGACAAAAACAGAAAAAAAGAAGACAAAAAACAGAAAAAAAGAAGAAAAAACGAAAAAGAAACGAGAAAAAGAGAAACACAGAGAAACGTTACCAATGTCGATGCCTGTTGCCCTGGCCCTTCTCCTAACTGCCCTCCTACCCCTCTGTCCCCGTTTTATTCGCTGTAACCGTATTACGATATTTAAAACACTGTACGATTCAAAGCCCTCGATACGTAAAGATTTTGCGCGGGCTGAGTCTTCGTTTGTTGTACGTTTCGGTATAGCGTCCGGACATTGCCGCGGGACGACGATTCAGTGTCGATCGGCCTCTAGAACGTTTCATCCACCCTCTAAATAACGTATTCAGCGGTGGAAGTAGCAATAAAACTTTCGTTTGCTTCCCCTATTTCTAACTATCTCTCGATCTCTGGTTGTACAATTGAACAATTGAAAATAGAGGCGATCGCGACAGTGAGTCACGCCCCTCCCCCCGCCCCTCATAAAGATTAAATATAACGAGTTGCGAATAAGTATACGTATTTTCTCAATGAAAATGATAAAAGGATATGTAATAAAATACTTCCACTGTAAACTTGTCTTGTTCTTTGTGTCGCGATACCTATGATAATTTAATTAATTCGATTAATTTGAAACGCGAAAATACATGTACATTGTATGAAATTCCATTGCACGATACAGCAGAGCCTGCCTTATTCGAACTAATAACGAGACAAAGTCTGGAATTTTCAGATAATCGAACGATCGCTTTTTTTCTGTGAAACTGCTATAAAATTACGATTGTTCGAACAAAGATTCAAATTAATTTCCATAAACGTTTATGATCATGTTGATCATATCTATTGTCTCTATCATATTCGTTGCTAGGCCACATCATTTTTCAACCCTAGTGACTCTATAGAGTTGTATTCTTTTTGTACTTGGAACCATCGAATCGCTTTCTCGCACGCCAGAGCACCTCGGCGTGAGAAGGTACATCTTCGTGCTGACCTTCATTCGCTGTTTCCATTCGTATAAAATCGTCATTATTATCGTCGTTGTAGCAACGAATCCATTCCATTACATCGGTATTATTATTGTGCAAGCATCGCATCCTGGTATTCTACGCAATGTAGCGACAACCTCTTCGTCCTTCTCATCCATTTTCCTTTCTTGTCCGTGTGTTTGTTCAATTTCGTTCGACAAAAGTTTCCGCCATGCACTTTCCATTATGTTGCATTCTTAATACTGGACCAAGCGTTTAGCAACACGTCGCAACAATACCCACGAAAATCGTCGCGTTTTTTCGTTCCTTTAGACGGAACAAAGCGTATTGCAAACGGAACAATGCATATTACAAAATGTACGTACCGATATATAAAATAGATAATAGTATACCTGTTAAAGTATGTCGCTGTAGAATTGATATTCATTTTGCAATGGAGAAGACGCTTTAATCGTGTTAACGCAATATCAATTTCGCGGCAAATACACATCTTTCTACACCATGTCACGACTCTGCATTCGAAGACAGCTACATGCATACATACAACTGCGCTGTTCCTCTAAACGACTATACGTTATATCGTAATTTTTGCTTCTGGCGATAAGGTAATCGATACGTGACAAACTACTAGGTGTACATTCGTTCCATGGTGTAACAACCACACGCACCTACCTTGTAGCATATGTGCATAATATATGATTCATATTTGTTTTATATTCGTCAATTGCATATTTGTTCCCTTTTCTCTTTTACGTACGAAGGTAAGACACGTATCCATCAGAAAATATCGCATATCTAGATAGATCAAAGTGATTGTCTTCAAGTACTAGTTACCGCGTGACTTAAGAATCGAAAAAATAGAAATTCACAAGGAACTATTGCTATGCCAGCTGAACGATACACAGACATGTCCATCAAAATGTCAGAATTTCTGCTAAAAATCACAGGTCTCTCGAGAACGACGAACAGCGCCGAAGAGATCAGAAGGAAATTGACGATAGTCTATACCATCGTTGCACTCGTTTATGGAGTGTACGTGAACGTAGTGGATATTTCTCACAGTATGGATAATTTAGACGTGAGTCTAAAAAACATTCTGCCCTTTCTATAGGAATTTTATGGTTATTAAATTGCGCATGTGTAGTTACCTGTACAGTGTGTTTGTAAACAGTACAATACATTTGTGGAATTCGATATACGTATGTACAATAGTTGGACAGCTTTGGAACGTTCTTTCCTTGTATTTTGAAGGGTTTGAGAAGCGTTTGCCCAATCGCTTGTCCAGTTATATCAAATATTCCTGCCACTTAAACTTACTTCCTGTAAAAATATTATTATATTGTGAAACTGTTCTTTTGGAAATGTTACAAATAATTTTTTCAGCACTGTATCTTTTTGGCTTCTAACACATTGAACATAGTATTGGCAATGTTCAAACTTTCGGTAATAAACTTTTATAAAACAGAATTCTCGGATATGATCGTGTATGCGCAAAAGCATTTCTGGCATTTCAATTATGACGACAATGACAAGATACTTTTCGAGGAGTGCGGAAGATTTTGCAAACTGTGGACGGTATTTCTATTCTTTGTTACACAAACCGCCTTGTCTTTCTATGCAATAACGCCGATCTCCGGTAAGTTGATCCAGTAATGAAGAGACTAAAGAAATCTTCTTTTTTTACACAAAAAACATAATTTTTCAAATAATGGAACGAGGCACCTATATTTTAAAATACGTAGTAAAAAACTGATCCAAATTATGGAAATTGAGGGAGCCAATTTAAAAATCGGCCTGAGAAATAACCCTTGCAATTGGATAGAAACCTAAATTCATTCTACTCAAGTCTGACTTCGAAACAAACATTTGTAAAAATCAGGATAATCCTATAAAATTCATATTTCACTGTATTTTAGCGAATATTGGAAACAATAATTCAGAGAGGTTGCTTCCATTCAAAATGTGGGTCAATCTGCCGCTAACTGTGTCACCTTATTACGAAATAATGTTTGCTCTCGAGGTATACCAAATATTCAATACGTATATTTCAAGATGTCGATCATTTCCTGACTCTCTAAACTTCGAGACGTTTAAGCTTTCGATAACTATGCCTTTTATTGTCAGAATAACTTTTCATTCTATGAAAAAAAAAAGATGACTCGTGTAACAATTGCTTGCTACACGATCGCCGGTTAAAAAACTCTTGAAAACAGAATGAGGTAGCATATATCGTAATAACTTGTCATCGATGACTCTATGATTAATTGCTATTTACATACACAGTTACTGGCCGTACAACAAATTGGCGCGAGCTATATATGCCCCGACAACTTCTTATGCGTGCTAAATCTACACGTGGTCTACCAATTTCGTATGCTGCAGAACACGTTAGTGAATCTATGGTCGAACATCGACGAGCGAACAGATATCGTCGAGTACTCGAACGAATGCTACGTAATGTTGAAAAAATGCATCCGAAAACATCAATCGTTGATCGAATTCAGCGCTAAACTCGACGACATTTACACACTGCCGATCCTCAGCCACATGGTTATCTTTAGCGTGCTGATGTGTTTCGACACGTACGAGGTCATTCTGGTACGTGTGAGCGATTTAAAACGAATTAACTAAAAAGCTATCGTGGATACGCCATATTTCTCAAATTAACAATTTAATAAAATTAGACAAGAGCGATCGAACGTTTTACTATTATTCGGTACCTACTAGATTTAAAATAAAAGCTATATTGCTTACGGTGGTCACTTAAAAAATTTGTACGTAGGCGGACGTATCTCCCGGGACACGACTCATTTTCTTCTTCCACATGATCGGCAGTTTTACCCACATCATTTTCTTCACGTATATCTGCAATGGTTTAGTAGAGGAAAGCACGAATATTAGCACGGCATCGTATTCAGGATGGTGGATGATTCTGCCAATGACCGAAACAGGCAGAAAGATACGGAAGGATACGAGAATAATGATTATGAAATCGATGCGACCGTGTTATCTGTCCGCCGGAGGATTCTTTCCCGTCACTTTGGAAACATCTACCGCGGTATGCAGTAATTTCTTTCTTTTAATTCCATTTACTCTAAAAATACCACATTTTGCAATCCGGTACGATATGTAACTGTTTTTTGTCCTTAAATAAGCAAAATTTGAATATAAATCACGTATGTGGTGTCTTGGAAATTACGTGACGTAAATTTTACTTACGATACTGTACGCGTCATATTTTTACATTTCTGTCTATTACGTACACGTTTTTACATATCTGTAATTATAATAGAATACGTATGTACATGGAAAATTGTGAAACAGCTTGATACAATTTCTTGTTACAGCTTATAAGCTCGACGATGTCATACTTCACTCTCATGAGAGAATCGTCTATAAAAGCAGCAGCGGAATAGTTATATAAATGCACGGACTTGCACAATAGAAATATACAATGCAAATATACAATGCAAATAAATTTCAGTATTTATATCTACATACCTACAAGAATAAAATTGAATTAAAATTGAATTATCGAATGATATCGCCGAACGAACAATTTCCTTGTCATCGCGTTAAAAATGAATAGGATTCTTTCATGCGTCGTAACTTTCCTTGCATTCGAAAAATTAACGAAAGATTTTCGGAATAAACTCACTCACAAACTTTATCCCCTCGAAATCCTCTGCAGCTACTTGATTTACGATATTACGTTGAACAATCGTAAGAGTTCCATCGAGTCAGAAGACAAAGCACTCATCCATCGCTTAAATCGAGTGAAATCAGTGGCAGACCATCTTATGTACGATCACAATCGTTCCTCGTTCTTTCTATCGTCACTTGTTCCATTCAAACTCCCTCGAATCGTGAATAATGCATCTTCGATTACGTTGCAACGCCTACACTTCACACGAGAACAGGACACGTTACAGGCAGCTACGCGAATTGTTGATTGGCATACACGCAAATCGTCAGAGTGTCGTCGCGATTAAAGACCCTGCGTCTAACATCTCGTTAAAGATCGATCGACTATAGTTGACGCCATACTACATCGCCCTTCCTTCGATTATTCGACGTTCACCGTGCGAATGATGCAGAATAACGACATTTCGATAATTTGGGCAAGTTTTCTAATGAAAATCGTAGGCCTGTGGCTAGCGGCGAATCGAAATGAACAACGTCGCAGAGATTTCGCGCTTATCTACACGGTCGGAGCGCTTTTCATCAGTATATGTATCGCGATCAGAGATATCTATCATACTTGGGGAAATTTTAGCGTAAGTGCGCAACGGTTTCGCTTTGATCGATTCCTCTATTATTCTTTATCCTTCTGTGCTCCTATTACGTTAGGAAGAAAATATCGTATCGAACTAATTTATAATTTTTCTAAGTTTAAATTTATAAGTTTTCTAATTCTAAGTTAGTAAGGAACTTTTAAACGTAGTCTCGTTTAGCTGATAATGCTAATTGAAATCGAAAGAGTACTTGAAGAAGAACGAACAATCTACAAACGTGTTTCGTACCATTCTCACATGTACATATCTATAATTTCAGGATAGCGTTTTTATCTGTTGCAATATTTTATACGTGACGATCGTTTTCCTAAAGATCGGCGTAATATACAAGCACAAAATAGAGTTCTTTAATTTAATTACGTTCACACAGAAAAATTTCTGGCGTCCGTATTACGATCCACAAGAAATACTAGTTGTAGCTGATTGCAAACGAATATGCAACATTTTCATTATTCTTATGATCTTTTGTACCCAAGGCACTTGTGCCGGTTACATGGTAACACCGCTTATAGGTACGTAAAAGAGCATATCTTTGCATCCACTGCTTATTTATATACACAATTACGTTACATATATTATTACGTAAATATTTTTTTACTGTTCAGCAAATATAGGAAGAAACGAATCTGACAGAATACTACCGTTCAACTTGTGGGTCGACTTTCCTGTAGGAACGTCCCCTTACTTTGAAATACTATTTACTATACAGGTACAGATATCTCCGCTAATTCGTATCTCCTCCTAATTTTTTAAAAGATCGTATTTCATTCTAATAACGATTTCGTAATCGTATTTCTAATCGATCGCTTATCGACTCGACAATAATAAAAATATACCCTGTTTAACACCTTAACCTACGATTTACGTTTGAGAATTTTGGGCCGAAAACGTAAACAAACTATTATATATTATATTATATATTATATTTGGCTCGATCATCGTACTACGGACTATGCCCGTAATATTTACGTTTGGTCCGATCATCGTACTACGGGCTATGCCCGTACTTGTAAGTTAAGGGGTTAAAATATAATTCGATGAAACCGATTTTTATTTATGCAGATACTCTGTGTGTACCATGTCGGTGTGTGTTACATTTGTTTCGACAATTTGTTATGCATCGTTAATCTTCACGTGGCCAGCCAATTTCGCATATTACAGCATAGGCTGAGAAGCATAGATAACGCGACGAAGAATCAGATAGAAGAATACGAATCGGATGCAAGATTATCGTATTATTCAAATATGTGTTGCACAAAGTTGAGAAATTGCGTACAACAGCATCAAATGCTTATCGAATATTGCAAAAAGTTGGAAAATATCTTTACATTGATCGTGCTTGCCCAGGTAATGTTTCTTGCCATGGTAATATGCCTCGTGGGATTTCAACTACTCCTGGTGAGTTATTTTTTTGAGATATTTTATCGAGCGAGATATTTTAAGAAGTTGCCTCGTTACAAGTTATTCCAGTTACTTACGTTCAAAGTTATCTTTCTACGTCGTTATTAGGAAACGTTTCGCGTTAAAAAATATACGTAGTAACCGTAAACACGGAAGAGCAACGACGTGCCGGAACTCAAAATCAGTCGATTTTTGTCGATCATTGTGCCATTACCGTTCGCTAATATCTCTATTTCACGATCGATCCTCTCTGCTTTTCGTTCTGGAGAGACTGCTTCACACTCGTTGTCAGCTAATCCTGATTTACCTTTATCCTGCTTTGACATTCGCCTTTGAATTTTCGTTTTCTTCTTAACGTCTTCTTTTACTTTCCTTTCTTTTTTCAATCTCGTATGTGTATATTGTCCCGAATCGCATTCCCCGTTTTTTCGCTCGACACAGCCACGCGATTTTCGATCGCTCGCCCTTCCATCTCGGCCGAGCTTCCACAACGAGAGACCGAAACCGCGACTCTTTGGGCCGAATGTATGCAGCGAATGCAACATATAACTATAACTATAATATAACTGTAACAATGATTGTCTTATATTATTTGGTATATGTACGTGTTGCAGCCTTGCGTACGTAGTTCTTATCTGTAAGTTTTACGAAATCCTTTGGACTTTGTAGCCGGATACGTTAACTATACATTTACCACTCCACCGTTATCCGCTAACATCCACGATCCTCTCATTTGAATTCGAAGATTCCGATCCCGCGTGTATGGATAATCAGTCGAGTCAAATGTATATTGTGGAAAAAATGGAGAAAGCTTTTTGTTCTTTTTAATTTATTTCGATCAATTAGAATTATTTAATCGATTTCTGTATAAAACTCCATCTGTATTATTGAAACTTCCAATACACCTACATTTTAAATTTGCAAAACAAAATGTTTTCCAAAACCATTTTATTAGTTTTATATCGATTATATCGTGTTCCCATAGGTGGACACACCTACCTCAAAGAAGGCCAGTTTGGTATTGAATTTGTGTGGCGTTCTGTGTCAACTGTTAATGTTCACGTATAGTTGCGACGATTTGATGCGGCAAAGTGTCAATGTCGGCAACGCTTCATTCTCAGGACCATGGCCAATCCTTCCAATGAACGAAGCTGGTGCCACTGTGCGAAAAAATTTGCTAGTTATCATCATGCGATCGCACAAGGTTTGCTGTATAACAGCTGGAAAATTTTTTCCTGTTTCGCTGCAGACGTTTACCGGGGTAATCGAATTCGTTGTATCTCCGTTACGATTTTTCTATATAATCGTTGAATTGTAATTATTCACTCGTTACAGGTTCTCAGTACGGCAATGTCATATTTCACTCTGCTAAGGAATACATCTCTGGATGCAACAAATTCATAACTTGTACATTTGTCGTTAATAGCAAAAATATAAATTACAGGGCTCGTTCGATTCGAAGGTGCCAAACGGCACCGTTGCTTGGTGTTTAAATAAAAAGGGATAATACACTGTTCCCAAGATTCTATTTCTCCACGAGTCTTTGCACATGTAATTGATCGTGAAATGGCAAGACTGATTTACACGTAGTGCTATATATTGTATCGGGTTTGTTATTTTCTAAACGTATCTTTACTACGAGTAAGTTTGATACATTTAATATTACTATAACATCGCAATAAATGTTTCTCGAATACCATGTCATCCATTTTATGATTACTCTTTAAACACGTTATTTTGATTTTAAATCAAAGCGTACCGTCTCTTTCTTCCTCGTATGTATTACGAATTTTATAAGTGAAACGTGGAAATAGCTTGAATATTTTTAAGTATCCTTTCGTCTATATCTAAAATGATCTAAGGCATTGTCTACATTTAAGAAATAGTTAAACCAACAGCTGTGATTTTTCTACCGAGCGCACGACGGCTATCAAAAAGCGAAAAGAGTTGCTTTTACTAGGAGGACTTATATATTAATATAAAAACGTACAATAGCTTACATAACCATCAGCTGTGTAGTATCGTTGATCGTGACACTTTGTTGTAAAAAAATTGGAAAGCTTATCGTCGATTGCAGCAGCCCTAGACTCCGTCACCACGTGACGTGCAAGACGCCAACGCTCGATGCACAATGCAGCGTCTACTCCCTTTTTACCTAACAGCCGATCACAGGTCTGTCTCTCTTTAATTATACATACACGTTGCACGTGTCGACCTACTCCGTACCCCTTGAATAATCACGATATCTTTTCACGCCACGAAATGAAAATAAGAAGGAAAGAATAGGTACTTGTCCGTCAGTGTCAAGAAGAAGAATAAGAGACAAGATGGATAAAGATTCAGAAAAGACAAAAGTTAGTCCTACGCCGGCTTGTTTGAAGCTAGAGAACGAAGCGTCGTACACCAAAGATTTTGCTTTGCTGATGACGAGTTTTTTAATGAAAATCGTCGGTCTCTGGCTAACAAAGAACAAGGAAGAAGAACGTACACGTCAGTTAACTTTGATGTACACCGTAGTCGCGATCCTGTTCGGTGTGTGGGTGCAGTTCAGGGACTTTTACTACTCGTGGCCGAACTTTGGCGTGAGTATATAAATATTTTTTTTACCAGTAACGATCTTTTTTACGCTTCTTAAATTCTTCAAGCGTTTCCGTTTCTACCATTTTTTAATCGCAGGATTGTGCTTACACGGCTTGCAATATTTTATGCCTTATTATGGTATTGCTAAAATTGTCCGTCGTATTTATACACAAGAAAGAATTCATCGAGCTACTTGTGTACACGCACAAGAATTTTTGGCACACGAATTACAGTTACAACGAGCTATTGTTGTTACAAAACTGTAGAAAGATTTCCATCGTGTGTATCTCTTTGATCAATGTTTGTGCTCAAGGCACGGTCTTCGGCTACGTGCTAACGCCTATCGTAGGTACGTGTATCGATTCAAGTGGCAGTATCGATGTATTTCCTGTTTATGAAAAGTGCCAAACTCTACGCCAAAATCTCTTTGTTTCATAAATATCAAAGGTATATAAACGATAAAGCACCGTCCCTTTGAAGTATAGAATTGTACGTTTATATTTTAGAAAACATTGGAAGAAACTATTCGAATAGAGTTCTGCCATTTAGAATGTGGCTCGATCTACCATTGAGTGTGACACCATACTATGAAATACTATTCGTGCTTCAGGTACATACATAAACACGCGTTTTACTTGCTCGTCTATTTGCTCGATTCGTGAAAAATATCGCTTTCCGTGGAGCAAAACATTGTACGACACAACGTAACTCTTATGTTTATACAGGTTCTCTCTTTGTACCACGTTGGTATATGTTACATTTGTTTCGACAATCTTTTATGTCTGATAAATCTGCACGCGGCCACTCAATTTCGTATATTACAATACAGGTTGTTGTACTTGGGTGAAACGATTGAAAAGCAACCGAACGAGCACGCTATCAAAGAGACCTTGCCATCAAATTACTTGAAAAATTATCACACGGTATTTAAATGTTGCGTTAGAGAACATCAAGATCGAATTAATTATTGTCAGAGACTAAACAATATATTTACGTACATCGTTCTTGGACACATAGTTGTCTTTAGCCTTTTACTGTGTCTGGTTGGTTTCCAGGTGCTTATGGTAAGTACTTTCCATTATGATAAAAAACGTAAATAATCACCCATTCCTAGCTTTCCAAAGCAGTAGTTTATGCTTCCTTCTTCGCGTCGTGTACGAAACATTATAGTTATCCTATCCTGTTCCGTAGTCATATTAGCAAACATGGACTACTCTCCCTAAAGTAGCCGTTTTATTCTCCGTTTACATTCCAAATTTTTGTTATTATTATTCTACGCTTACCACTACCGTTTCGTTATAATCTTTAAATCGTTCGGTTAAATTTGTTGATGTGCATGCAGGCAAATTCACCTCCTACACGGCGACTGATTTTCGTATTCCACATAGTGGGCAGTTCCAGCCAGTTATTGCTGTTCACGTACAGTTGCGATACTCTGATACGAGAAAGCACGAATATTGGCACTGCTGTTTATTCTGGCCCCTGGACCCATCTAACGATGGACAAAATTGGGAAATTACTACGAAAAGATCTGACAATGATCATCCTGAGATCGAGTAAGCCTTGCTGCTTAACTGCCAGCGGGTTCTTTCCTGTCTCTCTAGAAACTTGTACCAAGGTTCTTATTATTATTATTTTCACAATGCATTCGGTTATAATTTATTCGTTTATTCATTTCGTTCCGTTTCATGGAGCTGTTTTCTTAAAATTACCAAAAGGTAAAAAATATAGAAAAAAGCGATACGTTATTTTATGAAACATCCAAACATATTCTTACAAAAAGTCGCAATTTCTTTATGAAATATGAAAATATAATAAATAAATGTTCCTCTTACAGGTGCTGAGTACCGCGATGTCATACTTCACTTTAATGAGACAATCTTTCACTAATTAAAATTATAAACGTAGGACGTCCAATGCGATAATAGATGACAGATCAAAGATAGTATAATATTGGTATTTGTTGAACAAATACTAAGTTTATACAAGAATAAAGATGACTCCCTTACAAGGCAGGCGACATCAAATTGCTAGTGTTAAATTATTTGCTCGACTTTATACGAAGAGAATATCCGATTCCAATCCTAACAATAAAAGTTTCACTTCCCAGTATAATCCCTATCTATAATTATCATAGTTATATCAGATTTTATTAGGAACGTTTAAAATCATCACACGCCTAAACTGTTTATTCGTTTTTCGCAGTTTTCAGCTTCGTAGTGTCATAGTACTTTACATTGTTGAGATACCAGTCGAACGGTGATTTAAATATAACTGAAATTTCGAATAAAGCAAGGAATTTCAAAAACATAGCTTCATACAAAGTCATACGTTTAAATGTTATTGACAGTATAAAAAAGACCCCTTTATCCAGAAGAAACCCAAGTACGTAGACAACAATATTCTATTGCGTACTACAAGCAACTGACATCACACACAGACGTAAGAGAACAAATGTTGCCGAAATTTCTTTATTCGTTTCATAGCTACAATATCACCGAATCTGCACAGCACCCTTCACAAATCATAGAAGCAAGATAAAAAAAGACATTTATCATCTTCGTCACTTTAACGCGCCGCCGCTGCATCAAGCGATCTAAGTTTTTTCCTCGTAAATTCTATCAAAGGAAATTATAGACAACATTCTTAAGTCGTATGCCTAATTTAGCAAGATAAATTTTCCTTTGGCAAAACGAAACAGCTGTCGAACAGCACTTCGATTTCACAGAGGGTCTCGTAACCCCGGAATAATGTATAACTCGATCGATCCCATCCACTCGTTGTTCATTCGGAGCAAAGAATAGTAATCCTGGGCTATCGTGATCGAACGTTCGCTCCTTTCTTTTCTTTCGCTCTTTCTCGTCATTTCTTTTCCGAAACATCAAATAACGGTGCATCAATGATAATAATAATAAGGTAGACACAAAGTACGATATCGGTGAATGAAAGGATGCCAATACATCAAAGCGACTGATCGTCTCTAATACGTTGCAATAATCGATGTAGATCGTGTACAAGTGTACCAGTTCAATGTCCTAACATACTAGAATATTAGCAGTACGATATGAGTTTTCTGAAGAGCCACGACATATCTATCAGCTTGACGTCGACATTTATGAAGCTCGTTGGATTATGGACGTCGAAAAACCAATTGGAACGACGCGTCAGACTTATTACGCTGATTTACGCGTTCTCTATTATTCTCTTTGCTCTATGGATAGAGGTTACGGATACTTACTATTCGTTCGGTGATTTAAGTGTAAGTATTCGAACAATTATCTTTACCGACATATGTGAAGAGAGATAAATCGCGATGAACGATACAGTTGTGGACTAAATTTCTGTAATAGTCCAGTTTCATTTCAAGTTACAGAAGCTAATAAGTCAATATGCAAAACAAAATTTATTGATTATTTCTGGAATAAAACGCAAGACATTGTGATAAAAAGAACTATACAATTTACAATTTGATAACACAGTTATAAAACTTGTAGCATAATTTGGTTATCATTTAACACAATTACAATGTACTAGATTTCTTGAAACAACTTATTTTTCCCATAAAATGGTTGTTTTCTCATAAATTGGTAATATCGTGGCTTGTGCTCTGTTTTCTCGTTTGTAATACCTAAATTGGATAACGCACAAGTGAAATAGAATCCATCCGCAGTTCTACATTTTGATTACATTTTCTCTGCTTACAGACCCGCATTTACAACGTGTGCAACATTTTGGCGATCCTAATGCCTCTTCTGAAGATGACAGTATTACTTGCGCATAAACAAAAATTTTTTCGTTTAATCGCATATACGCAACGAAGATTTTGGCACGAGAATTACGATGAGTACGAGAAAAAGATTTATATGGACTGCAAACGCAAATGTACCGTCTTTGTTTGTTTTGTAATATTCACCACCAAAGCGACCCTTATTTGTTATGCCCTTAGTCCAATTCTTGGTAAGTCACTTAATCTTAAATTGGAATTTTTATTCTTCCATTTCTTATCCAAAAGTGCACAAAAATATCTAAGTATAATCAATAGCAGATTCAAAAAGCTAACTAAACCACTTTTGAACTTAAACACTGTATATTTTCTACTGAATATTTACAAAGAATTATACCATTCTGTATCTATACCAGAAAATATTGGAAGGAACGAATCGGATAGGGAGCTTCCATTTAATATGTGGATTGACTTGCCACTGACAGAGACACCATACTATGAAATAACACTTCTGTTGCAGGTACTGAATTATTTCCTTTCCATAATACTCAACGTATATAATACCGTTAAATTTAATACCAGTAACAAAACAATGGAAATCTTTATACATTCACAGCTCATGTCATTGTATTATGTTGGAGTCGGCTATTTCTGTTTCGACAATCTATTATGCGTCATGAGTCTACACTTAGCTACTCAATTTCAAATACTGCAATATAAAATGTCCCGCATGACCGATTTAACGAATAAAGAGAAGGGAGAAACAAATCCAAAATTGTTCACAGGATCATCGGCAAATAAATATTACACCGTCTTTAAGAAATATATTCAACAACATCAAGCTCTCATAGCTTATTGTCGCAAACTGGAATCGGTATTTAATTTGCCTGTTTTGGCGCAAGTGCTGGCGTTCAGTTTGGTAATGTGTCTCGATGGGTACCAGATACTTATGGTGAGTGTAACGCATTCATATCAATTATTCATTTTTACACTCCTACATCTCAGAGAGTGTCACGAACTCTGTATGCACAAAGTACAAAAATGTACAGAATACATACCATATACGAGAATATACAAACTAATCAGACTACAGCACTCTCTATAACATTTAGTCGATGGAATAACTGTTTACCTAAAGTACCCTAGTTCCGTCTTTTTAATTTTATTCGTGGAAATATCGAATTTACATATCTGCGGTCTAGAATAGACCATATATTGTACTTACTATGACGATCGTGGCAAATCACACGTCGTCTGTAAAAAGTGTCTATATCGAACATTTAAAAATTATGAGCACTGTTCATACTTCAGACAAGCTATTGCGCGCTAATAACGCATCTTTTCGCAGCCAGGAGCACCTACCAGAACACGTTTCATCTTCAGCTTCCAATTAATAGCCTGTCTATGCCAATTACTGATGTTCACCTACAGCTGTGACTGCATCATGCAAGAAAGCACGAGCGTAGCTTTGGCAGTGTATAAAGGACCTTGGTCATTTTTGCCTGCAACCGAAAGCGGTATGATGATGCGAAAAGACTTGATACTCGTTACTATAAGATCTGGCGTACCTTGTTGCATAACAGGCTATGGATTCTTCGTCGTGTCTCTAGAGACATATACTCGGGTAATTGAAATGTTGTGGCATTTGTCAAAATTGCAGCGATTGATAAATTTGTCTGCGTAAAACTGTACAGTGTGCGAAAATGTAAAAAAGTACAAAAAATACACGTCGGATATCTATTGCTTATACGTATTATTGTTACAGGTTTTAAGTACTGCGGTATCATATTTCACACTGTTAAGACAAACTACACAGGAGACCCTCAATTCTTAATATATATATTTCAATTGCAAGTATACAGAATGACTAGTAACAGATGATAAAGTATGTAAGGTGTGCTGCTGCAAAGTGAAATAAAACTACAATGAAAAATAATGAAAATTGCATTTGAAGTTTAATTCGTTATACGTTGACGCTTAAAAGTCGAGTTACACTCATATTCAATCATCAAAATAATCCATATTCATAAATCCATTCGGTCGTATATTGCCGCTCGGTGTTCTTCTACAACACGAACACGCGAACAAATGTTTGTAAATTTCTTATTATTTTTATAAGAACCAATATTCGGTAATTTCGATTGGAACTTCCACATCTACTGTATGCCTTCGTATTCTTCTACCAATCGTATTATCAAATAATTCAGCTATAGTATATTTTTTCGAGAGTTAAAGGTGGTTTAAAGCATCGCATCGGTAGAGTAGAAAATAATGACAGTGTAATACGCACAAATTTCTGTCAATAATTTAAGAGAAATTGATCAGCGAACAAATGCGTAATTGACGAATACATCTTTTATGTGTCTTTCCGTCTATGCCAAAGGGTAGCAATCAACCTTTTCCTTTTTGCGCCCTTCGTACCCGAATGGTGTTACGAGTAACAATAGGAAAGAATGAATTAACGCAACACATGTTATTACGATGATTCATACGTACTGGGGCATACACGAGCGAGACAGCCTTAGACGCTGCCCAGGTAACACCATGCCTACAGGATGACCCAGGTGTTCCGGATCGGAGCGAGGCAGCGGACATCTGTGACTGCTGTCACGTCATAGGCGACAGATTGCCCCTCTCGGCGATCGTGGAGGCGATGTTAAGCGAATCGCAGGAGTACGAGGCTGTCCGCTTCTTCTGCGAGCAATCGTAATAACTTGTCATCGATAACTCCATGATAAATTGCTATTTACATACACAGTTACTGGTCGTACAACAAATTGGCGCGAGCTATATATGCCCCGACAACTTCTTATGCGTGCTAAATCTACACGTGGTCTACCAATTTCGTATGCTGCAGAACACGTTAGTGAATCTATGGTCGAACATCGACGAGCGAACAGATATCGTCGAGTACTCGAACGAATGCTACGTAATGTTGAAAAAATGCATCCGAAAACATCAATCGTTGATCGAATTCAGCGCTAAACTCGACGACATTTACACACTGCCGATCCTCAGCCACATGGTTATCTTCAGCGTGCTGATGTGTTTCGACACGTACGAGGTCATTCTGGTACGTGTGAGCGATTTAAAACGAATTAACTAAAAAGCTATCGTGGATACGCCATATTTCTCAAATTAACAATTTAATAAAATTAGACAAGAGCGATCGAACGTTTTACTATTATTCGGTACCTACTAGATTTAAAATAAAAGCTATATTGCTTACGGTGGTCACTTAAAAAATTTGTACGTAGGCGGACGTATCTCCCGGGACACGACTCATTTTCTTCTTCCACATGATCGGCAGTTTTACCCACATCATTTTCTTCACGTATATCTGCAATGGTTTAGTAGAGGAAAGCACGAATATTAGCACGGCATCGTATTCAGGATGGTGGATGATTCTGCCAATGACCGAAACAGGCAGGAAGATACGGAAGGATACGAGAATAATGATTATGAAATCGATGCGACCGTGTTATCTGTCCGCCGGAGGATTCTTTCCCGTCACTTTGGAAACATCTACCGCGGTATGCAGTAATTTCTTTCTTTTAATTCCATTTACTCTAAAAATACCACATTTTGCAATCCGGTACGATATGTAACTGTTTTTTGTCCTTAAATAAGCAAAATTTGAATATAAATCACGTATGTGGTGTCTTGGAAATTACGTGACGTAAATTTTACTTAGGATACTGTACGCGTCATATTTTTACATTTCTGCCTATTACGTACACGTTTTTACATATCTGTAATTATAATAGAATACGTATGTACATGGAAAATTGTAAAACACCTTGATAAAATTTCTTGTTACAGCTTATAAGCTCGACGATGTCATACTTCACTCTCATGAGAGAATCGTCTATAAAAGCAGCGGCGGAATAGTTATATAAATGCACGGACTTGCGCAATGGAAATATTTTAATATTTGCAAATAAATGTCGCTATTTATATCTACATAATTACAAGAATAAATTTAATATTATCTAATGATATCAGTGAACGTACAAGTTCCTTGATTTCGCGTTAAAAAAGAATAGGATCCTTTTATGCGACGTAATCTTCCTTGCATTTGAAAAATTAACGAAAAATTTTCAGAATAAATTCAAGCACAAACTTTATCCCCTCGGATCCTCTGCAGCAACTTGAGCTGCGATATTACGTTGGACAAACGTAAGAGTTCCATGGAGCCACGAGACAAAGCACTCTTCCATCGCTTAAAACGAGTGAAATGAATCGCAGGCCATCTTATGCACGGTCACGATCGTTCCTCGTTCTTTCTATGGTTACTTCTTCCATTCAAACACCCTCGAATCGTGAATAATGCATTTTCGATTACGTTGCAACGCCTACACTTCACACGAGAACAGGACACGTTACAGGCAGCTACGCGAATTTTTGATTGGCGTAGACACAAATCGTGAGAGCGTCTCGTTAAAAATCGATCGGTTATAATTGATGCGATACTACATCGCCCTTGCTTCGATTATTCGACGTTCACTGCGCGAATGATGCAGAATCACGACGTCTGAGTAATTTGTGCATGTTTTTCCATATAAATCGTAGACCTGTGGCTAGCAACGATTCGAAATGAACAAGGTCGCAGAGGTTTCGCTCTGATCTACGCGGTCGGAGCGCTTTTCCTTGGGGAAATTTTAGTGTAAGTGCGCAACGGTTTCTCTTTGATCGACAACTCTATTATTCTTTATCGTTTTATGCTCTTATTACGTCAGGAATAAAATATTCATATTCGTTTTCTGGTCGTCAAAAGTTTGTTTAAGTAAGACACGTATCTACCACGAAATATTGAGTGTCTAGGCAGATCAAAATGCCACTTGGTATCGCTAAGTTTACTATCTATTGAATGATTTTAGAATCAGGATTGGGAAGAAAGGATTGTCATGCATACCGAACGATACACAGATATATCCATTAAAATATCACGGTTGCTGCTGAAAATCGGGTATTTGGAAATCGGCGAACAAAACCGAAGATAGGCAAGGAAAATTCGCGGTATTCTATACCATGATTACAAGCGTTTATAGCATGTACGCGGATATTTGTCACAATTTGAACGATTTGGACGTGAGTAAGAAAATAAGTAACCCCCGTGAAAAATTTTCTCCGTTTTTGTATAAATTTTAACGTTACTATTAAACTGCGTATAAGTACTTACTTGTACTACGTGTTGGTAAATCAATAGTACAGTTATTTGGATGAAATATATTATACGGAATTAAATATCGTTACAGAACTTTGAAGACATTTTTCCATTGCAGATTGGGGCATTTAGAAGCGTTTGTCTAATGTTATTTTTCCTTTGTTGTTAAATGTTGAATGTTAAATATTCTTTTAACTTAAATTTTCTAACTGTAAAAGTATTACTCAATCGTAATATTGCTCTTCACATAGCAAGTCGTAACAATTAAATGTTAAACATCACTTTCCATCGATCATTTATTGCAATTTATTAGAATCATTTTTTCAGCATTGTATCTTTCTGGCAGCCAACGTATTGAACACGATATTAGCGATGTTTAAAATTTCGATGATAAACCTTTATAAAACGGAATTCTCTTATATAATTGTACACGCCCAAAAGCATTTTTGGCACTTGAATTATGATCTCGACGAGAAGATACTTTTCGCGGAATGCAAGAAAGTTTGCAAACTGTGGTCGCTATTTATAATGTCTGTTATACAAATTATTGTCTCCTTCTATGCAGTCGCACCAATCTGCGGTAAGTTAATTCATCGATCAAAAGATTAAATAAAGCTTCTTTTCTACAGAAAGAAAGTAATAATTTTCGAAATAATGGAATAAACATCAATATTTCGCACTAGAAGAATAATACTCCATTTTTCACAGTTACTTTTCATCAACATATAGTAAAACAATCTATAAGTTATAAAACGATAAGAAAAGAAATTTCCCAAATCACGATAAGTTGTTGTTTGTTCTTAAGTTATGGAAATTGAAGAGATAAATTAACGATCTAAGTAAGAAATAAACGTCTCGTTTGGATAAAAATCTAAACTCGTTCTAGCGAAAGCTGATTTTAAAACAAATATTTGTAACAACCAGAAAGATACTACAAAACAGAAACTCGTGTTTCGTTATATTTCAGCGAACATTAGAAGCACTGGCTCAGAGAGGACACTTCCGATCGCAATGTGGGTCTGTTGGAATACAACGATATCAATCGCATGCAGATAAGGTAATTGATCGTACGGATTCTTCCCTTGGTTGCCCAGCGCCATCCCCACTAGCGTGCGTTCGTGAGATGCACCACGGCGGCTAGCACGTGCATGCTCTTTCGAAAAATTCGCCGGAAGAAGCGTGAGGATATGGACGGAACATTCTAGATGGGCACGTCGAGAAACTACTAGAAGGTTCTGTGCCACATGTGACGCCACACAGACACCTACACAGGTCACACTCATTACTGCATGGAGAGTGGGGCTCTAAACCTTTTCAAGGGCCATGGGTCACTAAGCCAGTTAGTCTGTGAATAACTAGCCAACTGTCTACATTCCAGAACGCACATTTATAATTCTTGAAATAATTGTTTAATAAATATCACATTGTATTATTTCAACACAAACATTGTGTCTTCCACAGATTATTAATCTTAATTCCAAGATTAAATTCTAACAGGGTCGATCTGCCGATATACGTGACACCATATTACGAAATAATGTTCGTCATTCAGGTATCTCCATTTAAGTCCGTGAAACACGACAGTGTCTAATTAGCGAGCATATTCGATAGTAATTAGGAATTAAGTAAATAGCGCTGTAATATTCACCGAAGAAGGTGAAAACCTAGCGAGCACAATTATGATTTTACTATGGAAAATCACTATTTACACAGCTATCGTCCGTGCAACAAATCTGTGTAACCTATATGGCCTGCGACAACTTCTTATGCATACTGAATATGCACGTGATCTGCCAATTCCGTATGCTCCATGACAGGCTTTTGGATCTGTGGAAAATCATCGACCAGCAAACGGATAAGATCGATTACGCCGACAAGTGCTACATAGCGTTGAAAAAATGCATTCAGCAGCATCAATCGTTGATCAAATTCTGCGAAAGGCTCGAATATGTTTATAGGTTTCCGATCTTCGGCCATATAGTCATCTTTAGCTTGTTGATGTGTTTCGACACGGACGAGATACTTTTGGTACGTGCGAACATCGGATTTGTTTTTCTATTTTTTTAAATACGTAGAAACACAATTACCGCAAATTTCATCGTTTAACTCTTATATTAAAATCGTTAAATCGCACGTGTAAGTTCGTCTCGTTTTATGTTTGTCCAACTTTTGAGATACACATATTTCTCGCGTTAAACCTCCTCAAACTTGCACAGATTCATTCGTTTGTCGAAAAAACAAATATTCGTTCGTTTTAAATATATTTAATAGCTGTATCGGAATATCGTCTGATTTAAATACGAATATATTATACTATGTACACAGGCAGATGCATCCCCTGGTACACGACTGATTTTCGTGTTCCACATGTTTGGCAACTTTATCCATATCATTTTCTTCACGTACACTTGCCACGGCTTAATGAAGGAAAGTTCGAATATTAGCTTGGCAACGTACACAGGCTGGTGGACGACTTTGCCAATGACCTAAACTGGCAGAATGTTACGAGAAGACGCGAAAATGATGATAATGAAATCAACGCGACCATGCTATCTGACCGCTGGTGGATTCTTTCCTGTATCTTTCCATTTCTTACTTAATCCCGCTCATCCTACAAATATCGCTTTTTGCAACGCATTACCAGAAACATATAAATTTTTGGACGAATCCTATGACGACACTAAAATTTTATATTACAGCTTATGAGTACTACAATGTCATACTTTACGCTCATAAGGAAATCGTCTTTGAAAATGAAGAATAAATAATTCATAGTATAAACATGAATTTAGATAATAAAAATATTTTAATGGTTGCGAATAAACTTTAATACTCGATCGATCATCGATCTATCATCCCCGATCGTACGTCACGAGGGCGAATACGATTGGATACACTCTTTCACCGATCGTCCACTCTTTCCCTCCATTCTACACACAGCGTATCGAATATATTATACACTTTTCCAAGGCAACGCAAAATTAAAAATACTACTAATACAAGTATAGCCTATTTCCATTTCTAACCGCGCAACATCGGTAATTGTAACGATCGTGTCTTAAGTCGGTGACAAGTTTGATGTACACCTTCCATTGACCTATACGTTATCGACACATTCGGCATAATTTGTATTTGACATGCAGCGCTAAAACACGCAAAAAAGAAAAAAATGGATACTTACGGAACAATTTACAAACAATCCTCGCAAATTCTACTGTTATGCTCGAGAGCAGCAACCATGATCGAATTCGAGCGCACAACGCTCTTCAGAGACTTCCACGAAACAAATCTCTTGAACTGTCGGATATATAATACATTGTCGTCACGTCCGAACGTTCATCGTTTACCTGGAATAATACATAATTTATCGATCCGACACCGCTTTTACTCTTCGCGCGCAATTACTATGACGTTCGGAATAACCAGTTGTCCACGAAGTAGAAAAGGAGAAACGAGTCAGACAACAAAGCGGAAAGGTATCAAGGGATCGGGAATATCGCGTTAGTGTCCTTCGGGATGGATAATAGACAAGCTGGAAACATTCGATAGAATCGAAGATCGAAGCATTCTACCATAGAACACTCGGTATGAGCTCTAGGCAAGTCAAAGATCTGTCTATCATCATCACGAGTTTCTACATGAAATTCGTTGGTTTTTGGCTGGCGAATAATTACGTCGAAAAACGTCGCAGGAACGTTGCGTTGAGTTATACGTTATTCGCCGTCCTCCTCTCCCTATCGACCGAAGCGAGGGATTTGTACTTCAGTTGGGGAGATCTTGGTGTAAGTGGAGAATCTAATTTTTTAACTAGACGAATTAAATCGAGCAATCGGCAATTTTCTTTATATCGACTTTGAACAATTTTCATGCAGAAACCAACTCGATAAAATATCGGTTACAGGACTCTATTTACGTCATATGCAACGTTATAACTATCGTTCTAGTTGTGGTCAAAATCTTCATTTTGTTAATATATAACGAAGAGCTGCTTGACATAATCGATTATGCGAAAATAAATTTTTGGCACTTGAATTACGATTCGCACGAGCAAATGATCGTGGATAACTGCAGACGTACGTGTACCATTTTCGTTTGTGTCTTCACTTTCTTCGCTCAGGGAACGGTTATCGGTTTCATAGCGAGGCCACTTCTAAGTGAGATATTTGAGAATAAAATAATTACTAACATAGAATATTATCTTTCTATAAATGGCACTCTATAAATAGAAATGTTGACTCGTTACGATCATACGTTATTAATTTAAATAATAAATTTTGCTAGGTACGTTTCCAACTTTACGCTTTAACGGCAAAGCACGTAAAATAAGTTCGGTTCCCGAACAAATCTCGGCAAAGCACCTCTGCAAAAATTTAACGTGACGCGAGGTTTACGACACGGTCAGAAACGATTAGTGTTTTTAAGAGGCAGATTTTTTCTACCAATATTCGAATGATACGTGATTCAAAGCAAACATTAACGACGTTAAAATGACTTCGACGCATAGCATGTATTTTCAACTTCTTTATTTCCGTCTCCCTTGCCTTAATAGTAAATACCGTGTCATAAATCTCACCACATCGCCGTAGTGCCAAACGATGCAGACTCAAATAAACGTTTATAACACTACACACCAAGATCAATTAGGCACTTAATTGTTGGAATTACTTTATCAGCATCGTAATCGCTCATAGCTTGCAAGAAGGGCTAAACTACGATGATTAAATAGAAGATCTGTTTGGCATACTTTTCAGTAAACTATGGAAAAAATGAGTCCGAGCGAATACTTCCGTTTAACATGTGGCTCCCCGAATGTCATCTATCCATGACACCGTATTTCGAGCTAATGTTCATGCTACAGGTTTTACATTATTTTACATTACAATTATTTGTAAATGTAAAGATACAAATACCTCATGAACAATTACTTTATCTATAAAACGACATTAATAGACCCTTTGAAATTAGTGTTTAATCGATCGATATTTTTACAGGTTGTATGTTCGTATCATGTTGGTGTGTGCTACCATTGCTTCGACAATGTTTTATGCATTTTAAATTTACACGCTGCTGCACAGTTTCGTATCTTGCAATATAGACTTACAAATATGTGCGACACGAACGACTGTGCAGAATTCTATGAAGTTTCGGAAAAGTCATCGTACACTATACATCGATATGGAAAGCTTAGAACTTACATTCAACAGCACCAAGCACTCACTGATTTTTGTAAAAAACTCGAAGATGTATTCAACTTAATTGTACTTGGACAGGTGTCGCTATTCAGCTTATTAATCTGCCTCGATGGGTATTTGATACTTATGGTTAGTATAGTATTACTCTATTTCGTTTTCCTACTTCAGGTAGAATAATTCTAAGCTATTCTATTTTTCATTTTTATAAAACGATGATTTCACTAGTTCTCTATCTATAGGATGATGCTCCCGCCACAAGACGCTTTACTTTCGCCTTTCATATAACGGGTTGCATGTGTCAACTGCTGATGTTCACCTATAGTTGCGATTGTCTGATACGAGATAGTGCGAACGTAGCTAATGCCGCGTATAAAAGCTTATGGTCGCGCTTACCGATGGACCAATTTGGAAAAATATTACGCAAGGACTTAATACTGGTTATCATGAGGTCCGCGACACCCTCTTGTTTGACTGCTTGTGGATTCTTCACTGTGTCATTGGAAACTTACACCGGGGTAAGCTCAGACGTAACACGTATAGTTGGAAATCCTGTAAATATGTACCTTTCTTAGTAAAAATTAATTAATACCTACAGTCAAAACAAACACTCGTACATAACTTCTCAAATCTGATATAATATTAATTGCACTCACTCCTTCTCTCTCTCTCTATCTCTCTATCTCGTTGTCTCGTTCACTCTCACGCTTTAAAATACTTAGAATTCAATTCTGAATAACTAATTTTACCTTTAACATAATCATTTTTATCTATTCCATTATGGATTTTGAACACTACAGTGGCATTTTTCTCCATTCTGAAACATTATTTACAAAAAGTTTGACAGTTTATGCATATTGCAAATCAAACTCTCGAAAACAATAGAGAAATGAATCTTCTGTCGCCAAAGTGACAATCGTATTAATATGTAGCTTCCTATTTGGTTAAACGCTGTAATGTTTCAGAAATTTTTTGCAAGCTCCTAAATGTAAGCTCCACTTGATAATCACCGAAGCAAGTAAATATTTAAACCACGATTAATCAAAGATTCTATGGTAGTTTCGGTAAGATATTTTTTTCTCTTATACAGAAAAACTTGTTTAATGACAAGTATACGAATTATGTAAAGGTGAATTAGTAACTAACGTCATTGTTATATCTACTAATAAACACCATAATTACCATCGTTATATCGATTTTATTAGGAACGTTTAAAATCATCACACGCCTAAACTGTTTATTCGCTTTTCACAGATTTTGAGCTCCGCGGTGTCGTACTTTACATTGTTAAGGAATCAGTCGAACGATAATTAAAATACACGTGAAATTTCGCATAAAGTAAGGAATTTCAAGTACATAGTTTCGCATCAAAGTGATATATTTGTATGTTATAGAAAGACAAAATAAAAAAGACTCCTATACCCCAATGAAATATATTGGGAAAAACCCAAGTAGGTAGACAATAATATTCTATTGCGTATTACAAGCACCTGACATCACACACAGACATAAGAACAAACGTTGCTGAAATTTCTTTATTCGTTTCATAGCTAGAATATCGCCGAATCTGCACAACACCCTTCACAAATCATAGAAACAAGATAAAAAAAAAGACATTTATCATCTTCGTCATTTTAACGCGCCGCCGCTGCATCAAGCGATCTACGTTTTTTTCCTCGTAAATTCTATCAAAGGAAATTATAGACAACTTTCTTAAGTCGTATGCCTCATTTAGCAAGATAAATTTTCCTTTGGCAAAACGAAACAGCTGTCGAACAGCACTTCGATTTCACAGAGGGTCTCGTAACCCCGGAATAATGTATAACTCGATCGATCGCATCCACTCGTTGTTCATTCGGAACAAAGAATAGTAATCCTGGGCTATCGTGATCGAACGTTCGTTCCTTTCTTTTCTTTCGTTCTTTCTCGTCATTTCTTTTCCGGAACATCAAATAACGGTGCATCAATGATAATAATAAAATAGATACAAAGTACGCTATCGGTGAATGAAAGGATGCCAATACATCAAAGCGACTGATCGTCTCTAATACGTTGCAATAATCGATGTAGACCGTGTACAAGTGTACCAGTTCAATGTCCTAACATACCAGAATATTAGCAGTACGATATGAGATTTCTGAAGAGCCACGACATATCTATCAGCTTGACATCGACTTTTATGAAGCTCGTTGGATTATGGACGTCGAAAAACCAATCGGAACGACGTGTCAGACTTATTACGCAGATTTACACGTTCGCGATTATTCTCTTTGCTCTATGGTTAGAACTTACGGATATTTATTATTCTTTCGGTGATCTGAGTGTAAGTATTCGAACAATTATCTTTACCGAGATATTTGAAGAGAGATAAATCGCGATGAACGATACAGATGTGGACTAAATTTCTGTAATAGTCCAGTTTCATTTCAAGTTGCAGAAGCTAATAAGTCAATATGCAAAACAAAATTCATTGATTATTTCTGGAATAAAACGCAAGACATTGTGATGAAAAGAACTATGCAATTTACAATATGTTAACACAGTTATAAAACTTGTAGCATAATTTGATTATCATTTAACACAATTACAATGTATTAGATTTCTTGAAAAAACTTATTTTTCCCATAAAACGGTTGTTTTCTCATAAATTTGTAATATCGTGGCTTGTGCCCTGTTTTCTCGTTTGTCGTATCTAATTTGGATTAACAAAAGATTTATATAACGCACAAGTGAAATAGAATCCATCCGTAGTTCTATATTTTCTAGACATTCTCTGTGCTTACAGACCTGCCTTTACAACGTGTGCAACATTTTGGCGGTCCTAATGCCTCTTCTGAAGATGACAGTATTGCTTGCGCATAAACAAGAACTTTTTCATTTAATTACATATACGCAACGAAAATTTTGGCACGAGAATTACGATGAGTACGAGAAAAGGATTTATATAGACTGCAAACGCAAATGTACCGTCTTTGTTTGTTTCGTAATATTCACCACCAAAGCGACCCTTATTTGTTACGCCCTTAGTCCAATTATTGGTAAGTCACTTAATCTTAAATTGGAATTTCTATTCTTTTATTTCTTATCCAAAAGAGCACAAAAATATCTAAGTGTAATCTATGGCAGATTCAGAAGGTTAATTGAATTGTTGTTGAACTTTCTTCAATACTATATATTTTCTACTGAATATTTACAAAGAATTATACCATTCTGCATCTATTCCAGAAAATATTGGAAGGAACGAGTCAGCCAGAGAATTTCTATTTAATATGTGGATTGATCTACCACTGACAATGTCCCCATACTATGAAATGACATTCATGTTACAGGTACCGGATCGCTTCTTTTTCCTAATGCTCAACGTATTTAATATTATCAAATTTAATACCAGTAACAAACTTAATGGAAATCTTTATATACCCACAGCTCCTGACATTGTACCATATTGGAGTCGGCTATTTCTGTTTCGACAATCTATTATGCGTCATGAATCTACACTTGGCTACTCAATTTCAAATATTGCAATATAAAATGTCCCGCATGACCGATTTAACGAATAAAGAGAAGGGAGAAACAAATCCACAATTGTTCTCAGGATCATCGACAAAGAAATATTACACCGTCTTTAAGAAGTATGTTCAACAACATCAAGCTCTCATATCTTATTGTGGAAAACTGGAATCGGTATTTAATTTGCCTGTTTTGGCGCAAGTGCTGACGTTCAGCTTGGTAATGTGTCTCGATGGGTACCAGATACTTATGGTGAGTGTAACGCATTCATATCAATTATTCGTTTTTACACTCCTACATCTCAGAGAGTGTCACGAAAATGTACAGAATACATACCATATACAAGAATATACAAAATAATCAAACTACGGCACTCTCTAGAACATTTAGTCGATGGAATAACTGTTTACCTAAAGTACCCTAGTTCCGTCTTTTTAATTTTATTCGTGGAAATATCGAATTTACATATCTGCGGTCTAGAATAGACCATATATTGTACTTACTATGACGATCATGGCAAATCACACATCGTCTGTAAAAAGTGTCTATATCGAACATTTAAAAATTATGAGCACTGTTCATACTTCAGACAAGCTTTTACGCGCTAATAACGCATCTTTTCGCAGCCAGGGGCACCTGCCAGAACACGTTTCATCTTCAGCTTCCAATTAATAGCCTGTCTATGCCAATTACTGATGTTCACCTACAGCTGTGACTGCATCATGCAAGAAAGCACGAGCGTAGCTTTGGCAGTGTATAAAGGACCTTGGTCATTTTTGCCTGCAACCGAAAGCGGTATGATGATGCGAAAAGACTTGATACTCGTTACTATAAGATCTGGCGTACCTTGTTGCATAACAGGCTATGGATTCTTCGTCGTGTCTCTAGAGACATATACTCGGGTAATTGAAATGTTGTGGCATTTGTCAGAATTGCAGCGATTGATAAATTTGACTGCTTAAAACTGTACAGTGTACGAAAATGTAAAAAAGTACAAAAAATACACGTCGGATATCTATTGCTTATACGTATTATTGTTACAGGTTTTAAGTACTGCGGTATCATATTTCACACTGTTAAGACAAACTACACAGGAGACCCTCAATTCTTAATATATATATTTCAATTGCAAGTATACAGAATGTACATAGAATGTAAAATAGTAACAGATGATGAAATATCTAATGGGCGCTGCTGCAAAGCGAAATAAAACTACAATGAAAAATAAAAAGAATTACATTTGAAGTTTGGTTCGTTATACGTTGATGCTTAAAAGTCGAGTTACACTCATATTCAATCATCAAAATAATCCATATTCATAAATCCATTCGGTCGCATATTGCCGCTCGGTGTTCTTCTACAACACGAACACGCGAACAAGTGTGTATAAATTTCTTATTATTTTTATAAGAACCACTATTCGGTAATTTCGATTGGAACTTTCACATCCACTACTTGCCTTCGTATCCTTCTACCAACCGTCTTGTCAAATAATCCAGCTATAGTATATTTTTTCGAGAGTTAAAAGTGGTTAAAAGCATCGGATCAGTGCAGTAGAACATAATGACAGAGTAATACGCACAAACTGTAAATAATAAAAGAATAATTGATCGACAAACAAATACGTAATTGACAAATGCATCTTTTGTATATGTTTTCCGTCTATACCGAAGGGTAGCAATCAACTTTTTCCTTTTTGCACTCTTCCTGTCAGAATGGTGTAAAGATGACAAGAGGGAAGAATGATTTCCAATCAACGTGACACCTGTTATTACGATGATTCATATGCACTAGAGCACGCGCGAGCGACAGCTTTAGACACTATCCAGCCGACACCATGCAAACGGAATTAGACTTGGACATGTCGATGGTCTTGTCAAAGTTTTTCTTGAGGAGCATCGGCTTGTGGATATCCGAAAATTCCGCAGAAGAACGTCGGATGAAAATAATGATCATCTATACAGTATGGCATTCGATATTTGCTACAGTCGAAATTACCAGAGATTTCTACTTCACTATATTTTACAAAGGCGTGAGTATATTTAACTGGTTTAGTTGTGTTAAATAAAATTGTGTATGTGCTATATTGTGAAATAAATATTGTAGCATTCCAAATATGTAATAATAATAATTCATTATGTATATAGAAACGAAATGAGTGATAGCGTCAGGTTCTGGAAAATATTAAGCAATTGTTACGACCATCTTTCTATTTATTATTAAATTATATAAACAAAAAATACATATTGATCTCTCGATGCCATTTATGGGGATTATTTCTAATTGTCACGTTTCTTCATCGTCCGTTTATATTTAATAAATAAAAAGTGTGAAAGTCACGATATACACAATATTTGTTAATTTAATCTAATATTTAAAATCGTTCGCGACATATAACATTGGATAATAGTTTATGACACGAGTAATTCAGTTAAAACTCTATGAAACGTACAAACAGCTATAGTTATAAAAGAATTCGTAATAATTGATAATAATTTCGTAATAATTCGTAATAATTTCAGGATATTCTTTACGTTACTACCAACATATTAACTGTGACAATGGGTTTAATCAAGATATGTATCATAATGGCGCATAAAGAGGAATTTATAAATCTGATCGTGTACGTGCGACAACATTTTTGGAATGTTAAGTACAATTTTCGCGAGAAAGAAATTTTGGATGATTGCAGAAAAACTTGCACCTTCTTCGTCTGTTCCGTCACCATCATGGGTGCATGTGCTATAGTAGCTTATCTAATAACACCGGTTATTGGTAGGTTCTATTGCTCCATTATTCTGTTATCCTATTCGCTAATAGTGTGCTGTAGATCTTTAATTCAAGTCGCGAATGCTTTACGTGGATGTACGTAATATCGACGTGCTATGTATGTACAGGATGTTTCCGTAATCTTAGTTCAAGCTATCGGGATTCTTTATGCAGAAATAGATCGCAAAAGAGGAGTAATATTTTTTCGTCAACACGAGCAGAAAGACAAGTTGGTTACCTCGAAACTTGCAATTAGTACACGGACATCTGACGGATCTTCAAACACATTTTTCTCGAAATCGAAGCCTTAAACGAAAAAATATTATTCCTTGTTTTCGGTTAATTTTTACCTGTAGAATTACTACCAGATCGCTTGTACCAAGATTTTAGAGACGCTCTGTATATAGATAATAGGATACTTCCTCTATTTTATCACATAATTTAAGAAACTTCTTTTTTTAAACAACCTTGATTCGGTATTGTTACATTAAAATGTACTATGATTGTACTATGAAATACAAAAATGTACCTGACGATAAATAGGCGAAACATTTAGTATAGAGAAAAGTATATCATCTAAGCGTTTGTTGCAGCAAATGCTGGGAAAAATAATTCCGAAAGAGTATTGCCATTCAACATATGGCTAAATTTGCCAGTATCTATGTCGCCTTACTACGAAATGATATTCACTCTACAGGTATTTTAGATTCTCGCAATTTTTCGAACGATTGTTATTGTAGCTGGTTGCATTATATGCTTACATTTACTATATTAAACTTACAACACAATGACATAAACTGGGATATCCGCATCTGTGGAACTGCAACGTGTGACAATTAGTTGAAATACGACGCTGGTATCTAAAGATAACTATAGAAATGATGCGATATCTCTGATACGATTTTGCAAAAACCAATAGATTTTTTCCGTGGGCTGTAACAGGGGAAGTAATTTTTGTACTTTTTGCAGATGATAAATATGTATCAAATAGCTGTCACCTACTTTTGCTTCGATAATATTTTCTGCATTCTGGCCATACATTTGGCTGGTCAGTTTCGCATACTTCGATACAGGTTTTCAAAACTGTGCGATATAGAACATCAGATAAACGAGAAGGATATGGAATTGACGATAACAAACTATGCGCATACGTTTTATAAACAATTGAAGATGTACGTTCGACACCACCAGGAACTGATCAACTTTTGCGACAGGCTTGAAAACGTGTATACGATGTTGATACTTGGACAAGTGTTGGTATTTAGTGTGTTAATTTGCCTGTTTGCTTATCAAGGATTATTGGTTAGTGTTTACATGCTATAAACATTCCCATCATCGGTATTTGTTAATTGTTTGGGACTTTCTAAATGCTTAGTTTGCTCTTAGGCTGCTGCCCCTCTTGCGAGACGCTCGATTTTCATCTTTCATTTAATCGGATCAATGGCGCTATTATTTATGTTCACCTATAGCTGTGACGGTGTGATAGAACACAGTGAGAAAGTTGCTATAGGTGCATATTCAGCGCTGTGGACGATCATGCCAATGAACAAATCTGGAAAGATGCTTCGAAACGATCTAATAATGGTGATTGAGCGATCAAGAAGAGTTTGTTGTCTCACCGCGAACAGATTTTTCCCTGTATCGTTAGAAACTTATAACAAGGTAGATATAGTACATATATATATACAACAAATACGCGTTACGATCTATGAAATTTAATGTATAGGACAAATTTTTAAACACTAGGAAATTGTAATTTTCGATATCGTGAAATAATTTGTTTATTAATATTTTGCAGATCTTATCTACCGCAGCATCATATTTCACATTACTAAGAAATCATTTAGAAAACGAAACTGAAAAATGATTGGTAAAAGCAAACCTCCAACCAATTCGGTAAAATATTCGTAGACAATTACTTATGATAGTATTCAAAAGAATTGTATAGATACATCTATTAAAAAAAGATAAACCGTTGAATAGAAAATAACCGATAACTAAACATATGTATAATCAACTAGAGTCGCTCGCTTATGACTTTGCTGGCACAGTACCTATTTGAATGTATTTTTATTATCCCTTGTTTGTACACCATTTAAATGTTGAATTTCGTAAAACGCTCGAACAGGTATTTGTTCATTTTTAACGAGAAGTTCGTACGTCGAATGTCTCGTCCCCCGACTAGCAATTCGTGAAATATATCCTTAAAAAGATGTTATCTCGTTTTTTGCCCTTTATGATCTGTATCCAGAAATCCTTTCTTATTCCACGCCTACGTCATAAAAGAAGTATATATATATATACAGGGTAGTTGGTAACTGGTGGTACAAGCGGAAAGGGGGTGATTCTACGCGAAAAAAGAAGTCGAAAATATAGAATAAAATTTTTTTTTTCATTTTTCCATCGAGACAACGATCTACAGTGAGATCCGTTGTAACGTACCGCACGCGTACCGAGCGAAAATTCAAAGTCGATTTTCTCGAAAACAAAGCCTCAAACGAAAAATTTTTATTCTATATTTTCGACTTCTTTTTTCGCATAGAATCACCCCCTTTCCGCTTGTACCACCAGTTACCAACCACCCTGTATATACAGGGTGAGTCATTAAAAACTACCACCTGTAGCAATTATCTGTCGACTTCATCAAAAAGCGCTTAAAGTATGGTATTGAAGCAGCCTAGTCAGACGTGTACATACTCTAGTATCTTATACTTTTTGACACGTTAAGATGATTAGTCGATTCAGTTGGACATTCTTTACAAAACAGTATTAACTAATTTATACCGAAAAACCATTAATTCAGCAGATATTTTAAGTTTAATTTATCCAATTTAATGTACGAAAGGCAAGGACGATGTAAACGCAATAATACCGCTTCGCGTCTTTTCTCGTCTCTTCCATACATTAAATTTAAAGAATTACAGTTAAAATATCTGATAAACTAGCGGTCTGTGTGTATAAATACATAAGTTAGGATCTTTCAGTAAAAAATGTCCAACTAGATCGGCTAACGTTATAAAAGATACATGGTGGCTATTAAAAGCTTCAAAGTTAACTTGATATCTCAAAACATAGGGTATTAGATAATCAACTCGTATACTCGTCTGACCAGGCTCCTTAAATACAGTAAACTTCGCTGCAAACATTTTTTAATCAAGTCGATAGATAACGAATTTTTTGAGGTGGTAGCTTTTGCTGACTCGTTCATAACGTTTTCAGCGTAAATTCATTCTATGTCAAAATTACGAATTCCATTCGGTACTCTGAAAATCATATCGCGTCTAATTTTTCCATATAAAATATCATTACATATTAATTGCCTTCATTTTTGTAACTTTAGTTGTAGGTACTTAAAGATAGTATAGTTTATACGTATTATAGTCAGCAAATAATGAGATGTGTGTTCGTGTTACAAAATGTGCGTGCTAATACAGAGGATATATAAAACTGCGTACCTGGTATAGTATATCGCTACAGAATTACGTGATATTCATTTTGCAATGAAGGTAACAGCTTGATCATTCTCAAACGAAATCATCTTTATACACTACGTCGTGATTCTACATTCAGAGACAACGACGTAGTATTATACTTTCCAACTGTACTTTTTCTCTAAGTAATCATACGTTATAGCAGAATTTTTACTTCTGGCGACCAAATAATCAATATGTGAAAAATTGCTAGTTGCACATGCACTGTAGGGGGTAATAATCGCACAGGCCCTCTCTCAAGCACACGTGATACACCAATTCATATATTTTTCATGTTTGTCAATTTCTTATTTGTTTCTGCCACCGTATCGCTTCTACTCTACGCGGAAAAGTTCGCTTTAAGTAAGATACGTATCTATTATCAAGCGATCGAATGTCTCGATAGATCAAAGCGATGTCACTTCAAGTCACCTTTTCGCTAGGAACCTTTTCTCGCTAAATTTTCTAGCTGTCGCATGATTTAAAGATCAAGATCGAGAAAAACGATCGTCATGCATACGACACGATACACGGATATCTCAATCACGTTGTCGCAGTTTCTATTAAAACTCGCGGGTGTCTGGATGACAGTAAATAACGCCGAAGAACGTCGAAGAAGACTCACTATGGCGTTTACTGCCGTTATACATGTTTACGGATTATATCTAAATCTCGGCGATGCTTATTACACTTGGAACGATTTGAGCGTGAGTATAAAGATCTGTCGCTGTCTTAAGATTGTTATTTTTCGAAAGTCATAGATATACTTTTCATTTAGAAATCAACTTAAATTTTTATACGATTGCATTATAAATTTAATTACAGAGAAAATAATTAAGATGAATACCGAATCTACCTAATTGTTTTTATAAAATTTAATAGAAAACTGCAAGAAATATATTAATACGACAATCGTATTACGAAAATGTTTAAAAGATTTATAGAGAGAAACAAATTCTATCGATGTTCCGACTGGTTTACTATATATAAAATGAATTAACTTTTTCAGCATTGTACCTTCTTGCTCTCTAATACATTATGCATCATATTGGCGATGTTCAAGCTTTTGATATTAAATTTTCGCAGAACGGAATTTAAGGATTTAGTTTTATTTGCACAACAAAATTTTTGGCATTTCAAGTACGACCATGATGAGAAAATACTTTTCATGAAGTGCCGAAAATTGTGCAAGCTGTGGACCATAACGGCATGCTCTTTCACGCAAGCCTCCTTGGCATTTTACATAATTACGCCAATCTGCGGTGAGCATGCATATTTAAAGATCTTCGTTTCTACACAAAATAAATAAATTAGTCTCGAATAAAAACAATTCTATAGCTTTACGATCCAACGATATTAACAATCAAAATACATGCTTTACCCTCTTCACCGTATCCTTCAAAATAATCAAATTAGTTAACAATTAATAAACAATTGACAAAATCTCCATCGAGTCAACCCTGATTCTGAAAGAAATCACAAATATGTGCGAACTAATTAATAAAACGTACGAAATCGAAGCTTCAGAATTCATGCTCCATTGTGTTTCAGCGAATATCGGAAAAAACAAATCGGATAGGGTACTTCCGTTCAAAATGTGGGTCGATCTGCCGCTAAGCGTGACACCGTATTACGAAATAATGTTCGTTATTCAGGTATCGTATATCTCCTCCATTTCCGAATATATTTAAATAGCGAACTCGGCGAATACAACGATAATTTTACTATGGAAGATCACTGTTTACCCAGCTAGCGACTGTGCAACAAATCGGTATAACGTATTTGTGCAACGACAACTTCTTATGCATACTGAATATGCACGTTATCTGCCAATTCCGCATGCTCCATAACAGACTTTTGAATTTATGGAAGATCATCGACCAGAAAACGGATAAGATCGATTATGCCGACAAGTGCTACATAGCGTTGAAAAAATGCATTCGGCAGCATCAGTCGTTGATCAAATTCTGCGAGAAGCTCGAGTATGTTAATACTTTTCCGATCTTTGGCCATGTAGTGGTCTTTAGCTTGCTAATGTGCTTCGACACGTACGAGATACTTTTGGTACGTTGGATTTACTTACAGTATGGTAGTGGATTCGTTTTTAAATACGATTTGTTCGAAATACGATTTATTGCAAGTTTTATTATTTCACTGTTACGTAAGAATCGTTAAATAGCATGAGTAATTTAACTTTGGTTTATGTCCTTCTCAAAATTTCATAAACTTATCTCTTTACCTAGAAACGAAATGCTCGTTTCAAGTATTATATATTCGACAGTTATACCAGCTACATCAGAACGATTTCGATATGAATAAACGAGTATTATATTACGTATACAGGCAAATGTATCCACTGGTACACGACTGATCTTCGTGTTCCACATGGTCGGAAGCTTTATCCATATAATTTTCTTCACGTACACTTGCCACGGTTTAATAGAGGAAAGTTCGAATATTAGCTTGGCAACGTACTCAGGCTGGTGGACGATTCTGCCAATGACCGAAACTGGCAGAATGTTACGAGAAGACGTGAAGGTGATGATGATGAAATCAATGCGACCATGCTACCTGTCCGCTGGTGGATTTTTTCCTATATCTTTGGAAACATCTACCGCGGTACGTAATCCATTTCGTATTTAACCCCATTCATCCCGGAAATATCGCTTTTTGCAACGCGTTACCAGAAATATATAAATTTTTAGATGAATCCTATGACGACACTAAAATTTTATGTTACAGCTGATGAGTACTACAATGTCATACTTTACGCTCATGAGGGAATCATCTGTGAAAAATGCGGATAAATAATCCATCATATATATACAAGTACCTATATCATGAAAATATTTGAATATATATGAATATACTTTAATATGTACTTGAAATATATGTTTCGGTAATAATAAAGATAAAGTTAATTAAAATCTTACATCGGAAATGAAAATTCTACACCAAGGGGACGTGGCGATTCTTGCATCGACATCGATATAGTGATAATCCAATATATATGTTTTCTTCTTTTGCTAATAAAATTATCGCTAACATTGATGAGACCCCATTGATTGAGATTTTAGTGAGACCGAACATGATATTGTTATAAAATTTGCTTGCTTTAATTTGGCTCGTGTTCTACGTTCGTTGCTGTCAGCAAAATACAAAGATTCCGAATAACTGGTCATTTGTTCTCCTTGAAAACCAAGGACAGATACCTAACACTATAAACTACAGAATACACGCGTACATCATGCACGATAAATATATATACCACTAAAATGCGAAAAGTTATACAAAGAGATACTTACGAAATCTTCACGAATTCTATTCTTTTCTCTAAACGCAGCAACCATGATCGAATCCTTATCCGTACCCGTATTCAAAAATCTATTCAGCAGGAAACTCTCGTTAGGACTTCTTCCGTAACATGAACATAAGAACAAATAAATTTTGTATTTCCGTAACAACTATTACACGTTCCGATTTTAACAGCAATTTCTCGTAAGAGCGAAAGACGCAACGTTTAACGTTTGAAAACTCAATTGCAGTTCCTGATTGAAAAGTCTTAGATTGAAAAGTGACTGTGGTCTAAGACGTACGGGTCTCTGGAAATAATGAAAGAGATCAATCAACGAACAAATGTGTGATTACCTGCTACTTCCAAGCTTTTTTCATTTATTCATACAAAGGTAACAATCAAACATTAATTTCACTCCTTCTTTCACTTCTGTTTTCCTTCTACTCCTCTTCCGCTCCTCTTCCACTCCTCTTCCATTTCTCCTTCACTTCACTTGCAAGAGTGACAGCAGAAATTAATAAATCAAAGAAGCGCGTCACCTGTTATTATGATGATTCATATGTATTGGGGCATACGCGGTACGTGGCACGCGACAGCTTTAGACGTTGATCAGTCATCATGCTAATACAACGAGACTTGGACATATCAATGGTCCTGTCAACGTTTTTCTTGAGGAATATCGGTATATGGGTAACCGACTATCCCACGGAAGAACGTCGGATGAAAATAATGATCATTTACACAATATGGAATTCTATATTTGCCACGATCGTTATTACCAGAGATTTATATTTCACTGTGTTGTACAGAGGCGTGAGTATATTATTATGATGTATAGAAAAACGGGACGAGCAGTTGCGTTAGATTGGAAAACAATTTAGCAAGGACGGTCATTATCTTTCTAATTATTATTTAATCGTATAAGTAAAGCTCATGTATTGATTTCTCGTTGCCATCTACGGGGATTGTTTTTAATCGGCACCTATCTTTGATGTTCGTTTATATCGGATAATCAAAGAAGTCATTGGTAAAAACTTTCTCGGTTACCTCTATTTAATACATTAAAAATTTGAAATTCATGAGATACATTATATTTTCTAATTTAATCTACAACAATACTGAAAATCGTTCGTGACATATAACATTCGATAATAGTTTATGACACGTGTATTTCAATTAAAACTCTATGAAACGTACAGCTATAATTATAAAAAATTCATAATTCATTTCAGGATATTCTTTACGTCACTACCAACATATTAACCGTGACAATGGGTTTAATCAAGATATGTATCATAATGAAGCATAAAAAGGAATTTATAAAACTGATCGTGTACGTTCAACAACGTTTTTGGAATGTTAAGTACGATTTTCGCGAGAAAGAAATTTTGAATGATTGCAAGAAAACTTGCACCTTCTTCGTCTGTTCTGTCACCATCATGGGTACATTTGCTATACTAGCTTATCTAACAACACCGCTTATCGGTAGGTCAAAAATATTCTATTTGTTTACGGTGTGTTGCATTTTTTGATCCAAATCGTGGATGATTCGTGTGGATATACGTAATATTCACCCGGTATATATATATATATATATATATATATATATATATATATATATATATATATATATATATATATATATATGTAGATATAGATATAGATATATATAGATAATAATATACTCCTTTCACAAATTCTCATACCATACATGTACATCAAATACATATACATCGATATATTATGTCGTATAATTAAAAACAATCTTTTCTCAAAAAAGAAATTTGATTCGGTGCTGCAATATTAAAATGTTTAACAATTGTGTATACTAATAAATATCTGTCTGCTGTAATAAACTAAAAATTCGATAGGTACAATAATATACCTAACGATAAATAAGAAAACCATTCCATATGGGAAAAAGTATATCATCTGTGTTTGTTGCAGGAAATATTGGGAAAAATAAATCCGAAAGAGCATTTCCTTTCAACATGTGGCTGAATTTGCCAGTATCTATGTCGCCTTACTACGAAGTGATATTTACTCTACAGGTATTTTAGATTCTCGCAATTTTTCGAACGATTGTTATTGTAGCTCGTTGCATTACATGTTTATATTTACGCGGAAGTACAACCTGTGACAATTAGTTGAAGCTTCACCCTAGAATCCTCCACTTTCTATAAATCTACATGACCTTTCTTATCAATGACTAATCAATTTTTGCGATTTTGCAAAAACCAATAGATTTTTTCCACGGACTGTAACAGGGGAAATAATTTTTACTTTTTGCAGACGATAAGTATGTATTACGTATCGGTAAGCTATTTTTGCTTCGATAATGTTTTCTGCATCTTGGCCATACACTTGTCTGGTCAGTTTCGCATACTTCGATACAGGTTTTCAAAACTGTGTGACATGGAACGTCGGACGAAGGAAGATGATATGGAGTCGGCGTTAACAAGGCATGTGCATGTGTTTTACGAGAATTTGAAGGCATGCATTCGACACCATCAAGCACTCATCACTTTCTGCGACAGGCTTGAAAACGTGTACACGATGTTGATATTTGGACAAGTGTTGGTATTTAGTGTGTTAATTTGCCTGTTTGCTTATCAAGGATTATTGGTTAGTATTTACATGCTATAAACATTCCCGTCAGCGGTATTTGTTAATTATTTGGGACTTTCTAAATGCTTAGTTTGCTCTTAGGCTGCTGCCCCTCTAGCGAGACGCTCGATTTTCATCTTTCTTTTAGTCGGCTCAATGGCGCTATTATTTATGTTCACCTATAGCTGTGACAGTGTGATAGAACACAGTGAGAAAGTTGCTATAGGAGCATATTCAGCGCTGTGGACGATCATGCCAATGAACAAATCTGGAAAGATGCTTCGAAACGATCTAATACTGGTGATTGAGCGATCAAGACGAGTTTGTTGTCTCACCGCGAACAAATTTTTCCCTGTATCATTGGAAACTTATACCACGGTAAATATAATATCGAATCTACAATAAATACGCGTTACGATCTATGAAATTTAAAGCATAGGGCAAATTTTTAGACACTAAGAAATTGCAATTTTCAATATCGTAAAATAATTTGTTTATTAACATTTTGCAGATTTTATCTACCGCAGTGTCATATTTCACTTTGTTGAGAAATCGTGTAGAAGACGAAACTATAAATTGATCGGTAAAAACAAATCTCCAATCGATTCAATAGATTGTTCTAAGAAAATTGCCTTTAGATATATATTGTACTATTCAGGCAAATTGTATATTTATCTGTTAACGAAAATAAATGAATTTTAGGAAAATAACTGATAATTTAATACATGTATATAATGAATAATCAATGTGGAGCTTTTCCTATAGTACTTCAATATCTTAATATATCAGCCAATCATTGACGACATATGAGCTTTTTTTAATATTTATAGTAAATCTTAAATTAATTCGGTATCATAATGGTGAATTTCATTCACTACTCTAACAATCACAGTCGTTTAATATTTCTATTTATTGCTATTGTCGATTTATTGCTATTTCTATTATTTTGAGTCATATATATTGGATCATATATTTGGAATCATATTTATGGTAGATTAGTCTTGAATAGTTTATGATAGTATAACTTACATATTGTTGCCAGCAAATAGCGAAATGTATTTTCATGTGACAAAATGTATGTGTCAATACGTAGAAAATGCACGTACCTTCACTGTACTCATAAATTAAAGTGTATTTATCTTTAGTTAACATAGTCGAAATGTCGATCGAGTCAATTCTAATTCCGAAAGAATATTTTGAATAATCGATCATCTGTCCTCCTTCGAGTGTGTTCTTCGTTCAATACAAAGAACAGATCCTATGCATTATTATATACAAAACAAGCTGCAAAATGCACATGTGTATCATACGCAATAAAAGTACATAACACTGAAAAATTATAATAAAGATGTTTACAAAACAACCGACAAATAGTCTTTGTAAATTTTATTCCTTTATTCGCGAACAGCAATAAAAGAATGTTAGGTTAACAACTACTGTGTTCTTCGAACGTTCCCGGACAATAAAATTATCGATGTACCGCGTATGCTTTATCGTCTCCCCGAATACCACCATCCGTCTGAAATCGTACATAATTTATCAATCCGATGCTTCATCCCCTTTCCGTTTTACACCACAAGAGAGCAATTATAGTGACGTGTAAAATAACCAGTTGTCCACGAAACATAGCGGACATGCAAAACGAACGGGATAATCAAGATAAGTATGGAGACTCAGGTATGGTTAATAAAAAACCTGAAGATTCTCTTGTAAATTGGAGCTTGGAGCACACTACCGTTGAAGACTCAGAATGAGCTCGAAGAAAGGCAGAGATCTGTCAATCACCGTCGTGTCGTTCTACATGAAAATCGTTGGCTTTTGGCTGGCGAAGAACCATGTCGAAGAACGTTGGAGAAACTTTGCTATGATTTATACGACTTTCGCAATTCTCGTCGCCATCGTGGTCGAAACGAGGGATCTGTACTTCACTTGGGGAGATTTTAGCGTAAGTGAAAAATTCAATTTTGTTATAGTAACATGAAGAATAATTTTTCGAATGAACAATTTTACGGATTTGAACACTATTCGAAAGATCTATTGGATCAAAGCAGTTTTTGCTCTCGCGGTAGTTTGGAAAATATCCATAGTGTACGTGTACTGTTATTTGATTATAGGGTACTGTATACATCGTGTGCAACCTCGTAACTATTATTCTCGTTTTGTTCAAAATTTTGGTTTGTTTTATATACAAAAAGGAGTTGCTTAGTTTGATACAATACGCGAAAACGAATTTTTGGCATTCGAATTACAATTCACACGAACGAATGATTGTGGATAGGTGTAAACGTACTTGTACGGTTCTCGTTTGCGTCTTCACTTTCTTCGCTCAAGGAACAGTTATCTCTTACGTGATAGGACCAATTCAAGGTGAGACATTTATATACTCATTGTAGAAAGAACGATATATATTGTTAACTAGCTTTCTTGATTAAACGAAATTAATTAAACGAGCTTTGCTAACGTATTTATATTATTCAGCAAATATTGGAAGAAACGAAACAAATCGAATACTTCCATTCAATATATGGTTGAACGCACCAATATGCTACATGACACCATACTTTGAGGTCGAGTTTATCATACAGGTACTAAGAATTTGTTAGTTGCTAAAAACAATTAAAAGAACAAATGTTTGAATTCGCCACGACTATATTTATCAAAGTTAATTTCAAATATGTGTATTCCAAAATCGCGATACATAAATTTAATAAAATCACGTATACGCATATGACAAAGATAAAATTACATCTTGCGTTTCTACAGGTTTTGTGCCTGTATCACGTTGGCGTATGCTATCTTTGTTTCGATAATATTTTATGCATTATGAATCTACATACTGCTGGACAGTTTCGTATCTTACAATATAGACTTGAAAATATGTGCGGTGAAAATAACAACGAAAAATTGTCGTACAGCATATGTAAATATATGAAACTTAAAACTTACATTCAGCAACATCAAATGCTCATTGAATATTGTAAGAAACTCGAGCAAGTGTTTAATTTGATTGTGCTTGGACAAGTATCGCTCTTCAGCTTATTAATGTGCCTCGATGGATATTTAGTACTTACGGTATGCATAGTAGTATCTATATTAAAAAAAAACTGTGCCGTAAAAATAGAAATTTAATGTTGAAAGAATTCCAGTTTGCTTCATAGCAGTAATAATTTTTGATATTACGACATAGCAACAATTCCAATCTTCTTTATTTTTCGTGAAGTTGCAAAAAATTCTCGTAGGAGAAAGTAATATGTTTTTAGTTCGTTACAGCGGTTTAGGATACAACAATGCAATTTTTCACAGGAAGACGCTCCTCTTATGAGACGCCTTATTTTCCTATTTCATATAACGGGTTGCATGTGTCAACTGCTGATGTTCACCTATAGTTGCGATTGTCTAATACGAGACAGTACGAACGTAGCTAATGCCGCCTACAAAAGCTTATGGTCGTTTCTACCAATGGACAAATATGGGAAAATATTACGGAGAGACTTGATGTTAATTATCATGAGATCTAATATACCATGTTGCCTGACCGCTAGTGGATTCTTCATCGTATCATTGGAAACGTATACTGGAGTAAGTACATCTACTCGCTGTAATTACACTAGTTCAATCATGTGTAGAACGGATCCCGTTTCTTCGTGCAAACTGAAATAAATAAATACTACTATTAATTTAACCCTTTCACCTAATCTGATATAATAATATTAATTCTTACATTTCCTAGCGAATATTTATTTTATTTTCAGGATATTCGCTTGTTATAACGTTAACATTTACTTATATTGATTTCTTTATTATCGTTTTAATATCATTTCGTTGTAAATTTTGAGCGATGCAGTGTTACGTTTTACTTCATAGAAATAGGAGAGGAGATGGTACTTAGCTTTGCCTAAAAAATTAATGCTACCAATAATGTGGAACTTTGGCCCCTTCTAATCAATATGGCCGTATTTAATGGAATATCCTTAGTAAATTCATTATTGCTCTTATTGTATGAAAGATAATATTACTTGCAAAAATTACAAATATAGCATTCATTTTTATATCCAGCGTATTCGTTGTGGATTCATAATTCACACGATCGACATCGAACTTGCATCTCACCATTATGATCATCCGAATACTTGTGAGAAGGAAACTCGTCGGTCGTTACGCTTTTGTTTGTTTCAAAAGAGTAGAATTACCCAAAGAGACTGGCGTGTGCGAATGAGGTGAGATTTCCTCCGCAATCAACCTACGGCATATATTGTCCTTATATGCAGTAGGGAAAATATAATAGTATCGTACCCCATAGACTATAAAGAGTGCAGCGTTCCATATCCATGCTACCCTCGAAACAACGTTATTTTCTACCCGTATTTGCAAGTAATAACTAAAAGGTTTCATAAACATTATTGTTGGCGTGATATAAATTTGCTTTCAAAGTACAGTGACTATACCAATTACATTATTGCACAATATATGATACCTGAATATTATTGTAAGATTACAAGTTATTAACAGAATTCGGCATTATCAGCTTTCCTTTTCCTCTCCTCAACATTTCCTACGTGCGCAGAACATATTTTCCAACATTTACAACTGTAATATGACGCGTCATAAATTATTAAACGAGGAATTAGTAAGTAACAATTGTTTTATAAGTGTTCTTATTTCCCTAAAAAACATTTTTTTTAAGTACTTGTAAAATGACTTTATCGTAACAAACACAATGTCTATTATTATTATTATATCAGATACTCTTTAACGAGTTATAAAATCATGACAAAAATTTAATCTATTGTGTTCCTTTGCTGTTTACAGATTCTAAGTTCCGCGGCATCGTACTTGACGTTGTTGAGAAATCATGCAAGCGATACGTCTTAAACGCAAGTACCAACAACATTTTCGAATAAAGTTCCAAGAAATTTAAATGTTTAAAAGCATTTAGGTATTTATTTACTTGATATTACACAAAAATATCAGTTGCTTTGCCTAACCTTCATTCGTAGACTGTTTCCAGGAAATGCAGTTACTCCGATCAATATTCGGACACCCTTCGAAACGGAATAACTTTTTTAAAATTGAACCAAACGGTTTGAATTTCTTTTTTCTTTTTCTTTAAGTTAAAAGGGTTAATTCACTGGACGACGCGCGCCAAAATGTTGAAAAAGTTACAATTGGCCGAGACCTCGTTACCTTGGTCGAGAAATGGGAGAAAATAATAAAGGTCGCTTTTTACTAATTTCTTATGCAAGAAAATACTAAAGGCGAATTCAAGGCAGTCGTGTTTACAGCACGTTCTGTAGATTCGGAAATGGTCGCGTGGTCTTGCTTCAAAAACCGTGGCGGTCCATGGAGCCTTCCGGAGAGGTTCTTTTTCGGCAATTACAATATTATCGAAGAATTCCTTATATATAATAGACATAAATCTTCGAAATTTGTTATTCAAATTTTCATTGATTCAAACTTTCAGAACCAGATAAAAATGTTGTAAAAAGTGATCTCACCTTTTTCTTTGTGATTCGGATTAATTCCGCGAGATTCTCAAAAATTGTTTGCACGTCATCTGGCAAACTAGCTAGTTCTTCTAGCTTCTCAAAAAATATCAAACCGTCTGATCCGTTCTTTAAAAAGTTATGCTATTTTAAGGCGTGTCCGAATATTAATGGGAGCAAATGTATATTTTTCTTAGACTATCTCGTTTATTCGATTCTTCGTTCATTTCAAAATGTAGTTGCTTTAAACAAAACTTAAGCCTTTCTTGTCAAAAATATCAATGACAAACAATTTTACATTTACATTTTAACCGGAACAACTTAATCGTTTTATCTATTTTAAAAGATCAATTCTTTCGCGCGAATTTGCAATACTAACAACAAAGCCTAACTACAATACTATTCTATACATTTTGATAATAAATAACAGACTATTTCTCTGGAATAAAGAAATATAGCAATAAACAGAAGGATTTTAAAAATATTTTATTTAATACGATAATATAATAATGCGATTAATATTACCTCTACCATTCTCTATTTCATTCCATAAATATGTCTTCGCGTAAATTCACCTTCCGCAAGTATTAATCTGTAGCACAGTTGTTATTAAAACGTGTCACACTAAAAATATATAATTAATTAATGAATGATAAATGAAAAAAGGAAAGTTCTTGCCAATTAATTCTGATGATGAAGGAAAACATGCGTTATAAGCTTCAAGACACTGTCATATATCATTTAACATTAACATAACACAATTAACATAACTAAATCACTAAAACACAAATAAGGATAAAAATGACAAGTTCTTGTGCTCAAAAACGAATTCAAAGGGTGCAACTCGATTACACAACGTTCTTCAAAAGTTTCCATGAAATAAATCATCTAAACAGTCGCACGTGTATTGTAATACACGTTATCCTCACGTCTGAACATTCGGCGTCTCCGTGGAATAATACACAATTTATCGATCCGTCGCTGCTTTTCCTTTTCACACGATGGAACAGCAATTGCAATGACGTTCAGAATAACCAGTTGTCCGGGAAGTATAATATGCAAAACGAGCCAGATAATCAAGTCAAAAGCGATCAAGGGATCAAAGTAATATCGTATCATTGTATCAGTCCCTATAGATATCGATGATAAGCAAATTAGAGGCTTTCGATAGAATCGAAGAATGAGTACTCCATCGTCGAAGACTCAGGATGAGCTCGAAGGAAGTCAAAGATCTGTCTATCACCGTCACAAGTTTCTACATGAAATTCGTTGGTTTTTGGCTGGCGAATGATTATGTCGATAAACGTTGGAGGAACATCGCCATGTCGAATACAATATTTTTTATCTTCGTTGCCATCACCATCGAGTTGAGGGATTTGTACTTTACTTGGGGAAATTTTGAGGTGAGTAATGAAAGAAATATGGACTAAAGCAAATTTTCAACTAACAATACCATAAAAAAATGGCTTCTAAGTTTGATTGCTGAATACTTTTATTACAGGATACTATTTATACCGCGTGCAACGTTGCGACTATCGTTTTAGTTCTACTCAAGACCTTTGTCATATTTATACATAACGACGAACTGCTTTATTTAATTAATTACGCGAAAACAAACTTTTGGCATTCGAATTATGACTCCCACGAGCAAATGATTATAAATACCTCTAAACGTATTTGCACTTTTCTCGTTTGCTCCTTCGCCTTTTTTGCTCAGGGAACAGTCGTCAGCTTCATACTAAGACCTATTTTGGGTGAGACACTTACGCAATCAATCTGCGAAAAATATGAAAATTTTCAGTACAAATTAAAACGCTGACGCAAAACATATTCTTAAGAAATTATTTTGTCGATATTGTTATTATATCAAATTGGAATTATAACAACTAACAAAGAGACGTGTTGATATGTTTTTCAGTAAACTATGGTAAGAATGAATCAGATAGAATACATCCGTTTAATATGTGGTTCGACGATTCATTAATGTTGTCACCGTATTTTGAAATAGTCTTCGTAATACAGGTAGAAAAAATTATTCATATAAGATCACTGTAAAAAATACTTTTTAACTATTGTATTTTAATCCAGAAATCGTACGATATTTTGAATCGTTTAATCATTATGCTCGTTTTTACAGACTTTTAGCGCGTGCCTAGTTGGTACGTGCTACCATTGCTTCGACAATCTTTTATTCGTTATAAATCTGCACACTGCTAGTCAATTTCGTATTTTGCAATATAGATTTTCAAATATGTGCAATATAAATGATCGCGAACATTATACAACTTTGGAAAGATCATCGTACACTGAAGATAAATATGCAACGTTTAAAACTTACGTTAAACAACATCAAATGCTCATTGAATATTGTAATAAACTCGAGAATGTATTCAGTGTAATAGCACTCGTGCAGGTGACACTCTTCAGCTTGATAATTTGCCTCGATGGATATTTGATACTTATGGTTAGTAGCAATCGCGTTTCATCGTCGTATTCCATTTACTTTTATTAGATTTTTTATATTAATTTCGTTCCTTCTGCTGCAACATAACATATAATAATTATCTTTTTATTTCTTAAAAAATTATACAAAATGCTTACGAAAAGAAGAGAAATTATATTAATAATAGCTTTTCCTTTATTCGTTGTTTTAATTTAATTATCTCTTCTACAGGAAGAGATTGCTCAAATAAAACGTCTTACTTTCATATTTCATGTAATGGGTTGTATGTGTCAATTATTAATGTTCACGTACAGTTGTAATTGCTTGATACAAGACAGCGAATGTGTGATGAACGCCACTTACAAGAGTTCATGGTCGCCCCTGCCGATGGACAAATATGGAAAAATGTTACGCAAAGATTTGATGTTCGTCATGATGAGATCTAAAGCACCCTGTTGCTTGACTGCCTGTGGATTCTTCGCTGTGTCGCTGGAAACATATACAGGAGTAAGCAATATTGTGTACATCTTATAGCTATCGATTTAGTCTTTTTGTCGCGGAAACCTCGAAAGGAAAACGTTATTCGTCTAGATGTATTATTAAAGTATCCTATAAACATTTAGATGCTTTATTTCATTAATAACGATGTAACATACATGAATAGAAATTATTCTATATTAGAGAAAATACATATGTATTAGGTGATCCCATAAGTTCGTGCCGTTTTTCAAGCGGTTATATATGTTATTTTTTCTAAACACCTATGAATCGTTGTCTTAGGTATTTTCAGAACATTTGACATCTCTTGAACTGTTAAACTCCGTGATTTTTCAACAAGATCCCGAATTTTATTTTCGTATGTCTGAGGAGGACGCCCGGAGCGTTCCTCGTCTTCTAAACAGAAATTCCCAGCTCTAAAACGTTGGAACCACTTCCTACAGGTGCGAGATGGAAGCGCATTTTCTCCGTAAACAGCACATATGTTTTTCGTAGCAATTGTTACAGAATTTCCTTTCCGAAATTCATATAATATGAGATGTCGAAAATGGATACGCATTTCATTCATGATTTTTTACTGTTAGAAGTCACTGTGTTTACTATATTACGATCTTATACCCACGAAAATCTGCTCTAGCCTGTTCTCGATCAGCTAAGCTCAAGTGCATTGGTCCCTTATCACCGTATGTTTATAAATCGACACATGAAATGTATACACAAAAGTCGGCACGAACTTATGGGATGACCTAATATATCTTGTTTTAAAAAGAAATCAATTAATTTCTGTTGTACAATAATTAAACTAATACATTTCGGAAACGGTGTGACGGATGAAAGTAGCGTGAAATGTAAATTCCCAAATCTGATATAATAATATCAATCGTTATGCTTTCTACCAAATAATTTTATTTCCAGGAAATTTTTCTCCCCGAGATAGTTACGATGTTCAACAAAATTAATGTTACTTGTTCTCCTTATAAATTTTGAGCATCGCGTATCATGCTTTCCCTTATTGAGACGTTACGAAAAGAAACCGTTGCAGTTCATGCATATTACGAATCAATTTCTCAAAAACGATACAAAGAAATTAATTTACCGAAGTAGAAACAGGAATATCTAACGTGACCTTTTATTCTTCCAAATAAATCGCGTTATCTCTAAAGTAAGTAAACTTTTAAAACAACGATTAATCACAAACCCTATGGTAGTTCTTTGTAAGATATCAATTTTTTCTACATATGCAGAACAAGAATATGGGATATGCTGCAGTATATATTCGAGGAAATAGTGCGCATACTTGTATAAACTATCTAATGACGAGGTTCGTAAATAACAGTTGATTTTTTCACATGAAAGTACAATTATTATTATATCAGATTTTATTAAAAAGATACAACAATATCTTAATAGTTCCTTTGTTTTTGCAGATTCTAAGTTCTGCGGTGTCATATTTTACGTTATTAAGAAATCACGCAGGCGATGCATAACTACTACGATACAACAGTGTCCGATACACAGAAAATATATGCGGGAGAATTTAATTTCAGACAATAGTTACATATGTTTTTGTTAAAATAGAAAATAAAATTAAAGAGATATTTCATTACCAAATAAATCTAAGTATGTATTGTACAGTGTACATTATTGTGCATATTGTAGTTAATAACGTTTCGTATTGTAATCGTCCGAAATTGAGGTAAGTATTTTGTATTACACACAAGACTTCGCGCAACCTTACACACATATTACACAACTGTATACCTCATAGGTAACACAAAGGAAAAAAACAATTTTTCATAATAACCACAGTGCAATAACATCAAATAATTCCGATTTCACCATTTTCATTCTTCCTTTTTTTGTAGCAACAAAACATAAAAACAAAGCATTTTCCATTTTACCACTAATTTCATAAAAAGCGAACGACGTCTAGCGTCTAGCTATATAACACCTCGCTTGCACCTTCAGTCCAGGAAATAATGATCCATAATACGCGCCGGCCCCATAAATAACGCAACAGACGTCAATCAAATACATGGTGAACCTGTTATTTTCTTTTTCTGTTTTTTACGTTTCGGGTTATTCGTAACACTTCCCTGACAAATAGATTAAAAACAAAGAAAAAGAAGAGAGAATAAACAAACAGCAAGAAATTAAAAACGCGAAGCAACTATAGTTACAGAGTTTCATATGATACGTAAGTGATAGCTTTACACGGTTGACGATCAAACGGAACGAACATGCAAACGGAACAAGAGTTGGACATATCGATGAGATTGTCGGCTTTCTTCTTAAAGCACATTGGCCTATGGATAGCTAATGATCCCGCGGATGAACGCCGGATGAAAATTATATTCACCTACACAATTTGGAATTTGATATTTGGCATGATCGTCTTGAGCAGAGATTTGTATTTTACTTGGTTCTACAATGGCGTGAGTATATTCGGTCGTTTCATATTTATTGTATAATCGATCGATCGACTCACAGACAGTGGCAGTATTCCAAGAATTTAACGATGAGAATTCGTAGGAAAATAATATGTTAGAATAGAAGTTTAATTAGTCAATATTTTAATCACTGATCCATAGTTAATATTTACTTTAAAATAATTATCATTTTTTATAGACTAATATTGTAATTCCATTTTCCTGTATATTAACTGCTTAATTATTCATTCGATCAACGATATTTTTTGCTATATCTTATTACTTCAAATTATTAATTTTAGGATACGCTTTATGCTCTTGCGAATACTATGAGTTTGATACTGTCCTCAGTCAAGGTATGCGTTATAGTGATGCACAAAAAGGAATTTATGAACCTCGTCGTGTACATGGAACAACATTTTATGGCTGTTAAATACGATATTCACGAGAAAGAAATTTTGGATAATTGCAGAAAGATTTGCGCCCTTTTCATCTCTAGCGTTACCACCATTGGAATATGTGCTATACTATCTTATATAACCACGCCTTTTATTGGTAGGTTAAAATATGCAAGAACCAAAAACCTTTTTATTTAAAGTGTACACGATGTTTAAAACGTATAACGCATACGAAAGCAAAGAATGATTCACGCATTTATTGCAGCACAAATTGGAAACAATGAATCCACAAGAGAACTTCCATTTAATATGTGGATAGGTATTTTGTCAGAATCTCCTTACTATGAACTAATATTTTTTGCGCAGGTATTTTAAATTTTCGCATTTTCCTAGTAACTAGTAATTTAATCGCTTGTCTTTATGTTTGTATTTTATTCGTACCGAAATAAATCTCTAACAGTTTGATATATTTACGACCAACCGAAAAAAAATAGACAGCAATGAGATTCATCTCGCTACTACGATATAAATATTGAAATTACTGAATATTCGATAAGCAGCGCTAAATTTCTACAACAAATTATATAAAAGGAAACGATCTTTCTTTCTCGTAGATTATGAGTCTATCTTATATAGGAATCTGCTACTTCTGCTTCGATAATGTTTTCTGCGTCATGGCCATACACTTAGGCGGTCAATTTCGCATACTTCGATATAGATTTTCAGAACTGTGTAACATAAAATATCAGATAAGCGAGCAAGATAAAATGTCGACACTGACGAAGCATGTACACAGAACTTACGAGACATTTAGGAAGTACGTTCAACAACATCAAGCACTGATCAATTATTACAATTCGCTAGAAAACGTGTACACGGTGATTATACTTATACAGGTGCTGGTATTTAGCGTGTTAATTTGCCTGTTCGGTTATCAAGTGTTATTGGTTAGTATTTCACGTGTTTAAAACGCATTCATTGTGAATGTTTGTACATAATTCAGAAATGAACTTTCAGCGATTCATCTTTATTATCATTATTATAAAATATGAAAATAACAATAACCTATGTATATAGAAGAGTTCTATCGTACATAGAATTCTTCTCGCAGAAAAGAATTTCGATGTTCCGATAAAAGCATATGTTCTCTTTCAAATGTTACTTTTTCTTAGGCTGATACTAACTCTGCAAGACGTTCCATTTTCGTCTTTCTCCTAATCGGCGCGTTGTCCTTATTGTTTATGTTCACCTATAGCTGCGATGATGTAATAGAACACAGTGATAATGTTGCTATAGGAGCATATTCAGCGCTGTGGACGATTATGCCAATGAACAAACATGGGAAGATGCTTCGAAACGATTTGATAATGACAATAGAGCGGTCCAGGCGAGTCTGTTGTTTGACCGCAAATGGATTTTTTCCTGTATCGCTGGAAACTTATACTAAGGTCGGTACAATACCTATAAGAAACACAGTACGTTATGGTCTTCCTCGATTACCCAACGTCGATCTTTTCTTCCTCTTTTTTCTTTCTTACACTTGATAACGAGAAATATACGAGTGTGAAAACGATCCACGATGTTTAAAATACATGTGAACGTTTTACAGATTTTGAGTACCGCAATGTCATATTTTACATTGTTAAGTAACAACGTAACCAAAAATAAAACATAATTAATAACAAACGTATCCGATTAATTCAGCGGATACAAAGCGCTTAGATTGTCTGGATGATTACAGGAAATCGTACGTATAGGTTTTTTAAAAAAGAAGACAAAAATAAAGATTATCTTTTCATGTACAGAATCTCAGGCGTACAATTACTAAATACCTTGTAATGTGATCGTAAAATTTCATTCATTTGCAAAGTATCCAAAAATACAAGAAAAATCATTTTTCGATTCATTTTCTCACATCACAGACCAATCTATTACTAATGTAACTTCAACTTACAAAAGAGTTATTCTCCTTTCGCTATATTCTCCACCTTTCGACAAAGACAAAGTAAATTGCAATTTTCTTAAATTGCATGCTATAGTTTACTAGGCTATTGTTAAATTTTCCTTTTGTAAAGCAACGCAGCTGTATGCCGTATGGTTCTCGTAATCATGCATAACGCATCAGTCCAATCCATACATTATTCGCCTCGTGTATCATCAATATCTTTTACTCCCTTTCTTGTTCTTCTCTTTTCTTCCTATTTTTCTTTGTTCTATTATCATTCTACTAAATTATCGGCTATGGATGGTAATATGAAATAAATATGAAGCGAGCAATCGCTTAATAAAGACGCGGCTAGATCAAAGCGATTGATCGTCTCCGATACATTGGAACAATCAATGCAGAGTGTGTACAAGTGCACGAGTTCAATATCCGAACGTACAATAGCAGCCGGTTACTAGGAATACGATGAGTTTTATCAAGACTGACGATATATCTGTCAGATTGACGTCGATTTTTATGAAGCTCGTAGGATTATGGATGGCGACAGAACGATCCGAGCAACGCATTAGGAATATTACGGTGGGTTACACGTTGGTCGCGATCATGTTCGCCATGTGGTTGCAAACCACGGATATGTATTACTCGTGGGGCGATTTTAGTGTAAGTTCTTTTATATAAATAAATTGTGTATTGCTGTAAGTACATTTAAATTGCATTATATAATATAAATACAGTGTAATCTGAAAACTTTCGTGATTACGTTACTGTAGTAAATGCATGCATTATTTATACATAGTAAACAAACATACTCGCTAGAAATAATAGAGGCACTTCTATCTTTAAGCGATCCTATTTCTAACATCTTACATCGACTTTTCATAGGCCTGCCTTTTCGATGCATGCAATATATTGTCGTTAACAATGCCGTTTATCAAGATACTCGTTTTGCTTGCGCATAAAGAAGATTTTTTTCGTTTAATATTTTACCTGCAACGAAAATTTTTGCATGGAAATTACAACGATTACGAAAGAAAAATTGTAATTAGTTGTAAACGAAAGTGTACATTTTTCATTTGTTTCTTTACACTTTTCACTCTGGCCACTGTTGCCTCTTACATTATTAACCCACTTGTTGGTAAGTCGACTAATCAAGACGGATAAAAATATAATCTAATTTGAAAATCCTTATTCTTATTAAAATACGAAGTGTCTGTATGATTACGTTAAATAAAAATTTATGTTATTGTACACGTTTTTCCTCGTAAAATTACTGGATATTTTACCATTATTATACGCATATATGCGTATATGTATATGTATATTAAGAAACAAGTTACTTAAATATCTGTTTCAGCAAATATTGGAAGAAACGAGTCAGACAGGGTGCTTCCATTCAACATGTGGATTGACTTGCCACTCACCGTAACACCATACTATGAAATAATATTCGTTCTACAGGTATTGTCATGTTATCGACATATTGTATTATCGTATAATCTTAACTCCAAAAAGTTCGCATCGTATTGAATAATATTACTTTGATTGAAACTCGTAGGTTTTATCTTTATATCATATTGGAATAAGCTACTTTTGTTTCGATAACTTCTTATGCATCATGAATTTACACGTGGCTGGTCAATTTCGAGTATTGCAGTATAGAATCGCAAACATGCCAGATTTAATGGACAAAGTGAAACAAAGTGGAGATAAAATATTAAATACGGGATCATCGTGCCTTGCGAATGAATGTTATAGCATTTTCAAAAAATATATACGGCAACATCAGGCGCTTATTGCGTATTGCGGGAAATTAGAGGAAGTATTCAGTTTGATTATTCTGGAGCAAGTATTGATGTTCAGCTTGTTAATTTGCCTCGATGGATATCAGGTGCTTATGGTTAGTATAGCGCGTTAATACGAATGACTAATTTTTATATGCATTTATATCTTTTAGATAGAAGATTTCTACGATCAATACAAAAATCCGAGGTAATGAGTTCTGAATTTCTAATATCATTACTACCTACAATACTTCGTACTATCAGCGTCATTTACAGTTATCATTATTACTTATGTTTATGTTTTGAGAATAGCGAATAACGTTATTACAATAATGTACGAATGTATTATAATATCTTTTTACAGGCAAACGCATCTACCTCGATACGCGTGATTTTCATTTGTCATATATTGGCATGCCTATGCCAATTGTTGATGTTCACTTACAGCTGTGACTGTATCATACGAGAAAGTGCGAGCATAGCCACCGCAGCGTACAAAGGGCCTTGGCTAATATTGCCAATGTCCACAAGCGGAAGAATGATGCGAAAAGATTTGACTCTGATTATCCTGCGATCGCACATACCTTGTTGCTTAACAGGCAAAGGTTTCTTCGTCGTATCTCTAGAAACATACACTAGCGTAAGTAACACTGTAAAGCTGAAAACTTCAATAAAATTATATCTATCGGTATACACATGGCCGCAACGTCTAAGCTTTAAACATTAAAACACGATTGAATTGCTTTGACGTGCTTCATTTTCTATGAAAAATGTCGTGAAACTAAAATCACTCGTGTATTTCGTCTTTTGCAGGTACTAAGTACAGCCGCATCATATTTTACACTGCTGAGACAGCGTGAGACTCCGTGACATATGTTAATCGTGACAGTGTACATAGTGTAAATAGTGTCGTACATAGCCTTGTATAGAGATCAGTGTTCGTCCTTATAAATTATAAATTAAATTGATTGAAAAGGACTGAAGTTCTGTAACAATAAAAATTAATCAAATATCAATATTACCTATCAGCTTCCATTAGATATATTACATGTACATGATCTGACCGTATCAAAACATATTAAATATTTTTCTTGCACATGAAAAGAATACCTGTAGTTACATTGTCATATCTTACAGTTGCCTCACAATATAAAGAAAAAGAAAACGAAACAAGTTCTTAACTGAAAATTCATTTCATTTTAACAATATACTATTGTATTAAAGTGTACGCATTTCGAAATGTAAGTATGCATATAAAATTTTTAAGACAATGCATACTGATATGATGATATGCATATTTTCGTTGCATTTCTGCAGGTTCTATGTTTATATCATGAAGGCATATGTTATTTCTACGTTGATAACTTATTTCGCACTATATGCCTGCATGTGGCTACCCAATTTCGTATATTACGGTACAGAATAATCAATACGCCGACTTTAGAAGACAAGGATAAACTCGGCCAAGATTTAAATCCCGATTCTTCGAATAAATTTCAGGAATTTATCTCGTTAATCGACAAAGTAATTGAATTTAAAATTGGTATCACAAACAGAGATCACGGCACAAGTCGATCCATTATCCTCATTTTCTCCGTTCTCAATTGGTACGCTGCCTTTCTAATGTATCAAATGATCACTGTTCTTTCGCTATAGATCTTATTCCCTGCCTTCCTAAAAATTTGATGAAAATTACAACTACCTTGTCTTACATGCTACGTTTAACATGCAAAGTTTCCCTTTCCCAAAGCAGCACAGCTGTTGACAGTGGATTTCACAGAGGGTCTCTTAATCCAGGAATCATGCATAATTCATCAATCCTGTTCATGTCCTGCGTATTATGTATCTGTACTACGTATAATAGTATGCCAAGGTTAACTATTAAATATATAAAACTAAAGAACGTATGAAAAAAACATAAAAATGTAAAAGTAAACGGGCGCAAACTTTTTAACGAAAAGTTTTAGAGAAATAAGATAAATAAGTTGCTCGATAGATTTAAAAAGATAATAAAATATATTATAATAGCACATATATACGTATATTGGTTCTTAGATAGGTAGACTTATATTATTTTTGACATTCCTAGACAAACGCATCTAGCACGATACAGGTTTTGGGTATCGCAGCATTGTACTTTACGTTGCTAAAACAGTGTATAGAAGCCACTCCATGATACATGTTAATTCTATAACGGTGTACATAGCGTATAGACGTAGATAGATACAGCAATTCTTTGCTGTACATTACACGTGAATTTTCAATGAATAAATAAGAGTATCAATTATCTATTGACCCATATGTGTTTGTATACGCATACCTATCCCACAATTAGCAATAAAAATATTCACAGACTTTTCACTATCACCAAATTAATGAACTCTTTCAAAATCAAATCTTCTTTTCTTAAAACGACATACAAGACGTCAACGTTCTTCGACAGACTGCATACATATATTAATCTTCTACTTCCCCGTCGCCACATCCAACTGCCACCCACCACTCAGCCCTACGGTGAGTTTTAAATCATGCATAACTGGTTGATCGCATGCATTACGCAAAATATAAGGCGTACGAATAAGGATAGAGGACAATTGGAAGATCAAAGGCACGATGTATCGATGCAATTGCTTTCGAAACTTTTCGAAAATTAATAGACCGACTCCCCTATAAATTCCGAATCGGTGTGTCTGATCGTATGAAATCCAATATGAGCTTGAAATATCATAAAGACGTTTCTTTCAGTGTAGCAGTTTTCTATCTAAAGATCGTCGGTTTGTGGTTAAGCACTAGCCTCGCTGAGAAATGGTTCAGAAATGCCTTAGTGACGTATACTGTTCTCGCAATTATCTTTAATATGTGGATGCAATTGAGGGGTCTTTATTTCTCTTGGGGAGATTTTAGCGTAAGTGTATCGGGAGTTGTACATAACTTGTAACTTTAACTTGTAGCTTGTAACTTTCTTAATGTTAATGTTTCAGGTCAGCACTTATATCGCGTGCAATAGTTTGGGACTATTCATGGATGTATTTAAATTGTTAATTATATTTATACATAAGAAAAAGTTTCTTTATTTAGTCGTGTATATGCAGAAGAATTTCTGGCATTTCAACTACAATCAGTATGAAAAATCGGTCCTAGCAGATGCGAAACGAATGTGCATCTACTTCGTCTGCGTCTTCTCATTTCTCTCTCAATCTACTATCTTTAGTTACATCTTCATGCCACTAATATGTCAGTCTATCAATTTTCTGGTTTAAATGGGTTTGTTTCTAAGAAAAAAATTAATTCATCGACAATCTGATTTTAGCAAATATCGGGAAGAACAAGTCAGATAGGGTACCTATATTCCATATGCACTTGGACCTACCATTGAATGTCTCACCATATTATGAAATGACGTACTTGATACAGGTACAATATTATTTCTATTTTACATAAAAATCTTAGGCGATTTCATGTATTTGTAAATAATATTGTAATTACTATGTGCGTACAGGCTTTGACTTTGTATCAGGTTGGCGTATGTTATCTTTGCGTCGACAATATATTTTGCATTATGTGCTTACATGTAGCTAGTCAGTTTCGCATATTACAATACAGAATAGCCAATGTGCTAAGCCTGAGAGACAAAGTTAAATTTGATCAAGATACAAACCTGGATTCTTCGGGTGAATTTTACGCCATATTTAGAAAATGCATTCAACAGCATCAAGCTCTCATTAGATTCTGTACCACGCTCGAAGAGATATTTACAGTAATTATACTCGGACAAGTGTTAACGTTTAGCATATTGATTTGTTTCGTCGGATATCAAGCGCTTCTGGTTAGTATATTACAAATTCAACGTTACTGGTTTTATGCTTCTCGTTTAAAACGAGATATTCGATTTGAACAAATTAAATATCTCGTCGTCGTTGCCGTAAAATTTACGCTCGTAATGCATCACGATGCACAGGTGAAGCTGTCACTTTCATGGCGCATTTCTCTCGTATCTTTCTTAACGACTAACATATGTCAGCTATGGATCTTCACGTACAGTTGTAATGCCCTAGTAGAAGAAAGCATGAACACTGCTAATGCTGCGTACTCTGCACCATGGATATATTTACCAATGGACAAGTTTGGAGAAATGACACGAAAGGATTTGCAACTCATACTCATGAGGTCGAGACGAGCCTGTTATCTCACCGCCTGTGGCTTCTTTCCTATATCCCTGGAAACTTTCACCAAGGTATTTATTAACGTCGTTATTCTCGTCGTTTTCTATATTAATTAATAACAGCATATTTTCTTCGTGTCACAGATTATGAGCTCCGCAATGTCATATTTCACTATACTAAAACAGCGAACCGTGGATACAATAGAATAATTCCTCCAGTTTTCATTTTATAGGCGTACACGTTTAAGTAATGTTGAAAGCGAAAAATTTATTCGTTTTGACTTAAAAATGTTATTATCACAAATCTATGAGATCTATAAAATATTAAAATAAATGGTTAGAAGAAATTTGATTATATATTTCGGAGATGAAAGAACATCGGGATTTCCCGTCCGGAATGTTGGGAAAAAGCCCAATACCCTAGTCCAGACTTTTATTATAGCTACACTTAAGTAATAAAAATAAGAAATAGTTTTAATGTTCCAATCTGACTTTATGACAATGAGTTCGGGCTCGAAGTGACATAGCGGGTCACTGGACGTAGCCACGGTCACGGGAAGGAGGTGTACCTGACAGAAGTATGAAATGATTATATGGCTCTCCTTAAAAACAAAGATTGACCCGAAAAGTGGGGACAGGAGTATATAAGGGCAGTTTCTTTTGGATCACGGGAGAGTCAGTTAGTTTGTTAGTTAGTCGTTGGACGAATTGCTGATTGAGTTATCGAGAAGTTACCTGAATCGAGTATTACGTTGATACTTGTCCTCCCGTGGACCGTGGATTCGTTATCGAACCTGAATTCGTTGTCACCATCATCCTATCGCCATTACTCATAGCCTCTTGTAGTGCCCACATTTGTACCGATAAATATTAGCTACATCCGCGACGGTAAAGTAAGTAAAGGTTCATCGAACGCCCCAAAATGGCAACCTGACTCCAACATATAAAATACGTAAATTATAATGCGTTCACAGGATTTGTAACAAGATAGTAATAAAGTTGAATAGAAAGAACAAGTATGAGTAATTTTAATAAACCGCGGAAATTTTTGAATCACCGAAATTCTCTGTAATCTTCGAATTTCAAATTGAACAATAATACTACAATGGATTATTCATTGCAAATTATACAACGATAGATTCCATTCCTTGTATTCGATATAATTGTGAACGTGTTTATAAGTTAAATTTAGTTCGCTATATTGTCATCGGCACGTATGTAATTTGATACAATGCCAAACTTAAAGCAGAAAAACATCGTACGAACAAAACCATTATCTTCTTTGAAATAAAAATATTAATTTTAGACCAAATCACGACGTTGCGCAACTCACAAATTTATCTGGCGGAATTACAATATTTAGGCAATATTAAACATAATTTACAATTTAATATGACATATTTTTATGTGCAGAGTTATGAATAATTACATCTTATTCAATATATATTACTAATAAACATCATTTTATTCTTTTTACAAGTATACAAAATGCAAAGAACGCAATAATACTTGATATATAGATCTTAGAATTATTCTCTAATTCGATGAGTTATATAAAATCGCTTTTCGTTTAAAATTGTTTAAAATCTTTGAAAAACTTTGGAAGAAGAAAATTTATAATGTTTAACAAACAAATGATATTGCAAATTTCTATTATTTTTACCTGTTCCTACTGTTGATATTTGTGACGGATCAAAATTAGGAAGATCATTGTAAAGTTTTAAAGTAATTTTATTATATGAACAATAATATGGAGAGTCAAAGCCTCGTTTTTCGGCAGAAGGGCTGTTTCCACTTCCAAAAACCTAATCTGCTATTTCTCACGATCTTTGAAACTTGCATCTTTAAAAGGATTTCCTTTGAAAGGCTATATCGTCAAGAAACAATGAAAAGTAAGTGATTCGTGTTCGCTTTTCAATCAAATTTCGTCACTTGGAAATGGATGAAGCAGACCTAACGCTAATACGAGACTTTGTTTTCAATGAACAGAGTTTTTTTAACAGACATTTTTAATGCCGAAGATCACTTAAAGTTACTCCTCCTCTTCGTCTCCCACACCAGTTAACATTGCGATAAGGCTTTGCGTATCGATAAATCCCTTGTCGTCAATATACATATTATCATAAGCATCATTGACCTCCTTCGCGGTGAATTTGTCACCATATGTCATCAAAGCGTGCCTCAATCTATGACGGAAGGAAAACGAATAATTTTCATAATTTTAGAAAGCTGCTCAACTTCTTTTCCGAAATATTTCGATATACTTCACGGGATTTTTTAATTTTCTACTCCTTTCTCTATTCTTTTTTTCCGAGAAATGAATAATCTTACAATACCAATAGGTCTTATCGCTTACCTTTCACCATCAATCTTTCCGTTTACGTCGAAGGTATTGAACGCAGCAATTACGGTTTCATCGTCATCGGAACCTAAAATAGAAGAAATTGCGATTAATTTAATATACATATATAAAGTGACAAAGAGGGACTAATCGTATCATCTGGTAAATTTATATGTTGATACCTGATCCCGACATGCGAGTTGCGAACAAGTTGAGTAACTGGGTAAAGTTGATAGGACCAGGAGCTTCATTTAGCATATCGTCAAGTTCTTTATCGGTAACCAAACGACCGACATTGTCAAAAGTGGCACGAAGGTCGTTCTTCCCAATTACACCATCCTTATCATGATCCATAAGCTGGAATGCCTGGTGGAACAAAATGATATACACATAAGTACATCCAAATAATAATTGCAACTCGTACTCTTCAACGCTTTAATTTTAATTTTATTTATTCGAAAATGATTCGATCGACGTTACGACCAACTTATTAAATAATACGTTTCATTTATCTTTACCATAGAACGATATACAGCGAGATATCTCGTTTCTCTTCGTAGAAACTGCGGTAACTGATGCACCAAGCATTTGATAATGGAGTTTCACTGTATAGTTCGCTGTACGATGGCAAATTTTTGGATAATTACTCGTATATCGTTGGAACGGCATTTGAACGTACCTCTTTAAATTCGGCAACTTGTTTCTGAGTAAACATAGAAAACACGCTGGATCCAGTGCGTTTAGCTTTGCGGCTGCCCCGACTACTTGCTCTAGTCGAACCAGATTCTTTAGGGGTACCGGTAGGAGTTGGTGGCTTTTCTTCTGCTGGTGCAGGTGCTGGTTCTGGTTCCGGTGCAGGAGCAGGCGCTGCCTCCTCCTTCTTTTTCGTCTTCTTCTTCTTCTCTTTATCCGCCTACAATAATCCGACGTAATTTTTATTGAAACGAAACGAGAATATAAAAATATAAAAATTTCAGCCAAACTTCCGCTTTCTCTTCCTCACCGTTTAGCGCCTGTACAAGTGTAACTCGCGATTCCTCGAGTGTTGAAATACTCATTTTACCAAAAAATTAAGTATTCTCCAATATTTAATTATTGTAAACGAAATGTCGAATTTAAAAGCGCTTAGTCTGCGATAAATCGTAGAAAAGTCCTTTTCGTCGTATTATTTTCGTAAAAATGAACGTTTCAATTTATTTAAAATATGAATCAAGGAAAAGAGTGGGTTTGGTAAAATATTTAATATAAATTACTTGCAAAGAACAGAAACCAAGCGATAAATAAATAAATATCTTGCCAATTATTATCTAATAAGTAATTGACTGGAAATCACCGTAAAACCGAAAGATATGCGGAAATAAAGAATTATCGTTATTACTATATTTAGCTGGCAGTAAGCTAGCTTGGATAACATCGAAGAAAATTCGGAGGGCGTTACTCATAAGAGTTAAAAATAGGATCCTTCTATCACGTACGGTATAGTTGAAAAGAAGCCAGGACAAATATAGACCGTTTATCCCGTACAGCCTCTCGAATTACTATTTGGTTACGTAATTCTTTTATCTTTATTTTTACTTTTATAATATATCTAACAAGTACACGAAGGTGTACATGGAAATTAAATGAAATTTGATAGTACAGATTTTTGCATAAACAAAATTCAATTAAATCTAAAGTCCATTAATTTAGATACACGATTAAATTGCAATTATTAAGAAATCCAAAAATTAAGAATCCGATTAGGAATTTCATAGATTAGAAGATCGCAAAGATTTATTAAAATCCAAAAGTACATGTAACAACTTGAACACACAGGATGGAAAGCAAATAATAAGGTCCAAGTACGGAATGGCTAACAGCCAAAAATCTAACGAAGATCACTGTTTACACTTCATTAACACAAATACGCGATGTTTGGTGCAAGTTCTGCACTTTGACGAATTCATTCACCAGGCGTACAATTTAGACACAATTTATTTAATTCATCGATCTCTCATCGAAATTTACCCTCGTACAACAGGTCAAACATGTTTCCACCACTAATCACGTGTACGTTATTCGGCATTCCGTTTCTTTCTATATATCCCACTGTATAGAAGAAATTCAACGAACAGAACTTTTCGCATATTTCCTGATCGCCTGAATCCGAAATCACGATGGTATCATGGTGTACTCGGCGCTTACTTACCATGGCTACAGTTGGTTTGTAAGAGGATGGTACGAGATGGTCACAACGAACCAACTGTCCGAATCATAGAAGTGAACTTGTCTAAGTAACTTTGGTGGATCTCCCCCACTACATGGCTGGTGCTTGAGCAGGGGTGCTTTGCCCGGGTATAACGCCAACGCCTATCTGACCATATTTAGTGCGAGCTGCCTCAAAATAGCAACCCTTTCGATGTTTCGACTAAAACAGTTTGCCGAGGATTGTACTGTCGACCAACACCTTACAGCCCTTTTTCGCAGCTGAGATTTGCTTCTCAGAACGAGAATGTGAGTCAAGGATCTTCGGAAAGTGATTATGACGGTGCCCCGACCTTGCGCCTTCCGTAACCCTCATTAGCCCTGCATACATCGAGCATCGAAGAAATCTTCTGTCACCATTTTTGTGGTCATCGATCGTACAAAAGCGGTAGTAGACTGTCCTAATTCCACCGTCACAAATCAAAGAAATGATCGTAATTGTTTAAACTAATTAAACTCTTATTATCTATTCGATCATTACATACGATACAACGCTTACAAAATATGATTTCTGAAAAATTTGTAACTCGCGAACTAAAAATTGTGGTGTTAATATTTAGAAGTTCTGCTAAATATTTGCAAAATTTGTATGTTCGCAGTTATATTTAACTCATATTATGCGCAATATAATAGCAAATATGTCTATCGTGTATCGGTGATGGTTGTGAAAATTGTAAGATGAAAATTGTCTAAAGAAAAATTACAATAATAAATGAAATACGATAGTAAGAGAAAATGTTTAAGGATTATCCATTTCAGAAGTAACATGAATTTCCGGTTTGTGCACCGGGATGATCAACGCACGTGGTTACTAAAAATAACTGTCCGATATTTGAGATCAGAAAACATTAAGGTATACTGTATATTTCATTATTCCCCTTTCTTATATACATATTACAGGAATTCAAATGGTTAACAAACCCTATTCTTTGATATTTACCGAGTTTAATTTATTTCAATTGTCATGAAACTGAATTGTCATAAAGGAAATTAAGAAAAATTGATATCTGCTGTGCAAAAGATTATTTACCACTATCGCATTTTCGATAACAAAGTAGTACGATAGAATTAATGGTTAATTATTTATATGGCTCGACTTAATATTAGAGCCTGGCTTAGGACCGCTATAAGTGTCATATAACGAAGCTCGCTCGCTTCCACCAAATTCAGTATTTAATGAAGTATAGACGCATCACAAGTTAACGAGGAAGATAACTTAAACCTAAAAATATTATTCAAGTAATCACGTCTATACCAAACTTTATATTTTTATTTTGTAAAGATATCTAAAATCTTTCATTTGTAACGCACCGATAGATGCTGATCAGATACCCCAATATATTCGAGAGGATTGTCAGTAAATATCTAGCAATTTTGAACGACGAGTCAACGTATGATAAGGCACGTATGAAGACTGATGAACAACCGATACACTGGAAATACAGCTATTACTTAGATACATAGTAGTATTACAAATATGTTCCTAGAATTTATTTCTCTTATTTCAATGTGCCGAATTATGTCACTGAGATTATGTCCATCATTATATTTTGGGACATTCCCAGATACGCATTACTAACACGTACTACAATATAGTACATAATAAAACCCTCCAGATATATTTATTTTTTTGGAAAAAAAATTCATATTTATCGCTTTTCTACTGAGTTACACGAATAATAGAATTAAAATTACTTTTCTGTTTCATTTATTTTATACAATAGATACATAAATTTATTAATTAATCATGATTATAATGTAACATGTATATATTGTAATAATCTTTTATGAAGTATCCATACAAATCGCTATGACTTTGTATACTTGCTCGATAAGAAAGTTACGTACCATTTTTCTTATTCACGACCACACAACACTCCCACCACAACCGCTCGGAGAAATAAGAAAGTACAGACAACCTTGCCTTGACTGGTTTTCATTGTAAGGTAACAGCTTGTCGTAGTATGGTCTAGATCACAAATTTTTATGTTAAAATAATATTAAGATTTAAATTAATCTAAAAAAAACGTATTTTAAGTGTTATCTTATGATCTAAGAAAATGTGGTGGATCTTTTTACTAAATTATGGTGAGTGAAACTTGTCCATATAAGAAGGAAATACGTATTTTTAGCATTTAATATTGTTAATCATCGTTAAATCTTTCTTAAAGCTTTAAAAGATACGTTTAATGCTGTTAAAAAAATATATAAATGACCACAGTAATAGAATAATCGGAAAATAGACTAATTTATCATTAATTGATGTAAATTAATAAATTATTTGCTTATTTCTCTATAGTTACCATTGGCTTGTCACTGCGTCTTGCCGCATATATTTCTTCTGGCGGTCTTCACGGAGAAATTCGATTCGAAAAAGTCACAGAAACATCCGTAAGAATTCGATTTTCACTTCAAACTACTCTTCAGTATCCAGACCAACAATGGCTTTGGTCAGTTACTCAGTTTCCTGTTGATTACACACGTATAAACGATAGATGCAGTAGACAACATATTGGAGAGAGGTGTTTTTCTTGTTTGGAAAAATTTGTTTCCCATATATCGCTGTCACACGTTTTATTTAAAAATCACTACTATAAACATGTAGCATTATCGACTTAACGGAACTTGTTGGACCGCTCGATATGCCTGGAAATGAAACAGGATCAGTGGAAATTTCGGACATAAGTTTAACCGGAGAAATGGGTTTATGGGGCAAAGGTCTAATATTCCAAGACACATATTCATCCAGAACCATTTGTGCTTCGATAACGGTAACTTTTAACATATAAAATGTAAAGTTTGTTTCGAAAATATTGCAATTCTTCGAACGTTCTTAGGTACTAGAAAAGAATGTAGAGAAATTTGCGGAAGCTCGTTTTCTCGAAACTATAGCGGGAAGCGTATGGTTTCGATGGCTGGGTGGTCACGGTGGTGATAATATTAGCGATACAATAATTTATGTAAATTTGTATCACGTTAATAACAAAAAATTGCAAGGTACAAAATACACAGAACATTATTGGAAAATTTATGTGACAGACATTTTTGACATCAGTAAAGGTACAACTTTTTTTATAAGATATATCGGATTTGCAAAACACTGATTTACTTTCATTAAATATATTTATTTAATGTTTATCATTCAGACAAATCAAGTTGCAACATTTTACAAACTGTCTTTGATCCTGATAACGCGGGCAATGGCAAAGCGATTGGTGATATCGATGCACGTTTAGGCAAGATAAAAGTAGCTGTAGATCATCGTAACGAATATAAAACCGTATACAAAGATTCAAAGTTGTCTCTACTACCTTCTACTGATTTACTCGGACCACATCGTCAATTATATTTAGTCATATTTCATCCGAAACATGATGATTCCATTTTACATTGCAGTAAGATTAATCATAGAAAACCTATCCTTGCCAAGTAAGTGAAACTTATTATTACGAAAAACTTTTATCCATTTTATTTATACATGCTTATCAAATTCTTTTCCCATATTTTTTAACTATTTAGAACTTTAATTAATTCTCACGGTATCAAAGGAGATGTATCTCTATCTCAAGTGACTCCATTCGATCCAACATGGGTTAACGTATCATTGACACCAATCAATGATTTAGGAACGAGATTACGCTATGCTACTAAGATAAAGTCATACAATATTCATGAACTACCTCCAGATCCAATAAAAGCTTCAAATAACTTTGCCAAAGTATGCGAAACAACTAAGAAAATGTATAATCCAAGTAATATCAATATAAAGGATGTACCACCAGCAGGTAAACAAGTTAAATCGTTACTCTAGCCTAGTTTGTTCGTTCAACAATGCCTAAATAATTATGTAACTCAGGGCTTGGAACTCAAGATCAATATGCTATTGGTGATCTTTCTGGGAAACTTCAAGGTCGTAAAGAAGGATCGTATCATTATGATATCTTGCCAGGGAGTGCCAAACTTAATGGAATTTATTGGGATACATACCTTCCACTCTCAGGAACACATAGTGTAATTCACAGAAGCCTTGTTCTTCACAAGTACTTATTTACGCTCACTTTTTATAATTACCGCTTTATTTTCATCCTTACTTATTAAAAACGATTACACGTTGCTCCTCAGATATAATGAAACTGATAATAAGAGCATCGTACCATGGATCTGCGGTACCTTGAATCTTTATTTACCAGATAATATTGGACAAATACCAATGGTAACTGCACAAGTAATATACAGATATCCCATTGTTGGGAAAATAATTTTCCGTCAACCTAAAAATGACCCTCAAATGGATACTACAATTATAATAGAAAATTTAGTTCATGCAGATGGTAATGCTTTAAATAATTCAGAATTACACAGGTATAATATTTCTCAAATTTTTTTGCAAGAAAAAGCCATTATATATATATGTCAATACCGTCTAATTTAATATTAAATATTTAGATGGATGGTTCATGATAATCCACCAGGCAAAGATTATTATAACTGGACAGGCAGATGTTTAAGCGCTGGTGAACCTTATAATCCTTACAAGGTACAGCAATTAATAAAATAACACTAATATGCTTGTTTTCTATTTATAATACAATTGCTCTCTCCCAAAATATTACTGTCAAATTTACCAGGTAGAATGGAATTCAAATCCTGAATATTGTTCAATGTCAGAAGCATCATTATGTCGTGTGGGTGACCTAACAAGACATAGTACAATCGACATTGCTGGCAAAAAGCTTTATGGGACCCTATTAACACGAAGACTCTTCACGGATACAATGTTACCTTTGTCAGGTCCCCATAGTATATTAGGTAAAAGTTTAGTGATATATGATGACCACGGACCTCGTGCAAGAGGAGAAAGACTAGCATGTTCAATGTAATTTCATAGAAGAAACTTCATATGAAATATTTCTAATAAATTTTATTACGAACATGACTAAAATATCAATTGTTCTATATAGAATTAGTGAAACATACCATCGCAAAGCAGTAGCAAGAGACTGGTTTGGAAATGGAGAAATAATTTCGCTAAGAGGAAAATTAGAATTCTTACAACAAAATGAATATGATATCACAAATATAGAACTAAATCTTGATGGTCTAGATGGGAAAATGAGTGGATATCACATACATATGGTAACAGAAATGTAATAAAATTTGTTTATATTTTTTATTTATTTTCATGAAAGTTTACGTATTTTAGACTCCAATTGAGCAAGATTTAGAATTTCCATGTGAAAGTACATCCCTGTATGGACATTGGAATCCATTTGGTATCAATGTAAGTAACACGCTATCTGCAGGAGAAGGAACAACTGATCAGTATGAAATGGGTGATCTCAGTGGAAAGTTTGGCACTTTAGAAAATAGAAAAAGATATATGAAAACTTTCAATGATACAATACTTCCTTTATTTGGACTAAACAGTATACTAGGTCGAAGTATAGTAATTCACAAAAAGCAAAAGAATTTAAGGTATCTATATTAACATTTAAATTGTATGCAGACACAAATATATATATATATATATCTTCTTTAACAATTCTTTTCTTTGAGATGGGCTTGTTCAACTATAGAAAGGGGATATTCGCCATCTGAGGCTATAGAATTAAGAGCAATTGCATCTTTTCATCATCCACAAGGTTTTGCATATGGCTATATAAGAATGGTATTATAAATTTAAATGATATCAAAATATAAAATATGATTTAACACTAATAATTACAGACACAACTTATTCACCATGATGGTAGTCAAAGTGAAACGGTAATTGAAATAAAATTACGACATCCTGGAAAACACGATCGTAATATTGTGAGTACATAAAATGCTTAATAAAGGCATTCAAAGAGATTTAATATATTTTAAATTATATAAAAATATATTATTGTAGACAAGAAACCACAATTGGGCGATATATGTAAATCCTGTTGGAGTAGATGCAGCTGTTCAAGTAAAGGATACTAGATGTGTAGCTGGTGGATATATATGGAATCCTTACTTTACACAGCTAGCAGATCCTTTAAATGTAATATTAATCAGAACCATATAAAGTTTCTGTCTTAACATGCCATTGTTTACTTTCATAAAAGTAATTTTATTTCACAGGATGATCTGTACAGACAAGAATGTGGTCCTGATTTACCACTTAGATGTTATGTAGGAGATATATCAGGTCGATTGGGTCCTATCGATATAGGACTTCAAAGACAAGTTTTTACAGACTCAAATTTCCCATTAGCAGGAACAGTATCTGCAATGGGAAGATCTATCGTTATTTTCGACAAAAATTTTGGGACTGACAGATTTGCATGTGCTAACATTGAACCTGATAACGACATTGTGAAGTATACAAATATAAGAAAACCACCTCGCTTTGTAGTGTAAGTATACATGCTACATGCTATTTTATCATAAATTTCACGTACAAATGTCTTTACAATCTTTTTACTATAGGGCACAATTTCTAGAAGATGTAAGAAAAATTATGGGTGTTCCAGATTGGATGTTATCCATAGATACTAGAAAAACGAAGATTTTACATAGTGGAGCATGCATTCAGTTTTTAATGCATTTTATGGGTAATCAAAAAAATATACAATTTGTAGGAATTTCTTGAATATATATAATAATGTTTTATAATTACATATCTAGGTCCAATTGCTAGCACCTTAGAACAAGACTTTAATAGACTTATATCAACTGGACGATTAGACGCACCTAGTTTGTATATTCCAGGATATGTTCCAACAAAACGAAAAGCAACATTAGGTTATCGCCAATGTGGAAATCAAGATCCAAATGATAAAAGTAATAACTCATATTCTATACAAAATAAGCATACAAGTTTATTTTTTAAAATGACAAATTTTACACTGTTTTTAGGATCCAAATTTTCCCTACCAAATATATCTTCATCACAGTATTCAAAACTTATTTTAATTGTTGCTGTGTGTATTATTACTAAATTATTATGATATTAAATTAATAAATTACTATAGTATTAAATTGAGTCTTATAAATTTAAACACCGAAAAGATTGTATATATATAATAAATATTTTATAAAATGAATAATTTATTTACACGATATGCTAACTTTATGCGGAAATACGTAAACTTGAGTCTGCGATGGATATAGAGCACGTCATAGTCATGTCTTATTGGTAGCTTTACATGTAGCGATCGCTGGAAACTGTCTGTCCAACGTATCGTCGTCATGTAACCGCGGTTCAACGAGACGAGGCAGTAGATACTCGACTAGTGACACTCGATTATCACTAGTCGGCAGCCAATAGTTGCAAACGCAGCAATCAAATTTCGCTTACATTTACTGCCTCGTCTCTCGTTTTATTGGATCATGGACATAGGAATATAGGGACCACGGACAAAAGGGAAATTTCCTCCCTGCTACGGACCGTGACGCCAGCGAACAATAACTGGCGCGAGGGACGCGGATGGAACCATTTCCGGGGAATAGAGAACGTTGCAGTAGGGGCCGCATTGGTGATTGATTTACTAAAAATATTTATATTGCACCACGGATAACACTGAACAAGTATAGAGTTTATAATACTCTGCATTTGTTAACATTATATAAAATTATCATAACCACAACATGTATTCTCTGGAAGATGGTAAGAATTTATACTAATGTTAATATGTAAAAATATCGGAATTATCAATATTTGTATTATTTATTCAAAAATATGATATCATTATACCTAAACTACAAACACATATTTTATTTTTTACCTCTTTATAGGAAACTGCATTATTTTTCTCATTTCGTAATTTATGTGCTTCAATGTTATATAAATTACAAAATTATTAATCTTAATAACTGCTGAAAATTATGACTAAATATATCTTTTTTTAGATCAATACGATGATGAAGATGCAGAAGAAATTTCGTCAAAACTTTGGCAAGAAGCCTGTTGGATTGTTATTAATGCCTATTTTGATGAAAAAGGTCTTGTGAGACAACAACTTGACAGTTTTGATGAATTTATTGAAATGTCAGTTCAAAGAATTGTTGAAGACTCACCACAAATTGATTTACAAGCAGAAGCACAACATACTTCGGGAGAAATAGAAAATCCAGTTAGACACTTATTGAAGTTTGAACAAATTTATTTGTCTAAGCCTACACATTGGGAAAAAGATGGAGCTCCATCTCCTATGATGCCTAATGAAGCAAGACTAAGAAATTTGACATATTCTGCACCACTGTATGTAGATATAACTAAAACAATTGTAAAAGATGGAGAAGATCCTATTGAAACTCAACATCAAAAGACATTTATAGGAAAGATTCCAATTATGTTAAGATCAAAATATTGTTTACTTGCTGGCTTATCTGATCGTGATTTAACAGAATTGAATGAATGTCCATTAGATCCTGGAGGCTATTTTATTATTAATGGTTCAGAAAAAGTACTGATTGCACAAGAAAAAATGGCAACAAATACAGTTTATGTCTTTAGTATGAAAGATGGTAAATATGCATATAAATCAGAAATTCGATCTTGTTTGGAACATAGTTCACGTCCTACATCTACATTGTGGATTAATATGATGGCAAAGAGTGGAGCTAGTATTAAAAAGTCTGCTATAGGTCAACGTATTATTGCAATTATCCCATACATTAAACAAGAAATTCCTATTATGATTGTATTTCGTGCACTTGGATTTGTAGCTGATCGCGATATTTTAGAACATATCATATATGATTTTGATGATCCTGAAATGATGGAAATGGTAAAACCTTCCTTAGATGAGGCATTTGTAATACAAGAACAAAACGTGGCTCTAAATTTTATTGGTACTAGAGGTGCAAGACCTGGAGTAACTAAAGAAAAGCGTATTAAATATGCTAGAGAAATTTTGCAAAAGGAAATGCTTCCACATGTCGGCATAAGTGATTTTTGTGAAACCAAAAAGGCTTACTTTCTCGGGTACATGGTGCACCGTTTATTATCAGCCTCTTTAGGTCGAAGAGAATTAGACGATCGAGATCATTATGGTAATAAAAGATTAGACCTAGCTGGTCCATTATTGGCATTCTTATTTAGAGGACTATTTAAAAATTTAATGAAAGAAGTGCGATTGTATGCACAGAAGTTCATAGATAGGGGAAAAGATTTTAACCTTGAACTTGCCATAAAAACTAAAATTATTACTGATGGCTTGAGATATTCACTTGCTACAGGAAATTGGGGAGATCAAAAAAAGGCTCATCAAGCTAGAGCTGGTGTATCGCAAGTATTGAACAGGTTAACATTTGCATCAACACTATCACATTTAAGAAGAGTGAATTCTCCAATTGGAAGAGATGGAAAATTGGCCAAGCCGCGTCAATTACATAATACATTATGGGGTATGTTATGTCCTGCAGAAACCCCTGAAGGTGCTGCAGTTGGTCTAGTAAAAAATTTGGCATTGATGGCTTACATTAGCGTTGGATCTCAACCTTCACCAATTCTTGAATTCTTAGAGGAATGGTCTATGGAAAATTTAGAAGAAATTGCACCAAGTGCAATAGCTGATGCAACAAAAATATTCGTAAATGGTTGTTGGGTTGGTATTCACAGAGACCCAGATCAATTAATGGCTACTTTACGTAAATTAAGAAGACAAATGGACATTATTGTATCAGAAGTATCTATGATAAGAGATATTAGAGATCGTGAAATCAGAATATATACAGATGCAGGAAGAATCAGTAGGCCTTTATTAATTGTTGAAGGACAAACCTTATTATTAAAGAAAAGACATATTGACATGTTAAAAGAAAGAGATTACAATAATGATGGCTGGCAAGAATTAGTTGGTAGCGGAGTTGTTGAATATATTGATACTTTAGAAGAGGAAACTGTTATGATTGCAATGTCCCCTGAAGATTTGAGACAAGAAAAGGAATATGCATATTGTACAACATATACACATTGTGAAATTCATCCAGCAATGATTCTGGGAGTGTGTGCCTCTATTATTCCATTCCCTGATCACAATCAAAGTCCAAGAAATACTTATCAAAGTGCTATGGGTAAACAAGCTATGGGAGTATATATTACAAACTTTCATGTTCGAATGGATACTTTGGCACATGTACTATATTATCCTCATAAACCTTTAGTGACTACCAGATCTATGGAATACCTTAGGTTTCGTGAACTTCCAGCTGGAATTAACAGTATAGTTGCTATATTATGTTATACTGGTTATAATCAAGAAGACAGTGTCATTTTAAATGCTAGTGCTGTTGAGAGAGGTTTCTTTAGATCTGTATTCTATAGATCCTATAAGGATTCAGAATCCAAGAGAATTGGAGATCAAGAAGAGCAATTTGAAAAACCTACACGCCAAACTTGTCAAGGGATGCGTAATGCTATTTATGATAAATTAGATGATGATGGAATTATTGCTCCTGGAATTCGCGTATCAGGAGATGATGTAGTTATAGGTAAAACTATTACTCTTCCAGAAGCAGATGATGAGGTATGTAATCATATAGGAATTATAATAATCAAATTTATTTATATCTCTTCATATTCTTTTAATATTTACAGTTGGATAGTACAACAAAACGTTTTACAAAACGAGATGCATCAACCTTTTTACGTAATAGTGAAACTGGGATAGTAGATCAAGTAATGTTAACTTTGAACAGTGAAGGATATAAATTTTGTAAAATACGCGTACGCAGCGTTCGTATTCCACAAATTGGTGATAAATTTGCTTCTCGGCATGGACAAAAAGGTACCTGTGGAATTCAATACAGACAAGAGGATATGCCATTTTCATGTGAAGGTCTCACGCCAGACATTATAATTAATCCTCATGCTATCCCATCGCGTATGACTATTGGTCACTTAATTGAGTGTATACAGGGGAAGGTGTCTGCTAATAAAGGTATTTATTTGCTTTTATTCTTATCAACATAAGTATTATATAAAATGAATAGTATATTTAATAAGTTAATTCTAATATATTTTTTTGTAGGTGAAATTGGCGATGCTACTCCATTTAACGACGCTGTAAATGTACAAAAAATTTCTACACTTTTACAAGAATATGGTTATCAACTGAGAGGAAATGAAGTCATGTATAATGGTCATACCGGCCGCAAGATAAATGCTCAAGTCTTTTTAGGGCCAACTTATTATCAACGTTTAAAACATATGGTGGATGATAAAATTCATAGTAGAGCTCGGGGACCTGTACAAATTTTAGTTAGACAGCCTATGGAAGGAAGAGCAAGGTAAATTATACATACTTCTTTTGTTCTTCATATTTATTTATTCATATTAATATTCATATGTTGATATGTAATGTTCAGAGATGGAGGTTTACGATTTGGTGAAATGGAACGTGATTGTCAAATTTCCCATGGAGCTGCACAATTTCTAAGAGAACGTTTATTCGAAGTATCAGATCCATATCGGATACATATATGTAACTTTTGTGGTTTAATCGCAATAGCCAATTTGAGGAATAATACATTTGAATGCAAAGGATGTAAAAACAAAACACAAATTTCTCAAATTAGGCTACCATATGCGGCAAAATTACTTTTCCAAGAACTTATGGCTATGAATATTGCTCCCCGATTAATGGTCGCATAAATATTGACATACCTAATGTTTCCATGGTATTAGACAATAGGAGTGTGCGAAATCTCAAAATACCAATTCGGAATGGGTCGGGAAAATTCAGGCTGACTCGGGCAAATCGACAATTTGAAATCGAATCGGATTGGCAGTAAACAGACGTTTCTGTCTTCGCTTAATAGTTTGATCACCAATTCTCGAACTGATCATACCTGAATTTTTCTAACCCATCCTGAAGTTTTAGTTGCCGAATCTTGCACACCCCTATTAGCCATACACTTTAACATTATAATCAAGATATAATAATATACGACATACTTAATTTCAAACTATTTCTAATAAATATCAAACGTATCTTTTACTGTCAGTAATTTTATATACTTTACTAGAATATATAGGATTATGTAATTATTGATTTCCTAATATAATATTGTGTTTAAGGTATCAATATGTTAATAAAAACTTTAGTAAGTAAAATTAATATTCCTTATATCACATATCACAATGAATCGTAAAAGATATGATTTAGCCATTATATTGTTTTACTGCTTACTTTTTCTGCCCATTTATTCCAATGCCCAGTTATATTATTGTTATTATTATTATTATTGTTATTATTATTATTATTACTACTACTACTACTACTATTATTATTATTATTATTATTATTATTCCTTGCTGTTACTAGGTGAAATATCTTATGTAACGAAGATAACTTTAAAAATATAATCATGTATTAAAATATTAGTTTTATATTTAAATTGACTGTATAAGACATACATCTAAAATACAAAATCGTGCTCTGCATACTGGACAAGTACATTTAGAAGATAACCATGTTTCAGGTGCATTTTCATCTTGTCTTGATGCAAACCTATAATAAATATTTTTAATAATATACCTACATTAAATATATATATATATATATCACATACTAACCATTTTGCCATACATTCTATGCACCACATTGGACGACAGTAACATACCATGCAGTCTTCAGGATTTCCACTTCCTATACCACTACTACATTGTTTATGTAATTTTACATTTGATAAAGCTTGCATACATCCTATACATTGACTTAATTCCTTCAAACATTTTTATATTATAATTAGATTTTATTTATTGAAATAAAATATTAAATTTGTGAAAAAGTAAATAAAATACCTCTGCATATCCATAATGTGGATTTTCCTGTACATGTTCTTTAAAATTATCAATGAATTTATCAAGTAAAGTTTTATGAAATTTAATGTTTTGTAATATAGTGATGGGACGAGAGACTTTGTCTTGCAGATTTTTAAAATCAAATACATTTAATCGTATGTCAAAAGGCTGTGATCCTGTTCTAGTAGGTTTTACCTACACATCAATGGAACTTCAATTAATAAAAAATCAAAAATTCCTAGGGTAAAGACTAATTTAGAATAACAAAATATACCTCAATATT